>NC_080438.1:1321591-1921591 GCF_028018845.1 Melospiza georgiana
CAGGCCTCATATCTCCTTAGAATATCTTTTAGTTCTTCTCTGAACACCACATAAACCTCCCTCCCCTCACAATCCACTGTTTTGAAGAGCACCATACTTCAGCTGCTTAAACAACGCAATGGTGTAGAATTGGGCATGGCCACAAGGTGTGTGAGCAGTGATCCTTGAAGGACTTCACAGGAGCAGAAATAAAACCCTCTGGGTGCTGGGCATGGGGCACTTGGCTCTAGAAAACAAGCAGCTCCAGGATGGCCTGGAACAGGGCAGCACAGATGCCACCGTGGGAGAAGGCAACAGCCAAGGAGAAAAGGCTAATGACAATCACATTCTGAGGATAATCATCCCTCTAGAAACCCAAAGCCACAGGGACAGTGTCACTTCTGCAGAAAAAAAGCTTGATTTCATGTTCCTGTACACTAGTGACAGGCCATTAATGAATT
Source organism: Melospiza georgiana (assembly GCF_028018845.1). Taxonomy (NCBI): domain Eukaryota; kingdom Metazoa; phylum Chordata; class Aves; order Passeriformes; family Passerellidae; genus Melospiza; species Melospiza georgiana. The sequence continues at coordinate 1,322,032 of NC_080438.1, forward strand.
TAAGATCTGGGCACCCAACTTGCAGTACTTGGAGAATGTTGATGTGTTTATTTGTTTTGGGAGCTACTGCAGCTGAACATAAGAGCAGGACCTCACAGCTCTGCCACTTTACAGTGAGAGGGGAGAGAAAAGGAAAATGGTTTCATCTCTCCAGTCTGAGCCTTCTGACCATGAGCTGTTATTTTCTAGGAAATACTTTCCCCAGCTAAGCACACAATGCCTGTGAGGAAGCTGACATCTCTGCCAGGCACAGTCAGATGTTGATCTCACAGTGCAGGAAGAGATGCAAGGCAAGCACAGAAGCTGTAAATCCCCTGCCTGTCATGGAAGAGCCCCCAGGAAAAGCTCAGAGTATTAAATTACAGAGTATTAATTAAATTACAGAGTATTAAAGGCCTTATCAGTGCAGATGATGCCCAGACAGCTCCCAGGGGCAGCCCTTTGAAGGAAGGTGCTGTCTTCACACAACCAGGCACATTCCAGCTCCTAGTGCACCTCTAGGATTATCTGCAACCAAGACACATCAGATGAACTGAAGACTGAAAGAACATTTAAGTGTGACCATGGTCTTATATGTTGCTCCCTTTATTTGCAGAATCATAGAATCGTTTAGGTTGGAAAAGACCTTTTAAATTATGAACTCCAACCTGGCATGGCCAAGCTCCCCACTAAACATGTCCCCAGATGTGCCACATCTACACATCTTTTAATGGGCATGGTGACTCCACCACTTCTGTGGGCAGCCTGTTCCAATGTTTGACAACCCTTTCCTTGAAGAAATTTTTCCTAACAAGCAATCTAAATCTCCTCCAGGACAACCTGAGGCTGTTTCTTCTTGTCCTGTCACTTGCTACCTGGGAGAAAAGACAGACACTAAAGTAAATCTGTCCTTCATTTCATGAGAGTTTTTCCAGAGAGGGAGACAAACCAGCCCCTAGAACTGAGACACCTGGTCTTCTTGTACCCAAGTGACAAATCCATTTCTGGCAATCCTCTGCCCTAGGAGGTGCTTTCTGCCCAGCTCCTCTGCAAATGACAGGTGACACCAACCACACTGACAACACAGGAAAGAACTTGATGAACTGGAAAGTCAAGACTTAGCTGTATATGACAAGGAAAGCTATTCTCAGCTGTCTTTGCTCTAAACAGAAAAGCTGTGTCCAAGTGAAAGGCAATGACAGGTCATTTTCTGACTTGCTAGGAAAGCAGCAGTAAATGCTTCTTTGTGCAGACAAGCATATGTGCAAGTCTGTCAAAGAAAAGAAGCAGCAAAGAGAACTGAGCAAAATGGGAGCTGTTATATAAACTCCAAGCACTAACCACAGAAGCACCTTCCTCAGTACAGTCAGAGCTCTGTGTGTTTAAAAGCAGCCCAGAGGGCACTGCCAACACACAATTCCCTCTGCTCCAAAGCAGTGCTGGCTGTGAGGTTCAGCCATGGAAGACAGCTCTGACTAGAACAGCTCCAGCTTCTGAGACACACGTGAAGTCTGGAAACAGGAATGAGTTTGTCACCTTTGCCTGACATACAGAAATACCAGCATCTATAAGGAACAATACTTAATAATCTTGGCTGCAAGGTGCACCAAGGAGCTTTAGAAAAGCAGGGCTAAGATTCAAGGGGAAATGCTAGCTCAGGCTGCAGCATTAATTCAGGCTTCAGAAAAGCTGGAGGCACAGCTCCTCACTGGTGCTCTGGAAGGCAGACAAGCTCTGCAGAATGCCACTCAGTTGCACCTGGACCAGAAAACAGGGAAGGACACAAGCCTGAACAGGGAGGTGTCAGCCACCTTTGCTGACTGCCTGCAACACACATGGGGAGGTCTTGAGGAAACACCACTATTTTATTAATTCAAAGGGACAGCATTAGGTGAAAGCCACAGTGACATCTGTCCATGATGTGCCACACAGGTTACTGCAGGCACCTGTGCAGGGGCAGCAGCAGATGCCACCACCAGCCCATGCCCAAGGTGCTCACATTCCTGGAGATTTCTGAACTGGGAAACAGTTGGTGTAAGAAAAGGCATCCACTCACCATAAACAGCACTGCACTCTTCAAATGCACCTCAACAGTCAGAATGTTAGGTAAATATCCTGGTTATTTCTGTGCCTCAGATGAAAGTGCTGCCAATACACTCTTGGAGACAGAGTTTAATCAGAGTCCAGCTAGGAAAAAGTGACAGCCTGTGGGGCTACAGGAGTAAGGCAGCACTGAGAGCACAGGCATCATCTGACCTCCCTCCTGTGGCACCATGGAGAGCTGGCAAGTGCCACAGAGCAGCAGCAATGAGGCCAGGCCAAAAACCAACAGGTAATTGCCCTCTGTGCTGCTTCCAGCACAAGCTGAGAAAGTCCTGAGCAGGGGCCACAGGCACAGCTTACCAAAGGGAATGCTGAAGAATGGGCTGCATAAAGCCTTCTCAGCAGAGGCTCGTTTTCCTTGGTCACAATGAAGCATGCTGAAAGAGAAGACACCTTTATGTTCATGCATGTGACATTCCTGCACTGACACATTCCCCTCAGGCTGGAAGCCAGCACAGAGGAACCCCCCATCTTTGGGGTGGTTATGGTACATGGAGGAGCAGGCTTTCCTTCCTGATGTCCCTCAGCACCAAATACTGAGAACTGCTCACTTACAAGTCCACAAGGAGCACAGCATGTTCCAGCTCCACATCCTCAGGCCATTCATCCCACATCTCAGGCATACATGCAGTCTCATGAGAGTGATCACACTCCAAGATGCTCCCACATCTTTTCTCAAATGGGGTTCAAAGCAGCTCATAATAACCCAGAGCTTGCCTGACAATATCCCTAACTTGGCCTTACCAGGGGCTCCTAATGCTATTTGTGCCAAGTTGTGTCTTCTTCCCTCTGTAGCCTCAGAGCACAGTTACAAGACAGTGAAAACAACCCCCCTGGCAGACTCCTCAGGAGAGCTGCAAAAGTGCCTTTGAATCTTGGCAGCAGTGGAGAGCAGCACTTTCTGCCCCCTCCCTCATTTTTATGATAACAATCCCCAAAAGCAGCAAAGTCTGCAGTTTTCTCCAAATACAATCTCTCAGCTGCAAGTGCAAAGCACTGAAACAGCAAATGATAACATCATGACTGACACTCTCTATGTGCTCACTCCAAATGGTGCCAAAATCTGAGGAACTGAAACATCTCTGCTAAAGCTTGCACTTGTTACCAGCACAGGGGGAGAGAAAAAGGGGAGGGGAGGAAAAAAGGGAAAGGGGAGGGGAAAAAAAGGGAAGGGGAAAGGGGAGGAAAAAAAAGGAAAGGAAAAGGGGAGGAAAAAAAAAGGAAAGGAAAAGGGGAGGAAAAAAAAGGGAAGGGGAAAGGGGAGGAAAAAAAAGGGAAGGGGAAAGGGGAGGAAAAAAAAGGAAAGGAAAAGGGGAGGAAAAAAAAGGAAAGGAAAAGGGGAGGAAAAAAAAGGAAAGGAAAAGGGGAGGAAAAAAAAGGAAAGGGGAAAGGGGAGGGAAAAAAAAGGAAAAGGGAAAGGGGAGGAAAAAAAAAGAAAGGGGAAAGGGGAGGAAAGGGAAGGGAAGGGAAGGGAAGGGAAGGGAAGGGAAGGGAAGGGAAGGGAAGGGAAGGGAAGGGAAGGGAGGGAAGGGAAGGGAAGGGAAGGAAGGGAAGGGAAGGGAAGGGAAGGGAAGGGAAGGGAAGGGAAGGAAGGGAAGGGAAGGGAAGGGAAGGAAGGAAAGGAAAGGAAAGGAAAGGAAAGGAAAGGAAAGGAAAGGAAAGGAAAGGAAAGGAAAGGAAAGGAAAGGAAAAGGAAAGGAAAGGAAAGGAAAGGAAAGGAAAGGAAAGGAAAAGGAAAGGAAAGGAAAGGAAAGGAAAGGAAAGGAAAGGAAAGGAAAGGAAAGGGAAAGGGGAAAGGGGAAAGGGGAAAGGGGAAAGGGGAAAGGGGAAAGGGGAAAGGGGAAAGGGGAAAGGGGAAAGGGGAAAGGGGAAAGGGGAAAGGGGAAAGGGGAAAGGGAAAGGGAAAGGGAAAGGGAAAGGGAAAGGGAAAGGGAAAGGGAAAGGAAAGGGAAAGGGAAAGGGAAAGGGAAAGGAAAGGGAAAGGGAAAGGGAAAGGGAAAGGAAAAGGAAAAGGAAAAGGAAAAGGAAAAGGAAAAGGAAAAGGAAAAGGAAAAGGAAAAGGAAAAGGAAAAAGGAAAAGGAAAAGGAAAAGGAAAAGGAAAAGGAAAAGGAAAAGGAAAAGGAAAAGGAAAAGGAAAAGGAAAAGGAAAAGGAAAAGGAAAAGGAAAAGGAAAAGGAAAAGGAAAAGGAAAAGGAAAAGGAAAAGGAGTCGTTAGGTGTGGGCTCAAAGTTGCTAAGAGTAAGGCTTGACTTTACAGAGCACATCCTTACAGAACAGTTATCAAATATGCTGTGGTACCTTTTGATAAGGTCTCTGAGGTGATAAGCTGGAATGGCTGAATTAACCACCCCCTCACTGGCAAATATGCGATCAATGATGGCAGAACTGTTTGTCTGGGAAGAAAAAGAAACAGTGATTAGGGAGGTAAGACCAGACTGTGCAAAGCCTGCCATATCCCATCGTTTTGCAGAGTGGATGCACAGGGCTGTGGCTCTCTGGGATTTTGTGAGAGATCCCCAATGCCCAAGCCTCACACATTAAACTAGCAGGCTCACATCAAATCAACCTTTTCCCATTGGCCAGCAAAAGCTGGAAATTTCCACATGCAAGAAACTTTTCTGTTGCAGTGGAGATTCTGATGCTGAAAGGATACTCCTTTTGGGAAGAGGAGCACAAAAAGTTATTTCACTCAGAACAGAGGACAGGCAGGTTCCAGGCTCACAATACAGAGCTTTCCTCTTGTTTTCTCAGGATACAGACTTACAAGAAGATCCCCAAATTACAGCTAACATTAAACTAAAGCCAGCAAATAATTCCTCTGCCCTCGTGCTGCTGAACTAGCTGACAGTCATCAGGCATTGGTTTTGTTCTTCCTCCTATGCCACAACTACAGCCAGCACAGCTTGCCTACCAAATCTGGGCAAGACCCAGGCTCCAAACAGAGACTCCTGGAACACCCCTATTTCATAACCTGAACACAAGCAGCATTCAGACAAGCCAGTCCCACGGGGCAGGTGGGTCTTTAAGGCTCAGGAATCTTAATTCTCAAGACAATAGGATTAGATAAACATCCTGGAAACACTACCTAGTTGCCAGGTGCTACCTCACAAATCCAGATTATGAACAAGAGGCAGAAGGATTCATTTGGGGCAAGCAAGAAGTGTCTCACCTTCCATTCCTGAGATTGGACTGTATGTTTCAGTTTCATTCCTGAGAACATTTCCAGTAAAACGATTCCCAGGCTCCACAGATCCACAGCAGAGGTACACTCTGTCTCACTCTGGAGCCCTGCCTGTGCCAGGCAGTTCTGCAGCTCTGCCTCTGGAGCCCGATACCCGTCTGTTTGAATGTATTTCACATCCTACAGGAGACAAAACACAGGGGAAAAGTTGATTTTCCACACTCAGGTTCTCCACTCTATCCTTAAATCAGTTCTGCTATCCTTCCAAAGGGGTCTCCAAAACACTATTGCTAAATTGACAGAAAGCACTGTAGAGCCAGTTGTGCAAGGCAGGCAGTTCAGCTCCCCATACTGCTGTGCTGAGGGAGAAGCAGGACTGTCTGGAAGAAAAACCTCTCCCAGCAAAGCAGCACTAACATGTGGTCAGTGCTGGGACACACAGCACTGCTGGGAGGAAGGGGCTGGGTGTCCCTGTGGACTGGCCCTTTAACCTCTCCTACATGCAGATGATGCTAGAAATTTTGGAGTAAGGGTTGAACACCCACAATGTGCTCCCACATGGGCTGCCTGAGAGCACACACAGCCCTGTCTGAGCAGGGAGCACCAGCAGCTGCTGCCACTGCTCAAGGGCTGATGTTCTCTGGAAGCAAGCAGCTGGAATGCTCAGAGAAGGAGATCATCAATGGCACTTCCCACACCCCTCTTCCCTCTGCCCTTGAAGCCTCAGGTGCTGCACAACCAGCACCTGCCCAGCTGCTGTGGCTGGCACAGTGAGAGGAAATGCCCACACTGGAGCTGCCTGCTCCAAGGAAATGAGGGAATTATGGAATCACAGAGGTGCTGGCTGAGGGGCTGCTCTGAAGGCTCCATCCAGTGTCCTGCTAACAGGCAGTACCTGCTCAGTCAGCTGTGGCTTTGCCCAGCCAAGTCTTCTGTGTGTCCAAAGACAAACTGCTGGGTCTTTTCAACATGTGGGGGCTCATTTTAGACACACTGATGCAACACAAGGAATGACAGAAGAACATGCAAGCCTACTTCCTCCTGGATAAGGCATAGGATTAGGAATTCCTACCATGGGAATATATTCAGACCAAGATTATGTGGTTCTCTGACTGAAAGTTTACAGAAGACATCTTCCAGCAACAGAGCTCAAAAGTGCTTTATGAACTTAAAAATGATACACAAATTGCTCATCCTTGTCCCTCCTCCTATCAGTAGGGAGCAGAACCTCCAGCATGGCAATAGCAGCAACTTGGCAGGCCCCCAAACAACATTTAGAGATAGAGAAAACACTGTGATCAATGGCACCAGCAAAAAGACAGAGGGAATTTCACCCCTACCACCTAAAGCATTTTGAGAGCTCTAAGAGGTTGGAACTTTGCTCTGTGTACAACCATTCCCTGTTAAACACCAATGGCAGGAAATTTTGTGTAAGGATAAGCTTGGCATAAATAAAAGCATGGTCTTTGACTCAGATAAGGAAATACTGCATGCAGGCTGTGGCCCAAGGCAGGGGTGGGGACAGGACTCTGGTACCTGGTGCACATTCAAAGCAAGGTCAGAAGGTTCACACATACAACCAGCATGGTTTTGAGAAAGGGCAAAAGGAAACTCAGCCCAAAGAAAGCAGACTGGAAGAAACCAAGGAAGCAAATAAAACCCCCCATCAACTATTATGAGGCAACTCACACAGCAAGCAGCAAAACATAGACCTGAATTAAATAAAAATACCTGCATTAGACACAGGACACCAGGAGTGTGTATTTTGCTGACAGACAGCAACAGATTACCACCAGAAACTCAGCCAAGAATGTGGGACAACTGAAGACAACACGGGGGAGTTAAGAAGTCCAAACATTAAAAACAACTCCTGTACCAAAGAATTCAGAGATAGGTCACCCACACAACCCCCTGATATTCACAATCAGTGGGCTGTGCTGTCAACACCAGGTAAACCAGTAAAAAAGTATATCAATTTAAAACTGCTAAGTGGGTGAAGTGCATGGAATAGGGACAAACCAGGACACTGTAGGAAGGCACAGAAAAATTTGCCATCTATCACCCAGTGATTAAAGGCTAGTGTGCTGCAAGGTTACCTGATGGAAAAGCTTTACTGAGACTCCTCACAGGCTGCTACTGAGAGAGGGAGGAGTGAAAGGAAGATCTATCAAGCCAACAGCAGAATATCCTGAGGCTCTTTGCTTCCATCAGAAGCCATGGAAGAGAGGAAAATGGGCAAGGACAAACAACTCAGTAGCACCAAAACAAAAGTGACAGCAAGGAGATGGAGAAGGAGATCAGCAAACGGGACAAAGAGTACAACAGACACTGCCCACCCAGGACCAGACCATGGACTTTTGATTCGTGTGGGAAAGAAACATCCAGACTTCCTGAGGAAGGGAGGCTGCTCAAGATAGGGTGAAAGTAAAGGCAGGCACAAGGACACTGCCAGAGATAACACACTTGGCCAGGGAGGCTGATGGCAAAGCCTGGATTACTACAACACATGGTAAGGGATGATAAAAGGGAATTCTACATTTCTGGGTGCTCCCACTCGTCTGACCACATAAAAACTAGCAAACCTTCCAGGAAGCTGAGACACCACTTTTCTCAGTGCATCACTAACATTGGAATTTGTAGCACAAAGGCTAAGACATCAACAGAAACCAGAGACATGCAAGCAGAATGGAAACACAGCTTCAGTCTCTGGGGCAGACATAACTTCAGCCTTTCCAGTTAACCCTCAGCACCAGCTCAGCTCCTCCTCTGATCAGGTCACTTGGAAAACACCACAGAGCCACACAACTCAACACAGAGCCACCTTGCCTCAAGAGTAGCACATTCCAAACCTGATTCCCCTCTTTGAAGCTAAGTCCAAAGTCAATGAGCTTAAAGCACTCCTCCTCTGCACTCCACAGGATGTTGCGCGGCTTGAGGTCTGCGTGCACGTAGCCTTTGTGGTGCAGGAAAGCCAGGGCTTCCAGGACATCTCGGGCACAGTGCTGGATCATCCACATGGAGCAGCCCTGGTTGCTGGAGTGCAGCAGCAGCTCGGACACGCTGATGTCCAGCAGCTCCAGGAGCAGACAGCGGGACGGGCCGTTGGCAGAGTAGTGGTTGGTGAACACGCCGTAGAGCGTCACTACAACGAGACACGGGGACGGGCGTGGGTAAGGACAGCAGCCAGCACCTGCCACTGCTCCTCACAACAGCAGCTCGGATGGTTTGTAACGGGTGATGCTCAGAGAGATGGAGAACCAGGGAGGAAGAAGCAAGGGAAAAGCATTTCACCCCTCCGAGCTTCAGAGGACAGGCTGGTCCCACAACACTGCTACAGTGACAGGGCTGAGCGCTCCTGTTCAGAAGGACAGTCTCTGGGACATGGCTGAGCACATCCCAGTGGCAAACTGGACACTGTGCCACTGTCACTCTCACCCAGTGACAGAAAAACTTCGCAGAGTGGGAACCCATGTGCTGTCTGTGTGTCCAGGCATTAAAAAGCATTTCATGCCAACAAAAAATATCAGTGGTGGGTGAACTTTGGCACTTCCAGCAATCACCTCTGACACACAGCTTCCTCCCTTCCCCGGCCCATTCCCACCCAGCAAGGCAGCCCTGGAGCTGTAGCACAGTGGGAACACACCGTCCCGCAGGGATCCCAGTCCTTGCTGGGGCTCTGGCACCCTGCCCAAAGGAGGGCTCCAGGGTGCCCCGCCTGCAGGGACCCCTCTGCCCATCTCTCCTGCCCACCCTGGAGATGTCACTGCAGAGCCCCCAGCCGGGGAAGGGGTGGGGTACCCAGGAGCACTCACTGCAGGGAAGCTGCTTTGGGGTGTCCAGGCGAGGGGCCCTGGAATCTGCCCACCCAGGGTGCCAATCCGAGGGGCACACTGGCCTGGGGATGCGTCTGGGGGCATCCTGTATTCCCAAAGCAGTCGGGAGCTCCCTCCCCTGGCTGCGAGGGCGGTCTGGAGACACCAGTCCGGCAGGGGGAGCCTGCCCGGGGGGTGCTCTAGGGACAGAGGTGCCCGAGCAGGGTGGATCGGGGGGCAGGGGTGCGGGGGTGCCGTTACCGATGTTGCGGTGCCCGCGGAGCTGCTCGAGCGCGGCGCGCTCCTTGCGGAACCCGTACTCGGCGCAGTCGGCGGCGGGCGGGCGGGCGCCGGGGCGGCGAGCGGGCCCGGGCCGTGGCCCCGGGGGCGGCACGAACTCCTTGACGGCGCCGGGGGGGGCCCGGGGATCCCCGCAGCAGCGCACCCGGTACACCGAGGCCGAGGAGCCGCTGCCCAGCGGCGCCTGCACCTCCCACAGCCGGCCCAGCGCCTCCAGCAGCGGCGGCGCCGCGCCCCACGCGCACCCCGACATGGCGCTGTCCCGCCTCACATCGCCGTCCCGCCGCTGCCCCGCCGCTGCCCCGGCACCGGCCCCGGCCCCAGCCCCGGCCGCCGCCGCGCTCCGGCCGCCATGACACCGGAAACGGGGCGGCACGGCGGCGGCACCGCCCTCGGCGGGGCGGGGCCCTCGGCCCGGGAGCCAGCGGCTCCCCCGGCAGCCGGGCCCGGTGCCCTCTGCCCCGGTACGGGCGGAGTCCAGCGCCCTCAGCACTCGCGGGGGTCACCGCCCTCAGCCCAGACACCAACCAGGGCTTCCGCTGGGGTCCCGTCTCCCCAGTGCCCCGAGGTCCGGTCCCCTCAGCCCGGGCTCCGGTACCCTTAACAGCCTCGGAGTTCCGTCCCCTCAGCCCGGGCTCCGGTACCCTCAACAGCCTCGGAGTTCCGTCCCCTCAGCCCGGGCTCCGGTACCCTCAACAGCCTCAGAGGTCCGTCCCCTCAGCCCGGGCTCCGGTACCCTCAACAGCCTCGGAGTTCAGTCCCCTCAGCCCGGGCTCCGGTACCCTCAACAGCCTCAGAGGTCCGTCCCCTCAGCTCGGGCTCCAGTACCCTCAACAGCCTCAGAGTTCCGTCCCCTCGGCCCAGGCACCGGCGGGCTCCCATTACCGCAGCACCCCGGGATCCGGTCCCCTGTGCCCGAGCCCAGCCATCACCCGGTGGTGCCAAGCGCAGCAAGGCAGCCACGTTCTCCACCCCAGTTTGGCACCACCAAACACCCCCTGGCTCCCCACCAGGATGGCGCCAGGGTCGTGCAGGGTGTCCTCTCCCATCAAGGGAATGCCACACATCAGTAGGTACAAAAACCAAAAAAATTTATTGTGCAATCTGCATCTCTTGTCTCAAACCACACACACGCACCCTGACAACATAAATAGAGGGACTGGACTCTAACCGGCTGTGAGTGACAACCCTCAAGGGGAAGGTTCCCTTGGGATCACAGCGATTGAAGATAGTGGTTCTTCAGACAGGGCCTGCAAGTCCTGGTTTCCATCAACACCAACACCGCAGTGCAGACCTGGCAGCACACACACACCCCTGGAGCTGAGGGTGCAGGTGGCCATGCACAGCGTGATCACATTGTCAGGGTGTGTGACACCTCAGCACTGAACATGGGCTCTGTGCAACTCTGCGTCCCTTCACTCTTGAGCAGGGCTTTCCCAGAGCACAGAGCTGCAGGGCCCCAGTGCCACTGTGGCATCCCCACACCAACAACAAGGACATGGGGGGCTGCTCCCAGGGCGAGGGGATCCCTGCTCACAGCTTCCTTCCTCCAGCGGGATAGCATGGCTTTGGGTGGTGGAAGACATTTCTTCAGCCCAACCATCCTGTATGGCCCAGAAGGAGCTGTGAGCAGCCTCACCCATGAGCTCCTGGGTTCCTCCAACCCAGCCTGGGGCTTTGGAGCTTTTCCTCTGAAAACCACCTTTGCGGTGAGGATGTACATAAAAGCTCTAAGCAAAAAGTTCCATCTCAGAGCTGCTGCCTTGCGTTGACAGAGATGTCCCCAGGCTGGCTAACTTCTCCTGTAATCCATGGCAAAACACTCATGCAGCAGTTTCAGAGGACCACGTGGCTTTGTGTGTCCCAGTCTTGCAGAGAGCACCGTCCCAGGAAATAAAGGGGAGCAGTGACTCCCCTTTATGGAGAGGGCTGCCTGCCTGGACAGCTCTGTCCATGGTGGCTGGGATGAGACCAGGAAACAAGCAGGAGCTGGAAGGGAGTCTCACAGAGAGCTCAGCTCCCTGCCAGAGCCCACTGGCCAGCAATTGTGCATCCTGCCAGAGCCCAGTGCATCTGGGGCCCCAGTGCAAGGAGATGGCACTCAGCAGAGTAACACCACGAGGTCAGCACCTGGAGAAGGCTCTGGACACATCTGCTGTCCTGGCTCCTGGCACCAGGGCTGGGTGAGCCTGCTGGTACCCAGGACGGGGCATCTCAGCAAGCACATGGTGTGAGCTGGGAAATCCTCTGGACCAAGGCAGCCAGTGCAGACACGGGGAAGTGTGTAGTGCATGTGGGATTCTCACAGGATGCTCGCTCCAGCAGAGCCAATGGGGTTTGGGGCAGGCTGGCACTTCTACCCCCACGCACCCCCTTGGTTCCCAGTTCAGCAAGGCTCCTGGCTGCAGACAGGGTGGCAGTGGCACTGTGGCAGGACAGGAGCTTGGCATGACTAGGGTGAATAGGGGGCCAGAATGGGGCTGCAGAAACCATGGCAGGACAGGCTGTGCCCCTCCTGGGAATCTGGGGAGAAGCAGGTTTTCATGGCTCCCCAGAGCCCACACTGGGCAGCAAATGGCTCGTTCCACTCCAGGACTTCCCCCTTTCCAAAATAATCACCCCAAAAAAGGCAAGTGGCAGTGAGAGACAAGTCTGGGAGAGCCAGCCCCCATGGCACCCCTGTCACAGCCACCCACTGCTACTCAAAGGACAGTAGGTCAGGATGGGCCCCCTCCACCTCCCAGCCAGAGGCACGTGGTTCTGGACGCCCCGTGCTCGCTGCTGGCTCGTGCTCCAGCCCCTGTCTCCGTGAGGGCTTCTCTGTGCTGGCTGACATCTCAGTGGCCCTCTCACCCACTTGCCACTGGCTCTCCTGGCTGCCCTTATGGATGAGGTCGGGCACGGGTAGGGCACTGGTAGGCTGGTCCCCGCTGGGCTCTAGGGCACCTGTCACACCGAGGACACCAGGGCATGCTGGAGGAGACAGGTCCCCCATCCCCGGCTGCTCCTCTGTGGGCTCAGGGTGAGCCGGGGGCGGTTCAGGAGGCTCCTCGGTGCCACCCCTGGCGCCGGTCCCCTCCGGCTGCGGAGCAATGAGCATGTCCTGGGGGGTCTTCAGGGCGCGCGGCGTCCGCTTCTTGGTGATGGGGGGCGGGGGCTCCAGCCGGGGAAAGGCCTCCAGTGCCACAGCCCTGCAAGCACAGAGGGACAGCTGCATACAGCCCCACTCTGAGCCCCTCCAGCCCGTGCCCGTGGCGCCGGCACGGGGCGCTCGCTGCGGGGACACTCACCCGTGCTCGGCGGGCGGCTGTGCCGTGGCCAGCACGGCGCCCGCGCTGGCGTTCACCTCCGTGGCTCCCACGGCGGGCAGGCCGGCCGGCTCCCGGCGCCGCAGCAGGTCGTTCACCTTGGCGCCCACGGCCTTGCCCAGGTTGCGCAGGTGCTGGCTGCCGGCGGGCCGGCAGGGCTGGGGCGCGGCGCCCACCGCGGCAGGGACGTGCTGTGCCCGCGGCGCGGGTGCCGTGCCGGCGCTGGCGTTCTCAAACATGCTCTGGTCCACTGGAGGGGGCAAGGGAACAGAGAGGATGTGAGTCAGGCTGCAGGGGGATCCCAGCAGGGCCGGCCCAGCAGCACTGTGGGAACGCAGCTTTGGGGACGGGGAGGATGTGCCGACAGCCCTGCAGAGGCTGTGGGCAGCCAGGCGATGCCAGGGCTGCATGGGGCGGTGCATGCACAGGGGACCAGTGTGGGGCAAGAGAGGGTAGGAGTGAGCCCAGGGCCCCACGCTGGCACTGCCAACACAGAGAGCTTCTCTTACCTGACACCAAGCGACTTGGGAAGCAGGTTGTGGAAAAAGAGAGAGCGAGAAAGCATTTACCAGGGGAATGGCAAGGGCCGAGGCCTGTCCCTTGCACACTGCCAGCTGAGGCGTGCTGCCAACCCCCTGCTCAGGTATGTCACGCTACCTGAAGAGATGGGACTCACACAGGGGTGAGTCCCTTGCCAGCCACACCCTGGTGAAGTCACAGCACCTCCTCTTGGGACACCCATGGCATGGGCTCTGCACTGCCCACCCCACCATGGCTCCCTCAGCTCAGCCCAGGCTGGGTCTCTGTGGTGGGTTGCAGCAGGTGCTTGCAGAGGAAAGGGCTCTGCAATCAAACCCCACCTCTGAGCTACACTGGATTCCTCCACCATGTCTTCCCAGCAAGAGTCCCTGAAGCTGTGGGGGCTGCCCCCAGGAGTGCCAGCTCAAACCCCCATGGCTGCCTCCATGTCAGAGTGGGTCTGTGTGATGGCCCCAGGTAGTTCCTGGGTGAGCCTGGTGCTGTTCTGGGGCCTCGCTGCCCATCAGCATCCTCTGCCCAGCTCTGCCTCTGCATCCATATGAGACAGAGACAACCACCTCCCCATCCCATGGCACAGCCAGAGAGGAAGGGTTCCCAGCACTGCTGGACTCTTACAGGGACCCCCGACTCACTGCAGGCCCTTTCCTCTGCATTCTGTGGCCCCACAGTGCTGCTGAACAGCGAGCTGCCTGCCTGCACCTGCAGCATCTGCCAGCCCTGGGGTTCATCCTACAGCTCTCCATCTGCACCAAGAGAGCCACCCAGCAGTGCGTGGGCAGCTTCTCCTCCAGCCTGGACACCAGCTCTCGGCAGTGTGAGCAGCCTGATAACTTCTTGAAGAGCTCTCTTCTGGCTCCTCAGATGACTTCCAGCCCCTGAGAGGGACAGGCTGGCCAGCAGCAGAGCCAGCATCATGGTCCAGGACAAACTCACTGCTTCTAAGGGCCAGCTTGCTCCAGCGTGGCCACCAGTGCACGCTGTGCTGCCCCACCTTCCCCACACCATGGCTGCTCAACACTCAGAGCCAGCACAGCTCCCAGGAGGGCTACACCTTCCAGGGGTTCTGCTGCAGGCCCGAGGTGCTGGGGGAGCAGGAGGCTGCAGCCCCCGCGGTGTCCGTGCAGCCCCAGCAGCCACGGGAGGGCACTGCTCCATCACTCCTGCCAGCAGCACAATGAATTGTTCAGGAGCAGTCAGCTCCTGCCGGCAACACTTCTGCCATCCCTTAAGAGAGGCTCTTCCCTATTTTTCCTTTTTCAGCTGCCAAGAATTTCCCGAGCCCCTGGAAGTGCCGGTTAGCATCTCTGCATCTCTGTGGGGAGCTCTGCAGATGCCAGGAAGTCCCTGGCACCCTCCAGCTGGTGGATCAGCCCTGAGACAAGCCCTGAGACAAGCCCTGTGCTGTGCAGTGGCTGAAGGGCAAGACTGAAACACCTCTACTCCCAGCAACATTCTGGGCATCTTGCTCTCGTGGGCATCCTGTGGCTAGCACAAGCAGGGGTCCCACAGCAGAGGAAGCTTAGGTTGGAGGGGGTCTCTGCAAGGCCAGAGGATGCACTGCTGGTGCTGGCACCCAGCATGGAGAGGGAAGGAAGTACAGAAAGAGAGAGTCAGTGAGAAGAAAGTGACAACAGAAAGCCTTGAGAAATAGAAAGATTTATTTAGCAAAAGCCAGTTGACTGATGACAACACCCAAGGGTTAAGTGCACTTACAATGACAGATTGGCTTCCCAGATAGATTCAACAGTTAGTAATATGACAGTTGTAGGAAAAGAAAGGACAAAAAATATAGCTATAAAACCCCTGTCAAGGTCCATAACAAAAGTGAGAGGCTAGAGAGGAGTCTTGGAGGCAGCACTGACTTAGGAGGGGTCATTTACATGTGTACAGCCATGGTGCAGCACGAGGCTGGCAGGATCCCACCCGGCCCCGGCAGCACCCCCTCGGCCTGTGGGGCACCTGCCCCTGTCCCCCGTGGGCAGAGCGTGGGGCAGCAGCCTGGGGCCACATCTGGTCCTGACAGCCCCTCACAGGCCCTGAGCTCTGTGTGTGCAGCAGGGATGGACTGCAGCAGGGGCTCGGGAGATGGCTCCTCCAACCTGCTTCCTGAGGCAACCCAGCCTGGAAGAGACCTCTGGCCTGTTACTGCTCCTCTTGGGCTCTCCCTTCACCTGCCCCGTGGGTACAGCTGAGCTCCTGCTGCTCCTTCCCCTGAACGATCTCTCTGCCCACATGGAAATCCCTGTCCAAGCTCAACCCTCCCTGCCCTGTAAGCACCATGCCTTGTGCATGCTGCCATGCTCCCTTCCTCCTCCTAGCTGGACCAACCTCTCGCCCTTGCTTTCAGCTCCAACTGCTGCGAGCTGGCAGTGGCACGTCGGGTCCCTGGCACAGGGGCTGGCACACAGCCGTGCCCACAGCCGTGTGGCACAGGGCATAGGGAGGCAGTGGTGCCTGGGGGACAGGAGCACCATGTGCCAAACAGCACCCTCTCCCACCCTGCCTGCTCTGTGGCTGGTGCAGAGCTCCCCTGGACACCAGGGCACTGCTGGGGACGCTGAAACATGTCCTTCTCTCCTTCCCACTCTAGCACCTTGGAGTCCACCCAGTGCTGCCGTGTGGTGGAGGGTGCACAGCACAGCTTGTGCTGACCCCAGGGGTCTCACACACACACTTCTCAGCAGCTCTCAGTCCCCAGGGGACCAGGGCAGAGAGAAGTGATGGACTTTGCTCAGCAGCCAGGCTAAGCCCTGGAGGAGAGCAAGAGGCGGTGTCAGCCAGGGGTTAGTTGCAGGCAGATTGAGCAGAGACAGAGCTGGCAAAGGTGAGAGCAGCAAGGAAGCAACAAAGCAAAGCAGAAGCAGGATAGGAGGGAGGATGGGGAGGAAGACAACTGTGCCAAATCCCCACCTCATCGAGTGCTTCCACATGAAGCAGGGCGGACATCAGGACTTTGGTTCATACCCCTTCCAATCTTGGCCTCTTAGAGGCTCAGCACCAGGCAGGTGATAAAAGTGTTTGCAGAAAAGGAACAAGCTCTGGGTCCCTTGGAGGCCCCCACAGATGGCTTTCAGCCATAAGTGTCTCGAGGGCTGGTGGGGGACCCCTGAGATCCTGGATTCACTTTTCCAGAGGGTGCAAACCAGAGGTGTGATGAAGCACCACCAGCAGTTCACTCCCCATTGAGGCTGGAAGTGTGCTCAGCCCTGAAGATGCCAGTGCCAGCACTGCAGCTCCCAGCCTTGGTCTGGGGCAAAACTGCTTGGAAATGGGAGGGTTTGTCCATAAAGCAAAGCAGGCAGTTTGTAGTGATTGGAAGCGCTTGAAAATGTGACTTGAGAGCATGAAAAAGGCTTTGAAACCTGGCAGCTGCGCCAAGGAGCCAAAGGATTAGATGATGAGGGGGAGGACACTCCACAGCTTGATGCTGCATGCCCTGGCTCCCTGCTCCACACTGCGCTGTGCCTTCCTCTCTGCTGCACAGCCTGCACGCCCTCCACCTGCCTTGGCATAGATAAACCCTGTCCTGAGAGTGACACATCCCCCTGCCAACACCTACCTGCACCTGGCCAGCCTGTGCAACCTCATCTCACCTCTTCAAATCCTTTCCAGGCTCATCCCCACTGTCCCTCAATGCTCACTTCTCACTCACAGACCCACTCTGACAGTGCACCATCACCAACCCTCATTTAGCATGGCCCTGTACTTGTCCTCCACCCTGTCCACCATGCAGAGAGCCAGACCAGCTGCTCTGTCCTTGCTTACCACCTTGGAGCTGCCCCCTCAGTGCCTCTTGTCCCTGCTCACTGCCCTAGACTGCTCGCCCATTCCCCCAGTAAAACCCCTCCTCTGCTTCACTGCTTCCCCAGCAGCAGCAGAAGCTAATCCAGGAGAAGTCCCTTACCTCTGCCTGACCTTGACACACAGTTTGAAGGGAGACGGGGCCGGGGGGGAGCACTAGGAGCTGTCAGCTCTGTCTGCTGCAAAGCAGGGATGCTGCAGCTCAGCACAGCACGCCCTGGGCACGGCTCCGTCCTCACCTCCAGACACTCGCGACCGGGCGCCGGAATCCTCCTGCTCCCTCCTCCGCCCCCCTCCCTCTGGGCTGCGCCATCCCTGCCAGGGCCACGGCGCTGCGGCCGGGGTCCCCCCCGGCTCCAGCAGGCCCTGGCCGCTCTGCACCACCTCCTGCTGACCCCTACACCGCGATCTCGTCCTCCAGGCTGTCGCCCAGCTCCTGCCTGGGCTGCACGTGGAGCAGGCGCGGCGGCTCCTCCTGGGACCAGGAGTCGCGCTCCTCGCTCTCGTCCGTGTTGGACTCGTACTCGGAGGCGATGCCCGACTCGCGGAACTTGATGAGCTCCAGGCTGCCCAGGGCTGGCTCCGGGGCGGGCGGCCCCGAGTCCGGCAGGAAGCGGTAGCACTCCAGCTTCACCAGACAGTCGTTCCTACCTATGGGGCTGCCCATGCTGCTGGGGAAGGCCGGGCTGGGGCCCAGCGACGGCGGGTGCGCGTCCTCGGGCTGCGGGGTGGTCGGGTCGCACAGGACGGGGAGGGCGTTGGAGCGGAAGGTGATCTCCAGCAGACTGTCCTGGGAGCCTGCTGCAAGAGAAGGGCACGGCTAAGAGGCCCAGCTTGCCTGGGCATCCCCTGGCCGCCGCAGCTGGCTGCACACTGGCCA
The DNA here is from genome assembly GCF_028018845.1 of Melospiza georgiana. NCBI lineage: Eukaryota > Metazoa > Chordata > Aves > Passeriformes > Passerellidae > Melospiza > Melospiza georgiana. The sequence goes on from NC_080438.1 coordinate 1,339,937, forward strand.
GAGGAGGACAGTCTGGGGTCGTTTGAGTATCAACCTCTCCACTATTGCTGTTTTGAGGGGCTTATTTGGTGTCACTAATGCCAGGAGCTGCTGCTGGCCAACGAAGGGCCAGTTCTCCAGGACAAGAAGTTAACTCTCTTCCAGCCCAGCTCCTGCAGAGAGCTGATGGCCACATCTGTTGGAGATGGAAGGTCAAATAGGGGCTCTTGGGCAGGTATGGAGCTGGCCTGGAGCATGCAGCCACCGGGGAAAGCGAACATACAGCTGATGGAGGTAGGTGACTACCTGTCCATACAGCCCTCCCCAAGCCCCTTCCCATGCTGCATGCATGCACACACACAAGCCAGGCCAGAAGGGCACAAATATCCCTCTGAACAAAATAACTGGAAATGCACACAGAACCCCAAGAAAAACACCTGCATGCATGTCCCCCACAGCCCTGGCTAGCTGCAAGGGGAGAGGAATGGGCGGCAGCGCTTACTGGTCGTGTTTCCCGCCAGCTTCAGCTCCAGCTCCTGCACCTGTTTGACCAGCAGTGAGATGTGCTGCAGCAAGTCCTTGTTCTGGAGCAGGAGCTGGTGCACACGAGCCTGGGCCTCCAGCCGTGCCGCTGCCTCTGCTGCCAGCTGGTCCTTCAGCAGGTGGACCTGGACAGGATACAGCGGGTGAGCACGGGCAGATGCTGCTCGGGGGTTGAGGGCTTCAACCCTGGCCATCCCTGCCCATCTCCCAGGGCTCACCAGCATCCCAACCCACGATGTGATGAAGCAGCCATTCCCTGCACGTACTGCAGATGTGATGGGGAGTGTGTGGGTGGTGTCACACCAGGACTCAGCACATTGTACCCCTGGCCTCCCTGATGGAAAGCCCGAGGCCAGGCAGGCAGCACTGGCTGAACTGTCAGGGGTGCACGTGAGCTGCAGATGTGCATGGAAAGGGCAGCCCAGGAGGAGCCAGATGGATGCAGCAGAGGAGACACACTCGACTGCATGGTGCAGCGGGTGCACGAGGGCACAGCCGTGCAGCAGAGCTGGCCCTGGAAAAGCTGTCTCTTTGGGAAGCTTTCCCAGAAACAGGGCCCAGCCAGTGGCCTCTGTCACAAGGAGGGGCTGGAGCACCACAGATGGCAGGCTGCTGCTGAGGGGTGCTGCCTCTCAGGTGCGAGCTGGCTGCTCAGCCTGGCTCTGGGAAGCAATGCCTGCGGGCAGCCCATGGGCAATACCACCCTGATTTCAGCACAGGCACCTCTGTGCAAACATCTGTGTCCCCAGAACCATGCCCTGAGGGCAGACAGCCCACAGCTCCTGCCCAGGGCAGCTCTCTGATCTGCATTCCAGCAGGGAGAACTCCAGAAATGAACACAAGGGACCTGGGGGCCACTTTGGCTCAGCACCCCTTCCTGGCACCCACTCACAGCTCCTACAACTGTTCCAGCAAGGACTGGAACCAGGAAAGCACAGATTCACAACTAAACGAACAAACAAAAAAAAACCTCAAAACCAAAAAACAAACAAAAAATCAACCAAAAAAAAAAAAAACCCAAAAAAAACCAACTAAAAACAAAACCAAAAAAACCCCACAAAAAACCCCAAAAAATCAAACAAAAAAATTCCAAAACAAAAATAACCCAAAACCAAAAATATCCCCACCAAACACAAAAGGCTATTTTACTGTGCCCTAGAAAGTGACCTTGAGGAAGAAGAGGAAGCTCTCTGTACCTGCCAAGCTGTGAGCTGCAGCTGCAGGGCCCCTGAAGCTGCCCAGCTGGGGGCACCTGCCCCCACAGATGGGCATCAGGAGGCAGTGCCAGCTGTGCCAGCAGGCAGCTGCTGCCCAAATGTGGCCAGCAAGGTGCCACAGCAGTGTCCTTGGCAGAGCCGAGCTCGAACACAGCGAGCCTGGGAGTGACAGGAGACCAGGCAAAGGACTGGGATTTACAACATGCTGCAAAGGCAGAGCAACAGCAAGGGGTGCAATATTTTACACTTCAAGCAGGATCATGGAGCATTTTGGATTGTGAGCAACACTACACTTGGACAGACACAAAGGATTCCCCAATAATGCAGATCCCACTTCCAGAGGGAGTCTGTGACCCCAAAGGGCATGTGGGCTCTGGAGGCAGCAGCTCAGCCAGAACTGATCAACAAACACTGATTTACTGATGTGAGAGGAGCAAAGCCATGGGGCAGCACGGAAAGGCTGCTGGAGCCCATCGCTTGGGCCATGAAAAAAGTTGATGAATTGCAGCTAGCTCAGTGCAGGTCAGGGAACAAGTAAAGCTCAGGTAATGAGTTGGATAAAGCAGCCAGAGCTGCTTCAATGAGAAATAGCTGCATGGAGAATGAGCTGCCAGCTGCACAGTCCAGGCACACCAGTCACTGAGGCAGGGCTCTGGGGAGCAGACAGAGCCAAAGGCCCCAGACACCCGGTGGAAAGCAAGCACCTCATGGAGCTCCCTCCCCATGGAGCTCCTGCCTTCAAGGCTGCCTCCAGGCAGGAGACTCCAGCAGCCCCAAGGAGTTCAGCAGTGTGTCCCAGCCCTGCCACTGCCCCTGGGAAAGAAGGGAGGGGAGAACCTGTGCCACGGCCACTTGTGTCTGCTGCTGCTGCTGCTGCAGGAGTTGCTGGAGAAGCTGCATCTGGTGGTGGGCAGAGAGGGGTGTTCCCAGGTCGGGCAGCTGGGCAGACGAGGGCAGCAGCATCTTGGGCGATGCTGTCAGGATATCTTCAGGGTGGAGGCAGCTCTGCAAAACACCAGCGTTGAAGGTGTGATCCCCTGGCACTCACCTCAGAAAGGCACACATGAGCTTTGGCACAGAGCAGCCATGCTAAATACCCAGAAAAGAAGCAGCTGCATTCACAGCTAATGCACACTTTGCTGAGGGTGCTTACAACCTTTGAAAACAGTACTTTTTCAGTTTCAACAACAACCCACATACTTTTGTAGAAAATTCCCGAAATAGCTGACTCTTCCCGTGGGAATTTCCACTGTATCAAAAAAAGTCTTTTATTTTTGTGTTTTTGGTGGAAAAAAGTCCCTATCAGCTCAGCCCCAAACCCTTTCCGTGTGGCTGCACATAGCTGAGCCTCGGGACGGCTCTCTCCCCTGGGCCCCAGCCAAAGGGCAGCCCTGCAGCGGCTTTGATCCTGGAGCTGGGGAATGCTGCACAATCCCTGCCGACCCCTGGGCCCTCAGAGTCGTGGGCTGGGGCCGTGCCACCCCCTGAGAGGAGAGGCCAGGGCAGCACCCTGGGCCCGGCGTGGCACCCACCTCCTTGCCCACGGCGTCGAGGTCGGTGACGCCGCGGCTGAAGTCCAGGATGTCGGCTCCGGGCAGCGGCAGCTCCACGGCGTCGATGTCGGTCTCCTCGGCCGAGGTGGCCGCTCTCTCCACGCCGGAGAGGCGACAGGCTGCGGGAGCAGGGCAGGGCACGGCCCCGGGAGCCCGCTGAGCTCACCCGTGGCGTGGGCAGCGATGCCCAGCGCGGGTGGGTCCCAGCGCCCCCGTGCCACCCAGCCACCCTCCGGGAAGCAGGTACACAGAGACGGGGCTGCTCTTCCCGCTGCTGCTCAGGAGGAGGCTTGCAGCTAAAAACACACCCAGCCCCAGCACACCGAACCCGGGGAAGGGCAGCCAAAAGCCCTGATGTGAGACAAACAGGCCACCAAGAACAGAAAACACAGATAAAGCTGAAGAAAGGTAAACAAGAGATTACGGGAAAGAAAAACAAAAAACAGATGCTCTGAATTCCCCAGGGAGCTGCATATTGTGGCCGGGACATTGTGTGGAGGAAAAGCAAACAATGACCGGTCCAGGGCAGCCCGATGATTAGGTCATCAGGACAGCACTGGTTACAGAGGCGAGCAGGAAACTGCAGCCCAGCCCAGGCTGCTCCTGTTAGGATGTGGGGGATCCAGCCCACAGCATGGCAGGGCAGGGCAGGGAATTCACACACAGACAGGCAGCAGGAGCTGCCAGTGTCCCACCTGGCACTGAAAGGGTTTGACTAAGCTCTCGTAGAACTTCTGCCTGCCCTCCAACACAGGCACCGGTGCCAAGGAGCAAGGCTGCTCCCTGGGACCCCGCTCAGGGTGATGGGGCTGGACCAGCAGCCCCCCAGCCAGGCATCCCTGCACCCTCTACCCACAGGGCTGAGAGGGAGCAGGGTCTGCAGCCTGCCTGCAGCCCTGACAGCTTGATGGGAGAGCACAAACACGGCTGTGTCCATTCTGGGAATTGCAGAGAGGACACGAGGAAGGTATGTGCTTGGGGCCCCTTGTGCGGAAGCAGCGAGGGAATGTTTGCAGCGTGTGCAGCCAAGCACAGAGCAGAGCCCCGGGCTTGCTAATGGGCTCTCAGCAAGGGGGATGTCTGAGAGGATCATGGCTAACACCTAGAGAAGGTTTCTTGCTGGGCAAGATCCCAGCTTGAGCCTGGAGCACAGCAGGCCAGATTGCCGTGCAAATCCATTGCCCAGAGGTGTCAGCCATCCAGGGGCAGTATGGGAAGGCAGCGCCTCTGTGACCCACACCTGCCAGGCTCTGGGGCCCCACGCCAGCCCCACACCTGCACCCCTGCAGAGTACCTGGGACGTCCAGGTCGTCTCCGTTCCTGTCGCTGTCTGCGTCCTCCTGGCCGTCGGCGTTCTGCTGGGTGTGCTGCAGGCTCAGCTTGTGGCACACCTCGAACGCCTGCCCCACCGTCCGCACGATGCGCATGGCCTGGCTCTGCCGGGGACAGGAGGGCACAGGGAACTGCAGCTGGGCTGCCCCCGCGCCCCCCAGGCTGGCACAGCCCTCAGGGCTCTCACGTCCAAGGGGTCCTGCCCAGCTGCTCCAGCCAGAGTACAGCAGGGCAAGACGTGCATGCTGGCATCTTACCTTCTTCTTGGACTTGAAGACGTTGCACCTGAAGACATTGCTAGACCCATCCCTGGCAATGTAGCTGAAGATCTTTAGGTCCTGGGAGTCATGAGATACATAGAATATCCTGCAAGGACGGAATGGAAAGGAGGATATAAGCATACACATTACCCACATTCCCGTGGGACAAGGCCAAGGCCACAACCAATGCTTCCCAAGGCACAGGGTGCTGCAGATGCCCAACCTCTGCAGCACATCCCTGCTAAAGCCCATCAGAATATTTTGGCAGTGGTTTTACCTCAGCTGGGAAAATTTGCCTGCTGATTCAGCAGCAGCAAACATTTTGCAAAGGCAGCACAGGACTTCTTTGCTCAGCCCCCAGGGACAGCATCAGCAGCCCACGAGCCCTCCAGGGATTGAGAAGAGCAAACCCCACTCCTGGCCAGCCCACAGAGCTGGATGCCTTGCCCAGGTGCCTGCCACCCTCTCCCCAGCATGGCTGGGGGCCTCTCTTGCTCCAGTTTGGCCTCCCTGGAACAGGCACCCCCTGCTCTTGGCTTTTGGGAAGAAGAAGGAGGAGAGCTGGAGGCTTCAGGAAGCTCCATGAGCTGCCCTCCACAGCATGGTGGTGGCTCTCCAGTGCCCAGCACAGTGCTGGTGTGGTGTGGGTAAGGGGGACAGCAGAGCCACACAAGCCTGTCCCCTCACCCAGCAGCCTTACCTGTAGATGGGATCATGCATGACGAGCATTTTGTTCTCGTCCCAGGCCCATTCTTTTTTCTGCAATGAAAGAAGCTGAAAATGAGTACGTCAGATGCTGTCCTTGAGAACAAGGACAGGGCACAGAGACAGTCTGGGGACATACTTGGGAAGCTCCTGTCACAGCTCTGCTGCTGCTCCCCTGCAACCCTTTGCTGAGGGTCGGGTCCTTCTGGGGACCAGTCACATCCCACATCACCTCCCCCAGGGCCCCCTGAGCCCCTTGTGCACCACAGCAGGACTGGCTCAGCCACCCTGCAGGAACGGGACCCACACCAGGCTGACCCAGCCCGTGCCTCCCTCTCCCAGCCACCAGAGCTTCCCCAAGTTCAAGGATGCTGCAAGGGCCCTGCACCAGGAGGAGAGGGGCTCTGCTGCTGAGGCACTGCTGCCCCAGGGACCAGTGCTGCCTACCTTCTTCTTCTTCTTCAGAATGACCTTCACGCCGTCCACCGACACGATGAGATTCACCTTCTTCTTCTTGATATTCTTGGCTTTAAACTCATACTGTGGGAGGTGGAAGGAAACACCTGAGTTAGCCTTCCTGTGCCAGGACAGCCCCAGGGAGGGGCAAGAGGGACAGGGGCAGGTTCTCCTGTCTCCCACATCAACCTTGTACATCCACGCTAGGACAGGACAAGGGGTCTTTTTGCCCTGCAGTGCCCAGCATCTGGAGGAGCACACACCAAAGCAATCCAGCCCCTGGATGTGGATAATGCTTTACCCAGTTCAGGATGCTGCTGGGCATGTTAGCTTGTGTTTCAAAGGCCCTTGGCCTGCCCCTCTGAAGGGCTGTGCCTCCCCAGAGAGGGACCACCACGCCCCCAAGGATGCGCAGCCTGGCTGCACTTGCCCCCCTGGCTGGTGGCCATTGCTGAGCTCTGGAAAGTGAAATGCCATTCTGAGCTGGGTATTTTTGGGCTCAGTATAAAACTGAAGATGACTGCTGAGGATTCTGAGGACCCCTCCATGGGAGATGGGATAATGCAATTACCCATCTCAATTAGAAGTCACCGGACAGGAAAAAAATCCCAACAGGAACTTCTAAAGATCAGTGACTAAACACAAAGCTCTGCTCTGGCCTGGGGAGAGAATTAGATTCCCCCAAATCCACCCACTTTGGCCTTTAGTGTGTTACAAGTGGGGAGAAGGCTGGCAGAGGAGTAGGCTCAATAAGCATGATCCTGCTGTGGGACTTTTGAGGAGTCCCACGACTGGTTTGCCACAGGTGCAGCCACATCAGGCACCTGATTTGCTGGTCCCACTTGCAGGGAGCTGTGCACAGCCATGGGGACAGACCCTCTGTGCCCAGAAAAAGCCCTGCACGCTGCCCTGGCCTGCCTGAGGCAGGGGATTTGCTTTATGCTCTCCCATTTGGGCAGTGTCTCCGCAGAGGGAGCGGCGCCCTGCCCGCGCCAGCCTCCCGTGACAGCTCCAGCACGGCGTGATGCATCAGCTCTGGCAGCCACAGCCAGCAGGCAGCAAAGCTGCTGGCCCTGACCTGTGAGCAATGATAAAAGACCTGAAAGCACAGTTCCTCAAAGCCATTTAAAGTGGCTGAAGGGGATGGCAGATTCAGAAGGCTTGGGAAACAGTGCAGGCAACGCAGCTCTGCCCTCCCCCAAGCACTGACTGGGCAAGCCCACCCACACTGGGGCTGAAGCCATGGTGATGGGCTGGAGAAAGCAGAGGTCAGGCTCCCACCGTGGCTCTGGTCAGCCTCAAAGCCCCCAGGACATCCCCACATGCTGCTTGCATGGCTTATTCCTCATGGAGAAGGGTCTCACCAGAGAACCCACCAAGTGCCATCCCCATCATTACCAGCAGAGATGAAACTGCACTCAAGACCCCTTTCTTTGTGTCTTGTCAGGACACTAGACCAGTGCCTGGTACCTAACACTGAAGAAATGTCTTGATTTAGCCCTGAAAAGGTGAGCTTTGGCCTGACAGCCTTGCAGTAATTATCCCAGTCCTTTCTGAAGCTCTGCATGTGATTTTCCAGGAGCTGCAGGCTGACCTGGAAGCTCTCTGCAGCATCCAGGGTGACTGCATGGCACCTTGGTGCTGATGCCTGATTTATTGGTCCTAACAAATCACTCATTTGCAACATCCAGTTGCATTTTGGAGCTCCTGGTGCTGTGGGGCTTCCATTCTGTACTACCCCAAGTGCAACTGATGTAGGCTTGGAAGAGAGAAAAATATCTCAGGGTAAAACAGACTATTTTTAGTATGTTTTATGAGTGAAAAACAGCCCCTGGACAGCGATGCAGACAGGCCAGGAGGTTTCAGCACAGATGCTACCCAGCTCTGGCACGTTTCAGGGATAGAATCATACAGAGCTCCTTGGAGAGCCTTCCACAATCCCTGGCTGCGGACAAGGGATTCTGCCCAGGCTCACCCCGAGCTTGGCTCTGGGAGTGCCATGGGAAGAGCTGCTGAGCCTCTGCCACGCTGCAGCCAAAGCCCCCTTGCGCCTGGGTCATGGCAGAACTCCAGCAAAACCCACTGGAAGCAAAGAAGTCAAATTCTCAGAAGGAACGAGCAGACAGATTTGTTAAGCCCTTCCATAAATCCCGGCCTTTATCCTGGCACCGACTGGAGAGCCAAGCGCCTCTGCAAGCCTGAGCCATGTGCTCAGGGAGCTGCTGCCCACCCCAGCCCTCATTACAGCAATCAGGCAGCAGCACTAATGAACTCCAGCCCAGGGGTCTCCCATGCAACGCTGACCCTGGCTCAGGAACAGATCAGCCAGGAGGAGCATGGCACAGGACAGCAACTCTGCCCAGCTGCCTCTCACATCCCGGGGCTCTGCAGGGAAAGTATGCTGGCTCCCACGGGCCAGGAGATGCCATTGCTAATTTTGAGGGGCTTCCTAACTTGGTGTGAGCAAGTGTCAGCTTTGTGCAGCTCCTCTGAGTGAGATCTGAGCCACAGAGACTGCAAGGGGTGAACCAACACCCTTAATGGGCCATGGAAGAACATCTGTACAACTTGATCAGGACCTCCCTGGCTTGGAGCTGTTCTTGACGACTGAGACAGAGATCTGCTGTGCCTGCCCCTGTTTGCCAGTGTTCCTCCTTCTGCTGCAAAACAAAGAGAGAAAGCTTGAGAGGGCTGCAGAGCCTTGGGATTTAGCTGTTCTTGCCGCGGGAGGAGAGCAAAGGTGATGATGGCAGGGTTGGAAATGCCACCAAAGGGTCTCTGAGATGGCGTGCACAGCCACAGCCGCTGCACCCAAAACAAGCAGGCACTGGCTGAGCCACAGGAAAAGGAAACCCCCATGTTTCCACGGCCTCCCAATCCTTGCTGGGAGTATATCCTGCATTCCCAGAGACGTGCAGGAGGAACATCTGTGTGTTTGGGTGCAGGGAGCTGGGTGGCAGCAATTCTCCCCACACTCGCTGGGCACTGCACTGGGATTTGGTGACTGCCTCAGGAGAAAAACCACATTTCATATGTGATTAAGCTCAGCCACCCATGGCTCCCTCTTGGAGAGCTGAATCCTAGCCTCCAGCTCAATAAAGAACAGATACAGAAATAATTATCCAGCTTGAAATCAAGAAAGGAAAGAGGATTTGCACAGCATTCCCATGATCCCCTTTGGTTTCACACCATGCAGGATTTCACTGTACTACTTATAACCAATTAAATGCCGTAACAGAAGAGCTTTCTGAGCTTTCAACCCAGCCATTTTGCCCATCTTGGGTATGTTTCTGGACCTTTAAATATCTGTAATAATATTACAAGCTTGGGTTATTTATATTAATCCTTTTTTATAGCTATGTAGCAATGCCAGAAGAAAGAAAAGTATTAATTTCAGGAAAATGCACAGAAAATGAGAAAGGAAACAACAAAATAATCCGTTCCCGGACTTGCACAGCTCCCCAGTTGGTCTCCCACCGAAGCTCTAAGAGCTGCATTAAAATTTTTGAGGAAAGACTGAAAATGGACATCTGAGACACATCAGTTAAAAAGCCCTGCAACTATTTGAGAAGAAAATCAAAGGTGGTCTCAGTAATGCAAAAGAAGTACAAGATCACTCATAAAATCCAACCAGCTAAGTGAAAAAAGACTATCCCTTAATTTTACCCTGCCTACAAAAAAACACATTCATCTTTTCAAATGGAAGAGAAACATCTATTCCATCAGAGCACAGGAGCCTTCCCATCAACCTCAGGTTAGTGGGAGTCTATTTTCAACATCTGTCTTTTGTGCAGAGTTCAGTATTTAAATAACTTTGGAAGGAAAAGAAGCCAGCTGGTGTATGCATCATTGTGCAACGCACTCCTACTGGCAGAGCATTAAAATTGCCCTTTCTGGAGAACTGAGCTAACATATGTTGCTTAATAGAGAGCGCATGTAACCCTGTCAGCTTGGAGTAAAATTATGTATGAATCCGAGAGCGACGGCTACGTGTGAAAAGCAGGGAAAACTCAGCATCCCTAGAAAGATGCTACCCATCCCTATCAGGCTGTTTCCACACAGCAGAAATGTGAGAAAACTCGTAACCACACGCTGCATGCAAGGTCAGGCCGATCAGGCTCTGAGGAGGAGAGATGATGTTTTTCTAGATCTATCATCCCCCCACATTCACAAGCATCTGAAAAATGTTAACCTGAATTAAAATGCCCTCATTTCGTTCCAGCCCATCTCAAGTGCCTTAGGTACAATTTAACTCTGCCCACTAGCACTGTCTGTAAGTAAGGGAAGGTACCAGGAATGCTTTATGGTGGCATTGTGGCAGCAGAATACAAATAAACAGAATATTTTTTAAAGGAAGTTGGTCTAAGTGCATGGAGTTGCCCATGTTCCCATACACCCTCTGTCCCCCTCTTCAAAACAAAACAAAAAGAGGAAAAAGGTTCCAAGCTTGTACCTTGTATTGGGGAAAGAGCGGTGTTTTGAGAATTCAATTAACAGGGAAAAAGCAATTCTCACTAAACTCAATGCTGCTCTGCTACCTCGGGAGGCAGGAGACGAAAATCTGCCCTAAGAAAAAGCACAGAAGAGGACGCAGATTTTGGCAGAAAGGTGTATTTCTGTGTGTTTGTGGAAAGGACATGGAACCGTGAGCAGAGCCGTGTCCCCCTGGGGCACAGGGCTGGCTGGGCAGGAGCTGGAGCACCCTCAGCTCTGAGCTCCTGCCCCTGGCCGTGCCCCCAGCTCCCCTGCAGCTGGCTGGCACAGCAGCTCATTAATCCCTAATAACATCCCTGCCGGGTTGGATTTTAACCCCGGGAGAGCCCGGGCTAATGGCAGAGCAGTGCCAGAGGGAGGAGCGGGCTGTGCTCTGCTCGGGAATGAACTCATTCCAGAGTGACAGCCGGATCCAGTCCCGTGGCCAGCAAGGAACGGCCGGGGGGAGGCACATACCTCACAATTCCTGCTGCTGACAACACGGGCAATGACAGCAAAGCTCAGAACCCTCCAGGAGCTCCCCAGGAGGGAAGCCTGAGAAACCTCGCTGGGATCCTAATGGCCATAATTGGGAGGAATGGCAAATGCAGCTCTGTCCAGGGCAGGAGGATTTCGCTTTGCTGAACCACACCAAGAAATGGCAGCGGCCCCAGTGCCCCGGAATGACTCAAAGCCACCCGTGGGCTGTGCAGGAACGGGAACCTGCGAGGAAAAGGCCCTTTTTCCCTGGCCAGGGGTGCCAAGCCACCCTGGGGTTGGGCAGGGAAAGCAGCATCAGCTCCCCTCGAGCCTTCTGTGGGGTAACCAACACCCCGAGCTCAGCGCCGGGGTCCTGCTGGAGCACCAGGAGCAGACTGCAGCCACAACACCTCCTGCCTTCCTTTTCCCTTCTGCTTAACTGGAGGAGAAGTGTGCCTTTCAGTTAACTGAAAGAAAAGAGCATTGGAGAGAGGGGAATGATTTTAGGTCCAGCTCTGGGTTAAAAAAGCAGCAGACAGATATAACCTGGCCCCAAGCAGCCTTGCCCGTCAGAAGAGGGGCAGCCACGCGAGCTGTGGCACTGTGTGGTGGCCAGCAGCCGTGGGGCAGGGAGCACAGGCAGCACTGGCTCTCCCCTCAGAGGGCAGGGCAGCAGAGAGCCAGAGCCCTGCCAGGGCATCCCCAGCCGTGCAGCATCCATCACTCCCTGCTGCCCCCATCCATCCATCCATCCATCCATCCATCCATCCATCCATCCATCCATCCATCCATCCATCCATCCATCCATCCATCCATCACTCCCTGCTGCCCAGAACAGAAAGGCACCTGCCTGCCAGCCTGGCCCTCGGCTCCCCCAGCCCTGCCGGGGCAGCAGCAGCAGGGATGGAAAGCAGGGCACCTCCCAGGAGGGCAGCCAGCTCCGTCCAAAAGGCATTTCTGAGCAAGGCTTCAGAGTATCTGACAGCCCACTGCTCTGGGCTGCACTTGATGCCCTCAGGGGACTCAGGCTTGCTGAAGGGGAGCACACTGAAATACCTGCTTAGCCTACTAATGTGATCAGCAATAAATGGACTGAAAGCCATTTTTAAAACACTGCTAAGAGCCATCCTACCAAAGTGCTGTGCTGCTGCCTGTGTCTGAGGACTCCCATGCCCTTCACTGAGGGATCCCACTGCACCCCAATTCCTCTGTGCATCTGTAAATCTGACCGTGACTATGCCCAGGCTCCACACACAAGCAGGGCACTTGCCAAGGGATGCCAGCAGCACCTCCCTGCTCCCTCCAGGAGCTGGGATACAAAGAGGAGAAAAGCAGGGACATTATCTTCTCAGTGTGGTCATTTTGCTTGGGCTCCCTGCTCCTGCCACCAAACCTGAGGACAAAATCAGCCCCTGGCACTGACACTTGGAGCAGGGATGGGTCCCATTGTGGGGCACAGAAACATGGAGATATCTGGGGCCAGGATGAAGGTTCTCAGCCACTCCATTGACAGACTGCCAGCATGGCATGGCCAAATATGCTGGACACCTCTGCTACCCTGATAGATTGGGTTTAAACTATTCCTCAGGATTTAATTTCCCCTGTCCTCCTGCCTACACCCCACTGCTGGTGGTTTTAGCATGAGCTGGACTTAAATTTAAGGCCACAGTCATTTTGAAGAGAGGAAAAATAATGAAGTACAGGATGCTTGTTCTTGGGCTTAATGATGCTTTTTAAAACTCTTCCGCAGTTCCTTGGAGTTTGCGTTTGCACATATGGGAAATGCAGCTCTGAGGTACATGTGTTTGTCTGAAATAGATGTGATTTTGGTTTGCACTGACAAGGTCAGTGCCTATTTTCCCATCCAACTTCAGGTTTAATTTTGGTAAGCGTCTGTGATGGTTGTGCGTACCGATGGTAAAAATGGGAATCAGGCTAAAAATACCCATGTTGTGAGAGCAGCAGAGCAAAGTTAAGGTTGCTGCTTCGAAACCACCCCAGGATTGCAGCATACCCATCCATCACACAAGATCTGTTTTCCAATAACATCAAATGCTTCACAATAAATGCCTTCTGCTCGGTTTGCTATTTCCTCCCGGAGAGCTGCCTCCATCCGCTTCCTCCAGCCTCCCCTCACTACCTCCGAGTTTCACAAGTTGAGGTGGCAAACTGGGACACGCTCACCAGCCATCTGCAGGAGAAGCAGCTTCACAGGAAGCTCAGAGAAATCAGAACTGGTAAGAATGAAATCAGCATCAGCCACAGGGTTAAATGGAGAAAGCTAACAGGCAACAACTTATGCTGACCCTTTCTTTTTGAAGACTTCCATTTGCAAGGTGATTTACCTCCCTTACAAGAAATCCTTAGGCATTCCATACCTCTCTGTGAGGTTTTTTTTTTTTTAAACACCCTTAAATCAGAGGTTGAGATGATGCCTGAGGCACAGCAGCAGCTTGCTGAGTGCCACTGAAGGCCATGGGGGACGCAGCAGCAGCACTGTGTCATGGGGGATGCAGGTGCTGGAGCACACCTCAGTGCCACCAGCAGCTCACCAAAGCCACCAGGTCCCTGTGCAAGCCTTACTGCTCATTCCATGGGGGCTCGACTAACACCAAGCTTATGAAAGAAAGCTGGCCTAGCCATGTTCTCATTTCTCCTCCAGCCCGGGCATGTTCAGTGACAGCTCTGAGTGGGAGCAGTGCTTACAGGCTGGGAAAAACTGCACCTCTCAGCCAGGCATGGGTCAGGGGACACCCTGCGACACGCCATCCCCTGCCTCAGAAACATCTCCAAACTCCTTCCAGAAATCCAAGGAAGAGCCAACAGCACGGGCTGGACCCGCGTGGGAGGTGGCAAGGCAAGCTCCCCCCTCCTTGACATGCTGCACCTCCGGTGACCACAGCAGGGTGTGAATGAACTGGTGTGTGGGTGCGTGTGGGATACTGGTCAGACTGGTTACAGGAATCACAGGCTCGGAGCGCTTCCTGCAGCCAGGGAAAACAAGGACAGGCTCTGTGTGCATCTGCAGGCACCGCTCCGCTCTGCTCTGCTCTCACAGCCCACAGGAGAACACCAGAAATGAGCTGTACGTGTTTTCATGTTTACCACCTGCTGCTAGAATAAGCAGAAATGCATTCCTTGGAAAGCCCACATCTGACTGGAATTTGTGGTATTTTTAATTAGACATGCATTGGTTTGACCTATGCAGGCAGAGGCAGCATAAGCTGCTTGGTGCAACCACCCTTTGAAGAAGGTGAGGAACTACAGGAGCCTGGAAATGGCTTCTGTTCCTCCAGCCCAGAGCAGGTTAGAGGCCCTGTGCTGGAACAAGCTTGGTTTAAAGAGCAGCAGCTCAGTCATGCCCCTTTACAGTGACCCCTGATAAACTCCTGCCCCTCTCTGGCCCCAGCCAGTCCCGATGCCTCAGGGACCCCAGGACTGAGCAGCACAGGCAATGTCCAGCCCAGCACCTCCCTCCAGCTGAGAAGCAAAACAAAATTCCTCTGTTTAAAATCAGCTTTCTCCCCCAAATGCATCCTCTCAGAGACAGACCCTGCCTCAAGGCAGCTGAGGTAATCCTTGCCCACATGGACGGGTGGAAGGCAGGGCTGATAGTGCAGAGGAGCACAAAGTCACCCCAAATCTACCCTGAGGGCAGGTGACAGAGCAAGGGGCAGCCTAAGAAGGCGCCCACACAGCACTTCAGAAAGGTGTCAGCTCAGCAAAGCGAGCCGAATCGCAGCACGGTGATATTTATGCCCCAAGTTGTGAAATACAGGATTTATTTTGGTATTTTGTTTTACCGCTCACCACAGAGCTGCTCTCCCACTGTTGCATAAAAAGCTTGAGTAAGATCAGTTGAGAAGGCAAATGAGAATAGCCAGGAAGAGAAGCAGTGACACGCCAAGGAAGGCAGGCTGGTAACACTGTAACTAAATCAGCAATTATGAAATTCAGACAATTAATAAAGAATGAATGAGCAGCAGCATTAAACGCTTGGTGCATCAGAAACAAGGCAGCCCTGTGGGGCTCTTAAGATGCTGGCAGTGCTCAACAATGTTTCTGGGCTGTAACTGGAGAAAAGAGGTAATTATTCATATCACTCTTGCTTCACAGGTCCTATTTCAACAACAACTAATGCAGGTATTAAAACTCATTCACTAAATTCTGCATGTTAAAGGCAACAAGAATAATGTCCTTTAGAGAGGCTTAGACAGAATCACAGAAAAAAATTTCCAAGTAAAAAAAGCATCAAGATTTTAGGTGGAATTAGAAAAAAGAGGTTGAAATCCATGTCAGCAGCAGAGCCCCAGATGAAGCAAGGAGAGACACAGGACAGAATGCCACTGTGCTTGCAGAAACCCCAGTGAGGAGAGCACAGCAATGCTCACAGCAATGCAGGGCTGCAAAAAAAAAAAAAAAAAAGAAAAAATAAAAAAAGAGAAAAAAGAGTATTTGCTATCCAGGCCAAGTGCACAGGAATCTGGCATCCACTCATTTCAGGATGATTTTATATGGCATTGGCCAAGCAGCCTCTCACAGGAAAAGGAACAGAAGCTGCATCTGCCAAGATGCAGAAATGTATCCTAAAAAGACCCTGGAGGCACTGCAAGGTTCATCCCAGTGCAAAGGGCACCATGAAGCCAGTGTGGTCCTGGGACACGTGCAGCAGAACAGAAAGGTGACATTATCTCAAACCACGGCACCACTGACAGCACTACCAACACAATCCACTCCTACAGAGCAACTCCTGCTCTGCCACACACTGCAAAGAAGGAACAGAAAACAGTTCAACAAGAACAAGAGGCAGCTTCCCCAGACTCCTACATCCCAGAGGTTAAAACAAACTCTCTGTATTTGGCCCATCCACAGAGCAGGCTCGGTGGGCACTTGTGCACAGCCCAGAGCTGGGTCTTGGGAAGAGCTTCCTCACATCAAAGGCTCTGGCTTCAGGAAAATGCACAAATCAGCTAGCTAGGAGTTGAAGCTGCATCCACTCAAACCACAGAAAGACAGGTCTTTGTCACAGAAACCTCAAAGGGACCTGCACCCCAGGTCACACTCACCAACTGCTCTGGCCAATTATTCTGGGTTTCTCTTCTCCTTTTGGATAATGTGGATTTCTTAGCATGTAAGCAGAGGTCAGCACAGATGTGCTCTTTGTGTTGGGAATAAACACACATCCCCCAAGTTCCCAAGGATCAGGGAATGTTTGAAGGAGTCCAGACCAGCCCCATCCATCACGTTAAGAGGGAATAAGAAAATGTCATTGGAGCAAAATGCTGAAACAAAACTGGAGGCCTTGGAGAGAAAAAGAAAGGGATGGCTCTCTCAGATGCACATCACTTCTGCATTCCAACAACACCACAACATCACAGGTCTGGCTGCTCCCTCTTGAAGAATTAAGCTGAAATTTAACCATCTCTGCTGAAGTTTCCTGTGGCAAATACACACCTCAGGCTGGCTTTTGCAGCTTCTGCTGGAACACATCAGCAGTTCCATGTGCAAGCCCATTGCATGGGGAACTGGTTTGGTTGGGGATTTTTCCCTATCACGTTACTCTTCCCACTGCTGAAAACCAAGTGACAGATTAAGAATCACTGGGCTCCTTGTGCTCCACCAGGGAAGGAAACATTTCCTACTCTGAAAATTCTTCGTCTGGAGCCTTTGCCCTGGGTAGACTTTACTCCAGGTGGGGAAGCCCATGCCTTCCAAAACTCCCACTGAAGCAGATCAGCTACCAAGCACTGTCTGCAGAGCCACCAGAGCAGCCACAGTGCCACGAGCAGGAGCCCAGCCCCGTGTGGCCCTGGCAGCTTCCCTGTGAGGGGACACGGAGCAGGCAGCAGGAGCAGGGAACCTCCGGGGATTCCAGCACACCGCGGGCTCCAGCCTCCTCGGCTGGGATGGGAACGGGGCTTGGCTCCTTTCCCTGGTTCTGGGCAGCGCCTGCTCCTTCTGCTGCTCCACAATAGATACATCCTTTCCTCCCACCGCCTAATTAAACTCCCATTCCACAGAGCAGCTCACACAATAGATGTTGCAACCTCTCCTCTTAACCAGCTGTGCTGCCTTCCTCTGCCCCTGCACAGGGCAGGAACACCCGTGACACCCAAACGCTGTCACCCTGCTGCAATGACACCCCAGACCCTGTCACCCTGCTGCAGTGATACCCCAGACCCTGTCACCGTGCTGCAGTGACACCCCAGACCCTGTTACCCTGCTGCAGTGACACCCCAAACCCCCTCACCCTGCTGCAGTGACACCCAAACCCTGTCACCGTGCTGCAGTGACACCCCAAACGCTGTCACCCTGCTGCAGTGACACCCCAAACGCTGTCACCCTGCTGCAGTGACACCCCAAACGCTGTCACCGTGCTGCAGTGACACCCCAAACCCTGTCACCCTGCTGCAGTGACACCCAAACCCTGTCACCATGCTGCAGGGACACCCAAACCCTGTCACCCTGCTGCAGTGACACCCCAAACCCTGTCACCGTGCTGCAGGGACACCCCAGACCCTGTCACCCTGCTCCAGTGACACCCCAAACCCTGTCACCGTGCTGCAGGGACACCCCAGACCCTGTCACCCTGCTCCAGTGACACCCAAACCCTGTCACCGTGCTGCAGGGACACCCCAGACCCTGTCACCCTGCTCCAGTGACACCCAAACCCTGTCACCGTGCTGCAGGGACACCCCAGACCCTGTCACCCTGCTGCAGTGACACCCCAAACGCTGTCACCGTGCTGCAATGACACCCCAGACCCTGTCACCGTGCTGCAGTGACACCCCAGACCCTGTCACCGTGCTGCAATGACACCCCAAACCCTGTCACCCTGCTGCAGTGACACCCCAAACGCTGTCACCGTGCTGCAATGACACCCCAAACCCTGTCACCGTGCTGCAATGACACCCCAGACCCTGTCACCGTGCTGCAGTGACACCCAAACCCTGTCACCGTGCTGCAGTGACACCCCAAACCCTGTCACCCTGCTGCAATGACACCCAAACCCTGTCACTGTGCTGCAGTGACACCCCAAATGCTGTCACCGTGCTGCAGTGACACCCCAGACCCTGTCACCCTGCTGCAGTGACACCCCAGACCCTGTCACCGTGCTGCAGTGACACCCCAAACGCTGTCACCCTGCTCCAGTGACACCCCAGACCCCTCACCCTGCTGCAGGAGGCAGGGCAGGCTCTGACTCTGTGCCTCCCCAGGGCACAGCATCCCTTGGAACATCTTCCTGCTGCATTGAGCCAAAACCACCAGGAATTAATTTTAGCAGGGAAGAAACTGGGGCACGTGGCGTTTTTGTGGAAGGCTGCAGCCCCAGGCTTTTGTCTCTCTTCTGAGGTGAGGCAGCAGAGAGCACCACAACAGATTAAATTAAA
This sequence comes from Melospiza georgiana, assembly GCF_028018845.1. Lineage (NCBI taxonomy): Eukaryota > Metazoa > Chordata > Aves > Passeriformes > Passerellidae > Melospiza > Melospiza georgiana. Next base: position 1,358,326 of record NC_080438.1, read on the forward strand.
GGGTCCTTGGCCTCTGAGGCCCAGCAGGGAAGCACAAGAGCAGAAAGGACCATACACAAGAGCAGCATTCAAAGCTGACTTCAGTTTGGGTTGACTTCAGTTCAGGGATGTCTCCCTCAGAAGGAGTCTGACAAGTCACAGCCTCCCTGTGCCTTAGGTTGTCACCCATAAAATGGATACCAAATACTGCTCCAGCCCTGCTTGGGAGCTTTAGTGACTCTTTGGTCTCATTTTTGGAGGTTATTTCTCCTTTTTGGAGGTTATTTCTCCCTTTAACCACGGAGCAGGAGTGAGGTATTGTCTCTGGACACACTGGAGCCCAGCTGGAAGATATGGCTGCCCAGATAAGGCTGGCTGCATCTCTCCTGCTCAGGCCCATGCAGCACCAGCACTCAGCACCAGGGAGCATTTGGTCCCACTCCATCCCAAGAGTAAAATGCTGCCATGATGGCAGAAAATTGATGAAAGCACTGATTTGTTAAAAACCACAAGAAAATTCCATGTTGTAGTAAATAAGAAGGGGAAAACCTCCAAATAGAAGCAATGCCAAGGGTGAGAGGAAACACAAACCCAGGGAGAAGATCCAGTTCTTCAGTGCACTGCCCAGATGCTGCTGAGAGATGCTGAAATGAGTCACAGAGCCTGAAACCAGCCAAACCTCAGCACACCTCTCTCAAACCTATTTTTCCTTATCAACAACCTCTCAGGTAGCCAGGAGCTTATTCCTAGGCACAGCTAGAAATTTACTCCAAAATGCAAAGGGAAGTGCAGATGGTTATCTTCACCAGCAACCTTGCAGCAGCAGAGACTGTCCTCTCTTGGTGACAGTGGTGGGGCTGCTGTGCACTGAGCTGGTGACACTGAGCACAGCCCTCTCCCACAGTAACACCCTCAGCAGAGGTTCATGCAAGCCTGAGGCTCAGGCCCTCAAAGGAAGCTCTGTCACCTTGCAGAAGGCTTTCAGAGGGTGATGTAGGAACTCTGAACCCTCACAAACAGCAATCACCAGTGCTAACATGACCCTGGTCTCCCAGAACAAGCTGCAGACCTCCTCTCCTTGGCTGAATCCATTCATGCCTGGGAGGCAGTGTGCAACAAATCCTTTCTTTCTAGGCAAGCGGAAAAGCCAGAGCAGGAGAGCCCCATGGGCAGCTCCCGTGGCACCTGCAGCCCCACAGACTCCTCGTGTGCCTGGGCTCCAGGCTTGCAGCTCCACACTGCCCTGCTCCTCACGCAGCTGAGCGTGGCACTGGGCTCACCCGCTGCCCTGCCAGAGCCAGCTGTGCAGCACAGGAGGGAGCCAGGGAAGGCAGGGTCACCTGGCCAGCATGCTGTGTGTGCCCCAGAGCCAGGGCAGCCCACCAGGGCAGCCCTTCAGAGGTGCTTGAAGGACCCTTTCTGGGGAAGAACTGTCGGTTTCTCGGCTGTTTAGGTGGCCTGGAAAGGCCCAGGGTGGCCTTGGACAGCCCGGTGCTTCAAAGGATGAGGAGAGACTTCTGATCTTTTCTCGGTCTAGGTGTTTATTAATTGCTTATCTAAAAGATTTTCTCTTGGCCCGACAGAGGTCTGCACAGCAAGCCAGCCATGAGCACACTGAGAGCCCCCGGGGTGGTCACTTATCTTTATACCCGAAGTTACGTATACAATATTTATCCTTTTTCCCCAATACCTTCTACCCTTATTAACCGGTGCTCTTCTAGTAATGACCAATCCCAAAGTGCCACCATCACCACAGAAGATGGAGGCCAAGAAGAAGAAGAAGGACAGGACACGCCCCAATTCCTCCATCTTACTTCTCTAGACCCCCCTGTACAGAAATCCTAAACCCTGTGTCTCACACTCTAATTAACTTATCCCTTCACCATTTACCCCAGTGAAATGCCCCCATCCTCATACAGATGTGGTCTCCTGTGTAGGATCAAAGTCCAGCCACCAGACACTTCTGGCAACATTCCAGGACTCCCGAGCCCCCCAAGGGTGGTCTCAGCCACTCTGCACCTCCATCCTGAGGTGCTGAGATCCCACAAAGAACGAGTGGGAAGCAGGAGGAAGAGGAGGAAGCACAAGGACACACAGAGGATGGACACTGGTGTGATGGCTTTCCACGCTGGCCATGAACTCGGTGAGGGGTGGGAGGCAGCAGAGCATTCCCTGGCTGGGAAGGACTGACAGCCATCTGTGCCCCCCTGGCATGCTCAGGCAGCCTGGCACTGCCCAGCTCTGCCCTGAGCCCCTGCAGACACCTGCTGATGGCCCAGACAGGGGCAAGGCAAGGCATGGGGTGACTCAGGGGGAGCAGGGGGGAAAGCCCCGGGCAGGGAGGGACATGAATCACAGGGAGACACCCAGGGCTCCCAGAGCAGAGCAGAGTCCAGCCCGGGCACGGGAGGGCAGGGCTGTGTGACAGGCTGGAGGGGACAGAAGGCACTGCAGCCTCCCAGCTTCTGCCAGCAGCTCCACTCCTGCCCTGGGCCTGGCGCCTGTTTGGCTTCCAGCCCTCTGCAAGGCACTGGGCTGGCTCCAGGCCAGCTTCACCCACCAGGAGCTGCTGCCTGTGCTGGCACACCCAGTGCCAGCCGAGTGTCCTGCCAGAGCGTTGTCCTGCCCTGCCACAGCCCTGTCCTGTCCTGTCCTGCCACAGCCCTGTCCTGCCACAGCCCTGTCCTGCCCTGTCCTGTCCTGCCCTGCCACAGCCCTGCCACAGCCCTGTCCTGCCCTGCCACAGCCCTGTCACAGCCCTGTCCTGTCCTGCCCTGCCACAGCCCTGTCCTGTCACAGCCCTGTCCTGTCCTGCCCTGCCACAGCCCTGCCACAGCCCTGTCCTGCCCTGCCCTGCCACAGCCCTGTCCTGCCCTGCCACAGCCCTGTCCTGCCCTGCCACAGCCCTGTCCAGAGCAAAGGGCTGAGCTGCTGTGGGACACAGCAGGGGCAGGAAGGCCACACGTGGCTGCACTCCTGGCTCAGGAGCCCTCCCAAACCATGCTCCCCCACCTGCTTACGGTTTCCCTCATCCTCACTGGCTCCAGCACCGTGCTGTCCATGCAGCTGGGAACCCCTGCTCTCTCCTGCCCCAGCCTGCTTTGGAGCCTGGCCACGAGGGACACGCCGCTGTCCCGGCTTTGGCAGAGAGCTCTGGGACAGGGCATGGCTGGAAGCTGAAAGGCAATGAGCTTGTCACTCTGCATTTACTGGGCAGGAGCAGGGCTGGGAGCGTGCCCGTTCCTCATCTCCCAGCTCCATGGGGTCACAGGCGAGCCCGAGCCCAGGCACTCTGCATGGGCCAGCAGGCTCAGACACGGCCAGCACAGGCAGGCCCGGCTCCCCTCTCAGTGCTTCCTGAAGGCTCCATCCCTCACTGCCCTCCCCCAGGCTCAGCCCTTGCTCTCCAGCATTAATGGCTCACACTTCCACCCCTCCAACAGGCCAGATGCCTGTCCTCTGCCACACAGAGGGATTTCCCTCCCCGAGCTCCTCATTGCACCGTGTGTGCATTGCATCTCGCACCACTCGCTGCTCCACTGGGGCCCAGAGCTCCCCTCACCCCATCCTGGCCCTGGTGCAGAGGCAGGGTCACCACAGCTCTCCTGGAAACGTGGGCAGCCTTGGGCAAAAGGCTGCTCCAATCAATCTGGGTACTGCTTTAACCGGGCTGTCGATTAAATACTAACCACAGGATGAGATCCTGGCCGTTCTCATGCCATGCTGGCAGCAGTACCAGACCAGCCATTATTTATTGATTAAATACTAACCACAGGATGAGATCCTGGCCTGTCTCATGCCATGCTGGCAGCAGTACCAGACCAGCCATTATTTATTGATTAAATACTAACCACAGGATGAGATCCTGGCCTGTCTCGTGCCATGCTGGCAGCAGTACCAGACCAGCCATTACTTATTGATTAAATACTAACCACAGGATGAGATCCTGGCCTGTCTCATGCCATGCTGGCAGCAGTACCAGACCAGCCATTATTTTATTATGACATTAAGTGGCACTGGTGATGCCAGGAGAAATGCAAGCACGCCCAGAAGGATTCACTCCTTTATTGTGTCTGTCAGAGCACTGAGGGAGCAACTGAAATTATCACAGACATCCTTGCAGTTCCTCCCAGATCTAATACAACACAATCTTGTTCATCTTGGATAACCACATCAAGTCATTAGCTTGTCAATAATTCACCTTGCACCAAGTGCCATGACTTGGCACGAAGCAGGCTGTGCTCTTCCTGTGGCCAAAACCTGAGCATCTCCTGGCCAGCCCATTTCCACTGTGCTGCTCCTCACAGACACACAGGGGTGGGCTGCCCCAGGCATGCAGGGCCAGCTTGCTCCCAAATCCTGCTCCATTCTACAGAAGAGACACCTGTGCACGGTGAGAGAAAAGAAGAAAAAAAAAGAAGGCATCACTGTAAATGGCGTCATGCTTCTAAAAACTCACCGTGGCAGGAGCAGGGATAGCTGAGAAATATTGCAATTAAACGAGCTCAGAGTTGCACCAGGAGCTCTACACCAGTAACTGGCCACACACATCAATTTTCACACCAGTCCAACTGCACCTGTGGCCTGCAGAGGATGTGAAATCTTGCTTTACACAAGCCTGTAGAAATTCAGCAATTCTGCCAATTTGCTAAAATAGAGCTCAGCTATGCAAAGCAGCAGAAGTCCCACAAAATCAGATGTACCTGGCAGAGTAGGAGGTGTAGAGGAGCAAGATTTTCAAGTGCTTGGAAAGCCTCCCTGTTTTGAGCCTGCAAAACTCAGCTGGACACTTCCCAGAAACAGCCTTGCAGAAGACTTCCACAGCTTTTACCAAGTGCCTACATAGGCTTTCATCCTTCCTGGCTCCAGAGAAAACCTGGATCAAAGCTGCACTCAGCCATCCCAAAGGGCTGAATCCAAATTCTCCAGCACCATGGCACCAAGCCCCAGCCAGGCAGCACTGGCTGCCCTGGAGACATGCCAGGGGCATGCAGAGGAAAGCACTTGCATGAATTTACATCATCACAACGCAAGAAATATACAGTTGTCATCGTCACTGAGGGCCCATGAGCTCACTGGGAGAGGAGGGGAAGGAAAAAGATACCTTACCACCTGCTCAGGCACTTTCAACCAAAATCTGCAACAGCTCATAATCCTTAGGGAAGACACAGCACTCTTAGTTTGGGGCTTTTGGATGCTCAGGTGACTTCCTGGATTTATGGATCAGTTCCTTGTATCTCGCATCCAGAGGAGCCCAGGAGCATTTGGGAAGGCAAATGCAGCAGTTCAGGGCATGAAGCAACGTGGACAGGGTCACCCTGTTTGGGGTGAGCAGCAGCCAGGAGCCAGCTGTACCAAGAGAAGCCCCCCTGCCTGCCCAGGAAACAAACCCTGGTTCTACATAATTTGCTGTGTATGTGGCCATCAGTGGTCTGCAGGAGACTGTAGGGTTTGGAGGAAAGCTGCAGCAGACGCTCACAAAATTGCTCTCCAAGTGCATCTTTAGCATGGCAAATGTCCCATTCCAGAGTCATTTCAGGGCCAGGGCTTCACACCAAGGTGCAGCGCAGAGAGGGCTGTGTGCCCTGAAAGCCCAGCCCATGCAGGAAGGAAAAGCAGACACTCAGCTGAGCACCTCCCCTTCCCTCCTCATCCCGAGCTGCGAGAATCCCAGGAATTCTCCACATCCTCTGCTTCTGGACAGAAACTCCCTCTGGCCAGGACCATGAGGATGGCCTCGGCATCACCAGCCCTTCAGCAATGGGGAGAGGGGGATGGCATCCATGCCACCCCCTGTTTAAAGCTCCTCTCAGCCCTGGCCCACAGGAGGGACCAGCTTTGGGCTCAGGTGGAGCTGTGCTGCCCACAGCAAGGCTCTGCTGTGCAGGGGGTGCCTGGGGCAGGCATCCCAGCAATGTCAGCTATGCTGTGTCCTGCTCTGTGCCCCCAGGGTCAGCTCTGCATCCAAACAGGAAGCAGCACTCCCCCGGCCCCAGCGAGTGTGGGGGAGCACAAGGGAGGCAGGGCTGCAGGGGTGGTGCTGCTGCTGCTGTCCCAGCCCAGCACAGGCAGGCACAAGGGGGCTCCCAGGGCATTCTGCCCACTGGGATCCCCACTCTCGGGCAGGCAGCACCCTCACTGCTTTGCAGGGTCATTTTTAAATCACTTGGGAAACAGAGGCAAAGCCCAGAGAGCAGCTATGGCAAAGGCAGCACTGAGAAACGGGAGTTGAGGCAGCAGAGGGGATGGTGAGGGTCCCCCACCTTCAGCAGCAGTGACTAACCTGGAGCAAACTGAGACAGAGCACCTTGCCCCTAAACCAGGGATTGCATTAAAACTATACAAACCTCAGGGTCAGCAGCTGCTTCACACCCTACACACAAAACTGCTGCTGCTTGCACCTGATGATCCCTCACCGTTGCTTTCTGTGCCCAAATAAACATTTTTCTTTTCTGGTTTCCCCATGCCAGTATTCTGGGACTATTTTATGCCCTCAGGCAGGAGGGTGGCTGTGCTCTGTAAGGAGGACGTGCATCACTTCAGCTCCAGCCAGGCTGAAAGGAGCCCCCAGCACCCAGCCTGGCCAGAAATGCCCTCAGCAATGCTGTGGCCCCTCCTGCTGCCAGGCACTTCCAGGGCAAAGCACAGCACACCAGGGGAGGGCTTTGCACGTGGACAGCCATCCATCCAACCATCCTGGCACCCCCTCACAAATAAACACACACTCAAAATCTCTCTGGCAGGTCTGATCTCCATGGCCTTTCATGACTTGCATCTCTCCTGTCTTACAACAGGTGAAGAAAGCCTGAGCACATGCCTCAAACACATCATTCACCACGAGAAACCATTATTGTACCCAATTCTGTGTCCTCTCACTGCCACTCAGAGCTGTACCTATGAATTTTCTACACCGTGCTTGAGTTTATTCATACTGGGCAACAAGGACATTCTGGTGTTCTTATTTTTCCCCCCTTCAAGGGTTTACTTAAACCCTCAAAGCTGTGCCAGTCCTTCCACACTGAGGTGCAGTTCTGTGATTTTGGGGCTGGAAGTGCATTTGTTCAAAAGTCTCATCTTGGAAGGCAATGAAGGAAACTGTTGTTTATGAGAGCTCTTGAGGACATAACAGTCGTGCTGTCCCAAACTGTCTGGACACAAGGTGAGCAAACCTAATGCCATAAAGGCCTTCCCATGTCATGCCCCAGTCACAGCACTAACCCCCACGGAGAGGACAGGAGGACAGGCAGGAAAGCTGTGAGGAAAGGCCACAAACTATTTACACCCTGAAAGTTTGAGACAGAAGAGCCTCAAAATGTCTGTCCTTTGAAGGTGATACTCCGGATATGATCCTGCTCTCCTCCTCTGGTGAAAGAGAAACTGAGATTAAAGCAAGAGTCTGCATGAAGGGCTGAGAGGAGCAGAGCTCTGGTGCAGCTGCTCAGCCACAGGAGCAGCTTTGGTGCTTATGGGATCCCATCAGACCAGCAGAAAGACAGCTCATCCCTCACCCAATGTCCCTGTAAGTGCCTTCAGGCCCTTCAGGTTCAGGGTGCTGTTCCCAGGACAGAGCCATCTCTGGAGGACAGGGCAAGGTCTGGCCTCAGGACAGACCAAACCTGCAGCCAGCACACCCAGGGCCAGCTGGGCCCCAGGGGCTGTCCCCTGCTGAAGAGCAGCCAAGCTGCTGCTTTTATCAGCCTGGGGGCAGCGAGCTCTGGGGTGCATGGTTTGTTTGCTCCCCTCCCTCCCTCCCTGTGAACACTCGTGCTGCCCAGAGGCTGGGGAGCAGAAGAAAAGCTCCTCTCTTGGTCATGGGCCAAGCATTAAACAGCAAGGGCGTCCCATATCCTGGCTGCAAGTGCTTTGGGAAGCCAGGTGATTTCATTAGCAGATCATAGCCCCTGACCTACTCACCCTGAAACAAGCTCACTGCTGGCCAGCCCCAGAGCTTGCTGCTCTGCACCTCGCCTTGCACGCTGCCATTTAGCACTGACCTGCTGCCATATCCAGGCAGCACCTGAATTTTCATGCTGCTGAAAGTCTTACACAAGCAGTAAAACCCTGAGGAACCTCTTGCACAAGTAGCCTATTGTTACTTTGTTATTGGGACTGACCAACGAGGAATTGCTCCCAGCCACTGCACGCTACAGTTCCCATGGGGTGCCACATCCCACACGTACCTTCCAGCCCATCCCAGGATGCAGCACTGTGAGCACACACACAGCCCCAGCACAGGGGGTGTCTGGGGACAACTGTGCTGCAGCAGTGCCCTGAGCCACACTCAGCCTGCCAGCACCAGGCCCAGCTGACACAGAGAGGGGGACAGTGAAACACGGAGGCATCAATGCACTGTGGGACGGGGTTGATGCGAGACAAAGCTGCAGGTGCAGGTGGAGGATGAGGGCAGGCCTGGGATGGGATGGGATGGGAAGGGAAGGGAAGGGAAGGGAAGGGAAGGGAAGGGAAGGGAAGGGAAGGGAAGGGAAGGGAAGGGAAGGGAAGGGAAGGGAAGGGAAGGGAAGGGAAGGGAAGGGAAGGGAAGGGGAAGGAGCAGCCCGGGCACACTCACCCTGATGCGCCGCATGGCCGTCACGATCTCCACGCGGCTGTTCGGCCGTGGCACATCCAGGCTCCCGATGTACTGCAAGGAAAGGAAGGAGATTAGTCCAGCTCCTAGAGCCCTGGAAATCCCACGGGCCCAGCAGGGCCCCAGTGGTATCCACAGGGGGAACCCAGGGTCACTCCTGGGGAATGAGCAGCATTTTGCCTGCTGCACCTGAATGCCTGCACGCCTCCAGCCATGAAGCTGTTCCCTCACCACACCACACCACTGCAAGCAGTCAAAACCCCTTTTTCTAGCAATAAAATCCCTTCAGCCGTCAGGCCAGCAGGACTCACTCATGTAGGCCATGATCAAAGCACACAGGTATAAGCAAGTATCCCCTCGGTTGCCGTGAGTCATCCATTACAGACCTGGGTATTGGAATATCCCTAAAATAGCCGGCCCAACCTGTCCTGTGACAGGCCCTCCATTATTTAACTGCAGCCCTGCCAAAGCCTGGCTGTTTCTGCAGGAATGCTGAGCCTCCAGGCCAAGCCTCCAGAATAAAGGAGCCGCTTTGCTATTCAAAGGGGACCAAAGGCAGCGCCACCGCGACCCAGCACGGAGAGACACGGAACAAAAACCTTTTTAAAAATCAAATGGAAGAGGGCAGATTCTGAAGAAGGATCAGAAAACAGACAAGCGATGAAGAGTCAATGCTGAGCGCTAAAAACGTGTCGTTGGAAGAAAAGCGTTTTGAGCCCATTTACTGGCCCTGTGTGCTCCCACGCTCCATCTCCACACAAGGGCTGACGTAACCTCGGCAGCGCGGCACGGGCACCACAGCCTGCAGGGCTCCTGCTGCTGGGGCACGGCCACAACCTCTGCTGGCACCGACATGGGTGCCCAGGGGCCTGAACACAGGCAGAGGCTGCTCAGAGGGGTCACTTCCCTCCCAGCTCCCCACACCTCCGAGGAGGGGTGGCACGGTGCAGGGGATGCATGACCAAAGCTGGGCTTTGTGTGCGAGCTGCCCCCGAGGGCCCTGTGGGACAGAAGCTCGGGGAGCCCCGTGTTCCTGAGAGCCCTCCTTGCTAAGGCAGCTCAGCCAGGCCATGCCCAGCACACAGCCCCTGCCTGGGGGTCACACAGGCAGTGCCCAGTGACCCACAGGGCAGTCGGTGCTGAGAGGAGATGAGCAGAGAGAGGATATAAAAATAACCCCAAACAGCTGGCGTGTCCATCACGTGCCGTGCAGGCTGCACGGTGCAGGGCAGCCTTACATAACTGGGAATTGCAGCCCAGGCCAGCCAGCCCCTCAGGGCCCTGCTGAGAGCACACAGCTCCCAGCAGTTCCCTGTCACAGCCCCTGCACGGAGTCTGCCACCCCTTCAAAGGGGCAGCTCATCTGAGAGAGGCATCTCAGACATCAGCACATCCCCTTCTCTGAGGGGAGGCCTGGAAACCATCAGGAAAGAGCAGGAGCTGAGGAGGAGGGCAGAGGCAGCTGGAGCCCTGGGCCTGCAGCCACCAGGCAGGACCTAAGGAAGAAGCCCTGCCCCGTCCTGCTCTGCCAGGCACACATCCCTGTGGCACCTCCTCACTAAGCCTTCCCACGTCACTTTTCTGCCAGGGACCACCTGGGGAAGCAGGATTCTCATCCTATATGAGAAGGACAGACCTCTGCACCCAGAGGAAGCCTGTCTTCCTCCAGCTATTCCCAGCTGCATGAGGTCACTGCCTGGAAATCCCTTTCCTTCCCCTGGGCTCTCCTTGCCCAGGCAGGTGCAGAACGCAGCATGGCCAAGGCCAGGGCAGGCAGTGCCAGCTGGGCAGCAGAGCTGGCTGCCATGGCCACAGGAATTCCAGCCATGCCAAGCTCCCTGGCTGCTCACCACAGCCCCACGGCCACAAGGGAGTGAGTGTGTGAGCCCAGCAGGGCTGGGGTGCCCTGCAAGCACAGCCAGCACCACCCTGGGCCAGGCACCACCTCTGCATTGGCCTCCTGAGAAACAGCATCAGCAGCAGGGTTGTGTTGGTGCTGTCCTTTCTGTGCTCCAGCTCATGCCCACATGCACCCAAACTGAGGGGCAGCAGGATTCACCACTGCTGCCCAGCCTGGTGTGCAGAGCTGCACCCTGCTGTATCCCACAGCCCCTGGTGCTCCCACCAGAGCCCACCTCCACCCCAGCGTGGGCTCACTGCTCACAGTGACCATGCTCACAGCTCCAAAAACACCCCCCTCTCCCTCCACTCTGCAGGAAGGTGTCTTTTACACATTTCACACAACTCAGCAGATGGACAAAGTCTCTCCAGATTATTTTTGCCTTCAGGGCAGAAATCACACGTGACAAGTGTGCTGCAGAAGAGTAACCCTTCACAATGTGGTGAATATCCCCCCAAAATGTGGACTTGGGGGTTGGTCTTTCAGCTGAACAACTTCCCAGGTGAGCTGGGGAATGGCCTGAGAAACCACCCATATTCAGCAGGGATGTGCAGGCAATGAGGGCTGCTCCTGCTCCACTCTCCTCCAGCCCTCCTACTCACAGCACCACTTTTAATTATGGCAATAGGTGTGGGAACAAGCAGGTGAGGCAAAGACAAGGATAAGCAAGGCAGCCAGAGCCTGCACAGTGCAATACTTCCCACCCACCCCAGCCCTGAGACTGAGCTCCCTTCTCTGCCAGTGCAGGAGCTCAGAGACCCCCGAGCATGGGCACTGCCAGGCACAGATTCCTGCCCTCCTTTAACACACAGGAGCCCCCAGCGAGGTGCCAGGCACACAGAGGGGGTCCCAGCCCTGCAGGGCCATGGTCAGGCCAGCATCCGTGCCAGCCAGCTCACCCCAAGGCAAAGGGAGGCAGGAAGGACAAAGGAAGGTGCCCGGGACAAAAGGGAACAAATTAAAGCTGTGCAAAAGAGCTGACAAAGAAAATAAACCCGCGAAAGAACGCACCCTCCCCAAGCCCCACGAGCCAAGGGGGAGAACACGTGTAAGTAAAGGATGTGGCTTTTCCAAATAATCCCCTCCAGATCCACGGCCCCACCGCCCTGCCAAGGGATGGAGGGACAGAACCGGAGTCCCCCAAGAGCCAAGGGGGATCAGGGGGTCACAAATCCCCTCGGGCTGTCCTGGGCAGCCCCCTCCTGCCCTGCCCAACTAGGGGAAGAAAGGCCACCCCTGGGTGAACGGGCAGCCCCACAAAGGCAGGCCCAGCCCTCACTCTGCCAAGGCCAGCGCTGCTCGAGCCCGTGGTGCCACCTCTTTTGTAGAGAGCCTCTGGTCCTGCACATGTCTCCCCCTGTGTTGGGATCCAGCCTTGCATCCACCCATCCTTGCAGGGCCCCAGAAGGGCATCCCTCCCATGCTGTGGGAGGTGGCAGCACCCTCAGGCCTCTCAGCAGCCACAGGGACTCTGCCTGCTGTCCCCTCCCCATGCAAACAGGCTCTCAGTGGGCACAGACACACAGCCTGCACTGCTGCACCCTCTGCCCACGGCTCACAGAAGATCTGCCCAGTTCTGGGAAATGCCAGGGAAAAAAAATAAATTTGTTTTTTAAACAGAAAACAAAGGGGAGCACTTTGCCAAAGCACTGTTTGCACAAGTCACTCAGTTTCTCGTTTTTCCTCGAGGCTGTTGAATACTGCTCGTTTTCTGCTCTGTCAGAAACGAATTTTCTTGAGAAGTTGCTTTTTCTGCGGCAGCAGGTGGCAGATATTTTGGGAAACCGAAGGCCAACGGCATCGCTGCCGGGGGACACCTCGCAAGGGGCGTTGATGGGCCCACCGGAGGCAGAGGTGGGCAGCCAAAGCCTCCTGGGGAGGAGATGCCTCCTTCCTGCTGCTGCCAGCCCAGCTCTGCGTGCAAAGGTCAGGGCTGAATCATCCCCGGCTCACAGGGAGCCTGCCCTGGCTGCTGCTGGCTCCCAGCTCCCTCAGAGGCACGGATGGGAGCCGCTGCTTCTCTCTCTGCAGGCGGGCACTGGGAGGGGACACGCTGGCACCGGCCCTCAGGGCCAGGAGGGGTTACCAGAGGCACCAGCAGCCAGCAGGGAGTGCCAGATGCAGGGCACAAGGGTCCCCAGGTTCCTACGGAGCCCAGGGTGGTGTGAGGCTGCACCAGGCACAGGGACATTGACCCTGCCACATGTGCCACACAGTGAGGGACAAAGTGCTCAGGCGCCGGTGTGAAAGCTCCCCATTTCCCCAGCATGGGGAACGCCCAGTCTGCCTGCAGTGTGTCTGATAAGGGTTTCTCCCCAGGCAGAAGCCCATTGCCAGGGTCCTGGCTGTCCCACTGCTCCTGCTCTCCAGCTGCCCGGGGAGCCAAGGCTCTGAGCTGGCACTGCCCTGCCCCTCGGGAACTCCCTGCCTGCCTGGGGCACAGGGGGAAGCTTACTCACACTGCGCTGGTGCAGAGGCCAAAAGGGATGGAAAATTCACAATGCCAGCCGACTTTAATGGAAAAAGGCCCTGGCTTCCATTCCAAGCTGGGCACCTCAGCCTTGCCCAGTTCCTCCCTGAGCAGGGCTCTGCACCCCAAGGACAACAGATCCAGCCTGGGCAGCCTGAGGCCATGTGTCAGAGCCATGCAGCTGGACACCGGGCATGGACACAGCAGGGACCTCACAGCAGGCAGGCAGAGCCCCCAAGGACAGTCAGTTTTGGGTGGTCTCACTCAATTTTGGGTTGGTTTCAGTCAGTTTAGGGTGGATTTCACCTGGTTTTGGGTCAGTTTCACTAAATTTGGGATGGGTTTCACTCAATTTCGGGTATTTTCACTCCGTTTTGGGTTGTTTTCACTCAGTTTTGGGTGGTTTCAGGTGGGTTTCACTCCGTTTTGTGCCCATGAGCCTGCTGGTCCCAGCAGCACTTGCCCTGCTTAGGAGCTGCCCCAGGCTCAAGCGCCAGGGACACCGAGCTCTGGGGGCCCCAGGACACTCACCACAGCCACTCTGCCCTCCCAGCAGCCAAGCCAGGGCTCACCTCAACAGGGAAGACACCTGTGATGGCGCAGCAGGGCCAGCAGGAGCTGAGGGATGAAGCTTTTCCAGGCAGTGCAGCAGGCCTGTCCATTGCTGTGTTTCCATCCTGCCCAGGCAGGCTGTCCCACACCGGGCCTGAGCCTCCTGCTCCTGCACCCAGCCCCAGCAGGCCGTGCCAGCCCAGAGCGCTGCAGAAAGCTGGGCTGGCAGCATGCCACGGCACCCCTGGGCACCTGCAGAGCCCACGGCCCGGCCCCACAGCCTGGCACACAGGGCTTTGGCACAGCCAGGCCGAGTTTTCCTTGCTAAGAGCTCCACTAAGCAGCCCAGGAAGCGACTCCACAAGTACGGCAGAAACGTGCCACTGTTTCAGAGGAGAACCTTTGCAGAATTGGGAAGGTTATTTATAGCCTGGGGCCAGCAATCCCGGGCTCAGGCTCACTGCAGCTCAGCTCTGGGCACACAGAGCTGCCAGGACAAACAGCCCCCAGAGAGAGCTGCCAGCTCCCTCCCAGCCAGCCAGGCTGCTGCACAGCACCACACAACCTGTCTCCTGGTTCCCAGCCCTCCAGGAAAGCCACCCTTGCTGGCAAGGGAGCCCGGAGCAGTGGAGGAGAAGTGAACACCTCGATCAGGGCTGCCTGCGATACAGTTCACTTCCAATGCTGTTATTTGCAGCCCCAACGTACATAAAAATATACACACGGGTGGAAACACACATGTACTCCCTGCTCAGTGCCCACCTGAGGCTATAATCGTTTCCCTGACACAGGATTTTGCTTTGGAGCAACTGGCAGTGCCTGCTGGTGCTCGCAGCCCCTGGGAGGTGGCAGGCAGGTGGGCTGCAGAGGTTCAGAGGAAGGGACATCATGGATCAGACTAAAGTCTCCTCCATGTCCCATCTCCAAACATAGACAGCAGCAGATGCTCAGTTCAACTCCAGTTTCCCACGCACGGAAGCAGAGAAAAGCACTGACAAAAATGAGAGAAAGTGCCTGGTTGCCAAGACCACTTAAGGGAAAAAAAAATCCACCCCACCAGCCAAACACCAAAACCCCACCTGCTGCACAGAACAGCAATGCTCCTGAACCTCCAGCCCCACCTTTACCTGCAAGCAGGTCTGGTGCCAGGAACAGCAGCTTCCAGCACGTGGGATGCCCAGGCAGTCCCAGACCACAGGCACTGGGTCCACCAAGGGCTGAGATGTGTTTGGGCAGTCACTGCTCCCCGTGCCTGCACACAGGGTCCTCACAGCCACCTGCCCCTTCTCTGGAAGCCACGCACACCAAGGCACTGCAAAGGGATTCATGGGGCTGAGGGAGTGACAGCTCTTTCCAAATCATGGGCATTTGGCAGGTGGGACCTGGCCATGGACACAAGACCCCTGGGGCAGGAGGGAAAGCCCAGGCCAGCAGCAGCCCCCAGGAGAGGGACAGTAACAACTTCCCTGAGCAGAGCCAGCAGCACCCAGCACTGCCAGAGACCAGGAGTGCAGTGCCAGGCTGCACTGCCCCACTCCACTCCCTCTGCCTGCTGCTCTCTCTGGAGCCCTTGGGGGAGCCTGAGTCACAATTTCTGAACACACAGAATTGCTGGTGTTGCACAAGGCGGCCCTTGGGTTTTGCCCTGCAGCACCAGGGCTTTGGGAAGATAAGGAGTAAGCTCACATCCCGCTCCTTCTCATGGAGGTGGAGGAGAACAGGAGATATCTTTCCTCTCTACATCTCTGTTTATTTAACCAGAAAACCACTGCACAAGTGGGAATTTCTGTCCATTCCCCTTGCACCACGCTGCAGCTCCCAGTTCTTTCATCCAAATGTTTCAGCTAACCCAAGAGGCCAGGCTTTTGATTTCAATCAACAATTCAGATGGCAAGACACAGAAGAAAACAAACATCCTGCCTCCCATTGGAGCCAGCTCCTCTGATTCCCTGCAGCCTGACCAAGGCATCTCAGGGATACAGCCAGGTTTGGTGCCAAGAGAAGTGGCCAATGAAAACAGATCCAAAAGTGTGAAATGCATTACTGTTCCTAAAAAGATGGAGTGGGATTTTCCATCTCTTGGGTTTATCTCCAGAAAATGGATTAACATAATCCTTAGGGACACTCTGCTCTGCCTCGGTGACCCTGTGCCAGCACATGTGGCTGCAAGTGGCTCCAGCGGGGACAAGAGGCACGAGCCTTGCGATGGCATCACAGCTCAGGGGACAGCACCGCTCGCCTCACATCACGTCCACCACCCTTTGCCTGACAAAGGTTCAGATTCTGCCTGCCTGTGGCCACCCAGCCACCCGGGATGGCAAGACTCCCTCGGGAGAGGGACAAAGGGGACAACAGCACTGATGCCAGCTGCTGCTGATGGACCAAAGCATGCACTGCACCCACCACACGTGCCACTTAGAGACAGCAGTAGGTCCAAGTGTAAAAATACAATAAAAAATTAAAGCAATAAATCAGTGCACACTGCCTCAGGCCCACACTACCCCCCTGCAGGGAGCCCCAAGCAAGCTCATCAGGAATGTCAGGCTGCTGGAGCAAAGAGCACTGCTCCAGTGCTGAGCTGGAACACCGGGATCCCCGCTGCCCGCACTATCAGCTACCCCAGGAGGATTTGAGGAGACAGCCACTCGAGTCCTGACATCCCAGACAAGCATTTTTCTCGTTTAATCTTCCCCCAAAGTTCTGCTCTAAATCAGAGCTCCACATTTCTGTGACTCGTGCCGGGTGCCTGGCTGCAACAAGAGCTGTGCGGGTGTAAGAGCCTGGGATTCTTGGCGATAAAAGGAAGTAAAGGAATGTAAGCATTTAATTAATCTTGAGCAATCTAGTAAAAGGATAGAGTAATTGCCTCAGCCATCTGCATTCTGTATCTGGCATCGAGGGCTGCTGGTGAAACCCAGGAATTGGGAAGCCGGGTTTGGTACGGACTGCGCTTGGCAATAGCGCGTGCCACCGGATACCAAATAAGAGCAAGAGGAGCTAACAAAGGCTAACATTGCAGTGCACTAACGCAGCCAGACCAGCAGCGTGGAGCAGAGACGAGCCACGAGCACACCCAGGGGCTGCTGACGCCCTGCCCCACTGCCCAGCCTCCCAGCCGGGTCCCCGGAGCTGGCACGGCACAGGCACACGGGATGTAGAAGGGGAGAGATGCTCTGCAGCCACTGGCAGGTGAGGGGTGAGCAGGCGCTGGCAGAAAAGCAGCAAGGCTCCAATCACTCAGGAGCAAAAGGCTGCGAAGTTGAGCTCGAACAGCCTTTGCCAGAGTTGCAAGGCAGGTTTAAGTTTGCTCCACAAACAACTGTTTTGCTCTGTGCAGCACAGTGCCTGCCATGGGGCAGGTGATGGCCTCTGCAGAGGAACCCTCCCGCCCCGAGAAAAGGCGGAAAATAACACTTCGACACCTTCCTACGAGCGCAGCCTTTGCCCCGAGGGCATGGCACACAATTAGATGCCAAATTTTCTTCCCCTGACAGCACATGTTCTCCGAAGACAACAGCGTGTGACAGACGCCTGCCTGCCTGCCTTCCTGCCTTCCTGCCGCTCGTTTTACACCAGGCTTTCCTCCTAAGTCAACCTCACTTGAGTACCCCCGTCAGCATGATAACCGTACTCCCCAAGAGAAGAAAAAACGGGGCAGAATTTTGTGTTTTCGCTTTCCAACTCTCCTGGCCAGCTCCTTCCCAGTTTCCTGCTGGCCAGCGTGCCTTGCTCGGTAGCTTGGCTTTTGCCAGCCTGCTGCGAGATGGCAAGCGCCAGCCTGCGGGGAGCCACAGCCGACGTGGAGCGAGAGAATGAAAAGTCCCAACGGAAAAGAAAAGATAAAAAGCCAAGAGCTCCGTGCCAAATCCACCAGCGAGGACGGTTTATGTGTGTAAAGAGGAATGGCAAGCGTTTATTTCGGGTGCGTGCCCCTGACCGCCTGCACCGCCCATGGCACGCAGTCCATGGGGCTGCTCACAGCACGGCAGCACCGGGCTCCGGGGCACCCTGCAGACCCCACAGCCGTGCCCATCCCGGCGCACTGCCCGCAGCGCTGGAGCCGCAGAGCACAGCCCGAGCCCTCCGCTCCTCCCTGCCGGGCAAGAGGCACACGGACCCGCTTTGGGGAGCGGCGTCCCCGGGCAACACCAGGCGGAGCCCCGGAGGGATGAGGGCCGGGGAGGGATGCCGGGGGGAAGCAGGCGGGTGACCCCACTCCAGCCTGACCCGTCCCACCAGTCCGGGCATCCCTGCCGTACAGGCGGGAAGCCTCGCCCGACTCCGCGGCGGAGTTTAGGGGAGACCAGGTAACGCCAAGGGGAAGGGCTCCGGGGAAAGCAGAAAACCCCCGCGGCTATGCCAAAAGAGAGCTGGGAACCCGGGCATCCCGGAGCGCCGGGGCACAGCGCCGGGCAGCGACCCCCGCGGCTCTCCCGCGCCCGCCGCCCACCTTGGCCTCGAAGCAGATGCCGTGCTGGAAGGCGTCCTCGTTGTGCAGGGGGATGCGCAGGTCGTGCCGGTCGTCCACCAGGTTGTACTTGGACTTGGCGGGCATGGCGGCCCCGCGGCCGGGCAGCCCTGCAGCGCGCCCGGCCCTGCCGCCGGCCCGGCCCGCCCCGCCCGGCCCCGGGGCGGGGACGCGCCCGCGCGGAGCGAGCGGGGCGGGGGCGAGGCTGCGCCCCCCTCACGGGCACCGGCACCGGGACCGGCACCGGAGCGAGCGGGGCGGGGGCGAGGCTGCGCCCCCCTCACGGGCACCGGCACCGGCACCGGAGCGAGCGGGGCGGGGGCGAGGCTGCGCCCCCCTCACGGGCACCGGCACCGGCACCGGCACCGGAGCGAGCGGGGCGGGGGCGAGGCTGCGCCCCCCTCACGGGCACCGGCACCGGGACCGGGACCGGAGCGAGCGGGGCGGGGGCGAGGCTGCGCCCCCCTCACGGGCACCGGCACCGGGACCGGGGCACAGCGCCGGGCGGGGGCGAGGCTGCGCCCCCCTCACGGGCACCGGCACCGGGACCGGGGCCCAGCGCCGGGCGGGGGCGAGGCTGCGCCCCCCTCACGGGCACCGGCCCCGTCACCGGCCCCGGAGCGGGCGGCGGGGGCTCCGTGCCCCTCCCCGGCACCGGCACCGCCGACACCCGGTGCGCGGGGCCGGGCTTGCGCCCCGCCGCCAAACTTCAAATGCATGGGAAACCAAGGAAGGGATAACGGGGAACGGAGCCTCGGGAGCGGCTCGGAGGGTGGGCAGCGCCGGCCGCCCCCCGGCCGCACATGGCGCCCATTCCTCCGGGTCGGGGAGCCGCGCCAGGGAGCTCCGCACGCGAATCTTTGTCTCGGCGCCGGACACGGTGGAAACCAAGCACGCTGGAAGTGGAAAATCTCCGTCTTGCGCTTAAAGAAAGAGCAGCTCTTGAGACCAGATCCCCAGCCCTACCGGGCCCTCCCTTACCAATGTCCCGAAAGCTGTGAATATGCTTCCCACCCACCAAAAGCAGCCCAGAGCTGTTCTCCTGATGTTCGGGGAGCAACTCACATAGATCTGACCTCAAGTCCAGGCTGTTGCATCCCTTACCCCCATACACACAGAGCACTCTAAGGTCGGGCTCCATCCTTCTGTGTTTGGATGCCCATGGATGCTGCAGAGATCATCTCCCCATGTGTGCCTGAGGAGCCAACACGGGCCTCAGGGGCACTCCTCTCCACAAGAGAACCACAATTCCCAAAGTCCTTGCCCTGCCATGCTTGCATGGTCCTACAGCCAGAGCCCACTTCCCTCAGGGTTCCAAATGACTGCAGTGCAAAGAGCAGCACTGATTGTTGATCCTTCCCCGGGCAGAACAGACCCAGGGCCATTGATTTTTTCAGCCTGAATCGGTGTGCTGAAACTTGAGTTTATACGACAGTTCAGTGCCAGCCGCAGCACTTCAGCCACATCTGAAAAATATATTGTTCCACTCAAAACTGGGTGGGCTCCCCACCACCCCCAGGGGCTCTGCTGACAGTCTGGGCACAGACAAGCGTATGACAAGCTGAGAAATCCCTGTGCTCCATCGTGCCACGAGAGGTGTACGTGAGCAGCTCTTGTGCTGCCAGTTTCCCTGTGCCAGGCCCAGGGTGGGATTTTGCAGAACTGCCAGCGCTTGGACAAGTGAATCAAGGGATGATTTCCCACTGAAAGCAAGAAACGAGCAAGCCCTGGGCTCTTGAAACCTTTTACCCTTGGTTTTGGGGGAGGGCAGGGGATCAATGCTGTGTGTCGCAGTTTTGACTGCACCTGCAGGAATCCATGGGGAAAAACGGTGCAGAGAACTGAGCACCTGCTTGGACTCACTTCAGCCTGGGACAGGCAGAAGCTGGTGGTAGAACATTCTCAAGCCTGGATCGACTCCATGGTTCTTGCTGAAGGTTTCTGTTTAGCAAAGGTTTGGCTGGCAGCATGGGAGTCCCAGGTGCTGGGAATGATACAGACACCACATAAATCCCCTGAGAGTCTCTCATCCAAAGCTCCAAGCAGGGTAAGTTTCAGCTCTGAGACCGGAGCAGCAGCTCAGGGCTGTGTCTAGGCACATTGCAAGCATCCCCAGGGACAGAGATCTCACAGCCTCTCTGGAGCCCTGTTCCTGTGCTAAATTTGATTACAGACACACATTCTTGCAGACTGTAGAATTTCCACAGCCTGCAAAGCCCTGTGGATTTGGGGAAGAAGCAAATTCCATGTGGGAGGGCTTGCAAGCATCTCTCCAGTGCATGGTGCCCTCGGGGAGGTGTTCCCCCAGGGGCAGGCATGGGCATTTGATGGGAAGCCTTCAGAGCCTGGGGAATAAACCAGCTCCTTCCAGGCAGTCCCAGCGGGTTCGCCTGGCAGCGCTGGGGTTCCTGACAGATGCCCTGGGCAGTCCACAGCCTGCTCCTCGGGCTTCTCCCGCAGCGTGGCGGCTGTTCCCACTGCCTGCTGCAGTGCCTGGAGCCAGCTCTTTAAATACCGGCGTTGGACCAAAGGACAAGCCTCCCTCTGCAGTTTCTCGTGGGTGTTCTGCACCACGGGCACGGGCAGCAGCAGCGTGGGGGGCAGGAGCTGTGCTGTGACCGGCTTGTCCCAAAGCCACCGGGGACACTCAGGGCCTCGGGCAGCGCTCCAGCCATTCCCACCGGCAGCTGCGGCTGGTTCCACCTTCTCGCTGCGTTACGAAAATCACCGGGGTCTCTCTTGGTTTTTCATTTCCCCCCTGCCATCAGTGACCTGACCCCCCTGCCCTTGCAGCTCCCTGCCCAGCCACGGCCTCTTGCCGGGAGCGCCTTTCGGGCTGCCAGGCTGAGCTGAGCTGAGCTCCCCGGCCCCGCGAGGCACCGGAGATCCGGGAAGGAAATTACCCCTCACGCCCCTGTTTGGCCTGCAAGTCCAGAACCTGTCTCCTCCCACTGAAAATCAATAATTAGGAGCCCTGGGATAACCCGTCGAGGTTGTGTAACCGGTTTGCTCGTTGTCACATCCCCGTCCGTGCCCAGGCGCTGGCGGGACCCGGGCTGGCCCGGCTGTGCCCGCGGGTCGGGGGCTGAAGTGTCCCCCGAGCCCGAGGGGACCCCGCCGGGGCTTCGGGTGGCGGGGACAGGGCTCTGTCCCCCGAGCCACGGCTGGGGCTCGCCCGGGACCCCTCCGGGCGGCTCCGGGCCGGCTCGGGGCCGGGGCCGGTGCCGGGATCTGCGGGACGTGGATTTGTAAGGCTGGCCTGCCATCTCCTGGGAAGGCCGAGAAATGCGGCACGGAAAACCCAGACTGGACGGAGAGTCCGCGATCGCCTCCCTCAGGCTCTCCCCAGCCTTCGGGGTGCGGGCGTGTGTAGGCTGCTCCCCCTTGCTGTGCACCCGCGCCCCGGGGAAACAGCCCCGGCTGCCATTCACACACTGCTCTGGCATCCTGTGAAGTCGAGAGGACGTTCTGGTGCAGCTGATGCCATCAGAAGATGAAGCCCGTGTGGCTGTGTGCCCACTGAGGGGCCGCCAGCAGCCCTGAGCTCCCCAGCATCATCCGGGGTGTCAGGGGGTGCAGCAGGGAGAGAGGATCCTGAGCCCCATGCCCCAGCAGCAAAGGACACAGGAGAGCTGGTCAGGGTGGTGTGAGTTTGTCCAAAAGCATCCCAAAGTCTTGGCAGGTGTCAGAGCTCGAAAAGAGATCATATTGTACAAATATATTATAAATGCGAGCTGGCCTGTGAGTGTCAGCCTGCACCACCTAGTCTCACCCTTATAATAAACCACAGTGAAAATACCACATTTTCCCACCAGAAAGTCCTATATGTTACTGTAATATCCACAGTCTATAGCAGGAACCTCTTTTATCTAACCTGAAATGCCACGCTCGCAGAGCACTTTGTACCTCCCAGCACAACGAAGCCGCAGCCTGACCCAAAACTTGCCCCACAGCTCCTGTGCCACAGCACTGTGGGAGAAGAAGAAAGCTGCCCTCAAAGGTGGCAATGGTGAGCACGGAGCCCAGCCCCAGGAGGCTGGTACCCCTTCCCTTGCTGCCTGTGTTCCCCAAAAAGGGCTCAATGAACTCTCATTTTATGCAGCACAGCGCAGTGGGTTTGGGGAACACACCCCACACAATGCTTGTGCCCAGGAGGCTCCTCCTCCCAGAGGAATAATGGAAGGGCTTTTGGCCAGGAATGCAAATGGTTTTTGCTGTGCTGGATGCAGGTGGGAATGGGAACCATCACAGGGCATGGCTGTGAGAAGAAGAGAGCAGATGTCAGAGTTTGCAGCTCTGCACAGTAATTGGTAAAGCAAATTGGCCCTTGGGCAGGCAGTCACACGGCAGAGTGGGGATCCAGCTCACAGCTCGGTGCTCCCCATTGCTTTGATGTCCTTCCACAGAATCCTACAGCAGCAAATAGTTTTAGGGTCATGGCCCTACATTTGGGGAGTGCAGTAGAGGCACCCGTGAGGCATCAGGGCATCCCCAAGCCTGTGAGGCCCTGGTGGGCTCGGCTGGCTGTCACCTTGTCCCTGCAGTCACCAGCACAGCCCCATCTGGCAGAAGCACCAGGTGAGGTGTGCACCACCAGGACATGCTTTTTCTGCCCAATAAAACATGGAGATCAACATCTAAATAGCAGGATCTGGGAAGGAAGCAAATAACTTCAGAAAGGGGAGGAAGGCAAGCCTGTTGGAATTAAGGTCAGGAACTTGCTGGCATTTGCTGACATTTTATTCTGATGAGCTGGCAGAGCTCATTCTCATCAGGCACACACTTATGTATGCATTTATTTATTTTAGAGGTGGGCCTAGAAACAGCTTCAGAGCTGGTTTTGAAAACACAGACACATCTTTGATATCCAGTGGGATTCAAGCAGACTGCTTAATCAAACCACCTGAAAACTCAGATTTTGTCTTCATAGACAAATCTTTACACTGAGGTTTCCTTTCCATTTGAAATTATCCCAAGTTTTTGGAAGTTCTCCACAAACCCCATGTCTTGAAACATTTTTGTTTCAGAAAAACAAGCACTTGTCTATGGTGCTGAAATAAATACACTCCCTGCAGCAGAGCAGGTGCTGGCTAAAATTAACACTGCTCCCTGCCAGCCCCAGCACAGCCTGTGAGAGCCTGCAAGGTTTGGGGCACCCAGAGCCCCATTGCCATGGCAGGGAGCGGGTGGCAGTGGGAGCCCACCCCTGGGAACTCCCACATATGGAGCAGGAGTATTCCCACAGCAGGCTGGGGCAGTGTCCACATCCCCTGGGCATCTCACAGCTTTGCAAGAGCCACCCCACACAATATTCCTCTTGCTCTTATCCCCATTAAACACATTCCCCATTATGGGAAACACACTCTGCACAAACATCACTCTTGACCTTTCTCAGCTTTATCAGCTGCAGTAATGTTCAGTGAACCAATCAGTATCTGCATGAGCAGATGCTCCTTGCAGTGAGAGCCTGTGCCATGGGCTGGCACGTGCAGCCACCTGCGGCCACGCCAGGGGCACGACATCATCTGAAATTCATTCCCAGTTTGTCACGATGCTGTTCTGAAGGTGGAATCACTGCAGAAAGAAAGGTGTTGAGGTTGTTTTTGTCTCTAGGTGGAGGAATTTGTACAGCATGACTTGCCATCTCTGCAGGAAGTGCTCAAGGCACGGGGGGCTCCAGGCTAATCTTGTCCCTATGATCCCAATCCTGAGGATGTGATGTTGGCCATGGCTTTTATGTTGCAGCAGACACAAGAAGGAATATGTTTTTTCTGAGCTTCTAAGGAGCCAGAAGAACATCTTCTTCATTTGTGTGGCAAGCGTGTAGCCATATTCAAACAATATGTTAATTGCAGTGTCTAGCTGTTCAGGTTCCTGGTAGCAATCCCTCACTTTTGGCTGATAAATAAATACAATACTTGGCATTCTTCATGTGGGACTGCAGCTGATGATCTTCACTCGTGTTACTGCTCAGTTCCCAAGTGCAGGACACCAAGCAGAGGAGGTGGCATTATCCTGGGTGCTCTGTCCCGTGGATCACCGCAGTTAATTGGAACCACCTTTGATACGTTTGTAATTCACCAAGGCTTATTTGCTGTATAATCAGACACGCGGCCCTTCCTTTAACTGCCTTGTAAACTGCCGCAGTGATTAATTCTGCCCCAAGCCTGCATTTACCCGGGACTGACACGGGGTCACTGAGGAGGGAGGCGAGGGAGGGCTGGGCAGGGTCCCTCTGGCTCGGTGGGAATTGTTGTGTTGCTCCTTCCCAGGGCCAGGGCATGTGGAATGCCCGGGGCACAGAGCAGGGGCTGCCCGTGGGTGCAGCCCTGCCAGGGCACCGCCCGTGCCCAGCCCTGCCGGGGCAGAGTCCGCGCACACAAACCCCGGGCCTGGCACTCACTGGGCACCTGTGCCTGTCCCCACCCCCGGCTGGGACACCTCCCTCACTCTGCCTGTCTCCCACAGCCCGCTGATGGGAGCTGGCCAGCAAAGGCAATATTTCACTCCACTCCCCCATGTTTTACATGCTAACGCTGTAGCTCTGGTCTATCCTCCTAATGGACCTCTCATAGCTGGGCAATGAACATTTCTGTGCTTGCAGCTCAACTTTCTTGCCTGGAGATATATTCAGACAACACAATAATAATATATCAGCTCCCAAATCCCAGTGACTGTAAATACCAGGGGAGAATTAAAGCAGCACAGTTAATAGTCCTGCGGAATTCACATAATTCCATTACACCTGGACGCCGGGGCAAGGAGGGATGAGTGGCTCAGGTGAGTGCCTGGGGGCTCAGATGCTTGCTGCTGCCAGGACAGATGGACACATGGACGGAAGGAGGTTTGGGAAGGGATGTGGCAATGTGCTGGGCGTGCCAGCGGGGTGAGAGCAGGAACAGGGATGTGGCAGCAGGCTGCAGGTGGGCACGGGGGGATAACCGAGCCTCACACGAGGAGGTGGGAGCTGGGATACAGCTGGGACCATTTTCACGGGCTTAGCTGCAGGAAGCACGCAGGGAATGGCACCTGCCCAAAAGCAGGGGCTGGGATTTGCCCTGGGCTGTGAGCAGGTGCCCAGCGAGGGAAGGAGCCTGCTTTCCTCGGGCACAGGAGCTGCTGCCCTGCAGGCGGCTTGGAGAAGCACAGAGAGGTCAGTGCGATGGGACTCGTGCCAGAGGGAGTGTTCAGCAGGAAGAAAGCTCTTGACATTGTCCCTCCCTTGGTTTCAAGGACCAGGTTATTTTGGAAACGTGCTGTGGAAAAATGTCCCCAGAGAGAGGAAGGCAAGGAGGGTGAGAGTGGGTGCAGGGGCCCCTGCTGTAGCTGGCTCAGCCCCCTCCCAGAGCAAGGGAAGAAATTAGGGAAAACTTTGTTTCCAAACAATTACAAATGCATAGTTTGAGTATCTGTAATTGAAACTCGAATCCTCCTCCTGCTAACAGTGATGGATGGCTTTTTCCTACTGCTTTGAGAGCCCTTGGATCGTGCACGGCAGATGCCTCCCTGATTTATGGCTTGCCTCTTCCCGGGAAGGGAAACAAACAGCCCAATCCTAATTACCACACTCTTGTTAGGATACTTTTCTCCACTGCTTCCATCTTGTTACCCAGGCTCCCCACTCCACCTTTGTGCAGCTGGCTTGTGTGCTATGGGGAGCCCTGACATGGATTCAAATCATCTCAGTTGCTCTCATTTTACTGGCAAATAAGTTTATGTGCTCTGCAGATGGATGGCCTGCTAGGAACTGCATTTTTCCTGAGTGCCTCAGTCAGTGAGGGGTCAAGATGCGAGGATGGGGATGATGGGGAGGAAGGAGAAAAGCCAGTGCCAGTGGTATTTTCCCGCCTCCAACTGGCTCTGGCTCAAAGGAGGGAGGGAGGGAGGGAGTGGGCCACACGAGGCGCTAAAAATAAATGTTCTTCTTGCTAAAGAGAATCTTGCTGGTTCAACTCTTTCCCATTCTTTTGTGTGTGAGAGCGGTTAATTCTCCTTGGGAGCCCATTCACTCAGCAGATGTTGCTTTTCTTTGTGTGATTAGCCTGAAATCAATGGAAAATAATCCTGCACTGTAACAAATATCAGAGCACACGATTCCAGTGACACAAGGTGCTCCCGCAGCCCGAGCAGAGGCTGAAATCACTGCCTGTAAGAAAACAGGGGGATGTGTCTGTGCCCCTAAACCAGCCCTGGGTCTCTGTGGGGATGGGGGAAATGCCAGTGTGCAGCTGCTGGGGCTCCCTGGCACAAGGACAGCTAGAGCCCAGAGGAGCCCTCTGGTGCCAGCACGCCAGCCAGCCCAGCAGCACGGGTGTGCAGGGACAGATGAGAGTGACACTGGCTGAGCCCAGAGCCCCTGGGCCTGGCACAGCCTGCCCAGCCCAGCCCTGCCCGTCCTCATCCCGGCATGGGTGCTGCCAGCAGGGATGGCACTGACAGAAATGCTGAGCCCTGACCCACCAGTGCTGTCAGCCGAGGGCTTCTGGCTCAGCTGCCTTCTAAAGGCGAGCCTGTCAGACACACTGCAATTCACAGCGTGTGTCTTTTCCTGATAACTTTTCAAATCAGACTGCCGGGCTGTCCCGACTCAAATGCCAGCAGAGCCAAAGTGTTTCACTGTTTCTGTGCTGTTACCTTTACAGCCAAAGACATGATCTCATCAAAGAGCAGCATCACAATTATCTGATGTGCACAGTCCCTGCAAAGTCAGAGGATGGGGATGAGTTTTCTCCCCATTGCCCACTCTAAACCCTCTGCATCCCAGTAAAGATGCCCCTTATTTACTGGGAGGAAGTTTCGAGGGTTGCTGTCCCCAGCACCTGCCCTTCAGTCAGTGTGCCCAGCTGCAGCACACACTAATGCTCACCTCTCCTCCTTCTCATTGGGAAAAGATCCTCATTTCCCACCTCCCTCCCTCCTCGTGCTTGAGCTCAGCAGCCCGGGGCTGTCCCCTGGCACAGGGACAGCAGTGTCACTGCTCTGCAGGCAGCCCAGGCTCCACGCCAGCACCATCACATCCTCCTCCTCCTCCTTGTTCAGGTGATAGCTTTCCCCACCAGGAAATCCTTTGGGCCACACAAGAGTACTTTTATTTCAACTTATTTGCAGTCAATGCTGTTCCATATTTCAAAGTCACTTTTTGTGTTCTGAGGAGGAGGGAATAGCCCATGAGAACTCGTTTGAAGGTGGTGTCTCTAATCTTCCTCTCAGACATATGAAAATGCAAATCCTTTCCAAATGGCATCAGACCCTTGAATCCAGCGATATATATTTGTGTGGCAAATTTGTTATCAGTCCCTGAGGCCCTGCCTCAGTGCTGTGCTGGAGTGCTCTGTGCTGTCAGCATCAGCATCTCCCAGTGAGAACGGGCCTGGCCTGGCTGGGCTCAGCTCGGCCAGCTGGCCCTGCCTGGCACTGGGCTGCTCACACCAGCACTGAAACCTTCTTCTCTCCCTTGCCCATACGCTGAGATGTTTCAAGGAGCAAAGGAGCTGGCAGCCAGCAGTGACCTGGTCCCTGTGAGCTGAGGGGAGCTGGGACAGTGCCCACAGCTGGGGAGACACCAAACCCATTCATCATCTCCCTGCACCGTGCCATTGCATCAAATTGGATTTAGCACCATTAGCAGAGCAGCTTCTGAGCAGCTCCCGGACTCCTGCTGGAACCACTCTCCCATTGCAAAGCTGATTAGAGAGTGCGTCCACAGTGTTAATTAACCTAATGAACCCTGACGATAGAATTGGAGTCCATTAATCCCTGGTGCCCCACTGTGTGTGCAGGTGAAGCAGCTCCTGGTGCCACAGCTGCTGCAGGGCACTGGGGCTCCTTTGCAGCCCCAGGGTGTGGGGAATGAGCTGCTCTTTGCCCACCTCACTTGTAAAACTCCCTGGAGAGGATTGGAGGTGGCAGATGGACAACTGACATCAGAGCAATCCCTCAATGTCCTCACAAGCCCTGGGCTTGGAGCAGCAACCTCTGCAGAGACCCCAGGTCCCACCCCCAGGCCCTTCTGCACTGAGGAAAGGAAAATAAATGAATGCTTGGGGGCTCTGGCAGAGTCTGTGGTGTCTGACAGAGATGGGCTCAGGCCTGTGGGGACAAGGCAGGTGACACAGGGTGAGCAGGGAGCCTGGCCATGCTCCTGGCCCCAAGGGAGCTGCCAGCTGAACCAGAGCCACAGCCAAGCCCCGGGCCAGCTCTGAAACTGCTCCAGATCTCTGCAAGGAGACAGCTGCAGCAGGGTTCCTGTCCTGCCATGAACAGAGCTCGGTGGTAAAGGAGAGGGAGCTGGGAGCTGGCCATGCTGGAGCTTTGGGGACAGCTGGGGACAACTGACACACACCCCACACAGCTATGGGGTGTCTGCAGGTGATGTGAATTCTCCAGCATTTGGAGCTTTCTGGCTCTGACAGGGTTTCTCTCTGCAGAGATGGATTGTCACTTGGCCAGAAACACTGGGCTTGAAGCAGGGAATCATCAGGCAAGTGACTCTGGCCACAGCTCTGCAGATCATAACAGCCCCTTCTGGCCCTAAAGCTTATGAATCTGTAAATCAGATCAGTATGAAAATGGCTATGCCACTTGCCTGTGACAAAACAATCATTTCAGAATATGAAAGAGGATGTCCCATGGAAACAGAAATGTCTAAAAACCATACATTCCATCTCTTGCACAGAGTCAGCAGGTGGCCTTTTGTGCTGTTTTTGGAAAAGGAGTTCCACCCACCTCTGCCTAACCCCGACCAGCTGCCCAGCAGCCCTGGGCAGTCATGGCACAGGCAGGGCTGTAGGGTCACACAGCAGCCCAAGGCAAAGCTGCCTTTCCTCCCTGGAGCTCAATTATTCCCTTTCTGTCCAATTCCTGCAGTCCTGGGGCCTCGGGGCCTTCCTGGGTGCAGCAGCTCAGGGACCAATTTAAAGGCAGGGTCAGTCCCTGGGGGCTTCATCCTGCACTTGCTTTGTGCCTGCCCCCCTCAGGCTGCTCTGTTCAGAGGAAAAGATCCAAAACTCACAGGAGAAAAACTCTTCTGAGCCCAGAATGAAGATGAAATACCATGCACTTTTTCCTGGAGACTTCTAATGGAGAAATGTGAGCCCAGCATAAGAATTTGTGGGAGCCTTTGCATGTCTGGATTCCTAGAGGAGTCTCAGGGCTGGAGTCAGGGCAGTGAAACTGGAGAAAAGCAGTATTTCAGCTGCCCAAGTTGTTTACAATTGCAGGATGATGGGTATAGGATAAAAAGTGAAAAATAAAGTAAATGGGAAAATGAGTAAGATTATTTTTCCATTTTGAACTTGTAATGCTCTATACTGTGGCTTGTCCTGCAGATAAGCAAATGACAGACACTTCAAGTCCACCAAGATGAAGTTATTTAGCATTCCTTCAACATGGAGAGAAATGGAAATGAAGCCTAATAAGGCTCCTGAACTCTTTCTTTACTACCCTCAGAGACAACCAAAAGGCATTTAATTTCCTGCAACCCAAGAGCATAAACCACACTCAGACACTTTATAAGACCCATCAGGCATCTGTCCCAAAGATTAAATAAGTAGGACAACATTTTCAAGAAGCTGCCTGGAGCTGCATGAGCGCAGTGCCCCCTTGCCTGTCCCCTCTCTGCAGGGAGGATGGGGCCTCCTCTCCTGCAGCACTGGGATGATTCAGAGGAGTGGAGAGGCCTGGCAGTGTTTGCTGCCCCCCTCCAGGTGAGAAACAGGGAATTCTGCTGCACCTGGGCAAGCAGGTGCCAGAGCCACTCCATCTGCACAGCCCTACTTCTCTGCCACAGACCCCAGTCTTGCAGCAAAAGAGTTCAGGGAGTGAACCACCTCTGTTAAAGGGAGAGGTGCCAGTGCCTTGGGAAAGAGCTGTGGGTAAAAAAGGGGATGATGAGACTGCACAGTGGCACTTTGGGCATCCCCTCCCTCTCTTCCAACCGCGGGCCATGGGCCACAGATCCTTACAAGCAAAGGGGAGGTTCCTGTGTGCACCCGTTGCTGGGGCAGGGGGACGGTGTGCTCAGGGAGCAGTGCAAGGGGAGGGGCACAGCTCGTTTTTGCAGCAGGCAGCCTTTCTGTGCCACACACGGAGCTGGAAGGAGCCCAAAGCCTGCAGCTGTGTTGAGCAAATTGGATCCTTGTATTAGAAACCCAACAGGAGGAATCTGTGAACAAGAGCAGCTTGATGCTCGCTGGTTTGCATCTGAAGAGGGATTCAACGAGGCAAACCCACTTCCCACCGTTACCTTGGCCACGAGATGAGGGGATGACAGCTCGATATCCCTGCCACCACATCTCCTGCTGCCCGTGCAAACAGCCTGTCAGCCTCTCAGAGCACATGAGCACCCAGGCCCCAGGGGTCTGCAGAGCAGGACATGCAAACCAAGGCACAGGAGCCCCTCCAGAGCCTCTGCACTGGTGAAAAGCCCTGCCTGAGTTCAGGGGGCTGGGTGGCTTCAGGGCATGGGCAGTCAGAGCCAGGCAGCCTGGCAGCCAAGTGCCATTTTTGGTGCTGTTGGAGGGGGATGTCAGAGACAGGACCCACTCTGGGCTGCTCACTGTGTGCTCTGGATGTGCCGCTGAGCCCTGGAGCAGGGAGCAGCAGGGCATGTGCCATCCTGGCCACTGGGCTGTGGGGCTGGTCTCATGACAGTGCCCCATGGCTTTATTTGGGAGAGAAGTGACCTACAGTCCCCCAGGGGAACTGCTGGCACAGCCAGCTGTGGCTCCACTTCCAGCCCCTTTGCCAGGAGAAGGCTCAGCCCTGGCTGTGCTGGCAGTATGACCTGAGCTGTGCTCAGGGTGCCTGGTTGGGAGCCCCTGCCTCCAGCAGCACAGGGGCTGAGCTCTCACTGTGGGGGCTGCAGCTTGCAGGGGGGGGTCGAGCAGGCCTTGTGCTGCCTGTGGCCATTGGCTCCATTGGCTCCATTGGCTCCATTGGCTCCATTGGCTCCACTGGCTCCATTGGCTCCATTGGTCCATCGGCTCCATTGGCTCCATTGGCTCCATTGGCTCCATTGGCTCCATTGGTCCATTGGTCCATTGGCTCCATTGGCTCCATTGGCTCCATCGGCTCCATTGGCTCCATTGGCTCCATTGGCTCCATTGGCTCCATTGGTCCATTGGCTCCATCGGCTCCATTGGCTCCATTGGTCCATTGGTCCATTGGTCCATTGGCTCCATTGGCTCCATTGGCTCCATTGGCTCCATTGGCTCCATCGGCTCCACTGGCTCCATTGGCTCCATCGGTTCCATTGGCTCCATTGGCTCCATTGTTCCATTGGCTCCATTGGCTCCATTGGCTCCATTGGCTCCACTGGCTCCATTGGCTCCATTGGTCCATTGGCTCCATCGGCTCCATTGGCTCCATTGGCTCCATTGGCTCCATCGGCTCCACTGGCTCCATTGGCTCCATTGGCTCCATCGGCTCCACTGGCTCCATTGGCTCCACTGGCTCCATCAGCTCCACTGGCTCCACTGGCTCCATCGGCTCCATCGGCTCCATTGGCTCTGGGGATGGCAGCACTCCCGCATCCCACAGCTCCTATGGAGCTCCATTGGTCCATCGGCTCCATTGGTCCATTGGCTCCATTGGTCCACTGGCTCCATTGGCTCCATTCACTCCATTGGCTCCATTGGCTCCATCAGCTCCATTGGCTCCATTGGTCCATCGGGTCCACTGGCTCCACTGGCTCCATTGGGTCCACTGGCTCCATTGGCTCCATTGGCTCCATTGGCTCCATTAGCTCCATTGGCTCCATTGGCTCCATTGGCTCCATTGGCTCCATCGGCTCCATTGGCTCCATTGGTCCATCGGCTCTATTGGCTCCATCAGCTCCATTGGTCCATTGGCTCCATTGGCTCCATTGGTCCATCGGCTCCACTGGCTCCATCGGCTCCATTGGCTCCATTGGCTCTATTGGCTCCATTGGCTCCATCGGGTCCATCGGCTCCATTGGTCCATTGGCTCTATTGGCTCCATCGGCTCCATTGGCTCCACTGGCTCCATTGGCTCCATTGGTCCATTGGCTCCATTGGCTCTGGGGATGGCAGCACTCCCGCGTCCCTCAGCTCCAATAGAGCTCCATTGGCTCCATTGGCTCCATTGGCTCCATTGGCTCTGGGGATGGCAGCACTCCTGCATCCCACAGCTCCTATGGAGCTCCATTGGTCCATCGGTTCCATTGGCTCCATTGGTCCATTGGCTCCATCAGCTCCATTGGCTCCATTGGCTCTGGGGATGGCAGCACTCCCGCGTCCCACAGCTCCGATGGAGCTCCATTGGCTCCATCGGCTCCATCGGCTCTGGGGATGGCAGCACTCCCGTGTCCCACAGCTCCATCGGCTCCATCGGCTCCATCGGCTCCATCAGCTCCACTGGCTCCATTGGCTCCATTGGCTCTGGGGACAGCAGCACTCCCGTGTCCCACAGCCCTGGAGCAGAGCCCAGCCGCAGCAGTGCCAGGGCTCCCCGTGCCTGGGCTGGCACAGCCTGCAGCAGGCTCAGGTGCCTCTTGCAGCACTCTCAATAAGAGCAGTCTAAGTTAAATGTCAGCTGCGATTTGGCATTTTATCTGTGAGTGGGTGAGTGACCTTTCTGGCTGGGGTGGGCACGTGTTCCGGGCACAGCTGGGGAAGCACCTGGCCACGCACTCAGCTTTGGCAGGAGCCACATCCATTCTCTGCTGATTCCTTGCTGCCCTTGAGTCACTGTTAAACCTGTCAAGAGTGATTTACAGCTGTGTCAACAAGTGGGATCCAGGCTGCTGCTCCACACTGCAGGGAGGAAGAGGAGGAAGAGCAGCAATAGCTCCCAAGGCACAGCATGGACTGGAAGGCTGGAAGAGAAGAGCACAGCTGCTCTCCCCAGCCACAGGCTTGCCTGGTCAGCAGGGTTGCTGTATTTGCTCTGCATTTCCCAGGGTCTGACACGCTCCTGGACATTTGTCTCACCGTTCAATGCAGCTGAGTCAGTTTGGCAGGGCTGAAATTCAGATTGCTGCTCACAGGGGTTCAGTACCTTCAGCTTGTCTCTGCAGCATGCAGACGTGATGTGCTTGTCTCCCCAAAGACATCACAGTCCCTCCCTCCCAGGGAAGGCTTTGTGTGCTGAACGCCAGAATCACCAAAGTTGCCTGTTTGGCCCCAGTCCAGCCCCCAGCTCAGGACACGGCTATCACCAGCCCTGCATCTGGCCCTGACTGTTTTAGCTGCCTTTGATTTCTCCAGGTTTCTCCTGACCTGGGGGCAGGGACCTCAACCAGCTCTGTTTCAGATGCAGCCTCCCAAGCACCAAGCAGAGGGCAGCAAGTCCCCTTCATCTCCTGGCCTTGTTCCTCCCAAAGGAGCCAGGATGTGGCTGCCTTGCCCTGCCATGCCTGTGCAGGCTGGCATGCCCCTGGTGTATTTCTGAGGAGGAAGACACACACCCTTGTCCTCCCAGAGGTGGCAGAGAGCTGCCCACCAGCCTCAGGGCCATCCACCGTGGGGCAAAGGAGGCTCTGGCTGGCACTGGGTGAAGCTGGGCCCATGCACAGAGGAGGAAGCTGAGCTTCTGTGTCACTCCAGCCAGATCCAGCCCCTGCCCCTTGCACAGCACTGAAGGGTTCAGCAGGCCAAGGCAAGGCAAGGCAAGACACGATTCACTTCTGTTTAACGTCACAGAGCCCTTCTGCTCCCTGCAGAGCCCTTCAGCTGGCAGCAGGCACTGCCTCCTCGTGCCAACGGGCCCTGCTTCTCAGGAGCCCTTCTGCCTGCTGCATCCTGCTCCAGGCTGGGAACTGGGCAATTTCCTGCCTGCAAATCCCTGCCCTAGTGCTTTCCTGAGGTCAGGTGGAGAAAGCACACGTCGTCACTCCCTGGAGACCCTTGGAAGCAGTGCTGGAGGTACATGACATTTTCCTTCTGCTTTATGGCTGGAACAATATGGGCAGAAAGGACTTGGATGTTGGAGAGAAATACTGCTGCCACCACAGAGCTGCACGTAGCTGATGTTTATTTCCCAATGAGGAGAATTACTGTAATCACTGACAAATCTATAATTGCCAATAAAAAGCAGCAATGGCAGCAAGCACATGCCAGAGCACGTCATCCCATTGCCAAATAATACACCCACAAGAACTGCCATTCTCCCTCTTTTACCTTCAATAGGTGAAGAAAATTGCCACACATTTGCTCTGTGGGGCCTGAGGCTCAGCTGGGTCACCTTCCCATACAGATGGCCTGCCAGTTCTGAGGTAATGGAAAAGTCCATTCTCTATTTCCCCTTAGAATTTCTGCGTGGTGAGTGGGTTCTGCTTCTCACTGGGGGCTATTCACATGTGAGTCAGCTGTGGTGGAGCTGATTTAAATGCATCATCCTGACAGTAAAACCTGCTGGGGAAAAAAATTACCTTAATGAGAAATGCTTAAGAAGGTTGGAGCGACTGTCCTCGCAGCTCTGCAGAAGGAATTCTGACAGCAGAGCATGGCTGTCTGCTGGGGAAAGGCAGATCACAGAATCCCAGGATGGTTTGGGCTGGAAGGGACCTTAAAAAGCCATCTAGTCTAATCCCTTTGCAATGAGGAAAGACATATTCAACTACAGCAGGTTGCTCAGAGCTCTGTCCAGCCTGATCTTGAACATTCCTAGGATGGGGCTCCAGCAGCTCTCTGGGGAAGATATTTGCTGGACTCAGGGGCTGCTGGCTGGGGAGCAGTCCCACCACTGTGCCCCGCTCTCACACGTGAGAGGGCTGATAAATACCCTGATTCCCAAACTGCACGTGCTGGGATTGCTCTGCCAGGGCTGTATCTAAGCAGGAATTCCCCACCCGTCTCCCTCCCTTCGGCATTCTGCTCCTCCTGCTGCAAACACAGCCTGCTGCCATCATTATTGGTTTTGCTGTTGTTATTATTATTACATATCACTATTTAATTGCCTGGTAAATTTGCAGTATCTTGGAAAAAAACAACAGAGGACGTGTAATTTGAAATGCTAAAGAGAGCAGGAGCAGACAAGGAAGATGCAGTGCATCTAGTAGGAGTATTGAAGAGGTGATGAGGACATTCTTAACCTTAATTATTTCAAATCAACTCATTTTGTAGAGTGTGTAGGTTTATGAATCAGATGAAATGTAAATTGATTCATAATTTCCTTTAATTTTCTGCTCTTTGGAGAATTTAAATCCATATTAACATAACCTGTACCAACCAGTTACTAAGAGACAGGAGAAAATGAGCATGGGCGAAGTGGGGAGACTGGCATTTCAATCTGGCTGAGCCCACCTGCTGTGGGGAGCTGGGGATTGGGACTCACTGGTGAGGGGCTGCTCCCATCAGAGAGGTGGAGATGTGCTCCCCAGTCCCCTCCAGGCAGCCTCAGCTTGCTGTTTGCAAGTGTTCTCTTCCAGCGCTTTTCATTTTTTGGGATGTTCTCCTTGTCGTTCGTTCACTCGCATTTATCCTCCTGGCGCCTGTTTCTGCTACCCAAAACCACACGTGAGGGGGAATGTCTGAATCCACTGTGGTGTGTAGTGCTGGAAAAACAGGGTCTTGTAAGTCACAGTACAAAAGGACTGCACAGAAATTTTCAAAGCTCCTTGGCCTGTGCTGCTGGATGTCCCGGGCTGGTGGGTGATGCAAAGTGACACCGTGTCCCTTGCTAGGAGCTCTCTGCTGTGCCAGGGATGTGCAAGCCTCTGAAGCATGGCGTGAACCCACACCAGCACCTGTCATTTCTGCTTTTGAAGAGAAAGCTTTCCTTTAGGAAATAAGAAATTACAGGAATTACCAGCTACAGGAAAAAAAAAATCAGTCAGGCTGTAAGAATAAGGATGTCTACAAGCAAAATTCTTTTCTTGCTCTTTTTACTTGTGTCGAGTCTGCACTGCAGCAGATTGCTTTGCTGTGCATCAGGGGGCTGGAAGGGAATGTGGATGAAGGTTTGGGGACGGGGTGTTCATGCCCTTCTCCAGAGCAAGGCAGCATCAAGCCAAGCTGCAGCAGCAATCCAGACTGACCTTGCTTGCAAGTCCTCTTGGGCAGTGACAAATGCCTCCCTTTGGAGACTGCTCTTATTCCAGGTTGGACAGAAACCAAACGGAAAAAGCACAGGAGACAGTTGGCCGTGTGGGAAGCTGGCTTTCAGCGCTCTTGCTCTGCAACGGGAACACTTTGTCGCCGTTTCCATTTGTCCTGCACATCGCCCTCCTTGGGTCAGCTGTGCTGCTGTGGGGTGGGCAGCTTGGGCATCTCTGCCGCTGCCCGGGCTGGTGAGCCCTGCTGCCCAGAGTTCAGCAGCCACACAAAACCCTGTGCTTGTCTTCAAGCCAGATCTGGTGATGGACAGGGGAGATGAGCCATGCCTGGAAGTGTGGAATTGTTCACGGCCAGGCTGGATGGAGCTCAGAGCAACCTGACCTAATGGAAGGTGTCCCTGCCCACAGCAGCAGGATTGGAACAAGATGATCTTTAAGGTCCCTTCCAACCCAAAACATTCTGTGAGTTTTGCAGAGGCAGCAGGAATTTGTTCCCAGCCCAGGAGGTGTTGGCAGAGCAAAACCCAACGCAACCATAAACATCTCAAGGTGATATTCACTGTTTGCACTCTCTGCAGCCTTGTTCCTGTTCCCAGTGGTCAGGGATTGTTATTCCCCTGCATCAGTGCCAAGAGAGGGGAGATGCACGTGTCCCATGCAGGAAACTCAGTTTGTGGCAAAAGACACAAGCACATCCTTGCCAGTGGATCAAATGTGCTGACTGAACCAGCAGCTCGTGGTGGTATTAATCCAATAGGAGCGATCAATAGTGGGATTCAGTTCAGGGGAGAGGGATTTTGTGGCTGCCTCTTGGAAGCACAAACACATATTATGTCATCAGCAGAGCAGTAAATCAGCATTTCTGAGACCAGCTGCCCAATTAGTGAGGCAGCTCGATGATGGGAACTGTAAATTGGATGTATGCAAATACATAATATGAAACAGTAAAGTAAACACCTCCCAGAATTACTGAGGAATCTCTGGACCGAGTTGCTGCTCAGGGGAGATAGCCAGGAGTGCAGGCTCCCAGGGTATGGAACAGAAAAGGTGTCTGAATGCTTTTGGTGCTCACCACCATCCCCAGGGCCCCGTGAGACCAGCTCAGAGACCTGAAGACCCCCCGTGATCTGCAAAGCCCCACAGCTGTGGCTGGCAGGACCATCGAGTGCCTGCTGCATCTTGAGCTGCCTCACAAATGCTTCACCTCCAAGAGAGCAGAGATTCAGCTCAGATGTTAGGAGGGAATTCTTCCCTGTGGAGGTGGGGAGGCCCAGGCACAGGTTCCCCAGGGAAGCTGTGGATGCCCCTGGATCCCTGGCAGTCTCCAAGGCCAGGCTGGAAGGGGCTTGGAGCAACCTGGGACAGTGGAAGGTGTCCCTGCAAATGGCAGAGGAGTTTGAACTGGATGATCTTTAAGTTCCCTCTCAAGCCAAGCCTTTCTGTGATTCTGTATGCTGCTTTCCATCTCCTTCAGGGTCCTTGGTGTTGTGGACCTCTGGGTTTCCACAAAGATAGGAGGCAGGAGCCAGGACCTGTGAAACATGGCCAGCCCCATGGCATCACATGAGGCTGATGTGGCCATCACATATTTCCACATCCTTGCTCTTGTCTTTTCTGAGCACATGATGTCACTTTTCTGAGCAAAGCTGTCACTGCATTTTCTGCTTGAAATTTGCTGTGTTTCCTGTGCTGGACACTGTACTGTCCTGATCATCTACTGCAAAAACCTATTTTTGTATTTTCAAGGTCCCCCATGGCAGGAAGGAAATTATGAATCTGGCTCCATGTTCATAGAAGGCTGATATATATTATATTATATTATATTATATTATATTATATTATATTATATTATATTATATTATATTATATTATATTATATTATATTATATTATATTATATTATATTATATTATATTATATTATATTATATTATATTATATTATATTATATTATATCATATCATATCATATCATATCATATCATATCATATCACATTACATTATATTATATTACATTATATATCATAGAACATTATATTATAGAATATTATAGAATGCTATACTATACTAAAGAGTAGAGAAAGGACACTTACAGAAGGCTTAACAAGATACTAATGAAAAACCTGTGACTCTCTCCAGAGCCCTGACACAGCTGGCTGTGATTGGTCATTAAGTAAAAACAATTCACATTAAACCAATCAAACAAGCACCTGTTGGTAAATAATGTCCAAACCACATTCCAAAGCAGCAAAACACAGGAGAAGCAAATGAGATAATATTGTTTTTCCTTTTTCTCTGAGGCCTCTCAGCTTCCCAGGAGAAGAATCCTGGGATTTTCCAGAAAATATGATGGTGACACCATTAAATATCAGACATCTTCTCCATGGACAGGTGCTTAAGGAGTGTGGGCATGTTTATTCTTCACCCAGCTCTTTAATAAGCAAGGCAGATTGAGCTGCTTTAGTCACTCTTTGGTGTAAAGGTGGTTGAAGGGTTTATTACCTTGGACTCAGGATTTGGGTCACAGAGCAATGTGACCACAGCTTGGTAGAAGTGATTTTATCCTGGCTTCCTATGGAAAACAGCACTCAGTGCACTGCATGCCTATTGCTTGTCTGTCTGTCTGTCTGTCTGTCAGTGATTCCCATGCTATCCACTCCTCCCCATCTCAACCTATTGCAGCTCTATTTGTCTGAGGGGCTCAGTACCAAGGAAAAGCAAGCTGGAGCCTCCAGGGTGCAGGGACCTGGCACTTGCACTCCCCAGGTGTAGCGGGGGGCGCTTGTGCCCAGGTCAGCCATGGGTGCTGACAGCCCTCAGAGGGAGCTGGGGCTGGGTGCTGGCAGCCGCCAGCCGGGGCTGAGCACACGGGGGAACGTGAGGAGCTGCTGGCCCGGCTGCTGACAGCTCCTGACAGAAAGGAGCCGCCTCAGATTCCCCTGGGATTGCCCACGGCAGGAGCAGCAGGGAATGGCTGCAGGATGAGCCTCCTCCCCTCGGCACCTCCCTGCACCCAACAGGGTCTCAGCCCCAGCAGGATCTCCCCGCTGCCCTGGCCCAGGGCAAGCTGAGGGCTCAGCCCCCCAGCAGGATCTCCCCGCTGCTCTGATCCGGGGCAGGCTGAGGGCTCAGCCCCCCAGCAGGGCCCCGGCCCTCCCTGCTGCCCTGGCCCAGGTCAGGCTGAGGGCTCAGCCCCCCAGCAGGACCTCCCTGCTGCTCTGATCCGGGGCAGGCTGAGGGCTCAGCCCCCCAGTAGGATCTCCCCGCTGCTCTGATCCAGGGCAGGCTGAGGGCTCAGCCCCCCAGCAGGATCTCCCCGCTGCCCCGGCCCAGGGCAGGCTGAGGGCTCAGCCCCCCAGCAGGATCTCCCCGCTGCCCTGGCCCAGGGCAGGCTGAGGGCTCAGCCCCCCAGCAGGGCCCCGGCCCTCTCTGCTGCCCTGATCCAGGGCAGGCTGAGGGCTCAGCCCCCCAGCAGGATCTCCCTGCTGCCCTGGCCCAGGGCAGGCTGAGGGCTCAGCCCCCCAGCAGGGCCCCGGCCCTCCCCGCTGCCCTGGCCCAGGGCAGGCTGAGGGCTCAGCCCCAGCAGCGTCCCCAGGGCATGGGCACCTCCCTTGGCCTGGCTGCCTGAGCCCTCAGGGTGCAGTGCCCGCCTGCAGTGTCACCTCCCTGTGCTGCCTGGCCTGGCCCTGCGGGGGGAAGGCTCTGGAAGGAGGCTCCCTGCTGCTGTCCCTGCTGCTCCCAGCCCACAGGGCCAGGGTGGCGAGAGGAGAGGCCTGGCTGGGCCCTGAGGGAGCTCCCTGTGCCTGGCACCGCACACTGCAGAGAGAGCCCCAGTGGGTATCCCAGCCCCCAGCATCCCCCAGAGGGAGGGACCCCAGCTCAGCCTGGCACTGGGACAAACATCTCCTGCCAAAGCTGCCATCTGCCAGAGCCCAGAGGGGTTAAAAATAGCCCTGCATCCATGGCACGGAGAATGAAACTCCCCCCGGGCAGAGCTCGGCCGTGCTGGGAGCTGGGAAGGGACAGGAGGTGTGCCAGAGGACAGGCCAGCCTCTGGAAGGGTCACTCGGGTTTGGGCTCTAGCTCAGGATCCTGTCCCAGGGCTGGCAGGCAGTGCTGGCCCAGCTCCCTGCATGGCACGAGCACACAGAGCCAGCAGGAGGGTCAAGGGCAGGACACTGCTGCTGCTGCCCGGCCTGCCTCGGCTTTCATGGGTGTTTGTTTTAGTTGGGACTATCCAAATCTATTCTAATTGCCAGCCAGCCAAGGTCAGCACACCACAGTGGGAGAATGGGAGCCCTGGGAGCTGCCAGGGACACGGGGGTGCTGCAGGACAAGGCAATGGCCCCTCAGTGCCAGGGGAAAGGGCCACTGTTAGCAGAGCTTGGCATTGGCAGGGGAATGCTGCACTTCCACCCCATTGCTGGAAAAGGAAATATTTTATTATGCATTTATTATAATTTAGTCTCAAGCCAGTCAAGTGTGTAATGAGTTGTATCAGCACAGGCATAGGGAAAGGCAGTTCTGGCCTGTCACCTCTGCTCACCTACCCCAGGTGTCTCCAGGTGAAGAAAATGCCTCTGACAGGGCCGCCTTCCTGACCTGGGACCTCTCTGAGGACAGAGCCACTCTCAGGCCTGGGGCTAGCAGGGCTACACAGGGATAGATGAGAAGTTCTGGCAGTCCCCAGGGCATGGCTGTGCTGTGGGAGCAGGCAGAGATGGCAGCTTTGGGGTGGTAGGAGGCCCTCATCAGCCTTCCAGGTGGGAGTCAGAGCTACAGAGGCCACCAGGACACTCAGGAGCCAGGCTGCAGGGCTGGGTTCTGCTGCATGGCCATTGCTTCACCCATCCCCACGCCACTCTGGGTGCTACCCAGTGCTGCCCTGAAATTCTGCTGCTCCTCTTTCCTTGGGGCAGGAGAAAAGCATTGGAAGTGGGGCTGGTCCCTCACACAGGGATGCTGCTCTTCAGGATGGGCTGCTCCAGGGCACGGCTTCTGCACCTGTCCCTCTGGTGCCAGGCTGCCAAATCTCTCCATCATTTCATGCAGCAGCAAAGCTGGAACACTGCCTGGCTAATCTTGGTGTGCAGGGATGGGCTGACACTCCCACAACACCACACTGCCTCTCAGACTTGGAGCATCCCCAGAAAATCTGGTCTGGGGGCTGTCCTGATCTCTTGGCTGGCCTAGAGGCTTGGATTATTTTAATCCAGGCTTGATAATGCAATTAATTCCAATTGCTGATTCACGATGTCTGCTTTCTGAACCGTAAGTGCTTTAATATTTCATTTTCTGTTGCTTTCAGGGTTACATAGTTTATTCCACGAACAAGAGGCTGGGACAGTCATTAGCGTGTGAAATCAGAAACGCATGCATCAGTAACTATGGCAACTCTGAGAGAATACCAGCTTCTAGTAACATCAAGAATTAAGCTTACATGAAAATGCTGAAGTAGGAGAGATCCTGTCTGCTGAGGGCTTAGCATACATTTAGAAGAGAAAAGGAAGGTCTGAAATACTCAAGTGAACTGAACCCACCCAAACCCAGGAGCAGAGGTGTTCCTGTAACCTGGCTGTGCTGGTGCATCCCTGCAAAAGGACACATGGAAAATAAATCCATGGAACTCCTGAGTCCACCAGCCT
Source organism: Melospiza georgiana (assembly GCF_028018845.1). Taxonomy (NCBI): domain Eukaryota; kingdom Metazoa; phylum Chordata; class Aves; order Passeriformes; family Passerellidae; genus Melospiza; species Melospiza georgiana. Next base: position 1,399,941 of record NC_080438.1, read on the forward strand.
CATCCAAGGAGTCCTTGTGCTGCCCCTGCACCCTTCCACCTGCTCGTGGGGCTTGTCTTTCCCAGGAGCAGGCTGATGTTGTGGTGTAGTGTCACAGACATATTTTCTGAAAAAACCTTTCGTTAAAATCTTTTCTCCTGAGAAGCTGGGAAACTTCAGCTTCTCCAAGTTTTGCTGCTCTGAAATGTGATTTAGAGAATTGTTTACCCAGCATGTGAAATTGTTTCAACTTGATGACCAATCACAGGTCCAGCTGTGTTGGGGCTCTGGTCAGTCACAAGATTTTATTATCGTTTCATTCCTTTCCTTTGCTAGCCTTCTGATGTCTCTTTTCTCTTTCTTTTAGTATAGTTTTAGTATATCATTTTCTTTTAATATAATATATATCATAAAATAATAAATCAACCTTCTGAAACATAGAGTCAAAATTCTCATCTCTTCACTCATCCTTTGTGAACATAACCACAGTGTAGCTGACAGAGAAGCAAAGCTCCAAGCAGAGGGTATCTGCTGGGGGATGCTTGGAGCTGCATCCATAATTAATGCTGTAAAAACAACATTTCCAGTCTGGGCCTTCTCCTGATGTTCGGTGTCAGATGCCAGAGCAGCTGCTTCCCGCACACCTTGTAGATACAGCACTTTGCTGCACTCTGTGAAGGCATCACAGAGCTCCCCCTAAATAATTCAGGCCGTCCTTTTGACAACTTCCATGTGTAAGGGCTTTTCCTTGCCACGATGAAGAAAGTCTCTGCTTTGTTCTCCTGAAGGCTTGCTGCCTCCCCAGACTTTCCCTTCCCAGGGAACACATAAACAAACTCCCAGCTCTGGGGAAAAGCTCTGAGGTGCCTTCCCCTCTGCAGAGCAGCGGGGCTCACCCTGTCTGCCAGGACTGGAGGGTGACACCTGTGACAGGCTGCCATTAATCAGGTGCCAAGTGCGGGTGTGCTCCGTGGACAGCATCTGCAGGGATTTTAATACCAAACAAGGTGCTATAAATACCTCACCAGCCTGGCAAAAGGCAGGAATTAGAGGAAATGAAGTTTTTTGGAAGAGGCTGCTTTTTCAGTGCCTGATTTAATGATGCTCACGCTGCTACCTGTGATTATGTTTGCCCTATTCCCAGTTGCTTTTGCAGTGTAATCAGCCTCGAAGCGTTCAAATGGAAATCTTTCCTGCTGCTTTCCGCTTCACACTGATTTGGAAGCACAAGAGGAAGGAAACAGCCCCTGGCTGGTGAGGCCTTGGGGAAATCAGGGCTGGTGCTGGTGAGTGGAAGCTGAGCAGAGCAGGATGCAGGGCCAGCAGCACACACGAGGAACAGGCTGCCCACAGCAGGACCCCTTCCCTGCCCACCCTGCATGCTGCGTGTTCTGGTGCCAGGATGCAGCATGAATGCCTGCTCATTCCTTAAAGAAATCAATACATGAAACAAATCTATATATGAAACAAGGCAGGACAGCGGGTGTGGGATTGCCCAGGCTGGCCCAGCAGGGTCCTGGCACACAGACCAGCTCCCAGCTGCCTTTGGCCCTAGACGTGGCTAGACTGCATGGTCTCCATCTTCTGGAGCACTTGAAGCTGCCTTCTCCTTAAATGCACTGCCAGCTCTCACCCCTAGGTGGGCTCTCAGGTGCTGGCCCATGGATGCAGGGTGCACATCCAGAAAGAAATCACGGGGCTCAGCAAAATGCCCTTGTGCTCTGAGAGATCAAGCCTTTACAAAGAACCTGTGTGCTTCAGCTGAAAAATTGTCAGGAAATGTCTTGATGTGGGAAACAGTGAATTCCTTTGAACCCTGGAGATACAGACATTCATTGTGCTCATCGGAAAGGTGGTACCGTGTGCGTGGGGGGCGATTTGCAAAGGCACTTTGCATGAGCTTGAAACCCTGACTCAAATCCAAATTAAATATTTTTCCAGCAAAAGAGGTTTATTTTTGATGAGTTTTTATCCTTAGTGAGAGCACCTTGTCCTCTGCAAATTATCTGCAGACTGCAAGTCTGTGCAATTATTATACAGATAATAAAAGGAGCTTTTCCATATGGCAGGAAGATTCCCTCCTTATTTTCTGCTCTTAAACGGACGTGATGCATTTCCTTCCCACCAACATGAGCATAAGCTGATATTTTTGAGCATTCACAAATAAAAAGGGTCATAGATACTGAAAAGGCAAAGCAGCTGGGTTCTTCTGCAAAGACTTTGCAGATGCAGCCATTTTATTCATCCTTTTTGATGAGGATGAAGGCTCCTTGGGATGGGTTTGCTCAAGAGCATCTTGACTTCTGGCTTGGATGCTTTTGGTCTCACACCTGAGTTTGGTCCTGAGTGGGATTTTTGGAGGAATTATGTGGCAGAGGGTGACCAACTTCAGAAGCAGCCCATAAATGTGAGCAAATCCTGAAAAGGTGCAGACCACAGTCAGGGTGGCAGGAGGAAGAACAGCAGCAGCACATGAGCATCTGAAGGAAGCAAGCTGCCTGTCAGGAGTAATTCCCAAGGGAAAACGCCTCCTGATGTGACTGGTGAAAAGCTCTGCTGCCCCTGCTCTGTCAGGGAAGCTCAGGGTCCCCTCATTTTTCTGGTCCTTGGCCCTGGGTAGCACCTCCTGCTCCCCAGCCTGGCTGCAGTGGCAGCACACATTGCCCTCCCTCGGGCAGGGAGAGCCCAGTGCAGGGGCCAGGAGGAAGCAATGAAAAATAGATTCTCTTTGGCCCCATGCCCAGCGGCCTTTAAAGGCTCCCTTCTCCCCCCCTGTTGTCTCCTTTGATGCTGCTGCTTTGATTTGCACTTCAGAGGCTGCATCAGAGCCCTCCAGGCCAGGGGGGCTTCAGGGGAAGAGCACTGCCCTGCAGCAGGGCCTGACCTGCAGCATCCTGCTGGCTGAGCAATGGGTGCTGCAGGCGCCAGCTCAGGGAGGGGATAAACGTGGAGCTTTGCACAGCAGCTCCCAGCCCTGCCTGCTTATTATTTAAATGAACCCATTCCTGCTCACTTTGAATCATCTCAATGAGAAAATAATGCAACAGAAGACTGCTGTCTGAGGGGTGCCACAGAATTGCCACCATTGGGTGAAGGTTTTCCATTCCCAGGTACTTTGGTATCCCTCTGTGAGCCAATCTTCAGACTATAAACTGCACACATGCACACCTTTGTGTATTAATCAGGCTGCTGGGTGATGCCATGACAGGTGCCTATGTGTAACATCACCACATTTACTTTTAACCATCAGCCTTGTAACTAGGTGGAAAAAACATGCACAGTTTGACAGGATTCATTTTTTGTTTAAATGTATGGACTGGAATTCATTTTCCATTAAAGCTCGTGGGCCACTGGCCAGGCTGCTCTCATGTGCTTTTCCAGCTGCTCTGCCCCTTGCTGGCTTTCACCCTGCCATGGCTGCTTGCTCCTTGCCAGCCCGTCATCCCCAGCTCCCGGGGACATCGCTGTGAAAGCTGATTTTACAGAGAAATGATCTGATTCTCCAGGCCTGTCAGGTGGAGAGGCTGTCACACAGCCGCTCTGCGTGACGGCAGCAGAGAGCACCTCCATCCCAGACATCTTCCCTCATCATCCCCAGCCAGGGAAAATGCTTTGAAAAGTGACTGACACCTCTGCAAAGAAAACCCATTTGGAGATAATTTGGCTTCTGCTTCATGAGTTTGCCTAATTTCCCTGCATCCTGGTGGTGTGTGTTAACATGGGGTAAGAGTCTCTGCTTTAAGCAGTTCATCAGCTCCAGTTATTGACTGTGCTCCTCGTGTCAGTGTTTGACAGGAGAAGCAGAGACCAGCCACAAGCTGCAAAATCCCACGTGCAGTGATGCCCAAAGAGGCTACTAGAACAGTGTTGAGGGAATAAAGTAGGGATTTATTAAAAAGGCCTTCAAAGGGTGCACCTTGGGCAGCACAAGAGCCTGGCCGTGGCTGTGCCTGAGATGGACCCAAGATGGATGGTGTGTCACGAGTTCTCACACTTTTATAAGTTTCGGCCCATTTCCATCTTGGGGTTAATTGTCACAGACATCTTTTATGAAAAATCCTTTCCTTAGGATTTTTTCCTCCTGAGAAGCTGGGAGGCCTCAGGAACAAAATGTAAACATTGATTATCTGCTGCTGTGGAATGCAACAGGTGCGTCTGTGATTGGTCTCATGTGGTTGTTTCTAATTAATGGCCAATCACAGTCAGCTGGCTCGGACTCTCTGTCTGAGCCACAAGCTTTTGTGTTATCATTCTTTCTTTTTCTATTCTTAGCTAGCCTTCTGATGAAATCCTTTCTTCTATTCTTTTAGTATAGTTTTAATATAATATATATCATAAAATAATAAATCAAGCCTTCTGAAACATGGAGTCAGATCCTCATCTCTTCCCTCATCCTTGGACCCCTGTGAACACCATCACAGGTTCATTGTTCAATTCCAGCTCCAGGTTATGGTTATGCAGTCCCATCCTCCCAGTTTGCTCTCCTCCATTCCCTGTTGTTGGCACTTTCTGGGCCTGAAGCTGCAGTGGTGCCCTTGGTTCTGGAGCTGGAAAAGGATTGTTCTGTGTGACTGAGCTGTGAGGAGAGCCTGCCAACACTTTATATGGAGTTCAGATCATACTAACTATACATTATACTAATGCAGTACAGAATCTGGAAAATATAAAAGCTGAGTTTAGGGTGAGAAGCAGCAGCCCAGGCAAACAGGGGAGGGTCCTGAGGCAATGTCCCTGTGCCAGGGGCTGTGCAGCTCTGCTGGGAGCTGGTCCCAAGCTCCTCAGTGGGGGACAGGCTAGAGGCTGCCACTAGCATCCTTCTGACAGGGAAAGGCTCTTTGGGACCTGAATTTCAGGCAGTGCAAAGCCTGCAAGAGTAGGATTTAGCACCTAGAAAACTGCATTTTGTGTGAGAACTGCGGGCTGGCAGCCTGACTTTTGAGGAGCAGATCCTGCAGCCGTGAGGGAGATGCTGGTGCTCACAGGGAGAGGTGAGAGCCTGCAGTGAGCACAGCTAGTGTGGAGTGAGAACAGACAGCTTGGCAGCCTGTGGGAGCACCAGCGTGCTGGAGGCTGCCTGCAGGATGAAGCAGATGAAATTTCACAGCTCTATTATCACTCTCTGAAAGGCAAGCGGGTCTCTGCTCTCCAAACGAGGACTCCTGGCCAGCCCTGTGTGCTTTGAAGGCCCGAAAATCTCACCTGTCAGGGCAGGTGCAGCAGGAGCAGCCGGGCCATGATGCTGTGAGACACTGGTGAAGGACAGGCAGCAGGATGCTGCCCTCCCTGATGTATCTGGGGAAAGCCCTGCTCAGAGGAAATCCCCCTGCCCTGGGAGGCAGCCTGGGGTGAGCAGGGAAGAGCTGGTGCCCAGGCTGCAGGGAGTGCACAGCTCCCTGCACAGGGTGGGCACTGGACGAGGGATTTGCTGTTTCCCCTCTCCCCTGAGTCCCTGAGCCATGTGCAAGCTGCCCCTCTGCCCTCAGCATTCTGCACAGCTTTCCCCTTGCAAAGTGCTCCAGCAAACACATCTTGAGGAAAAGCAGCAGCTCGTATTCCCCTGGAATTGTCAGCTAGCTGTGCTTAGTGCTGCCAGGGCTTTGGCAGCCCTCAGGGGCAGGCAGGGACAGCAGCAGAGGGCTTGTCCTGGACTGGCAGGGGGAGCAGGGGCAGGAGCTCCTTGCTGGGGCTGCACAGCACCAGGAATTCCCTGGGGATGCTCTGGGATGCAAAGGGAGCTCAGCCACAGCAGCCCTGGGTCCTTCAGGCTGGAAGCTCCTTCAGTGCCTTTGCCAGGGACAGAGGGCAAATCTCCCAAGAGCACCTAAACAGCTCAGAAGTTTGTGATGTCCCCAGTGTCACAAGCACCCCCCAGCAGCAGTGAGAGGTGGTGGGACCCGAGCAGGCTCCAGATCCTGCTGTCCCTCCTTCCCCTCACAAGGCCACAGTGGCAGCAGTGGCTCCGTGGGGCCATGAGCTGCCAGGGACCTCCCTCTCTGCATTTCCCTCATCAGCATCACCTGCATCCTCCAAACCTTTTCCAGCCTCTCTCCAGCTCTGGCAGTCTGCCTGTGAAAGCAGCAGTGCTCATGCCCAGGATGGCTTCTGCAGCAGGGCAGCTGGGCTGCTGCACACTGACAGAGATGTGCAGAGCCCTGCTGTGAAGCTCAGGAGCTCCTCATCTCTCTTCCCAGCTCCCAGATGTGCCTGAGCTCCTTGCCAGCTGCAGCAGAGGAGACAGCCATGACCTGGGTGGGGCTGGGTGGCTCTTTACCAGCCCACACTCTGATCTGGGCTCTGTTCATCACAGGTCCAGGGAGCAAACACAGCATGCAGGCTGCTCCAGCCCCTGAGAGCTGCCTCCAACATGCAGCCCACAGGTGGAAAATAGGACACAGTCCTGTTCCAACCTTCCTCCTTTGAGCATGCAAGCTCTCCTTTTCCTCTCCTAATTTGGGGGCATTCTGGGCAATTCTGACATAATGGCTGTAAGAGAAAATGCAGCATTTTGTTTTCCACAGGAATTGGTGGTTTGCCAAGACATATCTCTGTGAGGAATCCATGCCCTCTCCTGTGCCTCCAGCTGAACACTTCCAAGCAGAGTGCTGAGCCAGCCCTGTACCATCCTCCCTCTGCTTGCCTGCTTGCAGTGAGGAAGAGGAGGAGGAGGATTTGGGCTGCATTTTGCGGTTTTGCTACTGCTTTTTCCTGACTTTGCAGAAACACGAGGCCCTGAAAGGCCCAGGAGACAGAGAAGTGTAATTAAGGGAGAGAGGAGCTCCAGATGACACTGCTCTGGAGAGCAGAGCTTCCCCTCCCTCTCGGTGCTCACTTTCTGCATCTGTCTCTTGCTGGGGGCATGAGTCACATTGGTTCTGGTGAGGGATGAAATTAGCTCCAGTGTGGAAGGGGAAATAAAAAGCCATTCACCAACAAGACATCTGCACAGGCACAGAGCTCAGGGCAAGGATCCTCTCTGCCTTTTTCTGCTCTTGTGCTTTTCACAAGCAGCTCCCTTTTAATTAGATAGGATGCAGTTCTAAGTCAACTATAAATGATATTATCAAACTAATAGAGTGTGATCATATCTTAGCTGTTATTGGTCTGGGAGCTGCTGCTGGCTGCCATGGGAACAGTGTTTTCCACAAAGCTCCTCAGCTCTGCCTTGTAGGCATCAAAAGGAGGTCAGGGGAGAGGTGCTGAACCCCTGGGATGTCCTTGGCCTCACAAAGAACAGGAAAGGAGCTCCCCTCAGACACTCATGCACTGGGATGTTTTCAGCCCTGCCCCTGCTCCTGCTGCCCATAACGCTGCAGCTCACGCTGCTGCCTTGGCCTCACCCTGCCTGCTGAGCTGCTGTCCCCTCTCCCAGCACCTGGAATCCTCCAAAGAAAACCTACCCTGAGCAGGAGGGGTTTGTTCTAACAGCCTTCTTCCCTGCCTGCTCCTTGATGTCCCTTTGAAAAGATGTGTCCATGCTCTGTGAACAGAGGCAGCGGGAAGGCTCAGGGCCCAGCCAAGATCTCAAACCACCCCCTGCTGCATTGATTTTTTTGCATAGGACTAATTTTTTTAATCAGAGTGATGTAGAACATGATCAGAGGCAATTAAAGGCTGGCAGGCTAATTAGTGTCAATCAGCATGGTTTATGGGTATTGGCCTTGTCAATCACACTTGATATTGTATGTTAGCGAGATTGCTTTTGGATCTCAAAGCTAATGCTTCACAGAGAGCTTTTCTTTCCTCAGATGCTTATTAAAATAGTACAAGTCCTTCAGAAACCTTCAGTTAAAGGACATATTTAATAGTCCTTTCGGCACTGGCAATTACAGGTAGATCCTTTGCTAAATCCTACTTGGGGCTACAGCAGATTAAATGCCAAGCTTATTCCTGTGCTCCTGGAAACTGGGCTGGGTTGGTCCCACCCCTCCTGGGCATGCTGAAGGAGATGGGTATGGCAAGCTGCTCAGCCCAGGAAAGGAGGGATTAAAGGGCCATCATGGCAAGGCTTAAGCAGGAGAAGGGCAGGATTTCTTCCAGACTGGAAATGTGATAAGGGCCACTGGGTGGTGTTCAGTGGGATGTCGGGGAAAAAGAAAAAGCAGCAGAAACCTGTGTTAAGGTTGATCCTGACAGAAGCAAATCCCCAGAGTATGTCCCTTGGGAAGGCTGGGTTTGGAAGCAAGGAGACCTGCTGCAGCCAGGGCATTCCCAGCACTGCTGCTGCTGTCTCCACAAGGCTCCAGATTTCAGCTGACTGTGGGCATTGGCAGCATTTCCAGGATCCCATGTGAGCAGAGCCAGCATTGAAGGACATAGTCCACATGCCCTGAGCCTGGTGCTGCCCTTCTTAACACAAAAGAGCCAAGGAGTGAGTGTTAGCATGGCACAGGCACAGCAGCCATCAGTACACACTGCCTTTCAAACCCTGAGCCCCACAGCACTCGTGTTCCTTGCACTTAATAGCACGGGTGTAATTTTCTACTTGTAAGAAAAATAAAGGAAGAGCTCCATCAGGCAGAGCCCCTGGGAAGGGCCTGACAGAGGTGTGAGGTATGAGAGATGAGCGTGCCAGACAGAGCCAGCCAGGGGAGCAATGCTCAGAAGTCCCAGCAGGCCAAAGCAGGGATGGCACGAGCCACCAGGCTGATGGCATTGTCCTCCCAGCAGAACACACCTGGCCTGCTGACAGCCCCGTGCTTGGGAGGGCTCAGATTCACGGCAGACCATGCCAGCTCCTCCCTGCACAGCCCTGGAGGGGGCTGAAATGCTGCTCCACATCCTGCTGGCCTTTACAGGCCTCCCTGGGGCTGAGATAGACTGGTGTGCTGCTCAGCATCCCAGCGTGCTGCAGATCTCTGAGGGGGCACCATGAAATGGATCTGTGAGACTGCTGGTGTATTAAACTGTGTCACTGTGCCTGTCCTGAAGGGCTCAGGTGTGAGGCACCGGGGCAGCTGGGCTCAGCACTGCTCACCCAGCAGCTGGGAGCTCAGTCAGGCAGTGCTCCCCACTCCAGCATGCAGGGACAGGGAGCAAGCAGCCATTGCAGGGCAGCAGAGGGATTTTTATGACACACTCCGTTCCATGGTACAAAGCCACTTCTTGACATCGTAGTAGAAGATCCTTTGCCTGGTTATTGCCTGAAGACATACATTTTATCTAAGGGAATGCTTAATTGCTCCTCCTTGGACACTGGTTATGGAACATTAGGCATCAATAAAAGACAACTCTTAAAATCCAGGCTGAATACCCTTTCCAGCGATGGTGGTGGTTGCAGTCACAGAACAGATTTGCTTCACTGCATTTTTATTTTTTCCTAACTTTCCCATTTGGGCAAAGTGGGTGGTATCCCTGCCATAACCACATCCCTGCTTCCCAGCCCCAGCCTTTGCCCTGAAGCTTTCCTGATGCAAAATGCCCCAGCCCTGAGGGGTCACTGTTGACAGAGCCACAAATTGTAATTCCTAGCTGATGTGGGAAGAGCCCAGCCCTGAGAGAGATGGTGCTGCATGAGGCTCAGCAAAAGCATGGAGCTGCCAGTTGCTCTGAGGACATGGATGCTGGAGGAAGCATTAATATTCCAGGCCACCATGCCTCCCCACCATCTGTTGCACCAAAGCAAAGGATGCCCAAATAAATTTCAAAATCCCCTGCAAGGGAGAACACTCTGGATGCTATTTCTACATCAAGCTGTTCAAGACTTGCTAAATCATCTCTCTCCTTTCCAACCATTCCTCAGAGCTGTCTTGCCTCAGGGAGGTGGCTTTGGTGGCTGTGTCCCACTTGTAGGAGGTTGATGGCACATGCTGCAGGTTCATGGTGCTCCAGCACAGCCAGTCTAGCCAGGAGAAGGATGAGACAGAAACCACACTGTGTCCAGAGCAGCCAGCTGGGATCAGGCAAGCTGGCAGCTCCTGTGAAGCAGTTTGCTCCTGAGCTGGCAGCACCATTTAAAGTTTTGGACATTTCCTGAGATGTCAATGGAAAGGCAGTGCCTCTGGAACATCTGAAGGCCCTAGTGCTGCCCTATCTCCTTCTAAAATCCTCCCAGGCTTCATCTCCTCCAAAAGTTGATGTCCTCTTGCTAGGAGGAGATCAAGAGGGAAATTTTACAAGGATTTCTTCTTTATTTGCTGTTTGGGACTCCCCCATTCTAACCCACTTTCTGATGGTGGCCCCTTCCCCTGTTTCCTACAATGTGCAGGTAAAGATTTATGCAATTCCAGGTGCCAGCCTCATTTGAGAGATTAATCAGAGATAATGTCTCACAAAGAGGTTTATTGAGTTCTCCGAGTTCATTCACCAGCTGTGAAGTGAAACATCCGAGAACAGTTGCTGCATACTAAGTTCTGCCTGGCACCAGCACAGGGAAGGAAACAGTGCCTTTTATTCTGCTGGGCAGAGGCAGCTCCGTGTGAGCAGCCCTGGAGCTGCCACGCTGGGGTTTGAGCTGCCTGGCACGCCCAGGGTGCTGGGCTCTGCTTCTCAGCATCCTCAGCCTCAGAAGCTGCTATTTCGTGGCAGATCTGGAGAAGCAGGGGAACCCTGGAGAGCAAGGCAAGGGTGATGAGCCACCCACAGCCATGGAAAGGCACTAGGAGATGGATTTGTGGCTGCAGAACCCTGCAGGCCTCGTGGCTGCTGGCTTTATGGCACAAAATTGATTGGATGTCGTGGCAATATCTCCTCGAGGGCGGAGGAGGAAGGTCCTTCCTTGGACCTCAGTCTGCACCAGCCACCACTGGATGGCTTTTGTTCACCTGCTTTTTGGGACACCAGGAAGCTTCTTGCTCCTTCCCTGTCCCCTACCCAGAAGCCAAGTTCTGGCTCATGCATCTGCACACTGGGCTGCTCAGAGGGCACAGCCAGGCTGGCACCCCCAGCCAGCAGCACCCCCAGCACATCTCCTGGGCACAGCCAGGTTGGCACCATCCCCAGCACATCTCCTGGGCACAGCCAGGCTGGCACCAGCACCCCTGGGCACAGCCAGGCTGGCACCCCCAGCAGCACCCCCAGCACATCTCCTGGGCACAGCCAGGCTGGCACCATCCCCAGCACATCTCCTGGGCACAGCCAGGCTGGCACCCCCAGCAGCACCCCCAGCACATCTCTTGGGCACAGCCAGGCTGGCACCAGAATCCCCAGCACATCTCCTGGGCACACAGACACAGCCAGGCTGGCACCAGCACCCCCAGCACATCTCCTGGGCACAGCCAGATTGGCACCATCCCCAGCACATCTCCTGGGCACAGCCAGGCTGGCACCAGCACCCCCAGCACATCTCCTGGGCACACAGACACAGCCAGGCTGGCACCACCATCCCCAGCACATCTCCTGGGCACAGCCAGGCTGGCACCACCATCCCCAGTACATCTCCTGGGCACAGCCAGGCTGGCACCCCCAGCAGCACCCCCAGCACATCTCCTGGGCACACAGACACTGCCAGGCTGGCACCACCATCCCCACAGCACATCTCCTGGGCACACAGGCACAGCCAGGCTGGCACCACCATCCCCAGCACATCTCCTGGGCACACAGGCACTGCCAGGCTGGTGCTGCTGGTTTCCCCCCTCGGTGCATGGCTCCACTGAAGCGAGGGCAGCCCTGCAATTACTGAACTGTCTCTATAAAAATCCTCCCCTCAGCAGCTGGGCAGGCGGCCTTGCAAAGGCCTCTTGGGTGCATCTCAGCATGCAGATGTCAGCCATGAGGAGATAATTGTTCTGCTCTCCCATCTCCAGCACATTCCTACCTTGCCAATGGACCATTGTACTAATTTTTATCTCTGTTGCACTCAGCATGAAATGCCCACGATGCGTTTGTGTTTTCACACATTAGCTGGGAAGGGCCCATGTGGAAATGCACAGCTCTGAGGACAGATTTTGGCAGATGATTTATCCTTTCCATCGACATGCTCCAGCAAGTCCCCAGTGAGGCATGAGGGCTTTTCCTCTGGGATACACCGGTGGGGAGGACCTGGCATTGAGAGGAATGGTGGATTTGTCTTTACAGACAAGCTGTGGGTCTGCTGGTAGATAAAAACAGCACTGGGAGATAAAAGAAACAATGGGAAGGATTCCACTGATTGATGAATGGAAAAAGATATTTGCTTTTACAAAAAAAAAACTTTAGGTTTGCTGATAAATGAAATTAGACATTGAAAGATGAAAGAAAGAATGGGGAAGAAAAACCCCTGAATTCTGTAAGAATTAACAATTAAAAGGGAGGGTTATACATTAGAGGGAAATCTCTGGTATCAGGTGTTCTGGGGAGTCTGAACCTCTCACGTACCTCAGAAATGGGGAAAGAGAGAAGGGAAATGTGGCTGGGAAACTGGGATAAAAAGGAGGCTGTGTCCTCCAAAAATCTGACAGATCCCAAGGGATGCCCCATGGCCTCTTCCTTTATTGGAATAAAGTAAAAGGACTCCTCTGTTTCATTTTTGGACATAAACCTCTGGTGTTTGTGGGTTAATTTTCCTAACAGCATCTTCATCACTTACTCATTTATTTACACTTTGACTTCCCTTCCTTGGAGGTGACTTTCCTGCTATCTGCAGGATTTTTCCTTTAAAATTGCCCTCCTGACAACATCCCAGCAACAGGACTGCTGCTTTCCCATGTCCTGATGAAGAGCTTGCAGACATTTGTTTGCAACTGCCTTTTGTTGTGACATCGGGAAGCACACAAAAAATCAGAGCACAGTACTCCCTCTTCCCTATGACTGGTCTTTGTCTTCAAGCAGCTGTAAAAGAGGGCAATCAATAAACCTTGCAGGGTCTTTTTAATGCTTTTTGAGCCATTATGGTCATAATGCTTCTTCAGGCTGCCGTGTCAATACACTCGAGACGCTGAATATGTCAAAACCACATAAAATCTTTATTAAGATGAAATTAAATGAGCAAGCCCAAATCAGCAATTTAAATGGATATTGTTCTTCAAGGATGCCAGACCTAAAAACCAGACACAACTGAAGAATTCAGGGCATTCGGTTAGGGATTGAATTGGTGTGAAACTCAAACTTTTGCCACAGCTCCTGGGCAGGAGGAGTTTAGGAGAATTTAGGGAATTGCTGTCAAGGTGCTCTCGACACCTGCCCTATGTTTTCTATTGCAGCATTGGCCTGAGCTAAAAAAGGGAAGCAAATCTGGGGCAGGAGGGGAGAAAACAGTTATTGCATCAAAGTTCAGTCTGTCTCTGCTCATCAAATTAATCCAGACTGATCCAAAGGAAAAAAAAATCCTTATTTATGTATGGTTCCAGGTGACAGTGCGTGGAGCTGCACCGGGTGGCACTGCAGAGAGTCCATCCTCATGCTGCATGGCCCTGGTGGGTGGATTTCTTCTCCCAAATCCTCCCAAACCCTTTTGGGCCCTGCAAAGTCACCAGAGCCGCGCTCACATGGAGAATCTGCAGCAGAACCATGGGGCACTTTCAGCTGAACCCTCCACCAGCCTTGCACAGAGGCTGCAGCAGCAGAGATCTTCGCCTGCCAAAAGGAGGTGAGGACAAGCAGGACATGTGAGAGCTGCCAGGACCTTGGCAAAGAAAAGCTACAAGCTGGAGCCCCTCTCAGCACCCCCCAGCACACAGGAGAGTGCAGCAGCAAAGGCTTGGGCTGCCATGGGGTGCCCGTGAGCTCCAGGAGGGTACAAACCTGTGGGGCAGCCAGGGCAGCAATCAGGAGCTGCAGGTACCACAGGAGCTGCCTCTGGGCTCTTTCCACATGACTCCTCTAGAGGTTGTCACTTGGAAGGAGGAGTAGCCTCAGCACTGACCAGTGGGTTGGTAATAGGTAGGACAGCACCAGCCTTGTCCCCAAGGCACCCCCAGCCTCCCCTGCCAAGGGCATGGCTGCCTTGTGCTGGTGGCCTGGTTCTGAGGGCAGCAAGGGACACCACCCCCGTGGGTTTTCCACTGGGATCCCTTCTGCGGTGTAATGGTGCAGCTTTTGCTTCATCAGGTGGGATCCTACAGCTTGCCAGGAGGATTTCACTGTTCACAAAGGAGCTCTTTTTCTTCTCAGTGGAAAGCTGAAAAATTGCTCGGTTCCAGCCTATTTAGTTTTAATTGTTTCCTTTAGTTCTCATTGCCCACAGCAAAATATCACCTTCCTCTAACAACCAGCCAGGCTGGGAACCAGCCACCCTGCCCAGCCACTGTGCCAACCCTCCTGCTGGTTCTGTGGCTCCTGGGAGTCCTGTCTGTGCTGGCAGGGCTGGATTTGGGGAACAGGCATCACCCTGAGCGGGCAGAGCAGCTGCAGTGCTGCCATTGCTGGGTTTGGGGAACAGGCATCACCCTCAGTGGGCAGAGCAGCTGCAGTGTTGCCATTGCTGGGCTGTCTCCATGCCCCAGGGGCTCTGCTGGCTGCCCTGGCTCTCTGCTTTACAGCCAGCTCAGCCCTCCCTGCTCCCCTCTGGCAGCTGCTGAGGAGGGGCCAGCTTGTCATTCCTGCTTCAAGGTGGCTCTGAAGAGAAAGGTGTTGCTGTGCTGCTGAGCCTTGGGGATGTTGGCCAGCAGAAAATGGGAAAAGCCTCTTCTCTCTCCCTTCACCAGAGTGGGCTTCGAGCACCTGTGGCTTTTTGGGAATGATGTGGTGCATCCCAGGTGAGCATCACCTCCAGGACCTCTGCTCCTAATGCAGCCCTTCCACAGGGACACTCCACAAAGACAAAAACCTCATGTCAGCAGTAGAAAGCAGGGTCTTGCAACCTCAAAAAAAATTTGTGGGGACTCCTAAACCTTCTTGGCAGTTATGGGAGCAGGAGGATAAAGCAACATTCCCTTCCCATGCAGGCTGCCTTCAGGGAGCAGAGCCAGACATCCCCAAGCCATCTTAGCAACAGCTCAGGCTCAAGGGAATATGAATGTATTCCAGTATAGGGCAAGGATGCAGGGCTAGCTGTAGGGGAGAAACAGAACAAAAATACACCCAACCCATCAGAGTAACCCATCACAGCACTGATTTTATCCCCTGATAAAAGATCTCTGCATCAGGGCTCAGTCTGGTGCCAGCACTGCCTCAGCTGGCACGTCCCAGCCTCCAGGGTTCGCAGCACCATGCCAGAGGTTTCCCTGAAGGTTTTCCTCTGCTCAGCTCTGGGGAAGAACTATAAAACAAAGGCTCATAAATTAATTACCTAAAAGAGCAGCAGAATGTTATTAGATACTTGGGAGTTAATTGCACTGATGCTAATCACATGTATTTTAAAGGAACCAGCAGAGATGTAATATGTAATTCCACAGGTATTCCACAATAATTTAGCATTTTCATTAATTTCTGCTAATACCTTTTAAATCACCTGCCCACTTCCTCTCATGTTTCCTGAGGGAAAGGGGGAAGAAACTTTTCCAATTGGCTGAATCTGTTGCAAACTCACTTTTGTTGGCAAAGACACTGTTTTATTTCTCAGTGGATTTAATTAACATTAGAGTTATCCCTGGGTGACAGGGTGGCCAAGCAAGACTGCAATTGCCTGGTCCTAAAATTGGAAGTCTGGATCAGGGATGGTTGAAGTGTTTTGGACAGATTGTGATGGGCTGAGAAGATGGAAACTGAAATGATTTGTGGATTTAGGTCAAACTCAGTAAGCAGAGCCAGGGGAAAATGTGGGAGAGAAATGTAAACAGCACCAGGCATTTTATTCCATCTCCTCAAAATGCAACATTTTGTTTAGAAAAAAGCAAAAATATCCCATTTCAACGTGTTTGAGATGCAGGTTTTCTGCTTGTCTCCTTGTGCCTCCCCCAGGGCCAGGCAGCTGAGGTGCCCCCAGCCCTGGGGCAGCACTGCAGCTGGAGAAATGATTCCTTTCCTTTCTGGGCCCACTGCTCAGCGAGGGCAGGGCACAGAACCTCGGGACGGCACTTGGCAGTCCCGGGGAGGTGGACAGAAGCGGAGACAAGTGATCTGGGCTGTGTGAGAGCTGAGCCCCACCCTCCCCATGCTGGCACAAAAGAGACCACCAGAAGCCATTGCTCTCATGGGGCTTTTATTGTTTGGCCGGCCCTCGCCTCCCACCCTGCTGCCCCTGGCTGAGCCCCTCAGCACCACCCACCTGCAGAGGAGACCCCAGCCCAGCTCATCCCCCAGCCCAGCCACCTGCCTGGGGCAGCACATTCTCCCTAGCTCTGTTCTGGGGTTTGGTTGGGTTTTTTGTTCTTTCTTTTTTTTTTTTTTTTTTTCCTTTTTTAATATTTATTTTAA
Organism: Melospiza georgiana; assembly: GCF_028018845.1. Taxonomy (NCBI): domain Eukaryota; kingdom Metazoa; phylum Chordata; class Aves; order Passeriformes; family Passerellidae; genus Melospiza; species Melospiza georgiana. The sequence continues at coordinate 1,416,129 of NC_080438.1, forward strand.
AAATATAGTAGCTGTGGAAAGCAGCCTTCTTTATAAATGCTTGCTGGCAGAGGGAAATGCGTCCTCGCCATCCTTGTTGCACATCCCTCCTGGGTGCCCCGGCCTGCCAGCAGCAGTGCTGGGGCTGGGGAGGCTGCTCGGGCTGCTGCAGGCAGGGAGGCTCTCCATGGCAGGGAGAGAGAGAGAGAGGGACCCTTCTAAAAATAGAAATATTGTGCTGAGTCGTTTGGAGTGGATGAGATACATAAAACACCAGCATTAGATTAGCTCTAGCCCGTCAGATATTGCTCCTGGCAGAGTCGGTGCAGGGTGCTGGCGGAGGCTCAGCCCTCCTCAGCCCGGGCCGGGGCAGCCACGCCAGCCCCAGCCCCGCTCCCCACGGCAGGGCTCCCTGCTCACCCACCTGGAGGACACTGCCCCCAGGGCAGCCTGAGAGCCCCCGGAGCCGGCATAAATAGGAAACTGTAAACACGACCATCGGAGATAAGAGACATCTACGACCACAGGGTTTACTGCTGGAAACGCCCCACCCTCCCCCCAGTCCACACCCCTATGCCCTTGTCCCCACCCCGTAAAAAGGTCTCCAGTAACAAAATCTTCGATCCAGGCTCGGAGTAAAGGTGAGGTGCTCGGGGAGTAAAAAGGGACATTGCAACCTTAGAAGTCTTTGCTCGGGAGGGGAGATGGTGGCAGGAGGGGGAGAGAGGGTCAGCTGGTTCAGGTCCTTCGCAAGTCCATTTGGTTTGTCTGGAGGACTCCTAGGGTTGTACCTGAGATGAAGACGTCTAGAGGACACTCCATAGCTCAATCGGAACGCTGTTGGTGTTCCTGTGCCCAGAAGAGCCCTCACTGCCGGGATTTGTCTGTCGTGCTTGCAGCGGGCAGCAGGAAAGCAGCGGCATCCCCCTTCCGCTCGGCACGGGGCCGTCTGAACCACCGGCGGCCCGGGGCACCCTCATGTGTCCAGGATCTCGCTGGTGGGCGACGGCTCGTGGGGGATGCCCTGTGCGCTGTGCAGGGTCTGGTTGTGCGAGAGGGAGTTCTGCTGGAGCTCCAGGGCGATGGCGTTCTGCGGGAACTCCTTCACCTGCCGCTTGTACTCCAGGAAGGTGCACGCCTTGGTGGCGATGGCGATGATGTTCTTGCCGATAAAGATGGTGGAGACCCTGCTGTCCTGGAACAAGATCATGTTGATGGCCCGGATGAAGATGGTGACGATGTTGATGGTGACCAGGCTGAGGACGGGGTAGAGCATCATTTTTTGCGGGGCAATGTGCTCCCCTTGCATGCTGATCTCACTGAGGGACACGCAAGGCAGGATCAGGAGGAGTATGTAGCAGTAGAAGAACATGAGCCCCTCTGCCCAGATGGGCAGGCCGGTCCTGTGTGGCTCCCACAGGTTGGCCTGGATGTCCAAGATATCCAGCAGGTCGAGGGCCACCCAGAAGAGGCGTCCCCGCAGGTCCTCTTTCTTCCGAAAGGTCCGTATGTACTCCATGCTGTCCAAGGCCACCAGCACCAGGTAGAGCCCCGGCACACAGATGGAGAGCAGCAGGGTCAGAGCTTTCCTGGCCACCGTCTCCAGGTTCTTCTTGTCCGCTTTGTAATTCTGAAAGATGAAATACAGCTTGATCTCCAGCACGAAGATGTAGAGGAACCACAGGATCATGGCGTAGCCCCGCTTGGCCGTCTTCACCTCGGCGCCCACCCACACGGCCACGTAGCGCAGCACGATGAGGAAGCAGATGTCCCCCACCAGCACGATGATGCAGACGCCGATCTTGCGGGGCCCCTGGTTCTGCTCCACCAGGTAGGCGTCCATGAAGGCCATGCTGGTCATGATGACGATGGTGGTGAGGCAGACGTGGCGCCGGTCGGGCGGCGGCAGCACCATGGCGAGGCGGGCGGCCCTGCGGCCCTCGGCGCTAGGGGAGCGCTCCCGCCGGCGCGGCGCGGGGGCGCATCCGCGGCCGGCCCAGGGGCCCAGCGCCGCCCTGTCCCCCGCCGCCGCCCCGGGGAGAGGCGCCTGCAGGAGCAGAGGCTCGGCGGGCAGCCCCACCGTCCCGGGGCTCGGGGCTGCCCCTGCAGCGCCCACGGCAGCCCTTCGCCCCTCAGGGGCCGTGCCCTGCAGGCACCGTGCCTCTGCCCCCAGCCCAGGGCTGGCTGAGCAGCCCAGCCCCAGGCACCCTCCGCCGCCAGCAGCCAGGGCTCACGGCTGTGCGGGGCCTCCGGCAGGAATGGCCCTCCTCGCTGGCGGGTCCCCCATCGCTGTCAGGCTCTCCAGCAGTCCTATGGCACTAAGACGCCTCCAGGCTCCCAATCCTGGTGTAGATCCCTGGAAACACGGCAGGTGACGGGGCAGAGGGGGAGCTCTCCCTGCTCCCAGTGAGATCCCACCTTCCTCCGGGCTCTGGGTGCCTCCTGCTGTGTCCTCACAGGCAATCACCTCCAGGCCTATCCCCGCAGGGCTGTGCTGCTGTCCCGCTGCTCCCAGCTGTACCCGCATCCCTCCATTCCTGCAAAAGACAGCAAAGAGCGAGCGTTAGGCTCCCTCTGAGAGCTGACCGTGGATGGTGGCAGTGACACCCCCACAGCTCCAGCACACCACGGTGTGAGCCGGGCTCCCGCCAGGCGCCATCCCACCATGGGGCACCACCACACCCCAGCCTGTGTGTGAGGGTACAGAACAGCTTTTCACTGAGCACAACCACAGCACGGGCTGTGTGTGAGGGTGCAGAACAGCTTTTCACTGAGCACACACACACCTCGGCTTGTGTGTGAGGGTGCAGAACAGCTTTTCACTGAGCATACACAGAGCACAGGCTGTGTGTGAGGGTGCAGAACAGCTTTTCACTGAGCATACACAGAGCACAGGCTGTGTGTGAGGGTGCAGAACAGCTTTTCACTGAGCACACACAGCACAGGATGTGTGTGAGGGTGCAGAACAGCTTTTCACTGAGCACACACAGCACAGGATGTGTGTGAGGGTGCAGAACAGCTTTTCACTGAGCACACACAGCACAGGCTGTCCTGCAGGGATCACAGCCTGCTGCCCTTCCACGGGCACTGCCTGTCCAGAACTCCTTAGCAAGCTCACGCCCTGTGTGCTTCTGCTGTTCCAGCAGCACCAGCACAAAACCACACACCTGGTGGGGACCCACAGGTTCACAGCATTCCCAGCTCCAGGCATGCCTGCTCCAGCAGGAACACAGACCCACAAGTTACTCCACAGGTCCCAGCCTGGACAGTTCTGCTTAACTACAGCCATAAGATTCTACCTGTTCCTGAGCAGCTCTCAGGAATATAGTGGGGCATATCCTTCCTCGAGCAGGGGTGAGGTCAGGGCTGGCACATGGGGGACAGGGCAAAGCTGTCCCCAGGCTGTCATGATGTCCCAGCAGCTTTCTGAACTGGTTCAGCTGCTCGTGCACACAGCTCCTCCTCGTCATGCTGTGCTTGCCTAATTAATTTGTTAATCTTTTCTGTGCAGGGAATGCACTCCCAGAAATGAACAGGTCCCAGTGCATGCAAAAATGTCACCGAACTGCTCACGTGGAGACAGACCCTGATCACAGCCACAGAGGCTGAAGGGAAGAAGCCAAGCTCAAGGAGGTGTAAGCCATTAAAAACCTGCCCTACTTTGCAGCTGCTTATGTTTATAGGGCCTCATTTAAATAAGAGCTGGATCCTTTCCTGCTTCAGGGAGACAAGAAGAACAAAGAAGAGAAAGTGGGAAGCCAGATGAGTCAGAGCCAGCCCTGCCTTGTGCCTGAGTAGGTGGACAGGAGGGATGCACGTACCTGTGCCCTGGTTTACAAAGGATGTGGTGCTCAGCAAACGTTAGCAAGGGACTTAAGGCTGCTGCTCCAGCCAGGACCCTCGGGATGCTCTTCTGAGTCTGCCAGCAAGGAAAACTGGCACGTTAAAATAATTTCTCAAGCAGGAATTGCTCAGAAAGAAACCGAAAAGATGTGGTGGGAATTCATGAGAAATGCTGCATGGTGCTTCCCAGGCAAGGCAGTCCCTGCAGCCCCACTTGCCAGCGTGGCTCTGCAACAACTCAGAGCTGCCGTTTGGGGCTTCAATTTGTTCTTTCTCGAGGCTTTGGATAAAAATATACGGTCACTGCTGCAACTGCCTCAAAACTCATGCCAAGTTTTACAGAGGATTTATAGCCAAGGATAGGTAATTCCAGATAAATTAGCTCTTTCAGGAGGGAATGGTGGCTTTTTTTTTTTTTTTTTCTTTCACCCTGTAAGTATTTATGCCTTCAAAAGACAGCGGTTATTTAAAGGGCAGTGGGTTGCATCACAGCACAGCAAGGTACAGAAGCAGCTTGCTTGTAAATCCTGCCCCTGTGCCCTGGAGTTCCTGCTGTGCTCTGGGGAGCTGGGGGAAGGCACAGCTCTCTCCTCATGCCTACATGAAACCAGACAGGAAACCCTTTGGTGCCTCCTGGAGAACACCCAGGGCACGGAAAGGTGTTAATTCAGTGTTTACAGCAGAGGCCAGCAGGTCTTTAACCACCGCTGCTGAGCAGATCGTTTGCAGCAAAGAAAACAGGCTCAGATGGCAGGTCCTTCCCCGCTGTCTGCTCCTGAAGGGCTCACGGCAGCCCGGGCTGGGTCTGACAAACATTTCTGGTGGTGCCCTTTGAGAGGGGAGCAAGGGACTGAGCCACGGGGCTCGGGCACTGCTTCCTCCCCCGTCACACCACGCACTGCCCAGCGTGAGCGCCTCTCCTGCCTTGTCCAAATTGTTTCCAAGCACTTGCTGCAGTGCGAGCCCTTCTCCTGATTTCCCAGGAGCTGCTGATTCCCCCACCCCTCACTCCCTGGTGTCCTTTGCAGATCCATGGGGCTGAGTTCGCCAGTGTGAGCGATGCCTGACCAGCCTGTGGGGAGGGGACACATGAAACTCTCCTGGGAGGACTGTTAGACAAAAGCAGGTCGTTTTTAAACAACCATTACCTGGTAACCTCTAAATGACCACATTGGACAGTACATTCAGGAAACTGCCTGAGAACTGTGCTGAGTAAGCAAGACAATAACCATGTCAGACAGCCACAGAGCACATCTGAGGCAAATATTTGTTCAGACGAGTGTTCACAAAACTTCCTTCCTGCAGGAATTCTTGTAAATAAAAGGCAGCCCACCTGAACATAATGGGCTTGGAGTGCTGTGGATGTCGGTGAGCCAGGCTGGCAGCTTCCAAGAGAAGGGATCTGACAGCTTTGGCATCCCTCTCGGTGCCAGGACTCCCACAAGCAGGTGATGAAGCGATGCTTCAGTCTTGGTAACTACAGGCCTCCTTACCAGGACAAAATTCAATCCCTAATTGCCTCTTCTCCTCTACTTCTACCCTACCCAAACAGCCCCATTGCACTGGAGTGAGCAAATGACCTCAGTGACACTCAGTGTGTCACCAGCTGAGAAGGCAGAGCCCAAGGCCCGCATCCAGCCCCGCCAGGGAAGGGGAATGCGAGCAGCAGCCTGTCCCCTCTCCATCTCTGGGGTGTGCTTGGGGACACCCCATTTCCCAGCCCAGCTGCCCTGCAGGATGGGAGAGGTTTCAGTGGGAAGGGAGGGGGCTGCTGGTTTCCTGGAGAGACTCAGGGGTCCTGCAGATGAGTGCAAACCCGGCTGAAGGGCAAGGTTTGCACTCTCACCGCTGCCCTGCTTCCTCTGGCACCGAGGGACAGCAGCAGCATTGGTGCAGCCAGACCTTGCCCTATTCCCCTGGCACCTCTGCTCTGTCTCAGAAGGTATTTCTTGGTCTTGCACTTCTTTTTCCCGGCTCTCCCGGACGCTACAAAGCACTGGTGGTTACCCAAGGACGTGTGGTCACAGCCTTGCTCCAGCACCAGCCCAGGCAGTCTGGAAGAAAACCAAACTGTGCTTTTGCCTGCGGTGCCGGTGGCTAATTGCGGTGATTAATTACCGCTGGCTCTGCCCTTTCAGGCCGCCCATCACCGAGCCCTCCTCTCCCGCCTCTGCCCAGCCCCTCCCGGCACAGCAGCCGGGAGCTGTGGGATGCAGGATCCGCACACAAAACCCCAAATCCCAGCCCGGGAGCCGCGGCTGCAGACAGCCCGCAGGGCTCCTGGAGCCCCTGCAAAACATCGTCATTAACAGCACTTCCCAAAGCCCAGCTCTACCTGGCAAATTAATTTAAATTATTTATGTAATTTGGATCCTGTCTATTTTAAAAAAAGGGAGTGAGACAGAAGTATACACAACGCGCTTCCCAGGTAATTAGGATGCCGCATTGCTTAAAGCTTCATTTGCACTTTAATTGCTTTGATTTATTCCACTTTTCCCGAGTGTAAACGCACAGCTCCCCCTCACTTGGCCCTTCAGCCCTCTGGAGAGCTGCTGCTCCAGCAGGGCCTTCTCCCACCTGGCAGCGTGAGCCGAGAGGAGGTGATGGGCACAAAAACCTCTGCTCAAGGACTCCAGGGCAGCTGTGGCAGGGGCACCAAGCGATGGCACCGCTCCCTGGCAGCGGGCTGTGCCTCAGAGAGCTGCAGCCAGGGCCCTGCTCTTGGCAGGGGCTGGGCACAGGGAGCTGCTGCTCATTGCTTCCACCATTTGTGACCCCCTGAACCTCCTGTGGCCGTGCACCACGCTGCTGCTCATTGCTTCCACCATTTGTGAGCCCCTGAACCTCCTGTGGCCGTGCACCACGTAAGGATGGCGCTTGCAGGCAGGGCAAGCTCTGTGTTGACTGAGACGAAACTCTAAACCAGCTTTTCCTCGAGCCTCTGCCGTTCAGCCTCACTGACCTGGAGCTGAGGTTCCACCTCGGCCACCCCGGGCAGCCCCTGGGGACCATCAGAGGCAGGCAGGGAGGCAGGGAAGGAGGATGCTGCTACCCTGAGGAACAGGGAATGTGGTATTGCACTAAATATTGCAAGGGAAGGTCGCTGTGGGCAGCGGCTGTGCCCCGCCTCCTCCAAGGCAGCACCGGGCTCTCCAGCGCATCCTGTGAAGGAAATGAGATTGAGGAAGATTTTTCCGGACCCTGCCCACTAATTGTGTCTGAAGGAGGAAGCAGCCCACTTGCTAATGACTGCAGATAATTTACTGTGTAGGCCCATCAAGAGATGGAGAGAGAGCTGCAAACTGTTCCTAGAACCTGCTCAAAATCAACAATGCCATGTCAGACAAAGCCAGCTCCTGCTCATACCAGTGAGTGCATCAACTGTGCTCTCCTGCTGCAAACACCCTCAGTCCCCTTGGGGTTCATTTCAGCCCTCTTTCCCAAAAACAAACACAAGCAGAAGGTACCACAACTGTTGCCTGAATAGGAAAAAACTAAAACTATCCTCTCAATCACATTGCTTTGGTGACAGGGTGGGAAATGCTGCTTGCCCAAAGCTTGCCCTTGCACAGGCTAGCTGTATGGACAGATGGATGGATGGACAGATGGTCTTTTTGTTCCCAGTTTTGTCCCTCACAGCCATCCTGGCTCTTCTGCTGACACAGGCAGCTGCAGCTGCTGGGAACATCTCCCCATTCACAACCATGCTGAGTTTGATGATATTTGACAGACATGTAAAAAAAAAAAAGTGCCTTTTTACATGTTCTGGGTGTTTAAAAATAGTTAAATGATTCATTTTGACTTGTACATAAATTATGAAATTGTAATACTACATTTTGGTTTTACCAACACAATTTGCCATTTTCCCAGCAAAAATGCTTCTGCAGAGGAATTTCTTGGCGTTTCCAAGTTGGGTGCATTTTCAAGGTTTTGATCTAATCTGGACCAAACCCCAGATATAAAAGTATCTAAATCCCCCACGGTTCATTGGTTTGTTGCCAAAAAGGGCACATTTGGCCAACATCTGTCTGAATGCGTGTTTGCCAGAGCGAGAGATGCACGTGGAGTTCAGGGAGTGCAGATTCTGCTCACTGAGTCATCCCCACCCTCCTGCAGGCTCCTTTATCCCTCTCCAGCAGAGCTTTGCCCACTGGTGCTGGGGCATTTCCCTCTCTGCTACCTCGGGAATCCTCCTGGCCTTGCTGCTCCTCTGCCAGATCATCAGCATCTCCCTGTACCGCTGCCCTCCAGTGCCAGTGCTCCTGCAAATGCAGGATTTGCCCTTGCTGGGGGAATTTGACCCAACTAAACTCTCTTTTTGTTTCCTTGGCTTGGGGTTTTCTGTTTTCCAGGCTTCTCCCCCCCTTTTTGGGAGATGCTGTTGGATTTTACGTGTTTCCTCCAGCACACTCCCAGCTCACCCCAGAGGGAGCTGTCTGCAGCTCAAACCAACACCCTCACTGCTCCTGTCCCTGCCCGGGAAACTGTTTGGCTTTGCTCTGAAGGAGCTGTGCTATCAAAAAGGAGCAAAAGGACTTCCTGCCCCAGGCGTGGCAGGGCTGAGAGTTGCACCTGCAACTCGCAGTTGGACAGATCACCTCACTAAAACGCAGCAGCACACCCCCAGCTCTGACCCCTGCTGGATACAAAGGCCTCTGTCTCTTTCTGTCCGGGCCCTCCTCAAGTGGTCAACAAGTGTCACCTGCACACAGAGACCACAGCTTGGATTTTTCCCTGTGCCATCAGTAGGCATGAATGCAAACACCAGGAGCGGAGCACAAAGCTTGGATCCGATTTCAGTAGCCTGAGGATGTACTTTGGTGTGTGACTCACAGCCATGTCCTCAGATAACCTCCCACTGTCAGTGCTGGGGGAAAGGAAATCATGGAGCCAGAGCAGAGTCCTCACACAGATGCCTTCCCCCACTGCCTGCTGGAAATCCCTGCAGATGGAGGATGGAAAGCTTCCTGCTCTTGCTCATCTTGTCCTCACTCTCCTGGGTGCTGGCAGAGAGGCACAAACTTTGCTGAGTGCTGCTCCCAGCACCCTCACCCAATGCACTGGGTGCCTGAGAGCAGGTGGCAGAGGGAATCAGCTAATTAAAATAAAATGAAAACTGGAGTCTGAAGCTATAAATAGGAGAGCACTGGGAGTTTCCTGGTGCTAAAAACATGCTTGTGGGGAAGGAGATGCTGGAAGCTCTAGGGCAGAACTCTGGAGATCTACCAGGGAAGATGCACCTGAGCTCTGCTGGCACCTCCTGCCTGTGTGAGAGGGTGCTCAGCCAGGGATGACTCTGCAGGACAGGCTGGAAGGATCCTCTCCCTCTCCCTCTCCCTCTCCTGCAGCTGCTATACAAAGCAGGTGGCACCTCTGCCCTGGGAGTGGCATCCAGCTTGTCCCTGCTGCCAGGCTGTGGTGGCACAGAAACAACTGTGCCCCTGTAATTGCCTCTGCCCCCAGCACAGGGTTAGTGGAGGTGGGATGAGCTTGGCAGGCTGCTGCTGCTGCCACCAGTCTGGCCTTTGATTAAGAGTGATTGTTCTGCTCCTAATTAACAGGAGGCAGCTGCTGGCTGTTCTGGTGGAATGGAGAAGCAGAGCAGGAGCTGTGATGAAAGGAGATTGTGTCTGCTGGCTCCCACTGAGCCTGGCACGGCCATCCTCTGCCCAGCCACACACCTGGGCTGTGGGACATGTCCCTGCCAGGGCTCAGCCTCTGTAGGAGCAGCAGATGTGGGCAGCCAGATGATCCTTGGGGTGGTTTTGCTGCTCTCTGTGCTCCCAGGCCACCCTGAGGTGGAACTGCTGGTGATGCCTGCCTGGTTCCACAGGGTTTGTTTCCCAGTCTGCCCCTCAGAGACCCTCTGGTGACAGCATCTCTCGTCCTCTGGTGACATGTGGCATCCTGCTGCTCCCCCAGGCCTAAGGCAGCCGTCTGCCCTGGGAGCAGCCGTGCTGCTGCTCAGCCTGCCACGCTGACAGCTGAGCCAGCTCCCCAGGAGATGAGAAGGCATCTCAGCTTCTTCTGCTCCCCAGGGCACTGACTCTTGAGCAGAAGCAGGGTGTATCCCAGTAAAAGCTCCACCATTAACATCATGGCATTTTTCTGAGTGGAAAGCTCACCTCAAACCTTTGTAATACAGGGACAGCACACAAGACAGAAGTGATGGGCAGCTTGTGAAATCAAAGGAGCTTTGCCTTGCCATACAGCTGCTGAATTTATTTTGGCAAGGCTGGTGCAATGTTAATTATTGATGTGAGCAGCTCGATGCTGGTTGTCAGGAAGCCTGAGCAGCTTGAGACCTGCTGGTGGTGCAGCCCCAGCAGACAGCTGGGAACCTGTCTGAAACCACAGCTGGGGCTGCTGGTGCCACAGGCTGCACGTGGGCCTCAGGGTGCTCTGCTCTGCACTTGTTCTCCGTCATGAAGTCCATGCCAGTGCCAGCTCCCTCTGGAACAGGCTCTCTGGCACTAAGCTCAAGGTCACCCTCCTCACCCTGCCTCAGCCTCTGGGATGGGGCAGTGCTGGCATCTGCTGCTCTGCCATCACCTGGGAGATGACACTGCACCCATCTGACACAGTGCAAGAAAAATAAGGGCAGCCCTGGGGTCACTGGGAAGACACTTCTCTTCCTCTGGTTTCTAGCCTTCTCTCTACCAGCCATCTAATAAATCTAATAAAATCTGTCTTGTTGATGTCTAATTCAATTCCAGCAGCCAGAGACCAGGCCCCTTCTATCACTCACAGACCTAACCAGCTCCCTCCCTGGCATATGAGCCAGGCCAAGGGGCTGCTGCAGGCCACTCCAGAAGAGAGCAACCACCTGGGCTCAGGACTCACTCTCCCAATCAATTACATGTTTGCAGGTTTTCCTTGGGTCACACCTAATTGAACTTTTCGCTGCTTGAACACTGTGCTCAGAGGCAGCTGGTGACTTCTAGGCTGAAGTCTGGGAACTAAATGAGGTGCCTTGAGTGCCACCTGAAAGGAAAGCCACCCCAGCACATCCTGCCCACCCCTGGGAGCCAGGCAGGAGCAGTGCTGGGAGCTGCCACAGCCCCTTGCACATGTGCCAGCCAGCAGCATGCAGCAGGAAGGGGCTGGGGGGCTGAGACAAGCATGGCCTGGGGGATTTGAAGCAATAACTTGTGTATCCCAGTATTCCCTCTCAATGACATCCATCCCCAGCCAGGTGGGGACGATTCCACCAGAGCAGCTCAGACCTGCACAAGTGCCCCTGCAGGGGTGTGAGCTGTGGGTCAGACAGCACCCCAGAGGGGAGTGCTGCTTTTGGGACTCAGGCTGTTGTTTGCACAAACTTGGCTGCTCAGGCTTTCCTTGCCAATGAAACTCTTTCCCTCCTTTAAACAAGCCAGGAGCAGGGGCCATGCCCGAGGTGTGGGAAGCTCCCAGATTGCTCCTTGCCAGGTCCTGGGTGAGGAGGAGCTCAGATGGGAGATGGGAGATGGTGGGAGATGGGCTCCCCACCTGCCAGCACAGGCAGGTCCTGTCCCCAGGAGGATGGGACAGGAGGATGTGACACTTTGCTGTGCTGGAGCTTTCTGCCAAACAGATCAAATATTTACGGCTGCTCTCTCCAGCTTCCCATTTCAAGCCACAGTGACTTATTTGTTACAAATTTACACGCATGCTTAAAGACATCTTTATGTTCCTCCTAAGTATAAAAGGTATATTTCTCCATGTAGCATTTTGCCAGTCAGAATCAGCCACCCCATCCAGTATGTGACTGCGTTTGTGCCCAGCTTCAGTGCTCATTTTCCTCTTGGTAATGATTATCATTATATGAAGAAAAATGGGTCATTTACAGCGGTTTCTCCCCAAATAAAAGGCTGTGGGATACAGGATATCATTAAAATTCTAAACCTGACTTCCAACCTCAAAAGCAGGCTCTTGCTATTCGGGTCTCTCTGTGGAGGGAGGGAGGGAGGGAGGGAGGGAGGAGGGGAGGTGGGGAGAGGGCTCACGATAAATGTGCTTTGCCCATGGAATCTCTGGCACAATAAATGTGCTTTGCCCATGGAGTCTCTGGAACAATAAATGTGCTTTGCCCATGGAATCTCTGGCACAATAAATGTGTTTTGCCCATGGAATCTCTGGCACAATAAATGTGCTTTGCCCATGGAATCTCTGGCACCATGAATGTGCTTTGCCCACGGAATCTCTGGCACGATAAATGTGCTTTGCCCATGGAGTCTCTGGCACAATAAATGTGCTTTGCCCATGGAGTCTCTGGCACCATGAATGTGCTTTGCCCATGGAATCTCTGGCACAATGAATGTGCTTTGCCCATGGAGTCTCTGGCACAATAAATGTGCTTTGCCCATGGAATCTCTGGCACCATGAATGTGCTTTGCCCATGGAATCTCTGGCACAATAAATGTGCTCTGCCCATGGAGTCTCTAATACAATAAATGTGCTTTGCCCATGGAGTCTCTGGCACGATGAATGTGCTTTGCCCATGGAATCTCTGGCACCATGAATGTGCTCTGCCCATGGAGTCTCTAATACAATAAATGTGCTTTGCCCATGGAGTCTCTGGCACAATAAATGTGCTCTGCCCTTCTCCTCAGCCCCAGATCCAGGCTCCAGCTGCAGGGTTCCCACCAGGCTCAGGGCTGGCTCCTTCCCTCCTCATTCCTGATGGCAGGAAGATGTTCCCTGCGCCCATGCAGGGCTGCCTCTGTATGTGGGAGCAGATCTCCCACCTCCATCTCTGCTCCCCAGCATGCTGCTGCCCCACAGGCTCATTTCCATCTCCTGGCATCCCCAGAAGGGGCTTCACAGGGAATGTTTTGCTTGGAAAGGCTATGCAGCTCCTGTGCAAGCCTGAAATTGCTGTGTACAGAGCTGTAAGGCAAAGCTAATCAATTTTGCAGCTTAGCCAGCTGCTGAAAGATGCTGTTTGAGAGTGAGGAGCTGCTGTTTTCCTCCTCTCCATGAAATGGGAGGGACAAGGGATATTCAGAGGATGAGAGATGGAGACTGACCCAAAATGGCTAATTTAGAAGCATCTTTTAAAAAATGAGACTTGCCCTGAACTGTTAATTTTTGAAGTCATTCCTTTCTAAACATGCTCAGAACGGACTAATTTTTCATTCTCTTTTCCAGCATCTGAAATCAAAATGAGCTGTCCTGCTGCTGATCCCAGCCAGGCAGTCAGGCCATGGCAGTGAGGGCACCCCCAGCTCCAGGGGACAGCCTGAGTGCATCACTCAGGTGGGGTTTGGGCAGCACAGGGAGCATCTCCCCTCCCTGGCACTGCTTGGGGGTGTCAGAATGACAAGTTAGTTTTGGTCTGGCAGAGAGGCTGAAAATCCGATATAAATTATTTCTGTTTGGCAGTCATTTAATTATTTGCACTTGGGGTTTGGAGCAAAATAAAACAACTACAAAGAGTGGCTAGGAGCAATCCTGGGATGCTTTGTTCAGCCTCAGAAATATTTCCTTTCTCTCTGGGGTCATTTTACCCTCCTCCTTCCCTCCCCTCTGCTGATAACTTTAGATTGCATTTGAAGTAGCAGATGGCTTGGACTTTTCAGGAACAATGAATGTGGCTTGCTAGAAAACACAGATCCAGGGGGAGAGGATTCAAACCTCACTGCCAACTGATGCCAAACAAAGGGAAGAGCTATAAAACTCCTTTCTATCCACTAATGGCCACAAAGTCATCACACATATTCTCCCTCACTGGGAGGGAATCTCTTGCCTGGGAAAGGGGGATGAAGTGTGGAGTGGAGACATTTCCCAGTTTTCCAGAGAGAACATGTGTGGGATTTTGGGGGTCTCCAGATGAGGGAAGGAAATGATGAATCTGACTCCATGTTCTTAGAAGGCTGATTATATTATATTATATTATATTATATTATATTATATTATATTATATTATATTATATTATATTATATTATATTATATTATATTATATTACATTATATTATATTATATTATATTACATTATATTATATTATATTATATTACATTATACTATATTATATTATATTATATTATATTATATTATATTATATTATATTATATTATATTATATTATATTATATTATATTATATTATATTATATTATATTATATTATATTATATTATATTATATTATATTATATTATATTATATTATATTATATTATACAGAAAGGATACAGACAGAAGGCTAAACAAGATAATAATGAAAAACCTGTGACTCTCCAGAGTCCGACACAGCTGGCTGTGATTGGTCATTAAGTAAAAACAATTCACATGAAACCAATCAAACAACCACATTCCAAAGCAGCAAAACACAGGAGAAGCAAATCAGATAATTATTGTTTTCCTTTTCCTCTGAGGCTTCTCAGCTTCCCAGGAGAAGAATCCTGGGCAAAGAGGATTTTTCAGAAAATATGATGGTGGCAAACATGAAATGTGGTAAATGGCAGGTGTTTCTCACTGAATTTTCAACCGCATGAGGTAGAGGAGAGCTGATGTTTGCAGAGCATCCCTCGTGTACAAAACAGGCAGTGCTGTTTTTTGCGCCATCATTTCCCTCTCCCAGCCCTGCTCAGCCCCAGCCTTTCCCACCCTCTGGCTGGGATCCCTCCCGTGGATCCCCGTGGCCTCATGAGGCAGCAACCATTTCTGCTCAGGGTTCCTGGAAGCCCAGGTGCCCCTGCAAGAGGTGAGACCCGGGGGATCCTCACCACCACCCCTCCAGGGGGGCTCTGCAGTGTCCCTGTGTGTGCATTGCAGCTCTTCCCTGTATTTACAGATCTGCCTCATTAAGGATGGCCCCGCTCTGGGTGGTTAATTGCTCTGTAATTAGCTAGCCAAGGTCTGTCACAGTGCCACATCGTGCCTGCACCGCCAGCAGGCTCAGCTCCTCCCTGCAGGGGCATCCCCACGTCCTCTGCGAGCCCAGAGGGGCTGGCAATGAGCACAGAGGCCCAATGAGGGATAGAAAATCATGCATTTCTGTGGTCTGTGGGGTGCAGCAGGAACTGTGCAGCTGAGAGGGGAATCCTCCAGCCCTGGTCCTGCCCCAGTGCCTGGCTGGCCCCTCTGGGCTGCCTGGGGCAGTGCCTGCACTGGCCAAGGACTGAGCTCCCCACAAACCCAGTGCCAGCTGTTCCCACCTTGGAAACAGAGCTGAGGGCTGTGCAGCTGGAACAGCTCTTCCAGGGCAAGCACCAGCAGCTCTCTGCTCTCTCCACACCTGGCGCATCTCTGGCCCCCCAAGGACTGGTCCCAGTGTGATTTCTGTTATTTCAGCTTTGCTGAACCAAGTGGATGGAGAATGCAGGCTGGGTGGTTTGCTCCTGGCTTGTCTGGGGGGGACAGTGCTCCTCTTGTGGGGCTCCTCAGCATGGCTGGGATGCCCTGCCAGGGGAAGCTCTGCTTTTGGGATGGAGCTGCCCCACTCCCCAGCCAAACAAAGCCCTGGAGGGGTGGTGGGACCCTGCTTTCACCTTGTGCTGTGTCCCGCAGAGCCCCCTGAATCCCTTCTAGCCAAACACCTCTTGCTGGCCCCATCGTGTGTCACGGTATCCCCCTGCTCCTGTGGGATGGGCCCCTTGCCTGTGGGGCCACCTGGGGGTTTGTAAGCACATCAGCAACCCCTGCTGTCCTGCCAGAGGCACAGGGATGTCCTGCCAGGTGAGCTGGCCCAGGCAGGACATCCTTTCCACCTCCTGGACTGGCTTGCCCACAAGAGGTGAGGGCAGCTGCAGCTTGCAGTGAGAGCTGGGGGGTACAGCCCCTCTGCAGTGCTCAGCCCTGCCTTGTGGCTGGGGCAGGGGGTCCCCTGAGCCTCCAGAGCTCCCTGCTCCTGGGGGAATGAGGAGCACACTGGTCTGAGCATTCCTACGAGAATACTGAGCCACCTATGGCTCTTTGGGCACACCTTTGGATTCTCTTCCCACGGAAAGCTGATTTCTTTGTGCTGCACTCCAACACAGCTCGAGTACACTTGGCAGGAGAGACCACAGAGAGCTGGCTTTTCTCTCCTCTGAGGGGGAACACAAGGGAAATTCTGCATGATGTTTGTGTGAGCTGTGCCCTGCAGGACCCCTGTAAGCCTCGGGGCCTGGGCCATGGCAGGATGGGGAGAGCACAGCCAGAGTCAGCCTTGCACTGATTTGATCTCAGCTCAGCTTTAAACTGATTAGGATACACACAGTGCAGTGCTGATTGACTCCAGTTTATGCCTAAATAATAACTCGATACAGCTTTTTTGAATGAATTACACGAGCGTAAACACACCCCTTCTGTAAATCCAAACAAGGGCTTGAAACACAGCTAACCACTCATCACCACACAAATCTGCCACTGGAGATGGCTGCTGCTGCTGCTGGGATTCCCCTCCCGTGGCTCCTACACAGCCTGCCCTTCAGCAGCCAGCTGAGCACCACCAAGGAGGACAATGCAGAGAAGCAGGAAGGAGAGAAGGACCCTTGTGCAGGAAGCACGGGCCACATCTGTCCCTCCCTGCCAGTGCCAGACCTGCCACACCAACCCCAGCTCCTGGGAATGAGCCATCAGCCATCCCTGTGTCCTGCTGGACAGCATCTGCTGCAGGCAGGGCTGGGGACAGCCTGTAGGAAGGGATCCTACATGGTGACATGTCACCATCGTATTTTCTGAAAAATCCCTTTGCCAGGATTCCTCTCCTGGGAAGCTGAGAAGCCTCAGAGAAACAGGAAAACAGTAATTATCTGATTGCTTCTCCTGTGTTTTGCTGCTCTGGAATGTGGCTGGACATTGTTTATCCAACATGTGAATTGTTTTTGCTTAATGACCAATCATGGTCCAGCTGCATCAGGACTCTGGAGAGTCAGGGGTTTTTAATTAGTGTCTTGTTAAGCCTTCTGTCTGTATCCTTTCTCTATTCTTTAGTACAGTTTTAGCATAGCATTATTTAATATAACATCACAAAATAATAAATTACCCTTCCTAGAACATGGAGTCATGTCCATCCCTTCCTCCTCCATCCAGGGACACTGAAAATACCCCAGTGAGATCCCAGCACAGGTGTCATTGCTTGTGTCAGCAGGTGCAGAGAGGCTCCTTGGTGCCAGGCCATGCACGTTTCTGTGGGCTGCAGTAACCCCCAGCAGCAGGGACTGTTTTGGGATCCTGCAGCAAGGAGCAGCATTACTCATTTTGGGCAGTCCTTGGAAAAGTCTCCATTTTTGGTGCAAACACTACGGATCAGGAACATGGGAATGATTCATGAAGTCTAAGCTGAGCAAGGCCACTCCACCTTCCCTTCCTCTACTGCACCGAAAGTAACAGAAAACAGATTTTTGGTTTTTCATTATCAAGCTGGAAAAAAAAACCCCAAAAATGAAACAATCAGCTGTGGGCTCTGAACCTGACTCTTACACTGCATCCCCAATTTAGCCAGGAAGCAGCTCATTGCCTGAGAGCACCCAGCAGCCAGCAGGGTTTTGCTGGCAGCTGCTGCCTTTCTCTCTCTCTATCCCTGCATACTAATATGAAGTAAAATGGGATGGTAATTTAATCCTATGCCACTAGAAGCAAAGCATCACACAAGCCTGCTCATCCTCTCCTCTAAGTTTAGCCCAACAGTGTATTAAAAAGCTGCTACTGGATTCCCGCCAGCCCCTACTTAGCTAAACTACCTGACTCTGCAGAAAAGCAGAAAATTCTCCATTCTGTGTCATTTCTGATCCTTGGGAGAACGACCCACATCCATCAGGGAACTTGACCCCCCATGGGGCCTGCAGGAAGCCAGTGTAATTTGGAGAAATGTGTGGAGTGACAAAGGCTTTCCTGTGGCATTGGGCATGTTCCCTGCTGCCTGGAGCTGCGCTGCAGGAATCTCAGCTTGGAGCTCCTTCCATGCCTTTGCTGCAAGCCCATGCACAGTAATGAATAAATCTGTCCCTGCTCACTTATGAATAGTTTATAAAAGGTTCATAAATAATTTCTAGATGTTTTAATGAATAGTTAATCAATTGTTGCCGGGCCCAACAGGTCAGCAGATTGCTTAAATCCATCAATTACAACGGCTGCTGATGAGCTTATGAGCATCAGTAGGACACCACCGACATCTGTGATGGGCTTGTAGTGGCTACAAAGGGTTAATAAGTAATTAATAAATTATGTGAGTGCTCTTTTAATTAAGAGCTGTAGAAGGCCATTGAAAAATGCATTCCTGGAAGAGCCACAGGCAACACAGCAAGCAAACATCTGGGCCTGGTTTTGTAACCCTGCCTCTGAGGAGCAAAGCTGGCAGCGAGGTGCCAGCCTGGCCCAGCAGGCAGCCTGAGGAGCAGCACATTTCCCTCTCTCAGGCAGATTGCAGAGAAGCAGGGCCTGTTCCCAGTGCCCTCCTGGAGCCTGGAGCCTGCAGCAGGGAGCTCAGCCTCCCCATCCCCACCTGCTGCAGGAGCATCCTCCGTGCGCTGGCTGCCACGGGGAAGGTACCAGAAAGGCAGGGGACGTGGATGCATGGAAAACAAGACAATTCCTGGTTCATAGGGCTCTGGCCTTGCTCTTCCCTGCTGGGGGGTTTGGGGTGAGCAGCCCTCTCTCCCCAAGGGTGGGTGGCACATGAGATGCCACACTGAGGAGTTGTGCTCTGGCAATAACACACTTGGTGTTTGGCCTCCTTAGCAGAGGCTCTTTATTATCATTAAGCACTGAATATTTCTGGATGATAAAAGCAATTAAGTGTAAAAAAAGGTAATGATCCATCCCATATTGCATCCAAAAGATATGAAAATCCCTCATAAAATTATCACCCTACTCCAGAATGGGACCTAAATATCTTTATAATGTAAGACAGAGAACTTTGCTTACAGTCAGAACATTTATAAGGCATTCAATTAGCCACCAGAGGGTTTCTTAGTATTACCCAATTCTCCACGAGCACAGAGGCAATTACAGCAGATTCTAACTTTTTAAATTAAAGACAAAAGGCAGGAGAATTTGGATAAAACCTCTTCCAAGGCTCACCCTGGAACATACATGCAGAGGAAATTTCATGCAGATCAGGCTTAATTTACTGCACAATTTAGCTCAGAGCAAAGCGAGGACTCTTCCCACTCCTTTGCTGGAAGATCCTTCTGCAGGGGAAGGGGGCCAGTACACGATGTACTGCGCTGTGACCTGGTCCTGGGCATGCCAGGGCAGGGTGCCAGCCCTCATGCCACCCCCTCCGCAATGTCCCCAAGCCCTTGGGCAGGGATCCTGACCCCAGCTGCTCTGGGGGATCCATCCTGGGGACTCCTTTCCCCCTGTTCCTCTGGGTGCTGGCAGTAGGTGTCTGTGCCTTCAGCCTGGGCTGGCCCAGGGCCACCCAGCCCCTGCACACTCCTCCATGCATCACCGTGCCATCCTGCCCTGCCCAGGGACCAATTTAGGCTGGAAATAAGGTGTGTGTCTGTAACGGGCAGTTAATGGGGAGGGTAATCAATCACAGCAGCAGATTAGCGAGGACATGATGGATTTCCTGATTCCGACACCTTTAAATCACAATCAGTTTCTGCTTCCAGAACTGCTGGGGCTGAGCCAGAAGGGATGGGCTCGGTGATGCATCACCCAGTCAAACCTGCCCACAAACTGGCGCTGGGGTGGGAGCCCCCACCCACACCCACCTGCCGTGGGGTGCCAGGGCTCTCCTGCCCTGGGAGAGAGCAGCAGCAGGAGGAGAAACCCTCCCTGCACAGGGGGCTGGGATCGCTTCCTGATGTATATTTTGAGAACATTTCAATGGATCAAGGTGTCAGATCTGTAGTGCTGCCAGCAAACACTATTTTCTTTCAATAAGGAGAGAGCAGCAGGTCATTTCATCTGCTGTACCTGCTCTGCTCCTCTGCTGGGGAGGCAGGGCTGCACCTTCCCCCACCAGCACCTCTCTTCCTTCTCCTTTCAGGGTGGCTGGGACTCCCTTTCCCCTCACCAGGAAGGCAGCAGCATCCCAGCCCTGCAGCTTGTGAGGATCCACAGCCCCCTACCCATTCCTGGGGGCGTTTGCTTCTCCAGAGCTGCTCCTCACCACCACGGCCCCCCAAAAGCACCAGTGGCTGCTCCCAAGCAGGAAAACATCCCTGTTCCCTACAAGGTACAGCTGAGGAGGGGTTGTTAAAAATTAAATTTGAGAAAGAGGGTAAAATAACTCTTAAGTGTCTGTAGGGAATGCTGTGGGCAATGGAGATGTGGATGTGTTCTTTTGTGCTCTAGGCAAGAAGTGTAAGCAAAACGTGGAAAAGCCCTGATAGTCTGAGTGGGGCTGTCCCTGCAGATTCCTATTCCCTGATGAAATGCTGTGAAATTTGTCCAAAAGATCAGAAATGGGCTAAATCAGCAGCAGAGCCTCTTTTTGTGACTCAGCTGGATTTCTCTGGCTATTCCCTGCGTCCCCTAGGCTGCAGCTGACCAGAAACATCCCTGTTCCTGGGGCAGGGGGAACAGGGGAGCAAGAAGGGACAAAAAAAAAGAGAGAAACCATGGCAAGGAGCTGGAAGCAGATGGTCTTTAAGATCCCTTCCAAACCAACCAAACTCTGTGCTCCCCACGACGGGCGTGCCATGAGCGGCTTCACCATCAAGGCAGGAGTCTACAAAGGGATCCAAAGCCATGTCTGTCACTCTGCCTTTGGCTCCCCAGCTGCCAGCCTGGCTCGGCTCACAGGCAAAGCCTGTCTCCAGCCACCAGTGCCAGACACTCCTCGCTGGCTGCCGGCGCAAGCCAAGATCCTCCCGCAGCCTGTGCCTCCCCAGGAGGAGGGACCACAGGGCTCCTGCTGCAGCCCCACGCCCCACAGCAGCTGGGCAGGCAGCAGCACCACGGGGAGCAGTGGGTGAGCCCCAGCACAGCTGTGCGTGCCCTCAGGCTGGCACACACAGAGCTCTGGCAATCACTGCGTGGTGGGGAGGGAAGGACAGGATCCCCCTGGCACTGCCCTGCTGCTGCACATCCAAACTCCCGTGAGGAACCAGCCCTGCTGGAGCAGTCTGGGCTCTTCCTAGGACAAAGTGTGCAGGGGAGGGAAGCAGCACAGAAAGGTGAAGTGAAAGTTAATACAGCTGCATAAACCAGCTCTGACACCGCACGGGGAGGACGCAGGGAAGCGTAATGCCAGAAAGGACTTCTGGGCTTTTTCTGCAAAGCAAAGCTCACCACTCCTTTTCCCAAAAGCATATCATGACTCCCTCAGGGCATTCCCTCACGACCTCTGGCATTCTCTCCACGGGTACCAGACAAAGGGCATGCACACTGATGAATCCCACGCTGAAGAGCATTTTGATGCTGCTCTTTTGCCAGCACTGAGATCACTACAGTGGGGCCAGCTGTGGGAGGCAGCGCTGCAGGCAGCATCCATCCCCTGCCAGCATGCCCAGGGCCTGACACCCATCAGCATTTCCTTCTACCCAGTTGATCCCAGTCAGCATTACAGCCGTGCTTTGGCATTTCTTAGCTGCTGCTGCTCAAAGAAATCACTCTGTGCATAACACGGGTGCCCGTGCTGCCTTCCCCCTGCCCAGGCAAGGGAGAGAAGGGCTGGGAGTGTGCAGAGATTCCTCACTGAGACAGCAAGTTCTGCCTCTTGGGGCACTCAATTCAGCAAAAAATAGGGAGGGGGAAAGAGCGTGTTTACAAATCTATATATTCATACCTATATGTATGCCATTATGCTAAGTCATGGTGAGACAAAGTGGATTGGCTACAGTCTTGACGTGCTAAAATTAGGTTTTATGTAAAATAAGTATTTGCTTCATGTAGGGCACGTTGGTATTAAGATTTATTTTCATCCTGACTTACATTACTGCCTGGTATGATTGGGCAAAGCCCAGGGCACATGCATATCGTTTCCATTCACAACATCTATGTGGATTCATCACCCAGCCAGTTGAATTGCCTTGCAATCTTTTTTCCACTGCAGAAAGCTCAATAACCGTATCAGTCTCAGAGCAAAAAGAGACCCCATGTATTTGCTCTGCAAGAAGAGCTCTTGAATGGAGTTGTAGGAGGCAGGGAAAGCATCACACCAACTCCCTCACTCCCACTGCCCATGTGGACTCGTTTCCCAAGCAGGTGTCTGTGGGACTAACAGTGGATGCCAGGACAGCAAATGTTAGTGCAGTGCTTGCATAAACTCCAGGACAGCCCCAGAAAAAAAAAATCCAGTAGTTTGTTTACTTCAACTGTTTAACCAAGTGGCTTTGGCAGTTTGCTGTTGTGAAGAAAGCATGAATTGAATGCTTACAGATGTGGGCATGAGGGCCCTGTGCTCCCACAGCCATAGAAATAGCTCCCATCAACAGGTAAATAACGTTAAATAATGACTTTTATGGGCCCTGGGGCTTTCCTGAGGAACCTCCCATTGCTGTGGGGGAGCAGGGGTGGTGGGGACACAGCGTTTATCTCATGGGAACAAAAAATCCATCACTGACAGCAGCCAGGGAACTGAGGCTGCCCGGGGGAGCAAGGAGAGGGGGTGAGAACAAGGTGGGAAGAAGCACCTGCTTATCTGCACAGAAGGGGAAACAGGCACAGTTTGGTTTGTGCTGCAG
Source organism: Melospiza georgiana (assembly GCF_028018845.1). Lineage (NCBI taxonomy): Eukaryota > Metazoa > Chordata > Aves > Passeriformes > Passerellidae > Melospiza > Melospiza georgiana. Next base: position 1,438,496 of record NC_080438.1, read on the forward strand.
AGGAGCAGGGTGACAGGAAAGGCACCAGGTCCCTTCCAGAGACCCCTGCTCATCCTGCAGAGCAAAAACGCCTGCCTGCAGGTGGGAGAGTCACAGTTAGTGCAGGAGGAGGATGGTGTAGGTTTACAGAAAGCCTTTCTCAGACGGGCAGAGAGATTCACAGAGGACTGGCTAAGCCCTGGGTTCCTCAGGTCAGGGCTGAGCTGTGACAGCCCGATGCAAGTGAGAAGATGAAGGTGAGCTCACTGAGAGAGCCTGGCCAGGGCTTTGCAGGAACTGGGGCCTCCCAGTTTTGTCATAAAAGGACACACTGAGGGTTTGCTATGCATCCCCCTGAGAGTCATTTTGGAGCACTGCTGCTGGAGACAGCAATGCTGCTGGGACAGTGAAGGGTTGGCAGGAGGCTTCTTTCCAGGTGGAAGCTGAGGTGCAGATGCTCAAACCAGCTCTGCCTGGATGTGGCTGAAGAAGGCTTTTCATGTGCCAGCTACGGAACTGACATGAGGACACGCTGCTTTTGTTTGCTTTTTAAGAAGAAAGAATGTTTTCAAAAAAAAGCCAGCTGTAGAGAATAAGCTTCTGTTGGATGCTCGTGGAGCAATCACCATGGGCCTCAGTGTAATTCAACAGAAAGGTGTGAAAAACAGGCTGGTAGTGAGGGCTTCATCCTGAAGAGGAGAAAAGCGATGAAGGGATCTCCAGCCTCTTCCATGTGAGCACTTTTCTCCCCTTTGGCTTGCTGCCCCTTTTCCAAGGAGATGCCAGCACGCAGCACCCGGGGCACAGGAGCTGTGGGCTCTACAACCCCAGCAGCCTCAGCCCACAGAGCTGCTGTCCCCTGCCACGGCTCCCTGCCCTCCTGCTACTGTCCTGGGGCCGGGGGCTCCCTGCAGGACACTGCAGCCCTGCTCCCGCTGCCCTGGGACACGCCAGCGCCGCTCCATTCCGTACACGTGGCTGTTTAAAAACATCCCTGGCGTTCCCTCCCAGGCGTCAGCATCGACCTTCACAGCTGCCATGGCAATGAGCACCACAGAGGAGCCTATAAATAACATCAGTGTGCCACGCACTGGCCCTTTTATGAGCCCCACTCTTTTTGATTTACTTATATGCAAGATATTTTACAGGACAACCCAATTAAGCGTGACAGACGGCTGGCGATCAATTCCCAGTGACGACTCGCAAACACTCGGTTCTAAACCAAATAAAAGGATGCAGGAGACCAGTGGAAGCTACTGGTGTGATTTTGTATTACCCTACAACCTCTGCACTGGAGAATATCCCAGGGGAGGAGATGGGCAGAGCTCAGCAGGCTGGAAGTTCAGGAGGGTTCTTTAGCTCAGGGCAAGGGTCCCGCTGAGTTTCTAGGGTGCTACAAGAACCCTGCAGTTCTTGCTCCCAGTTTGGTCTGCAGCTCGACCTGAGCAGGTCACTGTGCTGCCAGTGGAATGCAAAATGTGCTGGGCTCCCCTGCGCAGGACAGCAGCCATGAATTTTGTGTGAATGGAACCAAAAGCCCTCACTCAGGGGGATGCTTTGGTGGCATCTGCACACACCGTGCACCAAACTCAGGCATTTCCCCTGCAGCCAGGCTGCTCATCCAGGCTTCCACCACTTCTTCAGCATGGGCACTCCTCACCCAGCAGCCACCAAAAGCAATGCTGCACTTGGCCGCTTCACCTGACACTCTGCCATCCCAGCAGTAATTCCTGTATTCCAGATCTATATTCCAGATCCAGATCCCAGTGATTTCTATATTCAGGATATGAAACAGAAGAGCCAGGGCTTGCATGGCACATCTCTCCCAGCCCCTGACAAGTCACAGCTATCCTGGGAAAGCCTCTTTCACTCTCCAGACCCACTTCCATTTTCTGGCCCAAACAAATAAACAGCCCGACCATTTTCCCATGATAGCATCTTTCTCATGTACACCACTGTGCTTCTGGGTCAGGGGAGAGCATTCCCACAGATACAGGTGGAAAAAAGGGGTTATTCACTGTAGGAATTACTGAAGTTGCTTTCTGTGTTGCTCTCTGGATCCTGCCTGAGCCCTCTGTGAGGCAGGGGCAACAGAACCCCCATGGCACAAGGGGGAAAATACAGGAAAATACAGGTTCCTCACTCACAAACAAACACAGCAGCATTTTTCAGCTCTTATTGGCTGGAGCCCAAATATCCATTTTTAGATTTTTGATATTGAATGATTTGGCAATATTGAGGAAGGCAGGGGCCTCATGAAATCCCATTCAGCCACTTGAAAACCCGATTTCCCCACAATTTTTCAAACAGAGGAAGTTTTGATCAGCTGTGGTTTGGTGTTGAGTTGACACCTGAACCCAGGTGGCTGCAAGGTTAATGAAGAGCAATGAGTCCCCACAGTCACCTAAACCACCCACGCTCTGTGATTACTTGGCTCCAGGTTTATAAATTCCCCCCAAATCCACATTAAGGCTGTCAGTTCTCCCCTCCCATTCAGCATTTTCTCCCTTCATGTCTGCAGCATTTTTCTCCACTCTTTATTCCCTTCTCCCTGCGTAGTTTTATTTGCCTTTGCCAAGGAAATGGAGCGTAGTGCAACTTTGCAAAGTTCTTTTGCAACTATAAATTTCCTATACTCCCCCTGCCAGACTTGGGCGTGAAGAAGGAGTTCAAAGCAATGCTAATCTCATGAAACTCCCCTGAATTTGACACAAGATCTGTGTAGGACTGCAAGGATTCATTGCCAAAGCCTGTTTATCAAGAGGACAGAATTATTTATGAGGTTATGAGCCCCACCACGATCTCCCCCCTGAGCGAGGGAGGCACAAGCATTGCCCGAGGTCTGAGGGCACACAGTGCTAACTGAGGGGGGAAAGTGCGCTGGTTATTGGTTTGGATGAGTTGTGTAGCTGCAGAAAATGTGGGAAGATCAGAAAAGCCAAGAAATCAAAGAGGAAGCAAAGACAACACAAGATTGATTTCTGTCAGGGAAATAAGAAGTGAACAAACCAGTGATTGTATTGCTGTACCTTGCAGAGGGATGGGGAGGAGTGGAAGGAAGAGGCTCCCATTCCCAGGGAGCCCAGGGTGGTTTGCTGCTGTGCTGCACACTGAAAACCAGCACTCATGCTCCTGAAATTTAAGATAAATAAGGGCAACTCACACAAGAGTAAACAAGAAGCTGGGTGTTTTGCAAACGGATTAAAAGAGAGCTTTAACACAGGAGCTCCTAGCTCCACAGGTGAGTGAATCATGTGGAAGCCCCCCAGGAGAAGGATGTGTGGCAGCAGCACAGACTCCAGTGGCAGCCCTGGTGCCAGGATTCTGAGGGCAAGGGGAGGTGCTGCTCCCAGAGCCACCACGCAGCAGGCTCTCCTGGAAAGAACAGGAGCACCTTGCTCACAGAGGCAAACTTCAGCAGGAGCTGAAAGCCCAGCTCTAGAGGAGAACCGCAAGGTTCCAACCAGGGAGCACTTGCTCGGACTCAGACCGTGACCAGCCCTCAGCACGAGGCGCGGCCGACACGTCTACAGGAATTTCCTTTGCTTTTAAACGCAGGCATGCACGCCCACAAGGGTCAGCCCAGGCTGTCCCACCTCTAACAACTCAGGAGCTTTAATGACAAAGTTCATTTCAGACTACAGCTGGGCCTCACTTTGGGAGTGACAGGTGAGGGCAAGGCGCGGCTGCAAAGGAGCGAACCCGCAGGGCCTGGCTCTGCTGCTGCTGCAGCAATGAGCCCATGGGAAACAGAAAAGTCATCCCAGGGCAGCAGCAGTGGCAGCTGGAGCTCTTTGCTAATTGCTGAGGGCAAGCAGGGACCTGCCATTTGCTGTGTGTGTGTGTGTGGGAAGGCTGAGGGCACGCTCGCACTCTGCCTGGTTTGCAAACAGCACAGGGGGAAAAGTTCAGCTGGAATGCCTGAGCTGGAAAAAAGCAGCTACATATGAGGATTAGTAACACAGCTTTCTTCTTAACTGCAGCTACTGGAGGCTCCAGAGATGTGCTTGCCCAAGCAGGGCATGCTCTGAGCCATTCAACGGTGCTGGCCCAAAGCAGCCCTGGGGGCTGTAACACCTGGGCAGAGAGCGAGGCCAGAGTGCCCCAGCACACTGAGCCCTGCTCCAGCAGGGAGTGAGCACCAGGAGTGTGGCATGGCCTGAAAACACACACCTCCCCATCTGCGGTGGTGTTCACAGGGGTCTCAGGGTGAGGGAAGAGATGAGGATCTGACTCCATGTTTCAGAGGGCTTGATTTGTTATTTCATGATATATATTATATTACAACTATACTAAAAGAATAGAAGAAATTATTTCATCAGAAGGCTGGCTAAGAACAGAAAAAGAATGATAACAAAATCCTGTGACTGACTGAGACGGTCTGGCCAGTTCACTGTGATTGGCCATTAATTAGAAACAACCACATGAGACCAATCACAGATGCACCTGTTGCATTCCACAGCAGCAGATAATCAATGTTTACATTTTGTTCCTGAGGCCTCTCAGCTTCTCAGGAGAAAAAACCCTAAAGAAAGGATTTTTCAGAAAACATCATGGCTACACCCATCTGCCTGTGCAACAGCCAGAGCAGCAGTGGCACATGGAGGGGCTTCTTTCTTTTGGGAGGCCAGGGTGTTCCTCTGACCCTTCTAGCCCTTGAGACCATGAGAAGTCTGGATGCTTCCAGTGTGCTCATCTGTTTGTTCACTCCAGCCTCACGACCTGAGGAGCCCACGTGAGGAACCCAGGGAAGCTGAGGATTTGTTGCCTCCATGGCTGCAAGGACCTGGATCTGCTTCCAGACGCCTCCTCTGGGAGCAGGAAAAGGTGTGATGGGCTCATGCAAGCCAACAAAGATTTCCTTATGTATCCCAAGCACCAAATCCACATTCCAAGCAGGCTCTCTGTGGATGCTCTGCCCAGCTGGACTCTCACATGGGTTTGTCTGCAGAGCTGCCACAGTCTGCAGCTCTGCTCTGCTCTGCAGCCAGATTTTTGTATTCTGTGCTGATTTCCCAAGGGTCTCCATTTGGGCTTATCATGCCCACAGGGATCAATAGGACTGCAGCTGCTGTCCTGGCACCTGCAGCCAGCTCTGCTGAGCAGCTCTGCTGGACAGAGCAGGGGCTGGCAGCCAGGGGCATGGAGAGCCAGCCCAGCAGTGCCAGGAGCCTCCACTGAGGGCTCAGTCAGGCCGATCAGTGTCCTCAGAGCCACGCCAGGCCTGTGCCAGCCGGGCACCGACACGGTGACCTCGTGTCCTGATCACCAGGGACAGCACTGGGGATGCAGCAGGCAGAGGAGAGCAGGCAGGGTCCATTCTCCCACCCCAGCCCTTCCCTGGGCTGGTGAGGCTCCATGCTGGAAGCCTACAGCATCCATGGCCAGGATCAAGTGAGAGGAATGGAATTAAAACAGCCAGGGCAGGCCCCCACTGTGGCAACAGGCAGGTGGCTGAGATATCTCCTCTGCCCCAGCTCTACGTTTTGGGACAGGCCTGGGGAGGAGTCCTTCTGCAGAGAGGCCTGGTGGCTGCAGAGCCATTGCAGAGCCTTTCCAATCTCCCTGAGCGCTTCTGGCCTTTGCCAGCCTGTTGTTGGAATTACAATTCCATGGAATTACAGGTCAAGCATCGGGCTGGAGCAGCCATAGCAGAGAGCAGGAGCCACCTAAGGTGATGCAGACCCGTAACTCTGGGTTAAAATCTTGATTAGCATCGGCTGCATTCCTTTTTGTGGTGATCCTGTGCTCCACACCGGATGCACGCTTCATGTTTCACCACCACCTTCTCAATATCTGTATTAATGCCTCCCTGTGCTCCTTCACTCTTTGCTCCACGGTCCCTGTGCTTGGATGTGCAGTGCAGGCACTGCCCAGCACAGGCATTCCAGCCTGATTAGCAGCAGCAAAGCTCTGTTATTACAGCTCTATAATGATGCCATGCCTTCAGTCTGGAGGAGCTGGACCCACAGTGAAGCACCCTTGTCCCTCAGTCACTGCACAGAGCCACAACAGCATCACCTGGGGTGCCACTGGGGCCAGGCCCACTGGCACATTTCCTTGCCACCACACTCCTTCAGCTGTAATAACACTCCAGTGGAAAAATTATGGATGCACTTTGCCAGGTGCCTGTGTTTGCAGTGATGGATTCTGCATCTGGTTATTAACCTCTTGCAAAAGCTTGGTGTTATCTTGCATGGATGTAATATTGAGTTAAACAGCTGTTGATAACTTATCTCCCATTATCCACGACTTCATTCAAGGCCAGTATTTACTCACATCCCAGAAGCATTGCTGCATTCCCAATGGCACTGTTTGTGGAGTCAAATGAGAGCAATTTTTAACAGGTCTTAGGCACTCAGAGGACCATGTTACCCAAGTGCCTCCTAATCCTGAAAAGCCCTCCTGAGAAAACTCTGCAGGGGTTTTACAAGGCCTGGACACAGTGCACATCTGCAGAGGAAAGCTAATCTGGAGGAGGAAACCCAGCTTGGGGAGCACCTCCTGCAGCCACAAAGGTGCTGACCCGAATTCCCCACCGCCTGCATCCTGCCCCTACCCCTTGCCATGCTGCTGTTTCTCATCCCTCCTCCCTCACAAGGCAGGTCAGCCATGGGCCAGCAGGTCCCAAAAGGTCCCAGCCACCAGTGTGACCCTTTCACTTCCCTTTTTCATCCTCTAATTCAAACAAAGGATCAGAAGAGACATCCCCTGGCACCCCACTCAGCCACTCAGACGAGTGTAGGTTGGTTACTCTCAGCTGAATGAAATCATTCCCTGGGCTTTCACTGCTGTCAGGAGTGTGTCAGGGGTTTGCTCCACTGTATTTTTCCAGGGAGTCCATTCTCTTCTTTATTACTTTTGCTGATGCTATCACTGTGTGGCAAAGCCTTAGGCAGACTTAGACCCTGCTGTGCTGGACGTGGCAGAAGGAGTGATCAGAGAACAGAATTTGCATCCAAAAAAATTGGATCTCTGCAGTATAACTTCTCCCACCATTATCAAAAGGACTGGGATGGAGACTGGGCATTCTGGGATGAGTTCCCAGGCATTTTCCACCCACACAAGCACTGCCAGGCACTCAGCAGAGCTCCTGCCTCAAGTTTTCAGGTGTGAAGGCAGTTCCCCAGTGAGCTGCACAGCCTGGGCTCCACCGATGACCTCTCCTCTCCCCCACACCACCACTGCTCCACACTGCAATGAAAAACCAGATTGTGGTGACCACTGGAGTGTTTTATGATGCCACTGGAGCTGGTGGAGCCAGCAGGGCTGACCCTGATCTGTGAGCAAGGGCAGCCCCTGTAATGACCAAGGACTGGCAGGAGACCGCAGTTAATGCAGGTACATTTTAAGTGTGTCCCCTGACTCAGTACCCAGCTGTGGTGAGTTTATAGCCTTTGATACTGTTACATTCATCATAAGGAATCTCCCAGTTCCTTGGAAATACAGCATCAAGCTCTCCAGGGCCGGTTTCAGTAGTTTTATTCCCAGGTAATAGCCCTCTCCCTCATTTATAGCTATGTCTAGACACATGGTGAGGAAGGTGCTATAAATGCTTGATGGAAAAACCCTGTCTACCTCCTAAATTCCTGCATTTCACATCCCTAGCGTGCACAGAGTACATGGTTATAAAGGCTCTGCTCACACACATGGCACCAGCAGCTTGCTGTCCCTGCCATGGGGACACAGCTGGCCCAGCCCAGAGGGTGGCAGGGGCAGGGGGCTCTTTGTGCCAGCCCCTCTTTGCTCTGGTGCTACATTCTGCCTCGAGAAAATGGCCAAGTGAGAAGGAAAGAAGGAAGAGAGGCTGCAAATCCCCTTGGGAAGATGCAGCAGGAGCAGCTCTGCTCCTCGTGGCATTTCTCAGCACTGCCCTTCCAAGCAGCGTGGAGAGGAAGAAATTAAGCTCATGTGTAAACAAGAGGAAGGAGAGGACGTGTTGATTCCTTTTTTGGGGGATGCTGATTCAATATTAATCAAAACCAAGAAAATTAACATAACGGGATGAAATCCTACAATGGTTCAAGACCTCTATGAATGTCAAAAAATCACTCACTAAGGTTAAATGCTGTGTTTAACGCACCCATGATTCCAGTGGCATAATTCCTTGTGCAGAGTGAGTCTGACTACCTGTTTTACATCTCCTCAGGGCACTGGAAACAACTGGGGCCTCTGAGCAGGGTGAGAGTGGCCAGGGTGAGCACATGCTGAAGCCTGGGGATCACCCCATGTCCCTGAGACAGGGCACATCACAGGCAAGGAGAATTAAATCACAGCCCCGTGGAAGATGATGGTGGTGCTGAGCAGGACCAAGCACACACGGGAAGGGGCTTGGGGTGGGGCTGATCCCATCCCACCTCAGCCAAAACACTGAATCATAGAATCATTTAGACTGGAAAAAGCTGCTAAGGCTGTAGAGTCCAACCACTAACCTAGCACTTCCAAACTCACCACTGAATGACATCCCTAAGTGGCACATCATTTAAATCCCTCCAGGGATGTGACTCAACCACTTCCCTGGGCACCATGTTCCAGTTCTTTCTGTGAAGAAGTTTTCCCTAATATCCACCTCAAACCTCTCCTGGTGAACCTTGAGACCATTTCCTCTTGCCCTATCTTATTGCCTGGAAGAACTGGGCAACTCCCACCTTTTTAGAGCCTCTTTTCAGGTGGTTGTAGAGAGCTGTGAGGTCTCCAGTGAGCCTCCCTTTGTCCAGCCCGAGTCCCCCAGCCCCCTCAGCCACTCCTCATCAGATGTGTGCTCCAGACCCTTCACCACCTTTGTTGCCCCTCTCTGGATTTGCTCCAGCACCTCAATGTCCTTCTGTGAGTGAGTGGCCCAGAAATGAGCTCAGACAAAGCAGAGAGGCAGGCAGGGACTGATGGTGAGTGAGCTGTGGCTCACCTGGGCTGCTCTGCTGCCAGCAAAGGTGGTGGTGCCAGTTGTTGCCGACTTATTTTCAGCTCTTATGTGTATTAATGCACTGCACAGCACTTGCAGCCTTCAAGATAAAAGGTACTTTCACCAGCACTTCAGTGGCTTGTTTCCTATTATAGGTCTGGTTTTGACACTCCCCCACCCTCTTATCTAACTTTCTCTACAAAGCTCTTCTCACTTTTTCATCTCTCTTCTGTGGTCCTTAGCCAGGGAAAAAAAACAAAACAACAAAAACAATACCTACAGATTTGTTTCCTTTTTGGAGAGCTTGAGCTTAGTCAGACACAGTGATCTAGAGACAGGAGACTTTCACAAAGGTGAGTCTATAACAAAGAAATATGCATACTTTGCTGTAAACTCCTCTCTTCAAATGGCTTGGTACTTCAGGAAAAAAGGCCTTTGTTTTTTCTCTTTATGTTTTTAACGAGCCTAGTGAATGTTTTAATTAAGTTGGATAGAAATTTTCACAGTGACTTGATGTGAAAATGTGAGCCTTTAAAAGTCGCCTTTGATGCTTGAGTTATGTTTTAAACACTTGATGAGTCCTGCAGAGCTGGTAATCCTTTTAGCATAGCTAATAGCTGTTGCTGGAGTGCTCCCGAAATCCTGTTTCGTGTCTGTCTCCCGGGCTGGAGGCCCCTCCGGAATGGCAGCACTGCACCCTGGAGCTGTTGGCAGCTGCCAGAGCCAGGAGCCCCCACAGCTGGTGTATCTCTGCTGGGAGCCTCCCCACACTCACAACAGGCTGATGCTGGACAGCTCCGGGATCCCCGGCAGGAATGACACGTCTCTGGTATTTCAGAGTTGTGCCAGGGGCGGTCAGAGGAATTTATGAGCCCCCCTTCCTCCCTGTCAGCCTTCTGGAGGGGTCACCTGCAAGAACTGGTGCAGCAGGAGCTCAGGAATGATCCCCCGACCCTGCACTCAGCAGTGGAGCTCACACCACAGCCTGTGTGTGCCATCCTCTGCCATGTTCAGTGTAGCTACCTTAAAATAAGACTTTTCATTATCAAATATTTTGAGTTCAGTTCTCTCCAGACTTGGCAAGCCACCCCACACCTTGTAAACAGGCTTTCCTCTGCTCTCTAGCTCTGGGTTTGCTTGAAGGATAGGTAGCAAACTGACTTTGGGGAAATGCAAATGCCTTCCACAAAGGATGCTGCGGGGAGAGATGAAAGCCAACTCCATTTGCATTAGTTCTGTAACTGGATGTTTTCCCTCTCCCGTTTAGACTGTAGTTCACACACACACACACGCACACACACATTTTCGCCACTGAGCTGTTTGCTGTCAGCTGCTCCTCCCAGGAGTTTTGAAGAAATCCCCATTTACACACCAAGCTGCTTGTCAGGGCACCAGCAGCAGGCTGCCCAGGCAGAAGGAGCATCCCTGGAGCTGCGATTCAGCAGAGCCCTGCCGTGGCCTCTTGGACAAGTGCCCCCTTGCTCTGCAGCCCTGTGCACACCCCCAGCCTGCAGCAGGACCCTCCTGCACCGCCCCCGGCTGTCAGAACAACAAGAACACCAAGCTGAGGAGCCCCAGCCTGGCGCACAGGCTGTGCTTTTAGGTGTCCCACAGCAAAACAGCAAGCTCTCAGTTAAGGCAGAAAAGCAGACACAGGAAAACACTCTCCCTCTCTGGATCCATGAGCCAAATGACAGAAGGAGCAGGGCGGTCTCGCAGGCTGGTGTGTGCACAGCACTGCTGGGATGGATATTCACCCCTCTGCTGCTGCTGCCTCTCCAAGCAAGGGCCCAGAGCCACGCTTGCATCTCCTGCAGGGCACAGCGAGGCACCAGAGCCCCGCCAGGACATGGGGAAGCAGCACTGGGGCCTCGCTCGGTGCCACACCGAGCTCCAGCTCAGCTGCTGTGCCGAGCCGTGCTCGCTTCCCTCAGCGCATCGCTCTGAAACCCTCCTCCACCATTTGCACGGCTTTTTGTACATATCCCCTTCCTTATTTTTGTACATATTCCCTTTATTGTTTTTTAAAGGGAGCAGGGGATGCCTCTCTGGCAGCAGCCAGAGGAGTTTAAGAACAGTTATGTTCAGGCAGCCTTGGAAGCCACCGAGGTTAAGGGGATGGGGCTGGAGATCCTAGAACTGCTAGCCTCCTAACCAGAGGCATTTTCTGGCTTGAACAGGCAGCCAAACATCTGCTTTCATTCTGACAGCAAGAGCTTTGCCTTGGGAAACGGATAAAAACCCAGGGAAACCCATAAAAACCCAGTTTATATTCAGTCCCGTCTCCTGTTGGTTGTGGCAAAACCCGTAGAGAGCCCTAAAATTGCAGATTCTGTGCTTATTTCACCTTATGTCAGCAATGTTCAGGAGAAGGGGATTTCTGAGGGAGGATTTTTCCACGCAGCGATCAGACCCCCGCACTCACATGCGTTCTTGCAGATAAACCCAGGGCATCCTTAGGTACACAACAGGCAGCTGGGGGAAGCCCGGTGCCATCTGCGGTCCATGCCCACAGGGCAGGCATCCCGATCCATGCCCACAGGACAGCCGGGATGCAGCCCCAGGCAGGACCCGCAGGGCACAGCAAGCCGGGGAGCTGTGCCGGGCATCCTGCGGGACTGGGCACCCACGGGAAGGTGGATTAGAGCGAGAGCCACCCACGTTCCCGGCACGAACCACCACGGGACGCCTCAATGCTCGTGCCAGCTGCCCGGCTGCCCAAGGAGCAGCGTGACAGCGGCATGTCCAGAGGGAGGACCCCAGATGTGACAGGTGCCCAGAGCAGGAGCACAGAGCAGGCTCCCCAGGCGATGCGCTGGGCTGAGCACACCTTCCCTTCCGCAGGGCACAGCACGGATCGATACCCCACGCCCACGGCAAGTCACAGCTCAGCCGCACAGCCCGGTCGATGGCGACAGTCTGCCACCGTGCAGGGAAAAGAGGGAAGAGGCTGCAAACAGGGATTTTCCACGCACAGGGAAGCGCCCCGGTGAAACCCGCACCCGGCGCACCCCAGCAGCACCCCCGGCCCTGGGGGCACACCAGCTGCGCCGGTGGCAGCGCCTCCGCGGCCGGGGAAGGAGGGGGAAAGTCCCGCTCAGAACGCGTTCAGCGCTCCAGGGAAACCCGACCCCGTCCTGCTGTCTGTCCGCGGCTGCGCTGCCTCTCCCGCGGGCTACGTCCCCTCTCCCACACTCGCTTTCTGAGGCCGACTGCGAAGGGAACGCGTTCCCAAGGCGGAAACGGGAGCATCCCGAGCCTGCCGGCACTCAGCCCTGCCGCACGGCCGCAAGGAGCCCGCGTTCCCTGTGGAGAAGCGAGCTCCAAAACGCTGCTCAGCCTCCAGCCGAGGCCTAGCGGGAGCATCCCCAGGAGCGGGACGGGCCCCGGGGGCCAGACACCCGCACCCGGAGCAGCAGCGGGCTCCGGGCACGTCCTTCGGGGCTCCCCCGTCGCACCGGCCCCTCCCGGAGCTCCCACGCCGAGGCCAGGCTCCCCGAAGCCAAGTTTGGTCCAAGAGCAACAGAACCTTCTCCCGCAGCAGCCCGAGCAGCCGGCCCCGCTCTCCCTCCCCGTGGCCCCTCGCCGCTGCGGCCGCTCCGAGCGGGACCCCGGCGCTGTCCGGCCGGGCTAACGGGGCTGCGGCCGCGCCGGGGAGCGGAGGGGAGGGGAGGGCGAGCGGGGGCGGGGGCGCGCAGCCGGGGCAGCCCCACGGCCGCAGCACCCGCCGGGGGAGCGGGGAGCCGCTGCCCGCCGGGACCGCAACGGGGAAACTTGCGCCGCGTCCGGAGCCCGGCGAGGACGAGGGGGGATGCGCGGCGGGCACGGCGATGCCCCCGGTGCCGCCGGCCGTGCCTTACCTGCCGGGCCGCTCCGCAGGCTGCGCTCCGCGCCGTAAATCCGTGCGCCGGCTGCGGAGCCGGGCGCGGCGCCGGGCGGGCGGGCGGGTGCCCCCCCCGGGGCCGAGCAGCCCCGGCCGCCCGGCGCTCAGCCCCGCCGCCCCCGCCGCGCTGCCCGCCGCCCCGCCTCGCCGCCCGCCGCCCCGCCTCGCCGCATCGCCGCCGCTGCCGTCGGGGGCTGCGGCCGCCCCGCCGCCGCTCGCCGGCCCTGCGGCCCCGCGCCGCGCTCCGCCGTCCGCGGGAGGCGCTGGGGGCGGGCGGGGGGGCGGCGCGGCGAGGGGGCCGTGCCCAGCGCCCCTCCGCCCCGCGCTGCGGGCAGCGGCCCCGCCGGGAGGCGCCGGCGGCACCCCCGAGCCCGCCGCCCCGGCCGCAGCCCCGTCCCCCGGGGGCCCCGGGGCTTCCTCCGCCGCCACCCCGCAGCCTGGGCCCCCCATCCCCGCTCTCGGCGGCGGGGAACCACCCGTCCGCAGGGAGCCCTTCCCTTTGCCGCCGGGTCAGGGACTTGTCCGGGACCTCGGCACAGCCGAACCCGTCCCTGGGACCGAAGAGCGGCACCAGAATCCAGAGCCTTTGCCTCCTTCCCCCCGCTCCATCCCTGCGGGCCGCGGTCAGTCCCCGAGCCCCGGAGTCCTCAGCGCCCACCTCTGGAGCCGATGCCGCTGCCAGAGCCCAGCACTGCCTGTCCCCACCCTGGGGAGCCCCCTGGACACTGGAGCTCTCCTGGCCGTGCCCGCAGTGGCTCGGCAGCTCCCGGGGGAAATGGGCACTGTTGTCCCGGCCCGCTCGGCCCGCCCCACGGCCCCACAGCCGAGGTCGCGCCGCTGGCACAAGCCAGGCTCGTGCCCTGCCTCCGTGGCCCTCCTGCCGCAGCTCTGAACTTCCCACGGCTCCCAGCCCTGCCCAGGCACAGGTACGATGCTTCCCCGGGAACATTGCTGCAGCAGCTGCAGCCCCAGCGGCGCCGAAACCAACCTGTCATAGGTGGGCTTTGCGTGTGGGTGACCGGCATGGGGACGGATACTGCAGGAAATCTCTTAACTCCACAGATTTTGGCTTTTGGCAGCAGCATCTGAAGAGTGGTGAGTTCTGCCCTAGACATCTAGCCTCAGACTGAGAGTTTTCCTGGGGTGCAGAACCGGTGATCCGGGAGAAGTGACTCCTTCTGGCTGTCCTCCTCAGCGAGGATGTGCAGCACTGAGAACCGAGGGCCAGAGGGACACCAGGCTGAGCCCTGCTCGCAGCCTCACCCACCGGCGGGCTCACAGCTCCTCACCGAGAGGGAACCACTTCACCTCCACACCCTGCGAGGGGCAGAACTGTGCCTCCGTGCAGGAATGGGGGACCTTTCTGTGTGCAGAACTGTCTGGCCCGGGAGCTCCCACTGCTCCCAAGCTGCAGCTGCCCCCGTCAGGGCTGGCTGCCTCAGCTCCCTGATGCGGCTACAGTTCTGGGATTTCAGCACTGGGATGCCAACTGTGGGAGAGCTAGCAAAGCCAGAGAAACCAAGTGCTCCTGGAGGCAAAGCCTGGAGGCTGCTCTGCACCAGCTCACCGTGCAGAAGCTGGGTGTCTTCACAGCCTCTCGCCTGTAGCCAACGCTGCTCCAGCTGAAAGAACCCTGTGGAGTTATGGATGGGGCTTGGTGAGAAGGGAGCCCTCCCAGGCAGTGGGATGAAAGCAGATTAAGGCTGCAAGTGTATTTAGATGAATATGAGCTTAATCCACTAACCAGATCAATCAAAGCTGCAAGTGATGCTTTTCCCCTTGGAGTGTCTTGCTGTTCTGTGCCTGTTCACTGCAGGGAAAGAAGCTCTGCCTGGCATGTACAGCAGCTGCCCTCCTACATCTGACTCACTTTATCTGTGCAAGCCAGCCACAACCCTAATTTCCAACCATATTAACAAGCAGTACTGTAGATTGCCATGAGGGACCTGTCTCCATGCCAAGTATGGCAGGCAGGCCTCACTTCTCAGTTGGAGCACCAGCGTGGCTGGCATGGGAAGCCTTGCAGAGCAGGGCAATTTGGAGATATCTCTGTGCAGCTCTGGTCACTTATCACACTTATGCTGAATTATGCTTCGCTTTTACAAACTCTAATGGTGTTACTCCAGCGAGGCAAAGCCACCTCTTATGCTAATTTGACTATTTGTTAGTCTCATAACCCTTACTTACATTTACTGTGCAGCTTAATATTGTCAACATGCCTTAATTTTGGTGTGGGAGTGCTTTTATGGGGAATTATAACAGTAGAGGTTAAATTGCACAAATGCAACTTCCCAACAGGTCCATACCTGTGGAGTTTATAGCTGAAGAGATTTGTACATCATCACACCTGACCTTATGGACACCACTGGTTATTTCTGCCTCAGCTCTTGTGTTTGACTTGGCCATATCTACTAATTTATTCATCGAGGGGTGTTTCCACATCACTTGTGAGCCCTGTGAGAGCGTGTCTCTCCACACCACAGGTCTGCAATGCCTCACCTCCCAAGAGTGCTGTGACAGGAGACTTTGCAGAGCAGGGAGCACACAGGGCATGAGCTCAGAGAGTTTAACTGTGAGTCAGCACGGGGTCATTTGAGCCAGTGCAGAACAAGGTTTATGGATCTTAAGGGTCCTTGTTTGGAAATACACATTAGTTGGTTGTCTGTGTCATAAATCTCCCCATTTATCCCGCTCGAGCTGGATGAATAATTGGAGAGAGGTTTGTGGCTAATTGATTTGCTGATCAGTGGAAAGAAATCATGAATAATTTATTTGATGAATATTCCTCAACCATCCGTAGAGCTGGTCAGTTACTGAAAATAATTAGTTGCAAACACTCAATTTTTCAGCCAATGGCTTTGTTCATTGGTAAGAGCACCTCACACTTCCCACCCTCTAGAGTGGATCCCCACGGATTTCTGGATTTCTCCTGGGCTCTGTGCAGACAGAGGCTGTTCTTCAAAGCAGCCAGGGCAGTTCTGTCCATCCATCCTTCACAGCTCACACTGCAAAGCTCCCTTTTCCTCCCGTGTCTTCCAGGCTGCACAGAGCTTTCCAAGCAGGCTTCTGCTGACACCTCCCCCTGGGGTCAAGGCTTCGAGCAGTTTTGCCAGTGGAAGGAGAGGATGCAGGTGCAAATGTCTGTGGCATCATCAGCTGTGGCAGCATCAGCTCCTGGCTCTTTCTGTGTGGTTTTGCTGTCTTGGATGAGTCCCACACAAGGTGGGACCCATGAATCCAACCTTTGGAGCAGAGGTGCTGCCTCTCACACAGCTGGGCTAATGAATGGAGCAAAGGCACAGCAGAGGAGGAACATCCTGCACCAGCCAAGCCCTAATTCCTTTTTCTAAGCATAAACCCTTAAGCAGGCCACACAAGCATGTCGTGTTTCCTGTATCTGCACGAGTCCTGGTTCTCCCTTTGCAGGCATCCTTGCAGCACCTGGCACAGTAATCAGGCAAGGCCTGCATGGCTGCCTCTTCTGGGTGCTAAAAAAAAAAAAAAAAAAAAAGGAAAAAAGAGACTCTTTGGTTTCTCTAAAATTGCTGTTTATTTGCCAGTTTTGCATGTTAAGATTTCTGAGAAAACAAACAATCTCCAGAGGCTTCTTGATGTTATCTGCCTCCTAGCAGAAATCCTATCAGCTTCTCCTGTGGTTCTCAGATGTGGCGGGGGCAGCTCCCTCCTTCCTCTTTTTTCACCCCTAAGCAACACGCAGACACCCTCCCCGCTGAATTAACATCATCTTTCCTCTGCAATATCGGCTGGGAGTGACTTTCTTGGCTCGCAGTCGCACATTTGTTCTCGCCCGTGCTGGGATTCCGAGCAGCAGGAGTCAGGATCTGCCGGCGGTGTATGAATCCTGTGCCAGGCTGCGCTTGTTTGGGAATGAGAATCTCCCAATCTCCTGCTCCCGTGGAGCGATGCAGGAGCCCCTGCAGAAGCGCTGCTGTGTTTGAGCTCAGTGGGAATTGGACACTGAAGAGCACATCAAGGGTGCCTGACAGAGCGGGGGACAGCTCCCTCCCTGTGGGAAGCCCAGGACTTTGTGCCAGCATCCGCAGGCCCTGTGTGCTTTGGGGCAGTGATTTTTGTGGGATCTCAGCAGTGCCCAGCCTGGGCAGGGCTGCTGAGTGCCCTGGGAGCGGAGCTGGCTCTCGGGGGGCCGAGCCCGCCCTCAAAGCCTGGCACCGAGGGGCTAATTTCATTATGCGATATTTGGAGCCAGAGCCAGGACTTGAATTATGGCTTTGCTCTCCTTGCTGGCTCTCAGCAAAGTCACGTCTGCTCTGCTCTGAGCGGTGAGAAAGCGGGGCTGTGACACAGTGGGGCAGGGGATAGAGGCTGCACATCCCAGGGGCTTTGAGGCTGCTGTCCCTGCCTCGGCTGCTTACCCCGCTCACCGGTCGTTGGTACCAAACTGGGGATTCGCATGTGGCCACTGTGAGCCGGAGAGAGGGGACGTGTCCCTGTGTGTCCCTGCTGCAGCTCTGAGCGGCCCTCAGGGCTGGGCGTGCAGCCCGGGGTGCGCCCCACTCACAGCACGTACCCTTTCCTTTCCTTTCCTTTCCTTTCCTTTCCTTTCCTTTCCTTTCCTTTCCTTTCCTTTCCTTTCCTTTCCTTTCCTTTCCTTTCCTTTCCTTTCCTTTCCTTTTCCTTTCCTTTCCTTTCCTTTCCTTTCCTTTCCTTTCCTTTCCTTTCCTTTCCTTTCCTTTCCTTTCCTTTCCTTTCCTTCCCTTCCCTTCCCTTCCCTTCCCTTCCCTTCCCTTCCCTTCCCTTCCCTTCCCTTCCCTTCCCTTCCTTCCCTTCCCTTCCCTTCCCTTCCCTTCCCTTCCCTTCCCTTCCCTTCCCTTCCCTTCCCTTCCCTTCCCTTCCCTTCCCTTCCCTTCCCTTCCCTTCCTTCCCTTCCCTTCCCTTTCCCTTCCCTTCCCTTCCCTTCCCTTCCCTTCCCTTCCCTTCCCTTCCTTCCTTCCCTTCCCTTCCCTTCCCTTCCCTTCCCTTCCCTTCCCTTCCTTCCCTTTCCCTTTCCCTTTCCTTCCTTTTCCTTTCCTTCCTCTTTCTTTTCTCTCTTTCTCTCTCTCTCTTTTCTCTCTTTCTCTCTTTCTTCTGGCTGTTCTCCCCCTTGCTGCTTCCAGGGATGGCCAGCCCTGGCTGCTGCTGCCGGTGCTTGAATGGATTCCTCGCTCCCCTCGCAGCGGATGCTGCTGGAAATCAGCGCCGCAGATCAGACTCCTGGCCCTGGCAGCCTTCGCTGTGGCCCCAATAAATGCCCCAGGACATGCCCCGGGCTGAGCAGCGAGGGCAGCAGCTGCCTGCAGCACAGCCCCTCACCAGAGAGGATCCTGCAGCCTGCGCCGGGCTCGGGCGAGCCGGGCTGGTCCCCAGAGCGATGGAGAGGAGCTGACTTGTGTGCGAGTCCTTCCTGCGGGATAAAGGGCTCTGCGAGAGATGTCCCGAATGCCCAGCCCGCCTCGTCGCCTTTATCTTGGCAGCGCTCTGGAGAGAGCTTGCCTGGGAGCAAAGCACTGATGCGTGGGCATTTTTCACCTTCAGATTTGCCGCTGAGCTTGTTTAGGTGGAGGATGGGCTTAATGGTCCAGGCTTAGCAGAAAGAAAGGGGAAAGTTTGCTCAAGACAACCTAATTGATCTTAATGAGACAGGAAGGGCTTTGTGCTGCAAACACCAGTGTTTGTTTTGTGAGTTTAATGCATTTTCTGGCTGGGTTTGATTACTCTGGGGAAGTCCTCTGGCCTAATAAACGGAGCCACAGGGAATTGGAACTGACAATTTCAGTTGTTGCTCTCAGCCCAAAAGAGCTCGGCCTTCCGGGGGGGAACAGAACTGGGGCAAAGGTAATTGCAATGGATTCAATTAGCTGCCAGTTATCAGCCAGCTTTGGCTCTGGTGGGTGGGCAGCAGCCAGGGCAGGGTGCCCAGGGACAGGGCACACCGGCTGGTGTCCTCCAGCGGGGTGACACCGAGCCCACGTGGGCACCCAAAGAGCCAGGGAACTGCGGGAAGCTTTGTGGGTTTTACGTCCAGCTGGTAATGATCAAAATGATTGTTGTCAATGAAAATTCATTTCAAACCCTGGGCATTTTGGATTGTGGCTTTCCTAGAAAATGGTGTATTTTCTGCTTTGCTCTACACAGAAAAATGGATCCACGATGTGGTTTTGTGCTTTTTATTGGTATCTCCTTAAATGGAGGGGGAAAAAATGACTTTGAATCTCACAGCTGCTGCTGAAAAGGTGGTTCTCTGGAGAGCAGTGTTTCCACGGAGAGATTTCTTCGTGCCTGTTAACAGCTGCCTGTCCCCATGGGTTTTCTGCAGGGGCAACCATATCCAAAGCTGTCCCAAGCCAGGAGTGGGACAAGGAGTGCTGTGCCCATGCCAGTGATGCACCTTGCTGCTGAAAACGCCCCTGGAGATGCCAAGGCCGGACTTGTCCTGTGGAAACAAGGGCAGGAAGAGGGGAGAGCCAAAGCACAGCAGGCAAAGCAAGGCAAGGCAAGGGAGGAGTTGATAAGGCAAGGTAGTGGAGGGATAGGCAAGGAATGGTGCTGGGGGAAGGCCAGCACAGCTCCCACAGCATCCCTCCAGCCACTGGGGTCAAGTGATGCCTTCTTATGGCAAGGCAAAGAGGTGGTGGAAATGCAGCAGCTTCTTAGTGCTTCCCTTCTACACAAGAAAAACACGGAGAAAAAAATCACTGCAAGCCTTCCTTCTTCCTTTCCCTTTCCCTTTCCCTTTCCCTTTCCCTTTCCCTTTCCCTTTCCTCCCTCCCAGGGCAGGGTTTGAGCAGTGCCCAGGGGCTGTCCCAGTGCACACCGTGCCTCTGCATGCCAGGGAGTGCCATGGGAAGGCAGAGAGGGAGAGGAAGATATTTCTGGCTGCAGGAGCAGTTCCAGACGCTGGCATGGAGGGCAAGGCTGCCCCTGAGGGACAGCAGCTGGCTGGCTGCACTCGGGAGAAAAAGCAGGAATAGTCACTGCCCATCCCTGCCTCTCCCACCTCAGTACAGCTCTGGGTTCCAGTCCCCAGCACCCCATGGCTCAGCTTCCTTCAGAGGGGAAAATCCCCTCTGCTGCTTTCCTGCCTCCTTGCACAAGAGATTTGTTCTGCTCATCGCTTCTGCTTCCCAGACTAATTTGCTGCTTTTCACATTGATTGCTGTCTATTTTCCCACTCTGCCTGTTGGTGGATTTGGGGTCTTTATTGCTAATTACTCTTCTTGCTTCTCTGCTGGGGGAAATACTTCCCAGTCCATTTTTAACTGACGTTAAGGGCATGAAGCAATATTTACTAGAGATAAACATTTTTAAATCAGTCAGCTTGGACAGGCTGCTTTGGCTTGCAGCTCTTGTCAGAGGCTAGTGATGCCCTGAAATACTTCTTGTACCCAAACCTGTCAGGGCTGAGACAAGGCACAGTCTCACTGTGCAATTTATGGTTTGGAGAGCAAATGCACGGCTGGGGACTGCAGGCGAGACAAAAGCTCCCTGCAGAAGCCCAGGCAGCTGCAAAGTTGGGCTATATTTAATTTCAAATGCCTGGAGGGTTCCCATTTGATTTCTGGGAGGATTTCAGGCTGAGAGCTAATAGGGATATAGTGGAGGAACATCTAAGGCTCTTTGCAAACAGCGTACAGGCACCTGCTGGGCTTTTCAGGGGAAGCTGGGATGGTGCTGATCTCTCTGCTCAGCGAGGAGTCCCAGGCAGGAGCAGTGCCAGGGGAAGGCAGATGGCACAGGCCAGGGTGACTGCAGCGCCACACAACCCCCGGGCAGGGCAGTGGGCAGGCAGGCACGACAGACTGCCCAGGGACAGCCTTGGAGACAACCAGTGGCCTCTTGAGGCACCTAAGGAAGAGACAAATAGTTCAGGCCCAGAGATGTCTGGGTCCCAAGAACTCCTCTTTTGTGAGGGAGATCCATTAGTGAGGTTTATTATTCCAAACCCCTGGCTGAAGCCAGGCCCAGGCCCAGGAGGGCTCTGCACATCAGTGCTCCTGCCCCTTGGGTGTAGCCATGATATTTTCTGAAAAGTCCTTTCCTTAGGATTTTTCCTCCTGCGAAGCTGAGAAGCCTCAGGAACAAAATGTAAACATTGATTATCTGCTGCCGTGGAATGCAACAGGTGCATCTGTGATTGGTCTCATGTGGTTGTTTCTAATTAATGGCCAATCACACTGAGCTGGCTCGGACTCTCTGTCTGAGCCACAAACCTTTGTTATTAATTCTTTCTTTTTCTATTCTTAGCTCGCCTGCTGATGAAATCCTTTCTCCTATTCTTTTAGTATAGTTTTAATATAATATATCACATAAAATAATAAATCAGCCTTCTGAAACATGGAGTCAGATCCTCATCTCTTCCCTCATCCTCGGACCCCTGTGAACACCGTCACACTTGGGGGTTTGCAGCCACTGGAAACTTGAGGAAAAGAGGTTGGGAAATCTCGCCAAACTCTCTGTTAGAAGGTTGCAAGCTCAAGCATCAGAAATTAGGCAGGGCTGGTTTTATGGTAGTTGGTTTGACCTCTGTTCTGCCCCCATCGACATTGCCACGCAGAGTTTAGTTAAATGATCACTTACTCCTTCCTCCTGGGGCTTTTCTCTCATTTCAGTGCACACGGAGCAAAATTAAATTGCACGGGAACCACAAATCTGGCCTTTCCCAACATCTGAGGACTTACCTCGCTGCCTGAGAGATGGTTTTTTAGCAGAGCTTTTTGTCTGTAGGATCTTAAATGATTTGGTATCAGTTGCAGTCCCACTGAACTCAGTGGCTAATCAGCTCCTGGCTGTAAATGAGCAGCACATGGCATTGCTGCCTTGCCTCCCCCAGTGCAAGGCTTTGCATGTGGTGGGGCTTTTTCTGTTAAAGCAGCCTGGCTGGTGAATGTCCCAAGAGGCTCCTGATTCACATGCTGCAGACCAGGCTTCTGCATTAAAAACTCATTTAAAGTTCCCTGGCAAAGTGCGTGAGTCAGAAAAGCTAAATTGTGTTAATTCTGTCTGGAATGTCCCAAGGATCAGCCAGGCCAGGACGCTGCTCTGGGTTCCATACCCTGCTCTGTGCTAATGTGCACTAATTTTCCTGGGGAGCTGGAGATATCACTGTTGAGCAGGGCTATTACAAATAAGTTCCTGGAGCCTTGTGCAGGGGAAAATGGGTTTATTTTCTGCAGAGAGCATGGGGAATTTGCATCTCAATGAATGCTTTTTCCTTGAAGGAATTTTTCATTATAGGAGAAATAAATTCTTCTCGGGGGTAAACTGCTCCAGCCACCTCGCCTGTGGGATGTGTTTTCCCAGAGATTGCAGCCTCATCCCAGAAGTGCTGGCAGGGAGCTCTGTGCTCTGACTGCTCTGCACAAGGGGCTGGGCTGGAGAGGATTTCTCTGATGGGCAGAGCTACCCAGTGTCTACCTGAGGCTGAAAATACCCCAGCAGCTGGAGTCATGGGGGGCAGAGGGATGGGGGCTGGGAGTTTTAGCTGCATGGGAAGACACGGCTCTGGAAAGCAGCAGATAATCGTGGTGCTGATGAACTGCATGAATCATTTAGAAGGATGTAATCTTGTGCCATATGTTACATGTCAGTATGTGGAGAACGTGTCACATCCATTAGGAGAATAACTGCACAGTTCATCTTTTTTTGGAAAAAAAAAACCAATTAAAATCATTCCTAGACTCGGCAGCATTTGCAGGGCAGAGCCAGGCTGTGTTCCTGTGGTGGAGACTGGGTACCAAGGGCAGGCACCTGAGGAAGCATCAGGCTAGGCCAAAGAAGAAGAGAAAGAAACAGCTGGGTGGGAAGGAGGGAGAGGAAATACTGCTGCAGAAGGCCAAGAGGGCAAAATAAAACATGAGCCTTTCCCTAGGTACCTGTGAGGAGGTCAGGATGGATGCCAGGCCCTGGGTGTAGGAAAGCCAAAGCTTTTGAAAAGCTCACATCTCCCCCATTTCCAGCCAAAACTGCTCCAGACTCTGGATGTTGTTAAGGCTTTCCTGTGAGTTGAAAAGCAGCCCTGCTGCTAGAGATGCCCCCTTGCCAGGCAGGGCTGTGCAGCCCTGGGGAGCAGGGTGGGTGGCACAGGCACGGGGTGAGCAGCTGTGTCCCCAGAGGACCCCCGGGCTGTGGGGCAGTGGGGGCTGGCAGCTCCTGTGGGCAGAGTGTCCAGCAGGGATGGATGGCCCAATTGTCCTCCCATGGGTGCCAGGAATTAGTTTTCATTAGCAGTTTTCCAGGCTTTTAGGCAGTCAAGCAGCCATGCCTGAAAGACTCTGGGGTGAGCTGTCATTACTGCACAAAGGTAGCTAAGCTCCCAAATCCTATTAGTGCAGAGGAAAGAAACGCTGGGAATGACCTGAGGCAAGGCAGAACCCAGCTGTGACAGCCAGGGAAGGGCAGCATCACCTTCCTCACTCCTCTCTCACCCCACACCAGCAAGGCTGGTGGTTCTTTCTGCCTCAGGCAGCTGACCTGGTGCAGCCTGCACCCTTCCAAAGCTACCTGACCTCACTGGTACCCAGCATCCTCACTGGGTCTGCCCACACCATCCACCTCCTGACACCATTCCCCAGGCTCCTCTGCCTGCTCCTCCCTCCACAAGTGCCTTTATACATGGAGGAGCTAAAATCCAGCCCCAGGCTCCCCCATCAAGCACGGCTCTCCTGCTAACATTGGCTTGGCAGGTGAAGGTTACTGTGCAAATTAACTGTATTTAGCCCCCCAGGTTTTTGCAAGCCACTTGATTCAAGCATTGCATGACATTTCTATTTTTAAACAATAATGCTGCCTAACATCAATGAAGCTGAAGTCAAGAGGCAGAAAAATTGGCCAGGCTGGAAACTGCCACGAGCAGGGAGGGAATCATCACCCGTGGTGGCTGCTGCCCTGGCCCAGACAGGCCCTGGGATGTCCCAGACCAGGGCAGGGAGTGATGCCAGGTGGTGAGCAGTGCCCAGGGGTGGTCCCTCACACACACACATGTCACAGACATGTTTTAGGAAAAATCCTTAGGATTTTTCCTCCGGAGAAGCTGAGAGGCCTCAGGAACAAAATGTAAACAATGGTTCTGTATAATGGTGCTGTGGAATGCAACAGGTGCATCTGTGATTGGTCTCATGTGGTTGTTTCTAATGAATGGCCAATCACAGTCAGCTGGCCGGACTGTCTCGGTCAGTCACAGGATTTTGTTATCATTCCTATTTTATTCTTAGCTAGCCTTCTGATGAAATCCTTTCTTCTATTTTCTTAGTATAGTTTTGATATAGTTCCACTAAAATATATATCATAAAATAATAAACGAAGCCTTCTGAAACATGGAGCCAACATTCCCATCTCTTCCCTCACGCTGGGACCCCTGCAAACACCATCACACACACACACACACACACACACTCTGGGACAGGGCTGCAGTGTCACTGCAGGAGGCACAAGGAGGGCTCCTGGGCACAGCCTCTCCTGTCCTGTGCTGCCCATCCCACTGCAGGAGCTCCCTGCCCTCTCTGCAAGTCCTGCTAGCAGCACTCACTGAGACACTTCTGATTTCTCAGGGTTAATTCACCCCCCTGCTCCTCCTCCTATCCAACAGCAGGCTTTTAAAAGTGCAGCAGCATCAGGGCACCTTCAAAGTAACACATTTCCTGCAGTGAGCAGGCAGCAGCTCCTCTTCCCCGAGATCCCAGCAGTCAGAGATGCTGAATCCCTCCCAGAATGAGCAGCCCTGTGGGACAGGGCTCTGCTGGGCTCCCACTCTGCCATCTTCCACTCCCCAGCGCTGACTTTTGGGTCCAAAATGCTGAAAAGAGTCACAAAAAGGAACAGTGGCTGATTTTTCTCTCCAAGCAACTTTTATACTTCTCTGATTTCCTGGAGTGTCCCTTGGGCTTTTAAGTGATAAACTGACCAAAAAACCCCACAAAACCCCTAAAAAAAGCTAGTGGGGTTTTTGTTTCCCCCTTCATGGCAGAGCCCTGCAAAGGGCTTAACCAGCCCCCCCACACACAGCACAGGGGAACAGTTTCTGTCCTGCATCTCAGCCCCTGAACTGGGCACACCAGGAAAGTTTTCATTCACCAGAAATTCCAGCAGAATTTGGAAGAAGAAAATGCCATTACCTGGAGGGGGGCAGTGGCTGTGGCTGGAGATGGAGAGCAGGGACCAGCTGGGAATTTGCCAAGGAAATGCTTGAATGTCAGAGACATGTGGGGCTTCCTTTTGGGCCCAACACCAGACCAAGAATTTTGGGAGCAGGGGCCAATATCCCACCACCCAGAGCCCCTTCACTTTGCCTGATGGTGCAGGTGAGGCTGGAGAGGGGAGGACAAAAGCACAGGCACATCTAGTGAGCTTTCTGACACTTTCTGCCTGTTACACTCTCTGTCAAGTGATTTTCACCCCCAGCAAGCTCGAGGCAGCGTGCTATGCAGTGAAGAATACAATAAAATTGAATTATTCTGGTGCGAGAAGTTTCCCTCCTCCCCATTTGTCAAGCTTTCTGCATCTCATTCCAGAGCAAAGAAAAATCACCCAGCAATCCATCAGGAAGGGGGAAAACCACGAAACCTCCCCAGCAGGTGTGTTGGATGGCACAGCACCGGAGCAGTCCCTGGGGTGCTCAGGCTCCCTGCCAGGTTCCTGCCTTTCCCCCAGCCCATCTCCCTGGAGCTGTGCCCCTCTGGCCCCAGTGCCAGGGGATTTCTGACACAACAATCTGCAGTTGGACAGCTGCTGTGTGCTGCAGGTGAGGCTGTTCCTAGGGGCAGGTTTCCATTGCCCCAGGGGCACTGGAAGGGGGGTGGTGTTGCAGATGTTGTGCTCTCTGAGCTTCCCCTCTGCGTGCAGCGTGCCAGGGAACTCAGCTGCAAAGATGAATTTCATATTGATTTCCATGGCTCTGCTGAAATTCCTTATTAGGGAGCTGAGCGGCTCACGGTGATGGAAAACTGCAGGGATGGCTTGAACTGCTGAAGGGTTTTCTGAAAATCGACAAGAAACTGGAAAAGCCACTGAGGAGGAGGAAAGTACTCTGCTCTAAAAAGCACAAATGGGGAGATAAAGAGTTTTGCATGCTACGTGTTTCTTCTTTCTTCTGAAGGGAAATTACACCCAAATTCACATCTTCCTTCAGAAGCTTTTGATGAAGTAGCGATTTTTGAATTGAACGACTGCGTTAAAAGGTGTCCAACCAACTCTATTCTGCTTCACCACATCTGTTTTATCTGTGAACACAGACCAAGGACTTTCTTTCCATTCCCCCTTTTTTCTTTTTTTTTTCCTTTTGGGACTAGAAAAGGCCAAACTCATAGTTTGTTTGAACTTCATAGCCGAAGCTGTACTGAATTTAGCAGGGGGTGAAGGAAGCAGCAAGATGTGGCTCAGGGGCTGGAGGGGTGAAGGGCTGGTGAACAGGACAATTCACCCTCAAGGCAGGGCCAGGAGCTGGACTCCTTGTGGGTCCCTTCCAACCCAGGATATTCCAGGATTCCACGATTCTTTAGGCAGAATATCAGCAATGCCAGAAAACTTCATCCTTCCCTTGCAAAAGGGTCGACTTTGGCTGCTAAGGTTCTGTTCCCTGCCCACCCTTCCAGCTAGCTCCCTGTGTGTCCTGCAGTGCAGTTCATCTCTGGTTGAGCTGCACTCTGCCAGCTGGCAGGAGTTCCCTTGGACAGCCCCAATCTGTCATCAGCCAAATACCTTGAACTCTGGAAGGTGTCGTTAGAGACACTAAAGAAAAATAAAGGGGCTGTCCTTTCAAAGGGTTTTTTCTTAAAAAATAATAGTCACAAGCCTTTTTTCTGTTTAAATAAGTTTAAAAGTCAGTGCTTTTTGGTTTGGTCTGTGTACTGCTGTTCTTAAAAATTGCCTTTTAGAGAGGTGCCTTGCCCACACCCAGAGATGGTACCTAGGGCTCTGCCTCAGCACCACTCTGGGTGCAGAGCTGGACAAGTCAACAGATCTCTGCTCTTTGTCTCCTCTGATAGTTTTGAAGGGTAGGCATGGCCTGTCATGGTTATTTTGTGTCATCGTCAACAAAACAGAGCACTTCTTCTGTGGCTTGCAAACAGCAAATAATAATGTCATACCATTATGCAAGAAACCATTTGTGTGACTGGTAAATGGGAGAGGTTTCCATTGTGACCAGTTTGTCACTCTCCTTTATGACTTCCTTTGAATGGAACCAAGAATTCTATTGCTTCCCATTAAAATAAAGATTATTGGAGGCAGGGGGAGGGAGGGTGGCACTGAATGCTTTGCCACTTTTTTTTTCTCTTCTTTGGATGAGAGGAGGCAAATCCAACACTTTAAATCCTCCTCCAAGACCTTTGGCCAAAGGTTTTCCTCACTCCTGGGCAGCTGGGAAAGCAATACCAGGAGCTTTGCTGCTGCCCTCCATCTCTCCATCCTCTCCCTCCTCTCTCCCAGCCAGCTGTGGGGAGATGCTGCTGCTCCTTAGCAGCCACACCACAGCAACCCCTGTGCCCACCAAACCCACCCTCACATAAGCAAGGAACACACATTAATGTAATTATAAGCTTCCTGTAGGAGCAAATATTTAGCTAATGAAATCAAGGTAAGGAAAAAAAAAAAGAGCTTGTTTAAAGGAGAGCTGACCAGCCTTTATACAAATGACATCCTTCCAAGAGCAATGTCATTCTCTGAGCTCATGGAGATCAGCATGGCCCCTCTGGCTGCCAGGTGCCCCAGCCATGAGGGACCTCTGCACCCCTATGCTCACAGAGCAGGACCAGTTAGGCCCACATGTCAGTGGTGCTGGTTTAGTTTCACCCTTTTTTTCTTTTACATATCCTCTGTGTCCTTTACACATACACGTGTGGCTTTGTGGCTTCATATTGTAGCTTAGTTTCAACCCTTTCCTGGGCAGGGAGACAAAACAAATCCCAGGATCCCTGTGCTACCTTGGTCCTCCTTAGAAACCAAGGCTGACAGCAGCTTTCCAGGACAAACTTCTGGGAACAGGGCCTGGGTCTCATCCTAAGGGGGAGAGTGTAGAAGGGCCAGGGAAAAAGGCATCACCAGAGGTGACATCTGGGAGCACAACCCTTTCCAGGGGAGCCTCAGCCCCAAGAAGCCACGAGCAGGGCCAGAAGGGGTCTGTCCTGGCACTGAGCCCCCAGGCATCACCCGGAGGGGCCAGGATCTCGCCTGGGGTTCTCTCTGTTGGGCTGGGCTGGGCTTCACTCATTAAACCCAGTGATTTCTCCTGGTATTTCATGTTTCTCTGCAGCCCCAAATCACGCCTCAGTGAGGGATGGAGGAGCCATTGCTCTGCCACGTTCCCTGCAGGACCAGTTCTCTGCATCCCTCACAGACCCCAGGCAAAAAATGAGAGGGACTGTCCACAGGGAGAACGAGAGCAAAACCTTTCTTGGAGAACTGGCCTTAACTGCACACTAAATTTAGGTTAATTATGAACACATGCTCCAAGATAAAAGTTGAAGGAAGAGCTGAGCATCAAATACACAATGAATCTAATTAACGTGAACACAGCTAATTAGATTTGAATCTGTTCACAATATTGCACATGTGCTCAAAACTGCTGGCTTTATGGGAGTAATTAAAAAAGTTAAGTAGGGTTGGATTCACAAATTCAGCAGCCCCAACGATTTCTTTTTAGGCATGTGGCCTTTCCATATATTGTAGTTTCATTTTATTTCTTGAAGGAGCTGTTACTTGTGGATCATTTGTTCCCCCAGAACCTGACAGATTGGAGCTCCCAGAGGTGCTGCTGCTGTTCCTGTGGGAGGGGGGGATCTGCAGGAGGAGCCATTTGGCACATCCATTTAGGGGAAAAAATGTCTCCTGCCTGGGAGACTGCCTGCAGAGCAGCAAGGGAAGGAGCCCAGCAGCCAATTGGCCAGCTTGGGATGGTCACACCCAAACTTGGCTCCCAGGGGTCTCCCAAGGTTGGGAATGATGAGCCCAAACAGCTGCTGCCCTTGCAGGCTGTCCTCCCTGCCACACTCTGGAGCCTGGGCTGTGGCTGCTGGGCACATCTGGGCAGCACTGGAGACACTGGAAATGTGCCAGGGCAGCCCAGGGGATGGGAATTGGCATGGGGCAGCACTGCTGGGGCAGAAAAGGCAGCTCCAGGCTCAGGGGGTATTTTAGTGGTGGCAGTTGAGTTGGGGATGCAGCACAGGCTCTCAGGAAGAATCAGCAGCTGCTCTGGGAGGCTGTAGGGGGAGAAGGTGGTGAATTGATGGCTGAGAAAATGATGTTTTGCTGCTTCTCGTGGTATCTGTGGGTTAAGCAGCCTGCTGGGACAGCCCCTCTCCCTGGGAGGGAGCAACCAAGGGTTGGAGCCTCTTGGAGCCCCCTGGGCTGAGCCCACAGGTGAGGATGCTCCTGGAGAGGGGCTGTGTTGGACAGTCAGCAAATTCCACTCGTCCAGCCCAAAGGCCAGGGCAGCTCCTGGGGTCCCTTGCAGTGTGCTGTCAGTGATGGAGAGGGTCCCTGCAGGTCATGGAAGTACATGTGTTAAATGAGATGCACCACAGACCTTAGAAAGGCTTAGCCCCCTAATGAAATTGGACTGAGTCCTTAAAGCTGTTTCTTTCACTTTTATTTCTGTTTTTATTTTTTTTTTTACATCAATTCTAAAGGTGAGACTTTTTAAAGGAACTGTGCTTTTGGTCTGTGTTTTATGCTTCTTACTCCTGCTGTTGCTTTTCACTGTCACAGAAAGACTGCTCTGGTTAAGGCTCCTGTCAGTCTCTTTGTAGCTGGAAATCCACTGCAGCTGATGCTGTTGGTTAAAGGCTGCCCTTGTGATCTCATCCTCTGATCCGGGGATCCAACCTGGACCAAAGCCCTGCACAAACTCTGCACAGTGTGCACAGCCCCTGATCTGCAGTTCATGCCCCATTCCTGCTGCCTCAGGAGTCTCCTGCCTGCTTCTGGGCCAGGTTTTGTTATGCCATACCTGAGGAAAAAAATCTGATTTTTGCTCAAGCTCAGTGTTTGCAAGGAGGAAATGAGCAGAGTGGGGGAGATGCAATGGAAACTTGCCTGGGAATTTTGGACACCAGCACATCCAGCAGAGGCAATTGGCTTTACTTAATTAAAATGATCGTTGTGCTGAGATACCTAATTAGATTCAGGCACCTGTAGCCAAACAAGCACAGTACTGTGCCTTGGCTCTGGTGGCAGTGCTGCTGCTCTCCCTCCTGGCACCGTGTCAGATGGATGCTCTGCTTCCCTGGGCCTCTGCACCTGCTGGGCCCTTCTCAGGGCAGCCCTGCAGAGCAATTTTCCAGCAGGGACAAAAATGAACTTGACCTTTTGCGTGCAGCTTTCAGCCAGAGTGCTCGAGAGTCTGGGTAATCGAGAAAGATCCTCAGTCACCACCCTGGCAGCAAACACTCAGAGGCCACTGAGACAGCCCTGGCAGGGCCGTGGGTTTCAGGGAAGTTCGGGTTTTAAACCCCCCAGGCCCGAGGCGGGAGGCTGGAGAGGTTGGATTCGTGGGATGTGTGCCTTGTTGGGAATGCTCAGCTGCACAAACATCTCTGGGCTGTGAGGAGCTGGGCTGGGCAGTGCTGGGAGCTGGGCCAACACTCCTGCTCCTGGGGTGGACAGGGCTCTGAGGCGGCCCCGTGCAGACCCTGGGCTTGGTGTCCCTGCCTGCCACCACAGTGCAGAGCTCCCTTCTGCCCCAGCAGCAGCTCCCAAGCTGCCTGTGCAGCCCTGGCATTGCACACAGAGCCCCCCAGCACTGTGCTGCACCCTGCAGAGCCTCCTGAGCTGGGACAGGGGCTGCAGGGCCTGCCTGGGGTGGCTGAGCTCAGCCAGCTCTGTCAGGCCATGTGTGGGAGCTGGCTGGACTCAGGACCAGCAGATTGCCAGGTGCTGACACACAGCTTTATCTTCCAATTGATCCAGAGGCAGAGGGAGCCGGGAGTTAATGAAGCTGGCTGTGGATTTAGACAGGTGAGGATTGCTTGTGTTCCCTTAATGGGCATGAATCACCAGAGATGGCTTCCCCTGCCTTGCTGCTGTAATGCAAAGGGCTCCTGCAGCCCCACAGCCCCTCATGAGGTGCAACAAGGCCATGATGGCAGCTTGGGCCAGGCAGCTGCTGCCAGGGGGACATCCCCACCTCTGGGATGCTGCACAGAGAGCACAATTTTGGGTGCTGGGACAGAGAGGGGCACCCCTGAGCTGTTGGAACAATCTCATGTGTCACCACGTCCTGAATTTCACTCCAGCCCACCCATCTGTCATGGCTTGGCTGCAAGACAGAGCCGTGAATGAGTGATCTTCCCACACAGAGCAGAGCGGGAACAGACGGGAATCCGCCCTGCGCTTCCAAAGTGGAGGTTTTGATTACCACAGAGCACAATAACTGACAAGCTCCTTGTGGAGTAATTATTGTTGTGAAAGTAAAACCAGCAGCGCCTGCCTTCGCACGTGCTGCGAGCGCTGCTGTGTCAGCACGAGGAGCTGCTCCAGGAGGGGATGTCTGACACAAGGAGGGCCTGTGGGGAGGAGCAGCTCCAAGAGGGGATGTCTGACACAGGAGCAGCTCCAGGAGGGGATGTCTGACACAGGAGCAGCTCCAGGAGGGGATGTCTGACACAAGGAGGGCCTGTGGGGAGGAGGAGATCCAAGAGGGGATGTCTGACATGAGGAGGGGAGGAGGGGATCCAGGAGAGGATGTCTGACACAACGAGGGCCTGTGGGGAGGAGGAGATCCAAGACCAGGATGTCTGACATGAGGAGGCCTTTGGGGAGGAGCAGTTCCAGGAGGGGATGTCTGACACAAGGAGGGCCTGTGTGGAGGAGCAGCTCCAGGAGGGCATGTCTGACACGAGGAGCAGCTCCAAGAGGGCATGTCTGACACAGGAGCAGCTCCAGGAGGGGATGTCTGACACAACGAGGGCCTGTGGGGAGGAGGAGATCCAAGACCAGGATGTCTGACATGAGGAGGCCTTTGGGGAGGAGCAGCTCCAAGAGGGGATGTCTGACACGAGGAGGGGAGGAGCAGCTCCAGGAGGGGATGTCTGACACAGGAGCAGCTCCAAGAGGGGATGTCTGACACAAGGAGGGCCTGTGTGGAGGAGCAGCTCCAGGAGGGCATGTCTGACACAAGGAGGGCTGTGGAGGCCCTGGAGGGGCTTCTCCTAAGTTACACCCCATTGGCTCCTTCCTCTGCTCCTATGCCTGAACACAGGTGTTCCTGAGGCTCTCCCTCCCTTTCCCTGATTGGGCCTCACCTTGATACTGCCTGGAGACCAAGGTCAGCCAGGAGGCCCCTGGGGGAGAGAGCAGGACCTTGAAGGAGAGTGTGTGTGGGAGAGGAGAACATCTCACCACACAGCTGAATTAAACAGCTATGGATATTATGCAAAAGCCTCTTTTGCTTCTTTACCCTGGACTTTATAGCAGCAATTCAAGCTGCTGCAACAGAGGGCCTTTGGGGAGGAGGCACACGGGGCTAATGGGACAGGGAAGCGCGTGGCCACGGAGCGCTGGAGCCTTGGTGTCCGCAGGGCGTGCGAGCTCCTCCGGGAACGCAGCCAGGACGTGGCAGGGCTCCAGCAGGAGATCCTGTACGTCATGGTAATGGGCCTGTGTCTTACAACTGCACTGTGTGGGACTGGCTGAGCTGTGTCCTTCCCGGGGCTGGGAGCTGATCCATGTCCCTGCTGGAAGCCTCTGACAGCGCAGTGATGCTCACAAGTGTCAGAACCCAGGACATTCCTCTGGCTGCCCTGGATGGCTCCAGACCCTGGCAAGGGGCTTAGAGACCTTGGCACAGAGTCACAAACACCTGTGCCTTTGATTTTAGCCCATGGAAACAGTTACCAACCTTGTGTGAGGAGTTACAAGCCACATGAGTTTGAGTAGAATGAGAGTGAATTTGTCACAGGGTGAAAAAGTAGAATTTTGGGGATTTAGAATGGGGGTTCAAGGGGCAAGATGGAAGAATCTGGGCATGTCCTGTCCTTCTTCTCCTTCTTCTTGTCCTCCATCTTCTGCTGTGATGGTGACACTTCTGGATTGGTTTAGAGTAGAGACAGACTGTCTAACATAGGTGATAGGTATTAGAAAATTATTGTAAATAAAGCACACATAGTTCTTAGTATAAAAAGCCAACACCACCCCAAGGGCAGGGACTATGCCACAACCCGACCTGCTGGACAGATCTCAGCTGGTCAGAGAAAGAATGGAACAGATAAGAGAAAATAAACAGCCTTGAGCACCAGAGCTGAGGAACCTCGACTTCTCCTTCGGTCGCAGGGCTGGGAACAAAAGACACTTTTTAACACCTTGGGGATCATCTCAACCACAGAAAGCTGAGAACAAGCCCTGGTGCTGCAGCAGTGCACGGGGAGGCTGCAGGAGACAGGCATGCGGTTTGCTCCACGTGCCCAGCCCTCTCCTTCCTGTCAGATGTACAAATTGGAGTTATTGCCACAGTATTTCCCGGGCTTCTTGGAGCCAGAAGCACATCAGTACTTATTTTGTTTAATTTACGCTTAGTTTCCTGCACGGAGCTTCTTGCAGTTCTACGCCCAAAAATATGTTCGGAGGAAAAGGTCAGCTCTTCAGGGCCCAGCACTCTATAAAGCCCACAGTAAGGGAATATAATAGAGCAGATAGAGCAAAATTGGTTTCTCTGTTGCTGAAAACCCCGCAGGTCACTGGCTTGTTTGCCAGGCTCTGAGTAAATCATTTCTTTCAATTTCAAGTGCTTCCCAAAGTACTTCCCAGGGGGTGCCCAGCACCTCCCCTGCCCAGCTCAGAGCTGCAGGGTGCAAAAGCCTCGCTCCCAGGTCTGACAGTAGGATATAACTGGCTTTGGAAATCGTACTTGACCTTCCCTGCTCGCAGAGGCTTTGCTAGTGGCAAAGTGATATTTCTGTGGGGGAGAACACCCTCTTCATTACTCACTCAGCAGCTCACTCACTCACTGCTACTGCTTGGGTAGTACCAGGCAATTCTGGAACCAGTTCTTGTCCAAGTCCATTCCATTTCAGAGCAAATCAAACCCTGGCTGTTTTCTACCAATTGTGTTTCTGGCATGTGAGGAGCAGAGGCATTTCCAAACAGAGATCTTCCCCTTGAATGCCAATGAGCACTGGGTTTCACAGAGCCACCAGACACCTTCCCAGAAGGTTTGACATACTGGGCTTTCTTGAACGGGGTGGGGAGAGATTTTCCTTTTCCTCTCCTAGCTTGGGCATCCTTTTCAGACTAGCAGTGGGTAGGATGGCTCCCAACTCCCTGGCACACCCAAGGACACCTTGCCTTTCCCAAGAAAAAGAAGCTGGTCCATGCTCCAGTGGCTGCCAAGCTGGGGAGGGCTGTACAGGGAAGCTGGCAGGAGCCTGGGTGCTTGGGGGAAAAACTGTCTGTCAGGCTGGGTCCTGTCTCCTGAGAGTCTGGGTACAACCTTGAACTTGTATTCAGGAAGCATCCAAACACGGATGTGTTATCAGACAGCTTCCCTCCCTGAACTCATCTGCAGAAATTAATTTCAAGTAGCATTCTGGAAAAAAAGAAATTCTTACTGTTGCAGTAACCAGAGATGTGTTTAAAAAAATAAAATCCCTATTTCACATTGAATGGAGCACTTGATTCCACTCATAAGCAAACACGTTGGTAAGCACTGCAGAACAAACCCATTCTCATTTAAATTTAGCTTGATTTCTAAATGAAACATTTCTAATAGATCACTGGAGCCTTTCAGGATTGTTTCTATTTAACATTATGACTTAGCAACTACCACATTTGGTGAAAGGAAAAACACTTTGCCAAATGTACAGTCATTCAGGCGAGCCTGGAATGGGGAACAGCCTCTGAACAGATGGCCGTGTTTTCTGAGCCTTGTTTGGGCCCACTGACACCGAGGTTGAGCTGTTGTCCTGGATGTTTCTCCCAGGCATGGAAAAGTCCCAGTCTTTCTCTGCATCCATTGGAGGCTGGGTGATGTTTGGCAAGACGTGCAGGCAGGGGACCAGTCATCGTGGGGAGGGCTTTAAACCTCTTCCCCATTTCTCCCCCTGCCTCCCACACCCATAAATTATTCACTTCATTGCAGAGATCTCATGAATTATTGATCTCAAATTTGGTGTCTCCTAGCAACATGTTTACTTATTCCTTTACCATCCTTGTCCATCTCCTGGACACACGGGATGCCTCTGGCCCCTCTCCAGTGGCTGCCCTCCCTCCCCTGCCCCAAGCCAGGCGTCCCAGCATGGCTGAGCCCCTCTCTCTGCCTCTGCAGGGGAAGACTTTGCTTGAGGCTCTGAGAGTAAACTCTCTTCAAAACCTATGGGCTTTGTGCCATTCCAGGAAGGGTCAGTGCTCCACAGGGGATGCTCCTGCCTGGCTTGATCTGGATCCACTGCTCCAAAGCTGTTCCCAGAGCCCACGTCACCGTGTTTGAGTCTCTGGGAAGTTGCCTCTGGGAGTTTCCCGCCTCTTGAAAAACAGGGAAAGGAGGATCAAGGAAAACAAACCAGCAGGGTTCAACTTGTTCTAATAGTGTAGCTGGAAGGGGGAAAAAGACACCAAAATCACCTCTGTCTTTTAGCAAACTCTTTTGTTTGGTCATTTGCCTGGGCAAGCAGTTGAGAAGGAGCCTTGCAGCATCTCCCAGCCACAGAGTCCCCCAGTACCTCCATCCCTGCAGCCTGCATGGCCACTGCTGGAAAACCTGCCTGCAGCTGGATGGTTGTGCAGGTGGGCAGCAGCTGGATTTCTGGGCAGGTGGGCAGCAGCTGGATTTCTGGGCAGATGGGCAGCAGCTGGATGGCTGGGCAGGTGGGCAGCAGCTGGATGGCTGTGGAGCTGAGCAGCAGCTGGATGGCTGTGGAGCTGAGCAGCAGCTGGATGGCTGTGCAGGTGGGCAGCAGCTGGATGCTGTGCAGGTGGGCAGCAGCTGGATGGCTGTGCAGGTGAGCAGCAGCTGGATTTCTGTGCAGGTGGGCAGCAGCTGGATTTCTGTGCAGGTGGGCAGCAGCTGGATGGCTGGGCAGGTGGGCTTTGCAGGTGGGCTTTGCAGCTGGATGGCTGTGCAGGTAGACAGCAGCTGGATGGCTGTGCAGGTGGGCAGCAGCTGGATTTCTGTGCAGGTGGGCAGCAGTTGGATTTCTGTGCAGGTGGGCAGCAGCTGGATTTCTGTGCAGGTGGGCAGCAGCTGGATGGCTGTGCAGGTAGGCAGCAGCTGGATTTCTGTGCAGGTGGGCAGCAGCTGGAGCCACCTCTGGCAGCTCCTGGGAGCCACCTCTGCTCCCAGCTGTGGGGGTTCCTGAGGAGGATGGATGGTGCCAAGCTCCTTGGCACAGTTTTCTGCCTGCAGGCACCTCGCTCGTGTGAGTGGGATCCAAGTTTATTGGGGCTGTCCCCGTGCCACACAGGACTGGTGGCCACTGAGCAAAGGGAACCTCGCATCCCCATCCACTGATCCTTTGTAGTTCCCCTCTGAGCTGCCCTGGGCTTGAAGTTAGGCTTGGCTTTGGGGCTGGCATGGCTCTGCAGGGTGTACTGGCAGCAAATCTTTCCTTCCAGCTCCTGCTGGAGCAGTCCCACACTGCTGGCACCTGACAGGACCCCCAGTGCCTGTGTTAAGAAGGGGCTGGTGCAGCCCCATGCTACAATCTCCTCTAAAACGCCACCTTCTCTCATGCATAATTCAGAGGTTCCTCTAAAAATAAAGTTCCTCAAGCAGCCTGTGAATCAAATTTGCCTCCTGATCAGGGAGAGGTGAGGAGCTCTCTGTCCCTGGGCCCGCTTGCTCGAGGGCTGGCCGAGGTCCCAGCGCTGCACTCGGGGAGCAGAAACCCTCCTGGCCCCGGGCAGGCTCACAGGCACTGCTGGGAGGGGGCATTGCTGCCTCTGCCCTTCTCTTCAGCAGGGGGAGCAGCCCATGGCAAACACCCAGTGACCCTTTTTATTCCTGCCCGTGACAGCAGTGACAGCAACGCCCTGGGGGCTCCAGGGGACCCTGTCGTGCACAGCAGGAGCAGCAGAGGCTGTTTGCTAACAAGGCAGCAGCAACGAGATGGCTGCACTGGGCTGTTACACGTTGAGTTACGCACACAAATGCCTGCTGCCCAATCGAGGGCTGTGCAAGGTAGAACACAGGACACCTGCTCGTGGGAAACTGGTTTTGAGTGAGATACACCACCCCCAGCACAAGGTTTAATAGCCCTAGATCAGTTTTAACCAAAAAGGAAATCCCAGCCTTCCTCCCATGCCTCCAGCTCCCCTGAGACAGTTTGCTGGTGTTCTACTTTCCTGAACCCAGGAATGCACCTAGGTCCTAACCTGCAGCTAGTGGTGATCATTATTCATGTTTAGTGACACTCAGTGTAACACTTAGCACACCAGAGAACTCTGTTCCCTCTCGTTTGGTTGGGGTTTTTTAGCATGCTGGCAAGCCAGAGGTTATTGCTAGAAACCCTTTTCTGATCAATGGACTGATAAAGACCTTCCTTATGCTGTCAATTATGCCAATTACGTTTCCCTCTGCCTAGGAAGAGGTCCCTGCCAGTTTGCCTGCGAATCTGCAGCAATGGCAGGGATTTCCATGGCTGGGAGGGACAGGTGGGCAGCAGAGAGGATGCCAGTTCTCCTTTGGTTAATTTGCCTTGCTGGCAATCCCAGGAAGAGCAGAGCATGACCAAAGCAGCCCAGCAGCGCTGCTCTGCTCTTTGGCCCTGGCTGTTTCCACCCTGAGCAGCCGAGAATGGGGGCGTTGCTCAGGAGCAGGAAAATGATGGGCAGCAGACACAAAGCCCTTTGCATTTTCTGCCAGTCTGTTAGTCACTTCCTGATTTCCCAGAATAGCAAGCAAAAGAAATAGTTCTTTGCACTGGCATGGCAATAATGAACAGGTCTGGAGGGACTCTGTGCTCTGCTTGGGCAAGGTTGCTACCCTGAGATGCTCTGAGTAAAGCACTCTACTGCATGTGCCAGCATTTGCCAGGGCCAGCCCAGGAGGCTGTGCTGGGGAGGGAGGCAAGGGCAGGACAGATCAAATCTCTGCATTTGGACATGCTGCCTCCTTTCCTGTGGTGCCTACAGCAGCCCTGGGCCCAGCACAGGGTGCAGGGAGTGCTGAGCAGCTGCATGGCTCTGAAATCTTAGAGAGTCATTGAAAAGAACCCTGTCCAGAGACTTGCACACCTCCTGTGGATCCTGTGGGGCAGGACTGTGGGGATGGATGCTGTGACAGGCAGGGCTGTGGG
Source organism: Melospiza georgiana (assembly GCF_028018845.1). Taxonomy (NCBI): domain Eukaryota; kingdom Metazoa; phylum Chordata; class Aves; order Passeriformes; family Passerellidae; genus Melospiza; species Melospiza georgiana. Next base: position 1,476,498 of record NC_080438.1, read on the forward strand.
ATGGCTGCTGCAGACTAACAGATCAGGGGACTGCAAATGTAGATGGGAAAGGACAAGGGGACTATGTAGACAATGACTCTTAATTTAAAATATTGTTTCCAGACTGTGGCTATTGGTGTGGGACTTCTCCTCCTGACGCTTTTGAAGCTGACCTCATCTCATTTTTCCTGTTTTACTCTGATCTAACTCCCTGGGAGACAGTGGGGTGAGCCAGGGTCTCGCTGGAGGTCAGGGGTCTCCTTGCTCAGCCTAATCTTGGGTCCAGAGCCCCCCATTGTGGCCTCAGGGAGGCTGGGCAGTGGCTGAGATACATCACGTTGGACAGGAAATCAATACCCAGTCTTAAGATACTTTTCTATTGCTGTTGATTGCTGTATATTACATTAAGAGCCCTTGAGGGCTCTGTCTTGGAAACAGTGCTCTTTAATATCTTTATCAACGGCAGAGCCAGTGAGATGGAGAGCACCTCAGTGAGTTTGCAGATGACACAAAGCCAAGCAGTGCATGACTCAACAAAAGGAAGGAACTCCATCCAGGGGCACCTGGACAATCCTGAGGGGAGGGACAGGAGACACTGAGGTGTGGGAGAGTGTCCAGCAAAGGGCAACAGGCCTGGGGAAGGCTCTGGAGCATAAGTGGGAGCAGGAGTGACTGAGGGGGTTTTTTGGCCTGGAGAAAAGGAGGCTCAGGAGGGAACCCTATCACTCTCTACACATTCTTGAAAGGAGGTTGTGGCCAAGTGAGGTCAGGCTTTTCTCTCAGGTAATAAGTGACAGGACAAAAGGAAATGGCCTCAAGTTGTGCCAGAGGAGGCTTAGACTGGACACAATAAAAAATTCCTTCCCTGGTTGTCAAGCATTGGAAATAGGCTACCTAGGGAAGCAGGGATTCTTCCTCATCCCCTGACCTTCTCTGTTAGCCAAAATAATGCCTCTTGCTTTGCAGCTACTGGTTTCAGCATGGAAAACGTGTAACTGAACTGGAGACAGCTGCTGGGGTGTGCAGAGAGCCTGAAAGAGTTACTGCAGGACAGCCACAGCTGTGTGCACCTGGCTGTGCTCCAAGCACAGAGCAGGCAGCACCTTCCCTGCTTGCACTGCCGTGGCCACAGGAGAGGAGATCAGACAGCAGGGCTGCAACACAGGGAAAGGAGGGAGGTGGGAGATGTGCAGGTTCAGCTCACCATCTGGGACATGAAGGTATTGAAGAGCATCCCTGGGTCCTTGGATGGTGCCAGGGTGGCCAGAGCTCCAAGTTTTTCCTTCCCCAGCATCAAAAGCACAAACCTTGTTGGGGTCCAGCATGATTGAAAACCAGAGAAGTTTCCAAGCTTTCTGCACCAGATAAGGAAGCAAAGCCCTTGGCTGTAGAGCAAAGAGACAAAAGCCAGGGTCCTTGGAGTGCTGGGTCATGAGGCAGCTGTTTGCTCCTTTATAATCTCAGCAAAGCAGGCACCTGATGGGGATGACAGAGCACAAGGGCCTGGCTCAGATGCCAGGGGGCTCTGCAAGCAGGAGCACTGCAGCACCCTTGAGGGCTCTTTCATCTCAGGAACAGCAGGACTTGCCTTTTGCTGCATCTTTCCACATAATTACTGAGCCCCGCTGGCTGAAGCACTGTCAGGATCCCTCCCTGCAGCTCTCTCTGCACCTCTGAGGGGATGGGCAGCAAGGGCTAAATGCCAGAGCACTCAGACTGAGCTCACCTGGGGGAGGAAACAGCAGGTTGAGGTCTCCACGGGCCATCAGCCCCCACAGCCAGGAGGGGAAGGCAAGCTGTGGCTCACACAGGCTCTGGGCTGCACCTCTGCTCTCTCCAGCGAGACACAGCGTGGGCCAGGCCAGCACCTGACACTGGTTGCCATGTTTTATCTCCTGTGAAACAGGGGGAGAGGGGGAAATCCTGGGCCCAGCCCCTGCCCATGTGTGTGCTGGCTGGGAAGGAGGCTGTTTGTGCAAGCCCAGCTCCCTGCAGAGTGATTTGGGCAGGGCTGGTGAGACACTCTCCCTTTGCTCAGAGCCTCCTTTGGGCCTTTCTGAGCTGCAGACAAAGCCATCCCCTGTCTCAGGAGAGCATCTCTGCCACCCTGGGAACGTGCAGAGCATGCCAAGAGCCTGTCCTGGCAGCACACAGCTCTGCTGGCTGTGCCTGCAGGGTGAGCAGCGTGTTCTCCCAGCCTGGACACGCTCAGCCAGCGCTGGGCAGGGGCACCTGCACTCCTGGGCTGGGTCAGACCCAGCTGGCACCAAACAGGCTCATTTGGCCACTGGTGGGGTTCTCTGGGAGCACCACCTGCCTTGCAGTGCACTGTTGCCTTGCACAGGGGTTGTGTTTGCTCTGGCACCTGATGCTGCCAGTGACAGAGAGGCTGTGGATGCTGCAGCATTCCCACATCTGCCCCTCTGCAGCCCTTCATCAATTTACCTTGGGGATATTTGTTTTAGCAGGGTGACCCATTGAGCACGTTCTGATGTCTCCTGCTGAAGTGACAGGTTTAACATTTCCCTTGAACCAGGACAGATTGTTACAAATTCCCATTGTCAGCACTGTGCAATAAACCACTTTTACCTCGTGCTGGGAGAAGCCAGCGAGGCCTCAGCGACACCAGCCTGGTGTGAAAGCTGGGGCAGAGCTGGAAGCAGCTGCTGGTGGCTGCCCAGCCCTGGCACAAAGGCTGAGCCCCCGGGAGGGAGCTGGGGCTGCCAGGAATGGGACAGGGCTGTCACAGCTGCCAGGGGGCTGTGAGTGCCACACCAACAACCCTGGCACCCCCCGGGAGTGAACAGGGGGCAGAGGCCAAACTCCCCTTTGCCTCCTGCCCCAAAGAACCAGGGGAAGGCACAACAGTGAGCACCAAACTCTCTGGGGGTGGCAGCCCTGCCAGGCTGTGCTGCCTCCCCACGTGCTGAAGGTGTCCTGACCTGCAGCTCCCGTCAGAGCAAAGTCACCTCTTGATGTCCCTTTCAAATCCTGGTGTTGAGAAATGGCACAAGGTACCTCAGGACCTCTCCAGAGTCTGTCTGGGGACACAGGACCCCAAAGGAAGCTTGGTGTGATATATTTATTATTCCCATAAAAGTGAATTTCTCAGGTTTGTTGCCAGATGGCTCCTTTGATAAGCACCTGTTTGTTCACTGGGGTGCTCAGATCTGTGTCACTTCATACCCTGGGACAGAAAATGAGCTCTGCAGCAGCACTAATGCCATTATATCAGTTTGCCTGACCCTAGCAGCCACAGGGTGTGTTTGCTGTTTAAGAAGAGGTTTTTAATGTACTTTGCATGCTTTAGCATCATTAATGGCTTAATGAACAAGGCTAAGAATGACTTTTGAGCTGGATTCCATACAGATGTTTAGCTCCCTCCATGGGACTGAAAAGATGATTTCCCTTTCCCTTGAGGCGAGCTGGGAGAGGAGGAGATGCACAGTGTGAAAGGAGCTGGAGATGTGCTGCTGTGTCAGCAGCACTGCTGGGTTCCTGGCTGTCCCCAGGAGAAATCTGCAGCTGATGGACCCCAGAACAGCAGGCTGCTGCTGCTCCAGGGAGGCACCAGGGATGGGGCTGCTGCCTTCTGGGAGGGAGAGGGAGAAAGGAAGAGATGTGGGGGTCCAGCAGGAGAAAAAATGCAGGAGACAGAGCCTGGGACCGGGGGGCTGGGGAGGGCAGCTCTGGTGGCTTCAGGTCCTGCTGGAAGAGCACTTGGATAAAGCTGCATGCTCTGCACCAAGGCAGCTTCTGGAGCATTGAACCATTGACATCTGGCACAGCTGGCCACTGACCCAGAGCCACGGGCTGTGACCCAGAGCTGGGCAGGTTGGTGGCCCTGCAGCCTGGACTGTCACCCAGACCCTCCAGGTTGGTGGCCCTGCAGCCTGGGCTGTGACCCTGACCAGACCCTCCAGGTTGGTGGCCCTGCAGCCTGGACTGTCACCCTGACCAGACCCTCCAGGTTGGTGGCCCTGCAGCCTGGGCTGTCACCCAGACCCTCCAGGTTGGTGGCCCTGCAGCCTGGGCTGTCACCCTGACCAGACCCTCCAGGTTGGTGGCCCTGCAGCCTGGGCTGTGACCAGACCCTCCAGGTTGGTGGCCCTGCAGCCTGGGCTGTCACCCAGACCCTCCAGGTTGGTGGCCCTGCAGCCTGGGCTGTGACCAGACCCTCCAGGTTGGTGGCCCTGCAGCCTGGGCTGTCACCCAGACCCTCCAGGTTGGTGGCCCTGCAGCCTGGGCTGTCCTGTCCCTGCCAGAGCCCTCCAGGGCCTCTGTGAGCTCTGTCCCTGCAGAGCCTGCAGCTCCTGGCTGGGCTGTGGGCCCTGGGGTGCCCAGGGCTGTTCTCCCCCAGGGAGGGCTCAGCTGTCTCTGCCTGCAAGCACAGGATGCTGCTGCCAGCCCTGCTGCCTGTGGGATCCTTTCCTCATGCAGTGAGGGAGAGGAGGAACCGGGCACTGCAAGGATTCTCCCCTCCATACATTTGGCTGCTCACTGACACTGGCTCAAACACAAGAAGCACATCAATGAGGAGCAGCAGGCTCTCAGGAAAGCCTTTCATCCCCAAAGTGGGCCTGGCTGCATGGCTGCAGGCTCAGAGAGAAGCAGTTCTGCCCTGGACACACGGGAAGAAGCAGAACAAGAAGGCTGTGGATATACTGGAGCCAGCCCAGTGGAGGCCAGCAAGACTTTGAGGTGGATTGAGAAGAGATGAGGAGAGGCCAAGACCACCAGAAGGCCTGGGGGATGCTGCTGCTGCCTGGAACTGCAGATTGGGAGGGTTATTGAGGGAACAGATGAATGCCACACAAAGAAATTCAGAGTAAAGCTTTCCAAGGAAAAGACCCACAGGAAATGAGTGCTTTCCATCATCTCTGCATCTCTGTGCTCCCTTTCTCCTGCCCCTCCTGAGCTGGCAGAGTATCTCACAGGGATTTTTGCTTCTACCCCCGCTGGTGCAATCTCTTTCCCTTTGAACAGCACTCCCAGCAGCCATCAGTGGGGAGGTGAGTTATGTGTGCCTTGTGAAGCTGCCAGCTGGAGCTGCAATGAACTTTACTTGCACCATCAATCTTGTGCCCAACCCCTCTCTCATCCATGGCTTGGTACAGCTTCTCTATTGCCAGAAAGAGTGGAAGGGAAGAGGCAGCACTTTGTCCTGCTCAGGAACAAGCAGCTCACAGCCTCCAGCTGGTACCTGGTGAGCACAGGTTAGCCCTAAGCCCCTCTTGGAGGCTTATCCCTCTAAAAATGTCCCGCTGGTGATTCAACAGGGCATTGATCATGCAGGCTTTTGTTAATGACCGAGGACTGTGCTGATCAGCCAGGTAGCAAATACAGTGTAATTCTTCTAAAGTGCTGTGCAGCTGGGGATGAAGGCACTGTCAGGATGCAGAGGAATTATGAGTGCTCATGAGGAGTTTAATGCTGTGCACAAATGGACTGGTGAGATCTTTGGATGAATAAAAAGGAAAAAGCTGAGGAGAGATAAGGCTGGTATTGGCATTTACTGATCTGCCTACACATCTAAAAGCACAGGTAGGAAAACCCAGAGAGCTCAAAGAAGGGTCATTTCTAAAAGCCACTTTACAGGGAGAAACCTAATGGTTTCAACCCATTTAGTTTGTCCTGAAGATTGAGAGGGTTTGCACAGAGTTTTGTAAAAATCTGTGTGAGGAGATTATGCTTCCAAGTCTATTTATTTAAAGCCTTGTTTATATACAGGCCTTTTAAAGCGGGCAAAGCCATAAAAAAGATTAAGGACAGGATGCCCTAATGTTTTTTATGCAGGGAGTGTAATTGACCCTCAGATGTTCCACCACAACTGCAATCAAGCTGTTTCATCGTGTGGCATTTCAAAGACAGATTTTGATGACTCTTCAAAGAGCCGGGGTGTAGCTGGAACAAACTGTCTGGAACAAGCTGGAAATGGTGCTCTGGGCTGCTCTGAGCAGTGTCCTGTGCATGGGGTCTCTTGCTGCCTTTACATGGAACAAGATGGGTGGTGGGCACTGTCCCTGCCAAGGAGGGGCTCGTGGCCCAGCAGCCTCCAGATGAGTGCTGGGGAGGAGGAGGAGGAGGTGCTGATGGCCCAGGAGAGGCACCAGCAGGACAGCCACCCCTGCACCTGAGCCCACAGGACGTGGGGAGAGCACAGGGGAGGGCACAGCTCTGCTCCTCTCCCCCCTTGCCTCCTGCTCCCTTTATTTTCCCCTGCCTCGTTGCCAGGTAACTCTGTTTGCCCAGCATGGAAGGACTCTGTTTTCAGAAGAATTCCAAACCAAAGCCTTTTTTCTTCAAACATAAGAAATGATTAATCAGAAACTTTGCTTGGTTTTTAGGTTTAGATTTTTTTAATGCAACTACAGGCAGCAGGAAAAAAAAAATAAAACAAAAAAAAAATCACCAAAGAAGGAATAAGCTTAAAAACTTTTGAGTACAAACCTGAAGAGATCTGTTTGCTGCTCTTGGCTAACCTCTTCTTAAAATTAAATCTGACTTTGAGGTTTCAAGGCTGTCATAGGTGTGGTAGCACTTGAGACAAGCAGAGAGTGAGCCCTTGATGTGGCATATGAGGGGAGGGTCCTGACCATGAGCTGATTTTACCTCAAGCACAACCCTCTGCTGCTGCTCCTCCTGCACCATTTGCAAACTCCCAGAGGTTCTCTATGTTTTGTACACAAAACCAGGGAAAGCTTCAATTTCTCTCTCCTTTCATGGCCTGCTCATGGGTCTTAGTGCAGGCTGAAAGTCAGCTTGAAAAATGTGCATCAAGTCAGAGCTGCCAGTGCTTCCTGAGGGAGCAGGTCACCTCTGTCACCTCTCTGCATGCTGCCTTCAGGGACCTGGGCTTCCCCCAGCAGCTTTTCCTTTCCCCAGTGCAGCCCAGATTTATCTCTTATCTCCATCTAAATGCGAGGGATTTCTCTCCTGCCTGCCACAGCCCCATCAGAAGCAGATGTTATATCACAACACAGCCTGTGAGACTCTAATCAGACACCTAACAGGAAATGTTTAGAATAATGAGCTGAGAAAATCTCTGAAACTCATTCCCTGTGGCAGAGGGAAAGCTGGAGGGAGGAGAGTTTGCTGTGGTCCAGGGAAGTGCTGTATTTCTCCAAAAGAGAGATGTGAGGCTGCCCCAAGCCTATCTGCAGACTGTTACTTAGCAGGCACTAAATCAGGTGCAATGAGCATGACAGGATTTTTCACAAGGCAGTGGGTCACTGCCCAGCTTGCCTTGAGGAGCATAAATAAGAGCATGGAGGGAAGAGTCCATAAATAACAGCAAAGAATTCAGAAGCTGCAGAGACACAGCTCTGTGCCCTAACTCAGAGCAGCATCCCAATGTCCAGGTGACCTCCCTGAGCTTTGGGGTACACCCTCCTCATCCTCCTCATGTTCTGCCTCTGCTCCTGCTGCCTTGGAGCTGCTCCCTGCCCAATCCCACCAGCGGGCACTGCCCAGGATCCATCAAAGAGCTGCCTGCTGAGGGATGCAGCCTCCTTGAGCTCATGCAAACTGGGCAGAAATACATCATGCATGGGTTTAGACAGAGCTGCTTCTTCCCCAGGACATTTTAAAGCCTCTCTGGCTGTCTGGGCCTTGGGCTGGCTCAGGCAGGGCTGGTTTGCTGGCTCACCCCAGCTGCAGGTGCTTTCCTTGATGTTCACAGCAGTCCTTGCTTTTCCCCACCCACCTGCTGCTCGGGCTTCATCTTCTGCCTCCAAGGCCAAGCAGAAGAGGATTGCACTGAGGAGATGTGTGTGATTTATTGCACCTCCTGCAGGAAGGGAAGCACCAAGGGGAAGCATGATTGACATTGGTGCACATAACTCACAAAATCTTTTCATCCTGCTGCTGATATCAGGAGCTCTCTGCTCCCAAATTCCTTGCAGAGGCTCTCCATGGGATGACTTCTCCCGTGTAGGGCATGCCTGAACTGCAACCAGCTCCACCAAATCAATGGCTGAATAAAATGAGAGGGAAATTTTTTTCTTGATGCCTAATGCTTCACAGTGCTGGGTTTGATCCCCTCCAGTGGGGGAAGGACAGGGGCCAGGTGAGCCAGCATTCCCCTCCATTCTCCCTGCTCTCCTGGCTAGGCAGGGATTTCAATCCCTCCTTCCCCTGGGATCTGCTCCTTTGAGCAGCTGCCCTGCCTTTGTGCTGCTGCCCAATCATGCTTGATTAGTTCCTGAAAATCCAGAGCATTATTTCCATTGCCATTTATCACAGCCACTGAGACGTAAACTCAGGAGGGAGGGAGCGAGAGGATACTGCAGGTAAAGGTTTTCAGAAGGCAGAGGGAAAAAGGCAAGAAAATTAAACCCTTGCCATGTAATAGCTCAGAAAAGCTCATTGTGAGGTAGTGCTGTTGAGGAGCCATGCCAGCCTGAAGAGAAATTAGCAAGGACACTGCTGGGAGGCAATCCTGAAGGGAAGAAATGGCAGGGCAGAGCAGAAGAGGGGGGCAGGAGCAGCAGGGCACAGCAGTGGGGGTCCTGAAAGGGCTGGCAGGAGCACAAGAGCTGATTGCACCTGGACTGGGTTCAGCTGCTGCCTCAGCTCCTGTGGGATGCACTGCCCTTTGCACCCCCTTGGAGAGAGGGTGAGAGGAAATGCACTGCTGGATATTGGAAATCAATGCTTCTGCTGCTCTTTAGAGCATTGCTGCCAGGTGCCATGTGCCAGCTCCGTGGGACAAAACAGAGCAAAACGTGCCAAGAGTTGAAGCCCCAGAGTGCCCACCTGGGAGCACGTGCCCATCCCAGAAGCAGCATCCCAGCTTGGCAGCATCATTTTTATCACTGCATGGATAGAGCAGCAGGAGCAATCCTTCAGTGGGAGGAGGAGGAGGCACTGCACTGGCACTTGGTTAAATTCAAACTGAAACCAGCCTGTGGGTGGTTGCTTGAATCCTTGCCAGTGGAGAAGAAGGTGGAAAAAAATAAAATTATTGCTTTGCAAATGACCTTTTTCTCTTGGGTTTATCTACGTTCTTGATGCTATTCTTGATCAACCAGAAAAAGGACAAAATGAAAGGAAATTTTGTTTAATTAAAATGTGTCTGAAAAAGAAAATGTAACGATAATGTAAATGTCCAGCACAACTCATTTTACAAAGCCAGGAGGTGAATGGTCCCTCTGCAGTCCCTGTAAAAACTCCAGAAAAGGAGAGACACCTGTATGAGGGAATCCCAGGAACAGATTGAGCCTATTTTGGCTGCTTTGCAAGTGAGTCATGTCTGTGTGAGAGAAAATCTGCCTGGGACACCATGGGAACCTTGTGGCTGTGCATTTCCAGCAGCCATCAGCTGGGCCATGCTGGCCATCCCACTGGGGCCAGAAAAGGAATTCCCTGCCCCAAATTCATCCTTTCCACAGGGTCCAGCCAGGCAGGACAAGGGCTGAAGCGTGCTGATTGCTTTATGCCAACAGATTTATGCAGCAAAGAACCATGGGGGTTCTGCTCAATAACGAGCACACAGGAGAAAAATAATTTAAAAAAAAGCTATGAATTTTAAATTATTTGTGATTGAAGCACTGAGCTCCTTGTGCCAGGCTGGATCTTCAGGCAGGCACAGCTGTGACAGGCAGGTCCCTTGCTCCTTCAGCAGCAGCAGAGGCCAGGGAGGAGGAGTGCGCTGCAGGAGGGATGTGTTCTGCTGGTTTGGGCAGAACCAGCCCCAGTGCAGCAGGTTTAAGCACAGGGCTCTGTGCTGCAGATCACAGTCACATAATGCATGAAAGGGCAGAGCAATGTGAGGGTGAAAACTCTCCAGGCACCAAGAACAGAGCTGCAGGGGTCCTGCTGGAAGGGTTGGCTTACACGATGGGGTGGCAGATGCTGAGGCTTTCAGGGCTGACTGAGAATGAGCCCACGTGGCAACCAAGCAGCTTGGAGGATGTGTGAGCTGCACAAGGCCCTGGCACATCACCCTTCCCCTGCCACAGAGAGCCATGGGGAGAAACAACCATGGAAACAGAGCCAGGGAGGAGGGAGAGGGACGGAGCCAGCAAGTGTTCCCAACATTCCCCAAAAGCTACAGCGAGGCTCAGCTGAAGTGAAGCAGGACATGTGACGAGGATGGAGATGCCAGTGGAGCAAGCTGGGATGCTCAGGGGGCCACCAGCACGTGTCAGTGACACACCTGCAGTGCCCCTGTGGCCTGAGCCAGCCCTGGGTGCCAGGGGCCCGGGTCAGGGTGCCAGCCTGCACAGGGAGGCTGCTCAGTGCTGTGCAGAGCCCAGGTGGGACAAGGGCTGTGTGCCCTCTGCCAGGGAACTCACTCAGGGCTGGCAGGGAGGAATTGCCAGCGGCCTGCAGCACCCTGGGGCTGCTCAGGGTTCTCCATGGAGGCAGAAACCTTCTGAGCTGCCTTTCTGAAGGGTGAGGGGAGTGAAAAGAGCAGCCAGAGCCTGCCATGGCAACAGGGCTGGCACTGTGGGCTCTGAGGTGGGTGATGAATTGAACTGAGCTCCAGCCCCACGGGAGAAGCTGCTCTGCCTCACAGGAGATGAGCCTTGACACGGGGCTCTGAGCAGGCCAGGCAAACCAGCACAGCCAGAAATGCAATCAGAGATGGTCCTGCTGGTGTCAGCCCCTCACCCAGGAGGCTGCCAAAGGCTGAGGGGCTTGGAAAGCCCAGGGTAACACCGTGTCTGGGTGGGCTGGGGTCATGGACCCCAGCCTATGGACCCCCGGTCTTACACGGACGAAAGCAAAAGATCGGGAGCGCTCTCCTCCACATGGGAATGGGTGTCCTCTGTTTATTGACTTGAGAACCACCAGAGGGGAAAACCCCGCATGGAAAAGAGCCCTGATGGCTCACGGAGGGAGATTTTTATACCTGGGGATGGGGGGCGGAGGAGGAGGGCCACAACCAATGGGAGGGGTGGGGGGAAGGACTGACCTGGGAAGAGACCACCAGGGATAACACTGAGAAGGGGAGAAGGGGAAGAAGAAGGGGAAGAAGAAGAAGAAGAAGAAGAAGAAGAAGAAGAAGAAGAAGAAGAAGAAGAAGAAGACAGTGAAGAAGACAGGGAAGAAGACAATGAAGAAGACGAAGAAGAAGAAGAAGAAGAAGAAGAAGAAGAAGAAGACAGTGAAGAAGACAACGAAGAAGACGAAGAAGAAGACGGCAACAAAGATGAAGACAATGAAGAAGACGACAAAGGCAACAATGACGAATAAGACAAAGATGACAAAGAAGACAACAAAGACAAAGAAGAAGACAAAGAAGAAGAAGAAGATGAAGAAGAAGATGAAGAAGACGAAGAAAACAAAGACAACGAAGATGACAAAGATGAAAACGAAGACAATGAAGACAAAGAAGACGAAGAAGAAGGCAAAGAAGAAGACGAAGACGAAGAAGAAGACGAAGAAGAACACGAAGAAGAAGAAGACTATTACAGCGACCTGAGGAGGTCGCTGGGGTGACAGAAGGATGAGAATCTTGTTTGATGATCAGAAGGCTGGATTTATTGATATATGATATATAATACATTATAACTATACTAAAAAGAATAAGGAGAGAAGTTGCAGAGGCTTGCTAAGCTAAGAATAGACTAGAAGAGAATCAATAACAAAGTTCTGTGTCCAGGGACTCTGTCCCCAGCTTGCTCCTGTGATTGGCCCCCAATTATAAACATGGAACATGAACCAACCACAGGTGCATCCTATTGCATTTCACAGCAGCTGATAACAATTGTTTACATTCTTCTTCTGGTGCCTTTGCTTCCCAGAAGATGCACAAAACCCAAAGAAAGGATTTCTGTGAAAAAATGTCTGTGACAGAAGACAAAGAAGAACACGAAGAAGAAGAAGACAACCGTGAGGTTATGGGACATAAACTTTAAGGAGTTTAGGGGTTTTAGAGGAGCTGAGGTTTTAGTTACAGATAAGCTTTATTGGAGTGAATCAAAATAAATGGGTAGGCCTTGATGGAGTTAAGAGTCAGTAGTTAACTAATAATTGATTGCTTGTCAACATAATGTTTGGTTAGCTGGGTTTATAATGAAGAATATAGAAATAAATAGCTTTAAATGATAAATGGCTTCTAGGAACATGAGATGATTGTAGGCATCCTCTGTTCTGAAACCAATCGAAGATGGGGAATGGGAGTTCTACCAAGGGTTCATTTGTCACATTTGCATTGAAAAGGTAGAAAGGTCAGAACGAGGAAGACCTAATTTATTTCCTCATTTTGGGACCCCTCCCCATGAAAGGGACCACCGACTCATTTTGAGGAACAAGCTACTCATGCTTAACAGCTTTTGAACTAATTACCATGGGAAGTGGGGAATGGGATGTACCAAAGTTATGAATATGCATTTGTATTTTGGGTATTCAATACTTGTATGGATAAAAGGACTCTGTAATCACCTGTAAATTGCAGTGTGTATTAGGGAGCTATCCCACAATAAATACACATTTTCCAACTTGAAACTGTTAGAGAGTCTTTGTCTGTCACAGTTGGATATCGGTACAAGATCAATATCCACATTTTTAATCAATCAGTTTTGGGATACAAACCGTGTGAACAGTGCAAATTACCAAAACACCCAGTGCAAACAATTAAATAACTATTTAGTGCAATATAGCACCAGGGGATTGCAGTGCCCGGGCTCACAGGGCTGCAGGGCAAGGTGGGCAGCCCAGGCTGTGGGCAGGGTGGTGGCTGGCAGGGTGATGGGTGCAGGGTGGTGGGTGGCAGGGTGATGGGTGGCACTGGGATGGCTGGCACCAGCGCCAGCACCCACAGCCCCCAGCACGAGGCTTCCCCGGGTTTGGAGCCTGGCAGCACAGATGGCTCCACAGCTACAGCCAACACTCATTTATTCTGCAAGCTGAGCTCAGACCCTCTGTGGATAACCCAGATAACATCTCAAGGCCTGGGAAGGGCCAAGGCTGATTTCCATGCTCGTCTGTAAATTTAGTAACTCGGAGTTAACGACAGCAAACAGGCTCAAACCATGAACACCGGCATGTGGATGACAGGCCTCCCCTCCCTCTGCAGAAGCAGAAGCCTCTTGTGGCTGAAATATTGCCTGAAAGGAGATTTTCTGTGGTTGAAGGGATTTGCATTTGGGGCTGTGCTTGGGGAAGCAGCTCAGAGCTCCCCAGGCTGCCCCTCTGGCCTTTGGGATTTGGTGCGGAGGGGGTTCTGCTGCCAGCAGCACCCAGGGGATGCCCCATGAGGGCTCAGAGGTGTTCTCTGCCAAAGAACAGAGCCCTGGAGTTAAGAACACACCGAATAATTCATAGGAAGAAATTAATTATTAAATACCTTCTCATTATTGCCACCCTAATTAGAGACCGTTAATTTCATACCTACAAGGTGCTGTAGTGCTCTTGCTGAATCATATTTCCCCCTCAGTCTGAGGGTTTCAACATGTCTGCAGTGCTGGAAGGTAAAAGCAAAGCTGGGGGAGCCAGGGCAGGAACCTCAGGCGCCATTTCCCCATTCACTCTGCAGTAAAACAAGTAGTTTCAAAAATGCCTTTTCCCCAAACCCCAGGCAGTTTCCAACACCTCAAATCACCTTTCTGTGCACAACTGCAATATATTGTACCAGAAAGAGCACTTTGGAAGCCAGTGGGTCAGTCTGCAGGACATGGATCTGCTTGTGGGAAGCCAAAGTTTATCCAAAGGCTCTAGAGGTGGCTGGGTACCCCTGGGAGCATCCAGGCTGCCTTGATGCCTGCTCAGCCCTGCCAGGGGAGCTGAGCCTCTGGGACCCCAGCATCAGCCAGCATCTGCTAGGAGTGCTGCTGATGGGCTCCACGTGGGTCCCTGCTGCTGGGAGCAGGAAGGATCATTCTGGGGAAGTGGCAGTTTTGCCTGATTTGTGTGAGTTTCCTTGTGCTTTTACGGCAGCCCATAAAATGGATCATCTGTCTTAAAAGAGATGGGCAGGTAATCAGCAGCTGAGCTGAGCTCTGCCTCTGGCCCTGCTGCAGCCTGGGGAGCCCAGGAGCTCCCAGGGGAGGCTCCAGGTCCCGGGCTCCATCTGGGCCCTGGCACTGCTGCATTTTCCACCAGCAGGCTGAGGGATCTGGGGGCTTCTCAGGGAAAGTGCCTGGGTGGGGGGAAATGCTCCTTTCTCCTCAGGAGAGCAGCAGACAGCCACAACTCTATTTTCAGCGGAGGTTTCCAAGGCACTTGTTTACCAGCACTGCCAACAGAAGCTGTTATCACATTGGCACTGCTGACAGCTCTGTCTGAAGCTGATTTTCCAGGGGAAGCACCTCAAAAGTGCTGGAGGCAGTGTGGAAGTGAGACAGCAGCTGCATGCACTTGAAACCCATAAATCAGCACCTGAGCAAAGGGATGCTGCTCTCCTTATCCTTGCTGGACAAAAGCTGTCCCTGGGGGTGCCCCTGGGGTGCTGCCTGCTCTGGGGCAGTGCCTGGCACCTGGATCCTCCCCAGCCATCAGCAGGGCTGGGTGTCAGGGGTGGCCAGGGCCGTGATCATCCCCACTGAGCATCTCCTGTCACATCAGCTGGATCCTAACCTGAGCTCCCTGCCGCGCCTGTGATGTGCAGGCTCTGGAGCAGCCCTCGTGGAGGCTGTGCTGTTCTCTCTGCCCTGTTTCTCACAGTTGGTCATGAAATAATTACCTGGGAAGTCAATTTGGCCTGCCTGGATCCATTTATTTACTGCACAGCCATCCTGCTGATTTCTCCCAGGCCCACGGGCTGTGAAGAGCTGCTGCCAGGCACTGATGCAAGAGCTGGCACCCTCAGGGTCTACACCAGGAGACACTGAGGTGCTGTGGCGGAGCAGAAAGCAGCACCCACCCTCTCTGTGCCCTTTTGCAGGGTGGCATCAGTGCAGGAGCCTTGTCCTGTCCTCCAGCTGCTGTTTCTGCCAGCAGCCCCGTCCTGGCTGCCTGCGGCCACATCTGGGCACACTGGGGAGCTGGCATGGGGCATCCAGCCCTGCCCTGCCCGGGGCCTCCATCCCTGCAGGGCGGCCAGGACACCCAGGACACCCAGGGGACACTCCTCCTGCAGAAAGGGACACCTATCCTGCAGAAAGGGACACCTGTCCTGCAGAAAGGGACACTTCTCCTGCAGAAAGGGACACTCGTCCTGCAGAAAGGGACATCTGTCCTGCAGAAAGGGACACCTGTCCTGCAGAAAGGGACACTTCTCCTGCAGAAAGGGACACCTGTCCTGCAGATGGGGACACTCGTCCTGCAGAAAGGGACACTTCTCCTGCAGAAAGGGACACCTGTCCTGCAGAAAGGGACAATTATCCTGCAGAAAGGGACACCTGTCCTGCAGAAAGGGACAATTATCCTGCAGAAAGGGACACCTGTCCTGCAGATGGGGACACTCGTCCTGCAGAAAGGGACACCTGTCCTGCAGAAAGGGACACTTCTCTTGCAGAAAGGGACACTCGTCCTGCAGAAAGGGACACCTGTCCTGCAGAAAGGGACACCTGTCCTGCAGAAAGGGACAATTATCCTGCAGAAAGGGACTCCTGTCCTGCAGAAAGGGACACTTCTCTTGCAGAAAGGGACACTCCTCCTGCAGAAAGGGACACCTGTCCTGCAGATGGGGACATTTCTCCTGCAGAAAGGGACACTTCTCCTGCAGAAAGGGACAATTCTCCTGCAGAAGGGGACACTTGTCCTGCAGAAAGGGGCACTTGTCCTGCAGAAAGGGACACCTGTCCTGCAGAAAGGGACACTTGGCCTGCAGAAGGGGACATTCCTCCTGCAGAAAGGGACACTCGTCCTGCAGAAAGGGACACCTGTCCTGCAGAAAGGGACACTTGTCCTGCAGAAAGGGACACTCGTCCTGCAGAAAGGGACATTCCTCCTGCAGAAAGGGACACCTGTCCTGCAGAAAGGGACACTTGTCCTGCAGAAAGGGACACTCTTCCTGCAGAAAGGGACACTCGTCCTGCAGAAAGGGACACCTGTCCTGCAGAAAGGGACGCACACTGTGGGGACAGGAGGGATCCGGGCACTTTTCTGGGTGTGAGCTCCCACTCAGCCTTGTCTCAGCAGCCCTGGCAGCACGGTGCAGGAGGCAGCTCAGGGAGCATCCTGTGAAGATTCCAGCCTTGCGTCAGTCTCCCATCAATTTCCTGGAGTAATGAAGAGGTAATTAAATTTTGCAGTGGAAGGGAAGCTTCTCCAATGGCGAGAGCATATTGTAGCTGCCGAGCTCATCAGGGGAAATGCTGGGCTCCAAATTAAATGCATTTACTGTTTCATGTACCCTCACTTACAATCGTTGTAATGAATCTGGGAATTAATTGTTTGCCCATTTAAAACAAGTCCCCTCTTGCACTGAGCCGTGCTCCCCTCCTCCCAGCCCTCTGCAATTTGATATTTCAGTTAGAAAACAAATTGACATTCATTGGAAAATCAATCTTTTCATTGTTTAACTCTCATTTCTCTGGGGAGCGTGTGGGAGTGGAATTACATCCTCTGATATGAGCCCTTCCTGAATGCCTGATTGGGGCTGGGGAGCAGGGAGGCTGCGAGCCCCCAGGAGCAGCAGGACCTGCTCTGGGGACCCATCCCTGGTGCTGCTGCCTGAGGAGGGGCAGCCCGGGCCCCAGAGCACCAGCCTGTTGCCTTGGTAATGAGCCCAATAATAGAGCCTGTCACCATCAGCTGGGAGAAAATGGCAAGTGTGTTGTGGTGTTGTGATGTCCCCAGGACGAGGTGAGAGATGAGAATCTGACTCCATGTTCTCAGAAGGCTGGTTTATTATTTTATGATATTCTATTAAAAGAAAATGATGGTCTAAAACTACACTAAAGAAAGAGGAAGGAGGCATCAGAAGGTTAGACAAGAATGATAATAAAAATCCATGACAGACTCAGATTCCGACACAGCTGATGGTGATTGGTCATTAATTAAAACAAATCACATGCTGGGTAAACAATTCTCCAAATCACATTCCAGGGCAGCAAAACACAGAGAAGCTGAGGCTTCTCATCCTGTCTGAAGAAGAAATCCTGGCAAAGGGATTTTTCAGAAAACACCACAGTGCCAGAAGCGCTTGTTGTGCCGGGGGACACGGCAACAAGGAGTGCGAAGAGCAGCAAAGACACACACAAAGACACACACCACCTTGTATGTGTCCGGGCTGGGGGGGAAGAACAACCAGAATTTTGTGCCAGTCTGAGAGGAGCTGCTGCCACCAGGGTGCCCAGGGTGCCCTCCCAGCCGTGCCAGCCTCCCCTTTGCAGGAGGACACGGCAGTGCCCGCCCTGGGCTCCGCTGTCTCCTGGTCAGTGGGCACTTTCTGAGCACCCCAGCAGCTGCCCTGGCAGGGATCCCTCTGCTTCCCACGGAGACACTTGCTGCTGGAATAAACTGCTGTTTTTATGGGTAACGCTGGTTGTCTTTTACGCTTACTGCCAGAAAATGAATAGCCACTTTTATGCAAAAAGGTTTTACTGCGGTATCAGAATGTGCTAATGAATACACAGAACCAAATTGAGGGGTACCCCAGAGCCAAAATGCCCGGACAGAGATTTACAGTAAAACGAGTGGCAGGCAAAGATAAAAGCCTGCAATCAAAGTGGGTCATATAATTAATACTGGGGACAATAAATTCCTGAAAAATTGAGCTGTCAGTCCCTTCCATCCAGAGTCCCAGCTCCATTTCAAAGCTAAATAAACTGTAGTCCCAAGGAGTTAATGCAGCAGACAAACCCCACAGCTAAAGCAGCTTCTGCATTCACAAGGGATGAAGTTTCCTCTCCCAGAGCTGCACTGTCTGAAGGGGACCTCCAAGGAAGCCAAAGAGGGATTCTCCATCAGGGACTGTAGTCATAGGAGGAGGAGTGAAGGGCTCAAACTGAACCAGGAAAAATTTAGGTGAGATAGAGGGAAAAAAATCTTGACTGTGAGGATGGTGAGGCACTGGAAAATGTTGCCCTGAGAAATTGTGGGTGTCCCATCCCTGGAAGTGTTCAGGGCTAGGTTGGATGGGGCTTGTAGCAGCCTGGGATAGTGGAAGGTGTCCCTGCCATGGCAGGGGGGCTGGAACGAGATGATCTTTCAGGCCCTTTCCAATCCAAACTGTTCCATGGTTCTGCTTCAAGGGACTGCCTGGGAGCCACCCCACGGCCACCCAGGACACCCAGTGGTGGCACTGGGGGAACCAGCCCATATCCAGGTCCTGCTGAGGGTCCAGGAGGGAAGACTAAATGTGCCCAGTGTTTCGGGTGCAATCCTGCTGCTGGCCCCACATCCAGCCTGCCCCTCTCCCCTCCAGCCCTGCTGTGCCTTTGGCACAGGGAGCGGGGCCAGTGGTGCTGTGAAAGACAACTCTGCAGCCCCATAATCACATCCCCTCCCTTTTCTCATATTCTCACTTAGCAACACCATATGAGCATCTTTGTCAGCTGCATATTAGGAACCATTCGTCATAAAAAATTCAGGGCTATGAAAATAAAGTGACCTCTCCGAGGGCTTCAATTACACTGGAAGGTAATTGTGTCTTCCCCAGGCCTCCATCAGGGTGTTTGGGAGTCCTCAGGAACAATTTATGTATTTATTACAGTTTAAGCATCCTTAGCCCTCAGCTCTTCCCAGTAATGAAAATATATAGTGCAGAACGCAGCAGATACAGACCGAGCCAGTGTAAAATGTCTCAGCCATGGAGAGAGGTGCCTGTAACCCCCAGCACCCCCACAGCTGCTCCCCCAGCACCCCCACAGGGCACAAAGAGGCAGCAGGACAAGGGCAATCACAGCAGTGGGTCAGGGGCTGAACCATCCACTCTGGGGCTGGCACCACGGCAAGGCAGAAAGCCTTTCCCAGGGAAAAAATACACATTCATTATTGCTCCTGGCACTAAAGGTTGCTTGGAATTGGGGCAGAAAGGCAAAGCAGGCTTTATTTCTTTGTGGGGCGGGTTGGTTTCTTTCTCCAAAGGCTTTTTTTGCAGGCAAGGAGCAGGGACCAGCAGCAGAGGTAATGGGGGCAGGTTCAGCTCGTGGCACACCAGGAGCAGGGCTGGGCTGGGGCTCTTTGTGCCTGGGGGTCCCTCTGAGCTTCCCTCCCCTCTGAGGTGCCACAGGTGACCTGAGCTGAGCTGTTCCCATGGGAGCTGCTGGCTCTGGCACAGACACCACCAAAGGAGAGGAGATGCTGTGAAAAACAAGGTCATTCAGGTCCTCCCCTGCCAATCCTGGCCTTGAAGGGAGCTGAGCAGGTTGGCAGCAAAAGTCACCTGAAGGGCCCAGGCTTTCATTCCCCTTCAGCTCTGAGGAGCAGCTCTGCTTGGACCTGCACAGCCAAAATCTGTGCTGAAGATGCAATAGGAAAAAAAAAAAAATTAAAAAAAGAGCCTTCTAAGATGCCACTGGACAAAGCAAGACAAAAAGGGAATTTCTTTTTTCTTGTCGGAAAGACACCGAGTCCTACACCTTGGATGAGAAAGAGATGCTTTAACAAGAAAAAGATGTCACTAAATCCCTGGGCTATAAATCATTCTTCTCACAGCCTTGCAGCAAAAACACTTAACAGGCCTGCTGAGCAACGGGGGCGCAGGAGCCCGTGTGGGGATTGCATCTGATCCAGGATAAACGGGCACACGGGCCCAGCCACTTGTTTTATGGCTGTAGGAGAGTTGTACAGCACCTGGGAAATGTTTCTTGCTCCTGCTGAGTTGCAGGCTAACGTCATGGAGAGGATGCAGCTGGCAATGGATGAGCCTGCAAGATCCAAGGGCTGCACACTGGGCAGCCTGGGGCGATGGTCTTGCAATAAAACCTTGTGATCGTTCACGCACGTGGCTTCATCTGGCAATTTACAATTTATTTAAATTTCTGGCAAGTAGAAAGAAAGAAGGGCAAAATGTCTGCTGCATTAAAGCAGAAATTGGTGCCAGCAGCCTCCCACCCACAGTGTCTGGGTTGTGATGCCGTGGGGAAACCTCCTCTGGGCCATGTGTGTGACCAGGGTGAGTGTCAGGAGAACTTCCAGAGGCTTCAGATGGACAAATCCTGATACAGAAACCATTAAGCCAGATGCAAGAGGATGCTCTGTGGCTGCATTGATTTAATTGCTGAAGAAGAGGTAATTGCTTGGGGAGTAGTGCCTGTGATCTGATTATAGTCAGGAGGAGCAGAGGGCAGCCCCAGCCAGCAATAGAGCCTCTCACTGCTTCAAAAATGCTGAAATAAATCAGGGGAAATTACCAGCAAAACTGACTGGGTGGAAAAAAACAATAACTAAACGGCTGTGAATGGAAAGTGAAAGAGCTCTTTAAGCAGTGTTGTAGAAACAGTGAAGGGAACAATTTAGCCAGAAGTTAGGCTGACAGCTGCTAGAAATCAGAAAATAATAGCTGGGAAACGAGAAAGGGAAAGGTGTCTGGAGAAGATGGCACGAGAAGCACAGGAAATTGGGATGAGAAGCAAAGCAATAACAAAATGTTCACTGTTAGTGGAGATGCCGCTGTTCCAAGGAGGCGAATTTAAACAGAGCGAGGAAAAAGACACAGGATCCTCCTGTGGGCAGGAAAGGCTGGCAGTGTGCAAGAGGCAGGCAGGTGTGATTGAAAGAAGGAGGACATGCATTTATACCAGCTGAAGGTGATGGATGCTCTCTCTTCTATTTTCACCACAGAGGCATATTTAAAATTGGCTGACCTACCTAGGTGCCTGTCTGGAGCTGCAGCGCTGCCCAGGTCACTCCTGGCCCAGGTTCAGCTGCTGAACCAGGCTGGAGCTGCTTCCCACTGCCTGGAGAAATGGAAGGGGATGGAAGCAGAGGGGCTGGGACACCATCCACGGTGGGTGGCAGTGAGCACAGTGCCCAAGCCCTGGTGATGCCACCCTCCCCCTGCCCCTGCTCCCCACAAGTCCTGTGCAGGGCTGATGGCCCAGGTGGGGAGAAGGAGCACCGTGTGCCCACCAGTGCCTGTGAACTGGGTCAGAGAGGGCCAAGCTGGGAGCTGAGAAGATCCCACCAGAGTGCCAGCTATGGTCCTGATGCTGCTCCCTGGAACTGGGCTCTCCTGCTGCTTCAAGTCCCCACAAAGGCAGCTTCCACTCCTGGCTGCAGTAGGCAACATCTGCCTGGGGAGAGCCCAGCGGGTGCAGGTGAGGAGCCACATCCCTGGGGATGGCTGTTTGCGAGCAGCACTGCTCACCCACTCTCCTGCCAGCAGTTCTGCTCTTTTGAGGGACAGCACCACTGTGGTGAGGGACTGCTCAGCATCCCACTGCCCCTTCTGCCCGGCAGAAAGCATCACAGACCCCTCTGCCCCAACTTCCAGGTTCTCATAACCACCAGCAGGCAGATCTGCTGCCTATCCCCAGGCATTTGGAGAACTGCTGGCGTGGCTGGGGACATCCCCTCCTCTGCTCTCCGTTGGACCAGAACAACTTCATCGTGCTTTACTTTTGGTTCAAATCTTTCCACTGGTGATCCCAAGGAGAGCAGCCATGAGTTAATGAGGGGTCTCTGTTTTCCTGAACGCTGAAAGTGCCCCAGCAGTGAAGGTGTAATTATTGAGAGCTGGACATTAACCTCCATATGAGCCTGGTCTCGCTGCCTTTCATTCCTTTGGTTTTATTGATCCTCCTTCCTTGACTTGCTCTTGCTTCCTCTCTTTTGAAGACTTAGAAATTAATGGGCAGCTCAAAGGAAGCACACATTGCTGCTGTAATGAAAAAGGATAGCAGTGCAGTGCTCTGACTTTGTGGCTGCTCTCTGGGGCCCTCGTTACGTTTGTTTCCATCCGAGCACCATTTCCGCACAAACAAGATTGCGTTAGCCTTCATTCTGACCTGGCTGCAATTCCTACCAGAGAGCTGTTCCAGCTCAGAAATGGGCAGATTTGCTCTTCAGGCCAATGAAAACAAGCCTGCAAGGTTGAAAAGAAGATGTCAAAATCAGGCACTAAAGATCACTTAAAATGATAACAGTTGTACTTGAAGCAAAAATCATATACAAAGCTTTCATCTGGCAATTTTCATCCTCAGGCAGCAAAGTGCTTTACAACAGAGTTCGCTGTCAGCAGCCCTGTTTGTAAAGATGAGCAGAAATATGGCTTTTGCTTTCTTTGCTGTGTGTCTCTGCCCCAGACCAGCTTGTTAACCAGGCTCAAAGGCTTTCCTGCCCCCCAGGACGTGTCAGTGCCCACCTGACATCCCAGTGACGGCACCACAGGGGTTTGCCCTTGCCTGATTGCCTCAATCCTCCTTTCTCCTTTTGTCCTCCCACTGAATCAAGAGAGCTGGCTCTGATTGGAGAGGGGGTAATGTCGGAACTCAGTGCATCCCTCCAGGTGTCCAGAGTTGCTGGGACCCCGCCGGGGGGCTCAGAGACCCTGGCACACAGCCCAGAGCACCTGGGGATCTGATTTTGACCCTTGGAGCAAATTACCAGCTTTGTATGAGGACCTGAAAGCCACACAGGTTTGAATGGTGTAATAACAAAATGATCACAGGGTGAAAATGTAGATTTTAGGGTTTTTGGTATGGGGGTTATGGGGACAAGATGGAGGAATCTGGGCGTGTCCAGCCTTCCTTCTTCTTCTTGTTCTCCATTTTCTGCTGTGATGTTGGCACTTTGGGGTTGGTTTAGAGTAGAAGGGCACTGTCTAACATAGGTGATGGGTATTGGGAATTAAGTGTAAATATGTTATACATAGTTTGTAGTACAAAAGGACAACACAGAGTGCCTGTGGCTGCCCCGCTGAGCAGACCTAGGCAGGGCAGAGAGAAAATTTTATAGATAAGAATTAATAAACAACCTCAAGACTGAAAAGTGAAGAGTCCAGACTCATTCTTCAGCTGCTCGGGCCGAGGCCGAGACATCCTGCACATCTCAGGGCAGCAATTATCAACAGCAACCTGAGAAGGTAACACAGCTGCTTGGCTCCTGTTGGCTCATCCTCGTGCTGCAGAGGTGGCTGGAGCCACCCAAACATGTCCTGTACCCCTAGCTCCTCAGCTGGGTGGCTTCCAGGCCCGCTCCCCTGTGCCTGAGCTGAACCTCGTGCTCATTTCAATGGGGAGGGTTTCCTCAGCTGCTGGACGTGGGTGGATTTTTCCCAGGGAGCCCATTGGCACCCTGACACCTGCCCACTGCTTTTCCTCATTCCTCCTTGATTCTGCAGAGTATCTGGTGCACCAGAGATGCTGCTGAGATGGATTTGATCTAACCCTGAGGCTGGCCAAGGGGAGAGAGGCTGCACCTTTGGCTGGGCTCGTGCTGGGCTTCCCCTCTTCACCTCCTCTGTGCTGGAGGAATGCTGGCACCGCAGGGTTTGCTGCCAGAAAAGCTCAGCAAGGAAATCACTCCTGCAGGAAGTTTAATTGCTGCCATTAAGCCTTTAATCTAGCTGCAGTGTGCGTCTCTGAATGGTGATGCCATCCCTGAAATGCAGGCACACAGCCTCCTCAGCGCCCTGTTTACAGCTATTTTTAGTGACCCAGAAGCAGGTAGCTCCACACTTGACCAGAAAATTAATTTTAAAAAAATTAATAGCTCACACACACATAGAGACACACAAGCAAAGCTCTCTATGCTTGGAGAATCTCCTCCCCCAGCCCACAGTGCCAGGACTGTGAGTGCTCCTTGTTCCTGTGCTGACCCTGGGACACAGAGCCCCCACCCTGCTGCAGCCCCTCCACAGGCACACGGGGACAGGGCAGAGGCCCCTGCTCTTGTGCAAACCCAGGGCAGAAAAGGGAATGTTCCTGTGTCTGGTCTGGGGTGCCCTGACCCCCAGGGAAGCTCTGACTCTGACCCTCATCCATGGAGAAAGTTTCCCACACTTCAAGGTAGACTGGAACCCACAAAAATGTGCAATAGATCATAGAGAATAGTGCAGGTGTATCACTTGGTGAGAAATTTAGGGTTTGGGATTTTCAGTGTGCTGTGGATGGAAGCAGATGGAGGGCACAGGGTGTTGTCTTGGGTTTCTTCTTCATGCTTCTTCTTCTTCTTCATGGGTTTGGGTGGCATTTTGTAATTGGGCAGAAAAGTCCCCATTGCAGTTCTTTGGGATCAGTTATTGGGTTAAAAGGGGAAAATAATCCAGGTGTCAGCTCTTCATTGGATAGTTTAGTCTTAGGAGACCTTGGAACAAGAGATTGTTGGCCATTTTGTGCCTTGCTGCTCAACTCATGGTTGTGAGACTGTTTTACTGATAAGAAATAATAAACATCTGAATATGAACATGAACCACTGTCACTGTGATATTTTCTGAAAAATCCCTTCACCAGGATTTCTTCTCCTGGCAAGATGAGAAGCCTCAGCTTCTCCATGTTTTGCTACTCTGGAATGTGATTTGGAGAATTGTTTACCCAGCATGTGAATTGTTTTTAATTAATGACCAATCCCAGTCCAGCTGTCAGACTCTCTGGTCAGTCACGGGTTTTTATTATCATTCCTTTCTAGCTTTCTGATGTCTCCTTTCTCTTTCTTTAGTATAGCTTTAACATATCATTTATTTTAATATATAAATAATAAACTAATAAAATAATAAACCAGCCTTCTGAGAACTTGGAAACCAGCACGCTCTCTCTCAGCACTGCAGGCCAGCCCAGCCTGACCCTCCTGCTGCCCCTGTGCTGTGCCTGTGCCCCCAGCCCCTCCTTGCTGTCCCCTCACCCTCCCCATGGTTGCCCCAAGCTGCCCCTGGATGCTGCCATTGATCCCAGAGCTCAGGAGGTGTCAGAACCCAGGACATTCCTCTGGCTGCCCTGGAGGGCTCCAGACCCTGGCAGGGGGCTCAGAGGCCTTGGCACAGAGTCACAAACACCTGTGCCTTTCATTTTAGCCCATGGAAACAATTACCAACTTTGTGTGAGGAGTTACAAGCCACAAGGGTTTGAGTAGAATGACAGTGAATTTGTCACAGGGTGAAAAAGTAGAATTTTGGGGTTTTTAGAATAGGGGTTCAGCAGCCAAGATGGAGAGATTTGGTCATGCCTTGTCCTTCCTCTTTTTTTCTTCTTGTTCTCCATCTTCTGGGTGATGGTGGCACTTTTGGATTGGTTTAGAGTAGAAATACTCTGTCTAACATAGGTGATAGGTACTGGAAAATTATTGTAAATAAAGTACACGTAGTTCTTAGTATAAAAAACTAACACAGCTCCAGGGGTGGTCAGTGTGCCACAGATCGACTTGCCAGACAGATCTCAGCAGGTCAGAGAAAGAATGTTAGAGACAACAGAGAATAAACAACCTTGAAAAGCAGAGCTGAGGAATCCTGACTCCTCCTTTGATCTCAGGGCTGGGAAAAAGAGACTCTCTAACACCTCAGGTTTATCCTGACCACAGAGAGCCCGAGAAGGAGGAACACACCACGTGCTCCAGGCCCTCACGTTGGTGATGCTGGAAGGTTCTGGAAAAGGAGGAGCAGTGTGACCTCCCTGGGGGCTGGGCAAGGACAGGGTGGTGCCATCAGGGCCTTGTCCACCGGTGCCACAACTGCCCTGCAGGTCCCTTCCTGTGGCTCCTTGAGGGCTCCATGCACAAGGGCAGGTTGGTGCCATCAGGGCCTTGTCCACTGGGGCCACAACTGCCCTGCAGGTCCCTTCCTGGGGCTCCTTGAGGGCTCCATGCACAAGGAGAGGGTGGTGCCATCAGGGCCTTGTCCACCAGGGCCACAACTGCCCTGCAGGTCGCTTCCTGTGGCTCCTTGAGGGCTCCATGTACAGGCACAGGGTGGTGCCATCAGGGCCTTGTCCACCGGTGCCACAACTGCCCTGCAGGTCCCTTCCTGTGGCTCCTTGAGGGCTCCATGCACAAGGGCAGGTTGGTGCCATCCGGGCCTTGTCCACCGGGGTCACAACTGCCCTGCAGGTCCCTTCCTGTGGCTCCTTGAGGGCTCCATGCACAAGGAGAGGCCCAGGAGATGCCAGCAGAGCCTGTGGGGATGTGTGGCAGCAATGGAGCTTGCCCACAAGAGGAGAGGCTGTCAGAGACACACCAGCTGCCAAGGCTCCCCTCCTTTGTGAGGCACAAAAATCTCCTTTGGTGTTTGTCCAGCCACACCTAAATGAGCTGTCCTGTGAGAAAACCGATGCTTGGAACTTTTAGACAAGCGTGGACAAAGCGGGGTACCCCCCAAAAGGCTGCTTTCAATAGAGACTTCATTTCATCTGGATGTCTTATTCCAGCAAAATCTTATCTGCAAGTTTCAGGGCTGCCTGAGAAATCTTGCTGCCTCACCAGGGAAAAGGATATTTAAAAAGGATTAAATCTGACAGACTTATACCAAAAGTGGATTTTTAAGACATAAGCTAAGACTCGAGATGGAAAGGTTAGTGGGCTGTTGAAAATGCACCTGTATTTAAGCTAATACAAGCGAATTTCTAGTTGATTCTGGGCAGGCTGGGTGTGATGGGCTGTGCTGGGGGCTCAGGTGCTGAGGAGGGCAGGCAGGTGCTGGGAAGAGAGGGGATCACAGAATTTGAGCACAGACTGTGAGCACAGACTGCCCAGGGGCTGCTGAGGTCCTGGCAGGGCAGCAGCACACATTGCAGGGCTGGTGAAAGCAGGCACTGAGGTTGGCGTGTGGAATGGACACCCCACCAGCAGGACAAGTTCTGACCAAATCTGAAGCATAACAGGACACCAGAGAGCCCAATGCTCCTTCCAGATGGGAGTCTCATCACCCCTCCCCTCACCTGTGCATCAATTAGGGCTTGGCTCACCCCACAGCTATGAAATAACTCAAATCAATCAAACACATCCTCTCCTTGGCCATTAAGGCTTGCTCCAATTAGCTCCAGCTTTAAAGCAGAGAGAGTGGGATATAAATTCTGCCTCACAAAGCTCCCACCTACATTTCTCTCCTAATGTTGAAATGACATTTCTGCCCACTGGAAAGAGGACCTTGGGAAAGACTCTCTGGATAGTTCATTTGCTGGAAAATAGAACTGACAGCACAATTAATCTCACAGCCTGTGACTTTTAAGCCAGCGCTGTGGGTGTGGGTGCTCTGGGATGAGACCAGGAGAGGCTGGATAAATATCACTGTGATGATGCTGCTGTCCTGGAGACCTCCAGCCTCTCCTGGTGCTCTGCCCCATGGTCTGTGTGGCTGCCAGGATGTGTCCCTGTGGCACAGCTGGCACGGAGCTGGCTGTGGCACAGGGAGCCAAGCTGCTGAGCTGTTGTGCTGTGCCCCAGAGGCACCACTGCTGCCAGCCAAAGCCACTGTCCCCACCCAGAGCCCAGGGCTAGCACAAAAAGAGCCCCAAAACCAAAGTGCTTTGCTCCCATTTCCCTTCCCAGTGCTCCCAGGAGCTCCTCAGGCAGCCCTGGCAGCTGCAGACACACAGAGCCCTGGGCAGTACCTGGGCAGGGCTCCCACCTGGCTCAGCCCCACCAAGGGAGCCACCAGGGCTGTCCCTGCCCAGGGCCAGGCTCCAGCACAGCTCTGAGTGCCAGCCTGGGTTTAGGGCACAGCTGGCACCACCTGCCTGGCCCCAGGGCAGGCACTGAGGGCTCTGCAGGCAGCAGGACCTGCCTGTGACCTGCCCAGGAACCAGCCAGCCCTGCAGCTCCCACACAAATTACAGGATCAGCCTCACAGTCCATTCAGAGCACTAAGTACCCATTTCCTCGTGTTGCTCTTGCTATTCTTATTACTATTTATTATTATTACTATTATTATTATTATCATCATCTTCTTCTCGGCAGGTATAGAGGCACCTCAGGCTGCCAGGTTCTGTTGTGGCAGCAGCTCAATTCCCCTGCGCCTCCTGCATGGAATCCTTGCCATGAAAGAGGCATTTGTGGGGAATGACTTTCCTCAGCTCCAGCCCTTCCCTGCTGCCTTGTTCTGGCTGCTGTCCCCTGATCTGCACACTGAACACGTCACACTGTCACCCCCTGTCACACACACCCCCTGTCACACACACCCTGCATGTCACACACACCCTGTCACACACCCCCTGTCACACACACCCTGCATGTCACACACACCCTGTCACACACACCCTGGTGTCACACACACCCTGCCTGTCACACCCTGCCTGTCACACACACCCTGGTGTCACACACACCCTGTCACACCCTGCCTGTCACACACACCTGCCTGTCACACACACCCTGTCACACCCTGCCTGTCACACCTGCCTGTCACACACACCCTGTCACACACCCTGTCACACACACCTGCCTGTCACACACACCCCATCACACCTGCCTGTCACACCTGTCTGTCACACACACCCTGGTGTCACACAGACCCTGTCACACCCTGCCTGTCACACACACCCTGTCACACACACCCTGTCACACACACAGCCTGTCACACCTGTTTGTCACACACACCCTGTCACACACCCTGTCACACACACCCTGTCACAAACCCTGTCACACACCCTGTCACACCTGCCTGTCACACACACCCTGTCACACACACCCTGTCACACCTGCCTGTCACACCTGCCTGTCACACCCTGCCTGTCACACACACCCTGGTGTCACACACACCCTGTCACACCCTGCCTGTCACACACACCCTGTCACACACACCCTGGTGTCACACACACTCTGCCTGTCACACCTGCCTGTCACACCTGCCTGTCACACCCTGGTTCTGCTGCCACCCCAGCAGGTTCCCAGGGGACACCTGGAGCCCTGCAGGTCCCAGACACTGAGATGTCACTTTGGTGCTCCAGCACTTAGGGAACAGAGCAGAATTAATGTTCTGACAGAGCTGGTGTGCTAAAATACGATACAAGTTAGGCCATAACTCACCTGACCTTGCATTTCACATAATTTCTAGTGACATTTGTCATGAATAAATAGCCTGTCATGTGTCTGTGCTCTGGGGCAGCTGCTGCAGAGCACAGGGAGGTGTAAACACTCCCTCGGGGGTTTACCTGGGCTGGGGTTCCCTCCTGCCATCATTTCCCGTTCAGCAAGGGACAAAGCACCAAAGGGACGGGAGCCCCCGCGCTTTGGGATGGCTGGGAAGCTCTGCCTGGGGCTGGGGCTGTTCCTGCCCTCCCAGCTCACTCCTGGCTGCTGGGGAATCTGCCCATTGCCATGGAAACCGCGCTGACATCAGGCGCTGCCAACGTTGTTCCAGTGACTAATTGCTTCAGGAGCGGTGAGCCAAATTGCTGAAACCATTCCCAGAACCCAGGATCTGTATTTAACACCAGGCACATGCCAAAGAATGTCCCTCACCTGCAGGGACGCTGGGCAGGGCTGTGGGAGCACAGCTGGGCACAGAGGGGCTGTTAATTCCTAATTTTCTGTGCTTCTTGAGAGCTGTTTTGTACCTATTTAAGCTGCCTGGGTAGTGCCAGCCTCCAGCTCAGGGGCTCTCCTGTTTTCCCCGCTCACGGGCTCTGTGGTTGTTGCTGCTGCTGCTGACAGCAGCTCCCTGGTCTTTTTCTCTCTTGTTTTCCTCCTTTGGTGCCTCGTTCCTCTCTGTGGCTCCTCGGGGTTGGAGGCTCACAGGGTGAGGATCCCCCTCCGGGACAGTGCAGATTTCCAGCGCTCAAGCTGCCCCCGTGGCCACTCCTGTGCTGCCCGCACCATCAGGGGCTGCACACGTGGCAATGCCTCCTTGTGCCATCCTTCATGGGAGCTGCTCCCTGTGCTCCCACTGCAGAGCCCTGCCCAGAGCCCCTCCAGGCAGGGCAGCTGTGCCTGTGCAGCTGGAAGGCAGCAGCAGCCCCACAGCCAGGCCAAAAGCTGCTGCCTCACTGGCCTGCCCCTCCCAATGCTCAGGGGAGGTGCAGGAACCATTGCTGCCTCTGGCAGAGTCAGAAATGGGGGCAGAGACCCCTCCTGGCTGCTGAGAGCCCCTTCCAGCCCGGCCTGGAGCTCTGCCAGGGATCCAGGGGCACCCACAGCTGTGCCAGGGCCTCACCACCCTCAGATTGAACAATTCCTTCCTGACATCTAAATACACCTGCTCTCTTTCACTTTGAAGCCATTCCCTCATCAGATGTCCCTCTCTCTGTTTTCTGTGAGTGCTGGAGGGATGCTGGGGGCTTCAGGTGCTGGAGAGGCACCTGCACAGCCAGCAGTGAAGGCAGGCAGGGTCTGGGTGCTGCTCATCCCAGCACTCCACGGCTGGACAGCATCCACCAGACTGCAGAACAAGGCAGAGCTCCAGCAGGAAGGCACTCAGGGGCTTGGCCTTCCAGTGGTTTCATTTTGAAATAACAAAGAGCAGAAAAAGCCCCACTCAGAGACCTCTCACAGGGCAGGACAGTGAAACTCCTGCCCTTGGCACACAGCCTGTGGGCTGCTTTCCTCTGGATCTACTGGATCCTGCAGCCAATCTGATGGGAAAAGCACCCCAAACCCCAACCAGGCCAGCTCTGCATGTTTATTCGCTTAAATGTTTTAAACCCCTTCTTTAAGGATATGTGATGGGTTATTGCATCAGCAATTTATAACCCTGCCTCCCTACAGCATCCTAACTGTTTATGGCTCTGTGTTATTTACTGCCTGACACTGAAATAACAAACATTATGGGAATTTGTTCAGGAGTTATTTGGGCACCCCAGAGGCGGGGGGCAGGCAGTGGCACAGCTGTGGTGGACAGAAACCTCAGTGCCCAGCCTGCAGCACCATGCCTGCCTGCAGCACCATGCCTGCATCCCTGCCTGCATCCCTGCCTGCAGCACCATGCCTGCACCCCTGCATCCTTCACTGCATCCCTGTCTGCATCCCTGCCTGCATCCCTGCCTGCAGCACCATGCCTGCATCCCAGCCTGCAGCACCATGCCTGCATCCCTGCATCCTTCACTGCATCCCTGCCTGCATCCCAGCCTGCATCTCTGCATCCTTCACTGCATCCCTGCCTGCATCCCAGCCTGAAGCACCATGCCTGCATCCCTGCATCCTTCACTGTATCCCTGCCTGCATCCCTGCCTGCATCCCTGCATCCTTCACTGCATCCTTCACTGTATCCCTGCCTGCATCCCTGCATCCCTGCCTGCATCCCTGCATCCTTCACTGCACCCATGCCTGCATCCTTCACTGTGTCCTTGCATCCGTCACTGCATCCATCCCTGCACCCCTGCATTCCTGCATCCCTGCATCCATCCCTGCATCCATCCCTGCATCCCTGCCTGCCTCCATCCCTGCATCCCTGCATCCCTGCCTGCATCCCTGCATCCCTGCCTGCATCCATCCCTGCATCCATGCCTGCCTGCCTGCATCCCTGCCTGCATCCCTGCCCTGATCCCTCCCCGCCTCCTCCTGAGCCCTCGGCAGCATCATCCCCTCCGTGAGTGGCAGACACTGATGGCACCCGTGCGGCTCCGGGGAGCGTTAATTACGTTAATTGCGTTAATTACGTGGGGCCGAGGCTGTGCCGAGCCCGCGGTGACACCGAGCTGGCAGCGCCCGGGAATTGGGAATTATCCCAGTGCACTCCCGCAGGGCTCAGCAGCCGCGCTCACACCTCGCCATCCATCCCCAATGCCGGGCCCTCCTACGGTGATCGGTCAACAACAAACCGGCCTTTTATTTCTGTTTTCACCGTCGGACAAAAAATGTTAACATTTCTTTTTTTATTATTTTTTTTTCTTTTTGTTATTTTTTCTTTTTTCCCTTTCTTTCCTTCCAGACAGAGAAGCGCCCCTTCCCGCCCTGGACGGACACACGGCTCTCCCAAAAGGGCTGGATGGACACACGGCTCTCCCCAAAGGGCTGGACAGACACACGGCTCTCCCCAAAGGGCTGGACAGACACACGGCTCTCCCTGTCCTGGACAGACACACGGCTCTCCCCAAAGGGCAGGACAGACACACGGATCTCCCCAAAGGGCTGGACAGACACACGGATCTCCCCAAAGGGCTGGACAGACACACGGCTCTCCCCAAAGGGCTGGACAGACACACGGCTCTCCCATTCCGGACAGACACACGGCTCTCCCCGGGCTGGACAGACACACGGCTCTCCCATTCCTGGACAGACACACGGCTCTCCCTGCCCTGGACAGACACACGGCTCTCCCCAAAGGGCTGGACAGACACACGGCTCTCCCTTTCCAGACAGATACACGGCTCTTCCCTTCCTGGACAGACACATGGCTCTCCCCGGGTTGGACAGACAGACGTCTCTCCCCTTCCGGACAGACACACGGCTCTTCCATTCCTGGACAGACACACGGCTCTCCCTGGGCTGGACAGAGAGACGGCTCTCCCTGGGCTGGACAGACACACGGCTCTCCCCTTCCTGGACAGACACACGGCTCTCCCTGCCCTGGACAGACACACGGCTCTCCCCAAAGGGCTGGACAGACACACGGCTCTCCCCTTCCTGGACAGACAGACGTCTCTCCCATTCCGGACAGACACACGGCTCTCCCATTTCGGACAGACACACGGCTCTCCCTTTCCTGGACAGACAGACGTCTCTCCCATTCCGGACAGACACACGGCCCTGTCCGAGCTCTGGCTCATTAACGCGCTCATTTCGGCCGCTGTCCCCGCAGCGCCCATGAACGCACACGAGAGAGAGCCCGAGGTGAGAGCCGCACTAATCCAATGCGCTATTAAGATCCTAATCCATTTCATTAGCCCATTTCATCTGGCACTCAGCGAGGCTCAGAGATGCTCTGTGGAACGGGGCTGAAGGCGCACGGCCTGTCCTGCGGAAAAATAATCCTTTTTATGGCACCCGTAATTCCCTTTTATCTTGTGTTGGTTTGTTTCTGGAGCTGAAGGGATGCGCGGCTCAGGCAGAGATGCCAGGGATTTTCCCTGCGTGTGTGAATGTGTCAGCACACAGTGTCAGCCTGGCAGGGATCAGGGCAGCAGCAATTGCCAAAAATAAAATGAAAACAAACCAAACCAAAAAACAACAACAAAAACCTAGCTGAAATCCAGGCCACCTGATTATTTGATTGCATATTTCCAGACTGCACTTTGGGGGTGTTATCTGGATGACCCTCCACCAAATATTTTGGAGGCTGAGATGACCAAAAGCTTCAGGTCTAGCTGAAATAATTCCTAATTTCTCTCCGGCTTTCAATGCCAGCCACGTGAGGTGTGGGGGTGCACAGAGGGGCAGGATGAGGATGAAATGCAGATTGCTGGGCTGAACCTCCCAGCTCCCTGCACACATCCCCTGCCTCCTGCTCCACACAATGCACACGAACACGGGGCTGGGTGATCCTGCCCGGGGGCTCTGCACGGCCCTGGGGACTCTGAGTGTCAGGAAAGGTCCTCAGTTATCAGATAAGCAGGGTTTCCTTATCAAATAAGCATCCCTAAAGGTTCGTGCTTCCCACACAAAACCACGCTTGAAATGGCGTTAAAACGTGATAGTATTAAAGAAATATTTCATGAAACAATAACTTTGTGGGGATAATATTCGTCTCGAGGAGTGGATGGCGGCAGTTCTTCAGAAACAGCTGAGGAAAATTCCTCCATATCACACAGAACCACAGAATCACAGAACAATGAGGTTGGAAGAGACCTCTAAGATCATCGAGTCCAACCCATGCTCTGACACCTCAACTATAGCACCTAGTGCCATGTCCAGGCTTTTATTAAACACATCCAGAGATGGTGATTCTACCCCCTCCCTGGGAAGAGCATTCCAGTGCTTCATTATTCTTTTGGTGAAGAAATTTTTTCCCTAATATCCAACCTATCCCTTCCCTGATGTAGCTTGAGGCTGTGTCCTCTGGTTCTGTTAGTGCTGCCCGGTGGAAGAGACCGACCCACCTGTCACAACCTCCCTTCAGGAAGGTGTAGAGAGCAATAAGGTCACCTCTGAGCCTCCTTTTCTCCAGGTTAAACAGCCCCAGCTCCTTCAAACGCTCCTCACAGGGTTTGTGTTCCCAGCCCCTCACCAGCCTTGTTGCCCTCCCCTGGATGTGCTCAAGCATCTCAATGCCATTCCCAAACTGAGGGCTCCCGCTGGCACCCAGGCTGGCAGGGGAGTGCAGCCCCTGTGCCACCCTCCAGCAGCCACAGCTGGGCTCCCATGCCCAGCGACTGGCACAGCACAGGAGGCACAGCCTGGTGACATCCCCTGTCCCCACAGCCAGAGGGGACAATGAGTGGCAGTCACAGCATCTCCCACAGCAGGACGCTGAGGGGGACACGGCTCCTTTTGATAATTCATTAGCACACAGAGTCCCTGCAGCCAAAACAGCAAAATCCCTGTTCCTTGCTCTGTTCTAACCCACTTTTTCAGGACAATTTCTGAGCAACTGATGGGGAAAGAAAAAAAAAAAAACCCCAAACTTTAAAAAAGCATCTTTACTCTTAGCAATTCAATGCCATCTGCTCCCTCAGCATTGCCCAGGGCATTTGCCTCCGCCTGAGCAGCCAGGGGATGGAAGCTGGCTCCCACCTGTGCCCACCCCGGGCTGCCACAGGCACTGCTGTGCTCTGCAGGGCTCCTGGCAGAGAAACAGAGCTCAGAGCCTGGTGAGGAAATGGGGCTGAGAGAGAGGGGAAATGCAGGGCACTGCTGCTGGGCAGGGAGCTGCCAGGGCCCCCAGACCCTGCACTGCTGGGCTGCAAGGCTGGCACAGGGGATGCCCCCAGAGGCTCCTCAGGGCAGGCTCAGTGTTTAATGCCCACATTTCAACACTCACAGCTTGGCTGCCTCAGGGCTATCTCTGGGAATCTCTGCCCGGGGTCTCTCCTGAAGGGGATGGGAGAGAGCTGGTTTAAAAGCACCATCATCTCCAAAGAAAATAAACCAGAGGGGAGAGAGGAATCCCTGATGTGGGAGCATAGCTCAGTGCCACCCCTGTCCCTGCACTGCAGCACGGCCCTGGCTGGGGCAGCTCTTGCACAAAGTGTTCTCCAGCCACTCTGGGGCTGGGATCTCCTCCCCAGCCCGGGGAGCCTGTCCCTGTCCCTATCCCTGTCCCTGTCCCCATCCCTGTTCCATCCCTGTCCCCATCCCCATCCCTGTCCCTGTCCCTATCCCTGTCCCCATCCCTGTCCCTGTCCCCATCCCTGTCCCCATCCCTGTTCCATCCCTGTCCCCATCCCCATCCCTGTCCCTATCCCTGTCCCCCTCCCTGTCCCTGTCCCCATCCCTGTCCCTGTCCCCATGCCTGTCCCCATCCCTGTCCCTGTCGCTATCCCTGTCCCCATCCCTGTCCCCATCCCTGTTCCATCCCTGTCCCCATCCCCATCCCTGTCCCCATCCCTGTCCCCCTCCCTGTCCCTGTCCCCATCCCCATCCCTGTCCCCATCCCCATCCCTGTCCCCATCCCTGTCCCCCTCCCTGTCCCCATCCCCATCCCTGTCCCCATCCCCATCCCTGTCCCTGTCCCCATCCCCGTTCCATCCCTGTCCCCATCCCTGTTCCATCCCTGTCCCTGTCCCCATCCCTGTCCCTGTCCCCATCCCCGTCCCTGTTCCATCCCTGTCCCCATCCCTGTCCCCATCCCTGTCCCTGTCCCTATCCCTGTCCCCATCCCTGTCCCTGTCCCCATCCCTGTTCCATCCCTGTCCCCATCCCTGTCCCTGTCCCCAGGGGCACAGCAGGGCAGTGCATCCCCCCAGGGCTGGCTGTCCCCACAGCGATGGATGGCCCCTGGGGGTGGCACTGTCCCTCCCCACTGCCCTCCCCACCCTCTCCCCTCAGCCCCTCCATCCCACCATGGCTTTGCCTCCCCAGCAGGAGCCAGCTCTGTGCTCACCCGTGTCCAGCCCAGGCTGGGACCCCAACCATGTCAATGAAAGCTCCTCCTGCCTTAGCAACCTGAATTACAGCATGATATACAGGCCTATTAAAGGCTGATTTCTAGAACAAATGCTGCCCCCGTGGCTAATCAGAAGAATATTTCCTTCATTGAGAGCCAAAATTAATATTGCACTTTGGCAGCTGCAACGATGCCAAGCAAATATCTCGCAGTTGAGCTTTATTGTTATGATGCCTTTGGTTGCTGGCCTTGGCCTCGAGAGGGTAGCAACAGAAATGGGGGAATACAAATGGAAACCTCTCCAAGCCTGAAATAAATGCATGCCCTGGAGCTGCAGGGGAGCTGCAGGGTTTAACAGGAGCCATCAGCGAGCACAGCACAGGCTGGCATGCTGCCCTGGCCCCTGTGGTGGCACCCAGCAGGCAGGACAGACACACAGCCTTGGCCAGGACATCTGCCCAGCCCTCAGGCTGCCTCACTGGGGATTTACAATGTGTTTTCATTTTTAAAAGGGGTTTGGGAAGCGAGAAGGCACTGTGTCAACACCATGAGAGCTAGCATTAATCAAGGGTGATAGCATGGTCTCCTTGCCAGTGGTTAGCATTAAAAAATACATATTAGCATTTTTAATATTAATCAGTGTAAACAAGAAAGATACTTCTATAAAAATTAATTGGAAAGCTCCTTTCCTTAGAGGACACTGATGAATTAATATCACACCTCAGGGCTGCACAGCATTCTTCCAGAGTGAGCCTCCTCAGGCTCCTGCTTCTCCCACCCTCACACAATGAGCCAAGGCTCATTCCCCTGGCTCAGGGGGTCACAGGCCAGCTTGTGCCACCACAGGATGAACACCAGAGCCGCAGAGCCCCTGCTCAGCCCAAGGCTCTGCCATGTCATCCATGGTGCAGCCTGGCAAAGCCATTCCAGGGCCTGCCAGAGGAGAGAACACACAGCCTTCCCTTCCACCCCTCCCTGCCAGGGGCCACAGCAGCAGGAAGGAGCCTCAGGCTGGGTGTCTTGGTTTGGACAGACAGGAGTCTGCTAAGGCAGGCAGGAGCCTCCCCTGAAATGGAGAATGTAAACCCTCCCAACCTCTCTTAATTGCTATAGATTTTAAATTAAGGGGCTCTCAGGAAAAAAATATGGGAGCAGGAAATAACAGTTCTTTAATAGGGAAGGAAAAAATAAAAGGATAAAATAAAAATGCAGTACACTAGAACAACACTGACAGAGTCAGAACCCAACCTGACATCCTGTGGGTCAGGGTGTTGGTGGCAGTCCCATTGGAATTGTGGCTCAGCCCTCCTGCAGTGTCAGGGGTGGTTCTGCTGGAGCAGGGATCCTGTAGAGAAGGATGGATTCTTCCTCTGAAGATCCAGTGGAAGGAGAGGCAGCTGCTGTTCCTCTGAGGAATCCAGTGGAGAAACCCGTGCTGGTGTCTCAAAACCTCTGGATTATATCTGGGTAGCAATGTTTGAAACCTCAGATTGTATCCAGGTAGGAATGTTTGAAACCTCAGATTGTATCCAGGCAGGAATGCTTGAAACCTCAGATTGTATCCAGGTAGGAATGTTTGAAACCTCAGATTGTATCCAGGCAGGAATGTTTGAAACCTCAGATTGTATCCAGGTAGGAATGCTTGGCTCCTCCCTCTGGGCTCACATCTCCCAATGGGATGCTGTAGTTCTTATCAGCCATGCAGTGACATTCAATAGTCTGTTATCAGCAATGTCCCCTCCCGAGGGAGGTGTGACTGTGGTCACTCAAAGAGAGAGATAAGGCAAACTGCCCACTTGACAAAGGTAATCTGCCATACAGATGGGGATGGAAAACATCTTGCATGGCAATCTTCAACACTGGGACACAGCAGCTCCCACCCACACTGCAGCCAGCCTGGCCCTACAAGGAGCCTTCATGGAACAGCACCCCAATAAAACCCCTGCCCCTGCCCTCCCACAGCCACATCTCCCATGCCCTGTGTCCTCCTGGCACCCCTTGGCTCAGGGCCCACGAGAGTTGCAAGTGCCACAGGGAGGACAAGAGGCTGGGAGGATTAAGCAAAGTCCTCGACTTAGCCCTGCCAAGTGCTGGAGAT
Source organism: Melospiza georgiana (assembly GCF_028018845.1). Lineage (NCBI taxonomy): Eukaryota > Metazoa > Chordata > Aves > Passeriformes > Passerellidae > Melospiza > Melospiza georgiana. Next base: position 1,514,195 of record NC_080438.1, read on the forward strand.
TTTGCCAGCTGAGCAGTTGGAATGGCAGGGAACACCAGCTTTTCCCTTGGATTTGTGTTTGTAACATCAAGGGTGTTTGGTGGCTCCTGCAGTGTAAGAGCCTGAATGAGGGATGTGGGACTGCAGGGGCTCTCCAAAATGCAGTTTATTCCATCCAAGGTGTTACAGCAGGACAGAGCCTGTGCCCACATCTGTCAGCTCCAGATGCAGGCAGCCCTGCAGACCCTTTGGTTTAGGTTACAATGCATTATATACTTTTATTTGCTTAATACAGAAGAACCAATCTATACCTTAACTTTTATCTGTAGCCTATCATAACTGCTATAATTACCATATTCATGTTACTGTTCTCCAATCACTAAAAGTCAGTACATTACAGTTTAAGCCAGAAGTTGTTTTTCAGTTTTCTTGCAGTGGAAAATTATGAGACCTTTTTTCTACTTGCAACTTTGCTGCCTTGTTTGCCTGTGCTTTCTGCTTGGTAAAAACATCTTGTTTGGGGTGGGTTTATCCTTTGCTCTGAGCCATAAAAACCCCTTCTAACTAACACACCCTTTGCCTCCTTGGTTATACAGCAAGACTGGCTCAGCAATTCTTTTCTTCTATATCAAAACTTGCTTCCATTTCTATTCCTTCTTTAGGCTCTACATTCAAAAATCTTTCTGCCAAGCGTACCTATCTGTGAGACTTTCTTGTCAAACTTTCATCCTTCCCAGGACAAGCCCAAGGCTGGCACAGCCCTGCTCATGCCCCACTCCCTGCCCTGCTCCACTGAGCCCTGGGCTCTCCCCAGAGGATTCTCAGCTGGGGGCTGCTGCAGGGCAAAGCAGCATCCTGTGAAGCAGCCAGGCTGATTTAATGGGCTCAGATGGGAGAAAGGAGCATTAGCAGGGCCTGAGAGCCTGCTCTGACTCCACCCCGGTAAATCCCTCGCTGCTGCTCTCTGATGCAGGCGGCCATGCTCAAACATTTCCCAGCTGTGCTTGATGCTGAATGAAAGCAGGAGCCACCAGGAGAGCTCAGCTTCTCCCAGGCCAGGCTGATGGGGGGCCCTGCCTGTCCCCCCACTCCTGCTGACCCTCCCAGTGCCCAGGGAACCACGGGGGTGCCCTTCCCCAGCTGCTGCCATTCCCTTTGCTCAGCCTCAGTGTCTGCCTGCACCTCAGCTCTGGGCAAGGCAGGGGCTCTCCAGCCCTTCAGAGGGAAGCAAACCAGCAGGAGCAGATGCAGAGCCCAGGATTCCCACTGGGAAATGAGCTGGCACAGCTGCCAGTGAAGGTGACAGCAGTGCAGTGAAGGTGACAGCTGAGGGGGACAAGGTCACCTCACGGCTGGCGGGTGATGGTGGGGCTGGCAGAGCCATTTGTGAGCACAAATTTACACCATTTGTGAGCACAAATTTACACCATTTGTGAGCACAAATCCCATCAGAGACAGAAGCTGAGGCCAGGCCAGACATTCCCAGGCTGGGCCAGGAGCTTTCCTGGGTGACTGGATGCTCACACCTTTGCTGTCCCCGCCTCCCATTTCAGAGCAGCAGGGGAACAGAACAGTTCAGGGAGAGGAGCAGGGCTCTGGCCATGATGGCTGGGACACGGGCTGGGTGTGGAGGGGCTGCAAGGACAAGGACCTTCCCAGCCTAGAGGTGAGACACCAGAAACCAGGGCTTGGCTGTGAGCCGAGGAGCAGCAGCCCTGCCAGACTGCTCCATAGGAGCTGTTGGCTCCGGGAGGTGAAGCAGGAGGGTGAAAGACCCCAGGCTCTCGTTGGAAGGGGCTGGGGGTCAGAGGAGAGGGAGCAGAGCACCAGGCATGTGCTCACTCCCACAGAGCTGCACCTCGCTGCCACACACACGCTCACACCAAATGCCAGCAGCTCATCCTCCAGCAGGGGCTGGGGGAGGAATCCCACAGGGAAGCAAAGCACTCCAGGCTGGAAATCACTGCTCACAGCAGCTCTTATTTGGAGCACAGGTTGCTTTAAGCCCTTATTTTCCAGCAGGCTCAGCGCTGTCAGTGGCTGCGGGTGCCTTCCCAAAGGGATCCTCCTGTTTTGGCTGCCAGCTCAGCCAGGCTCAGTTATTTGGGGAGGAACATTTCCAGCAACACAGCGTGAGCCAGAGTTATCAGCCAATAATTTATGGCCAATTCCATTTTCCTAGCAAGATGCTTGGAAAGCAAGCCCCAGTTCCAGCAGAGCAATGGGTTAAACGGCGCTTGCTCTCCTACAAACACCTCCATGCTCCCCATCACAGCCTGAACAACTCCTGTAAAAACTTCTCTTAAGGCTCTGCTGGAAAACAATCCATCAGCAGTCTCAGGGTTTAGCTGGTCACAGTGACCCCAAGGTCTGTCAGAAAGTCTGTTTTCCCAGCCCGGTGGTCAAAGGAGTCAGAGCTCTTCAACCTTGTTCTCAAGGTTGTCTATTGTTTCTTATCTATAAAATTCTCATCTATAAAAATTCTTATCTATAAAATTCTTTCTTTGGCCTGCTGAGGTCTGCTCAGCAGGACAGACAGAGGCATTCTGACCACCCTCAGGGCAGTGTTATCTTTTTATACTAAAAACTACATGTACAATATTTACCATAACTTCCCAACACCTATCACCTATGTTAGACAGTGAGCTTCTACTCGAAACCAATCTAAAAGCATCAGCATCACAGCAGAAGATGGAGGCCAAGAAGAAGAAGGAGAAAGGCTGGACATGCCCAGTTTCTTCCATCTTGCCCTCTGAACCCCCATTCTGAAAACCCCAAAAATCTATTTTTCACTCTGTGACAAACTAATATTCTACTTAGACTTTCGTGGCTTGCAGATCCTCATGTAAGGTTGGTAACTTGCTCCCTGGGTCATAATCAAAGTCCCAGGTGCCTTGGGCTCTGTGCCAGGGTCTCTGAGCCCCCTGGCAGGGTCCTGGCAATCTGGGGCAGCCAGAGGGATGTCCTGAGTTCCATCAAGCAGTGTGGGTTTGAACACTGCAGCATCATCTCAGCATCCCAGCCTGTCTGCAGTGAAGCACCAGCAGAGCATGAAGCCATGGCCAGGTGCTCCCAGCCCAGGAGGAGCAGCTGTGATGGGGCTCCACGTGGACAGGCTGTGCTGTCAGCTCTCACCAGGTGAACATGGGACAGCTCTGCCCTGCCTGACCCTCGCCAGGGGTACCTGACAAGCACATGCAGCACCTCTGCCAGGTGCTCCTGGGTTACACCACATTCAGTGTAACTGTGGTCACTCTGTTCACTTTCCTGCCCTCACTGCAGCTGGTGTTAATCCAGGGATGTTTTCTTAGGCTATTACGTGGTGTTTGTCACTCATCAGCTCCCAGCAGTACTGGAGAGACAGCTGATGGCTCACCAAGCTCATGAGGACTGCAGAGCTCTATTCCAGATGCATGGATATGCCTCAAAAGCTGTGACCAGTCACCAGGGCATAACCAGAGCTCAGCCCCTGTGTGCCCAGCTCCTGGGGAGGCGCTGTGATTTTTAAAAAGAAAAATGATCCTCCAAAACTCTGTGTGGGAGAGCACCATCAGAGCATCTTGTGCACTCTGTGCTGAAAAACAGGGAAAGGAAGGAGAGGCTGCAATATTTTATCTGAAACCACTGCCAGCTCAGAACAGACTGCTGACCTTCACCAGGGCCTGCAGAGTAGCTGCTCTGGTTCAAGCTAATTGGTACCTGAACCAAAAGGCAGGGCAGAATTGTCACTGTCACATTTTCTGAAAAATCTCTTTGCCCAGGACTTTGCTCCTGGGAAGCTGAGAAGCCTCAGATGCAAATGAAAACAATAATTATCTGATTTGCTTCTCCTGTGTTTTGCTGCTTTGGAATGTGGTCTGGACATTGTTCCATTGGTTTCATGTGAATTGTTTCTACTCATTGGCCAACTACAGCCCAGCTGTGCTGAGGCTCTGGAGAGAGTCACGAGTTTTCATTATTATCTTTTAGCCTTCTGTCTGTATCCTTTCTGTATTCTTTAGTATAGTTTAGTACATTATATTCTTTAATATAACACAGCTGTCTGAGAACATGGAGTCAGATTCATCATTCATCATGTCATTCTGACATGGAGTCAGACTCATCATTCCTCCCAACGGACAGGCGACCCCAAAAATCCCACACAGAGTGGGAGCCAGCAGATCCTAACAAGACCCACAGCACAGCAGCCCAGGGGAAAGGTGAGAACCTCGGGGCTACCTCAGGTGCAGCAATCCTGATGGACACTCCAGGACAGGCAGCTCCAGCTCTCCTGACAGCTCCCACGGGGCCACTCCAGCACAGTGGCTTGTGCCATGCAGGTCAGTGCCAGTCACTGTGTGTTGTCTTACATATTACAACAGTTCTATTAAAGTTATGTTGCAACATTGTCTTATCTATTACAAGAGTTCTATTATCATTATGTTGCAAGGATTCCATAGCCTCAGAGTTGCACACCTCCTCAAAGTTTCTCGCAGGCACCTCCTCAAAGTTTCTCGCAGGCACCTCCTCAAAGTTTCTCGCAGGCATCTCCTCTAAGCACTGACTGTTCCTGGTCCTTGCAGCAGCCATCTGACTCCAGTTCCCACCAATCCACTCTTTTATGCCTCTTGTTCTTATTTTATCCTCTTGTTCTTACAGGTGTTGCCTGTTATCATCAGGCCTGCTCCTGATCTTTAGCAATAGGGTCCAGCTGCAAGTCGTTGGGGGCTAAGATTACATTCTACATTACCCATACTGTGTCCTCCTACAGCTGTGGGCACTTCTGCACATCACACACACACTGAGCACTGCCTTTCTCACCCTGAGATAAAACCGCTTCTCCAGGGTGAAGCAGGGGCAAGGTGCTGCCAGCTGCAGTCCCTGCTGAAGGGGCCCTCGGCTGGACAGAGGCACAGGGCACTCAGTGTGCGGTGACAAAGGGCTGACCCCAGGAAATGTCACCCCCAAGGGACTCCTGTCAGGGTCAGGGCACAGCAGGGTAATAGATCCTGGTATTCAGCACTGAGCCATGAGCTGGAGCTGCACTTGAATCTGAGGGCTCTTGCCACGCTCAAGAATATTTGCCCACTCTTCTCTGCTGAGGATCCCAGGAGAAGGAAAGATCTTTTGAGGGCAACGTTTTAAGCCTAAATGTGATGCAGTATGAAATTTTCCTTGTATAAAAGCTAAAGGAGGATATAAAATACTCAAAGAGAGAGAGACTGGTGCTGGCACTCTTGTTAGTTCTGGGATATACTGCTTCACTCCCATTCATTAATAATTTTCTGTGAAATCGGCCTGAATGAGGACTCTCATGCATTAAATGTCAGCAGTCCTGGAGCCAACACCTGCCCAAAGTTGTACCAGCCTGAAACAGGTGCCCTGCACCTACAGAGATGCTTTGGAAAGCAGAGTGGTGTGCGCTGGCTTTTCAAAGCCATGGAGATTCTTCCAGGAGCAGCAGCCTGCCCCAGACACGGACCTTGCCAGCCCCACAGGGAGTTCCTGCTCCAGGACTGTGTCACTGCCAGTGCCAGCAGGAACCCTGGCTGTGACTGACAGCCTTGCACAGCACACACAAACACCCTGCTCCCACGGGCTGCTTCCCCAGACAAACCAAATCCCACTGCTCGCAGCAATTCACAAGTGAAAAGCAGACGGGTTTCTTGAAATATTATTTATTCCTCAGAGTGTACAGCTAGAACATAAAAATATTCCTTGGTGAAAGCAAAGCAGAAAAGGGTAGGAAATTAAGGCCAAAGGAAAAGCATTTCACTGTTCCAAGGGAAGAAGCCTTCAGAGACAGAACCTGGAGACTCCTCAAGTGTGGAAGTTGGAGTTGTATTTCTGCACCACAGAAACTTCCTATAGCAGGCCCAGAAGTTATCCATCTCACTGTGACTCAGGAGCTGATGGAATGGTTTCTAGTTTGTTCTCTTTGAGAACCCAATTAATTCAAGTGCATCACACCAGTAAATGAAATCAGCCCAGTGCTTTATTTATTATTAGGCATTTGTTTTTCTTTATTGTGACTACATTACAGCTGCCACAAATACTCCGAGCAGCTGAATTAAAACAACACACTCTTGAATATTTCCAATCTCTCTAAGCCTTGGTATTTTTCATGTTCTCCAATACTTGGATTTTTCTGACTAATGAACTCTTCCAGTTGCTGGGAAATATTGAATGCAATTAGTACTTCAATGCACAGCCTCAGTGTACACCGTGCCTCGCAGCTGAGCACTGTAAAGAGCCCAGGGCTTGGCAGAAGAACCAGAAATCCAGAAGATAAAAGGGAGATTTATGCACACTCCCACCAAGGCCCAATGCAGGATTTAATTGGCAGGGTTAGCAATAAAGGGGCTGCAGAGAGAGCACTGGGGTTGTGGCCCCAGCACAAGTCACAAAGCAGTAACAAGTTATGATTCCCAGGCTGCAGAATTAAAAATTCCATTTGGTTCCTCAGCTCACACTGCCCCGTGCCAGGCTGCACAATGTGAGCAAGCCACTCTATTCCTCTGCCTCTCCCAGCCCAGGTTTCTCTCTTCAGGGGGAGATACAAATCACTCCCTCCAAGCCCTCTGCAATGCCATCCAGCCTGGTCCTGCACTGCTGCTGCAGCTGCTGCAGCTCTCTCTGCAGGCTGGCCTCCCTCAGCTGCAGCTCTCTGATCACCTCTGCAGCCCTGAGAGCTGCAGCAGCATCCTTGGACACACACTGACCAGAGGCCACTTTGCTGGCAGGCTGTTTGCTCCTCAGCACCAGCCTGCACAAACCGTGCATTCTGGTTTTCTGTGGAGCACAGAGGGATGTGAGACCCCTCAGTTTCAGCTCAGTGCTTTCCTGTGCTTTTCTAGCAGCGGCAGAGAACCTCTCCTTCTGCAGCTCTTCTCTTGCTGCCACCTGTAGAGGGAAGAAAAAGAACAGGCAGGGAAGAGTAGGGTACATTTGTGTGAAAGAAATCCTCCCCCAGCAAACAACACCAAACATCACGTTTGGACTGGGATGTAGCAAAAAGAGGAGCCAGCTGTGAGTGTGGCAGAGCAAGGCAGATGAAGCTGAGCTGTGCTTTCAGCCAGGCAGCAGCCCCAGGACCCAGAGCTGCCTGCAGTCACTTCTTGCACATTCCCAGTCCAGCAGCCCCTCCAGGGATGAATTACACACAAGGTGTGAGCATGCTTCCCTCTCTCTGGGGAGTGGCTGGGGTGGCTCCAGAGCAAAAAGGGAGAGCCAGCAGAGCCACCTGCATATCCCTGCTGTGCTCTGAGCCACCAGGTTCTCATGACAGATCAACTGCCTCGTGAACAGCAGCATTGTTTTGGCTTGCAAATGTTTCCTTGCACTTGGCAATGCTGAAAAGTAGGGGTGACAACTGTAAGCAAGCAATTCCTTAATTCTCAGTTCTCATTATGGGATAACAATTAGGAAAAGGAAAATAATGGAGCAGAGTCAAGCAGAGGCCAAGACCAAAACGAGTACCAGGCAGCACACTTTCACTGAAGACAAGTCCCAATAAAATAAAAGCTTCTCTTGTGACAGCATCACAGTCTGGATTATAAAAGCAATTGTATATACTGGGATTTTTCCAAAGCATTTGATTTAATGTTCTCCAACAATTTGATTTGAAGAACTTGCAAGATGGTAATTGCCTTGCCAATTTTACTCGTGGATTAAATATGAATTCAGTGACTCATCTCAAAATGCACTTGTCAGTGGAGAAACATCTGTAAAAGAGGCACCCTGCTAAGGCCTTCAGGGAAATGGCTCTTGGCCCAATGGGATTTTCTGTTTCTGCTATGGCACAAAGCTGCCAAATCAACTCAGTCAAAAAGCAGCAAAGTTTCCCCAAAGCGATGCTGCCTCTGCAACCTGCACAAATCCCAGAGCTCTCCTGAGACTTGTGCACAGTATTGGAGTTTGTGCCTCAAAAAACACAGGGAAACAGAGAGCAGGAGTCACAGGCAGGGCATCCAGTGACCCACAGCCCAGAAAACAAACCTCAGAATATGAAACTTAGAGAGGTCAAAATATTCCATTCATGGAGACAGACACACAGTTTGTTTTACTTCCTAAAAGGAGGGGGGGGGGGGGGGGAAAGTGGTAAAGATCAGACTTTGCTGACAAAGCCATAAGAAGATCAAAATTGGAGTTAAGATATTCAGCTTCAGAGTAAGACACTGTTTCCTACTGTGAGGATAATGAACCATGAAATGCTTCAGTGCAGCTCCAGGGACAAAGCCTTTGGCCAAAGCTCAGCTCAGGTCAAGCTCAGTGCTAATGATACCCCTTCCAGCCCTGAAATTGCTCTGCAACCCCTCCCCTTCCAGCCTGTGGGTGAAGCTGAACAACTCCTTGGGGTTTGAAATCTGCAGATCTGCATTAAGATATCTGTGTCTCAGACATCACGGCTCTGACAAGTTGCCTGTAAAGCCAGGGATGTTTTGGCAGCTCTCTGAAGCACCAGAGATCAGGCAGAGCTCAAAGCAGCCCCAGCTGCAAGGACAAGGGTCCTGAGGTAGTGAAGCACCTGCAGCATTTCCCCTGTGGAGCTGCAGCTGCTCAGGGTCAGAGAAGAAAAGGAATTTTATCCCCCAGATCAGGGGGAAGGTTTTATTACTGAAACAAGCTGAGAAGGGGATGGCATGCAGGGGATCAGTGTGCACTGTCTGACAGTGAAACCCTGCAGGTGTGACAGCTGCCGTCACAGCTAAATTCCTCCAGACACCAACTTCATCCCACATCTTCCTGCAGAATATCTTCAGGAGTTTTGCAGCCAAGTAATTAATCCTCTCCATAGTCTTCTGATGAGTTATTCTCACCCCTCAGCCCCGGCTTAAAGAAGATTAAGAAAATCAATCAAATCAGAAAAGGAGTAAATTTCTCTGAATTTTTACTAAGACATTAAAGGCTTTATCGATGCAGAACCATCTGTTAAAGGAGACCTCTGTTGATTAAGGCATTTGAACAGAGAATTGAAGCAGAGAGAAGTCTATCTTTGTCCTTGTCCAAGAACCAGGGGTCCCTCTTTATCATAATCCCCAAGGAATCCCAGGGACATCTCTCGCTGTTGCCTGTAAGAATAACTGAGGTGCAATCCTCTAACACCACTTCAGAAAGAACGACACTGAAAAAATGAATTCAATGTTATTTGGTCTCCCCGCAGCCAATGAATAAATGGAAAATGATGTTTGCACAAAGTGGATTTAACACTGGAATCCAGGATGGGAAAAATTTCCCATCAGTTACAAACAACAACATCACTCAGCAAACAGAGCCCACAAGATGTTATTTATTTTTCACATTAAACTCCAGCAGAAGCACAGTAAGGCTGTATAAAAGCATTCTTAATGAAACATAGGTTTTCATACTCTCCACCAGTCAAAACTGGAGAATTTTATTATCCATTAAGCAAGGCACATGATGGAGGAGCAGCATGCTCCTCTGAGCACTGAGTGCATCCAGCTCTGACCCACAGCAGCAGCAGGGATGGGAATTACTCAGGCAAGCAGGACCAGTTCTAAGGACCAGGACAGCAGCCCTAGAGCCAGGGAACAGGAGTGTAACAGCACCTGCACCCAAGCATCAGAAGGATGTTGCACATGCTAGCTTCTACAAAGAGGACCAGTGTTTCCTGAGATAAATTATGTAAATTTAAGAGGGGAAATCTTTAAAATTCTCAATATTAAATAACATAAGTTCAGCAAAGCACTATTTATTTCCTATCAGCACAATCTGGAACTGCAAAGCGAACTCCAGTTCTGTTCTTGGAAGGCTCTGCAAACATATGCATGGCCACAGATACTCTTGTTGCAGTTTATAGATTTCAACTGCTAAAAATCTCCGAGGGTTACCTTCAAGCAATATCCTTTACTCTTCACACCCTAAATGCTTGTGAAAATACTCAATAATCTCCTCCTGTATGGTTAATTGATGCTCTTTAACAGCTTGCTGTCTCCCATTAGTCAGCACACAATGATTATTCTACTCTGCAAAACAATCTCAATAGACCACTTTGTATTAAACAAACATACTGTAAAAGATTAGGAGCCTCAGCATTTTGTGCCTGCCCGCTTCCATCCCACAGCTCTGCCTTTCAGCCTCAATCTACCAGCTGGAATTTGAATTCCCAATTAGGTGCGTGGAGCTGTCTGAAAACCGCTGCACATCCTCTCCAAATAAATACAACAACATGATAATCATCTTTTCACTTGCACAGAGCCATCCTCATCCCAAAGGGACCCGGTGCACTTGGAGAAATTCCACTGCAAACACAGAGGGAATCAGCTGATGGAGAATCAGCATCTCCACCCTGACACACATCCTGCTCTGCAGTGCCTTGGCCTCTCCCTCCCCAGCTCTTCATTTCATGGCTGCTCTTTGGCACACGACAACGGCCAAACTGCCCTCAGTGTCCCAGATGCTCTCCTTAAGATAACTTCAGTCTTCAAAAGGTACTAGGAACTAAAAACTAACAAGAAAACTGTAATAATTTAGATGTTCTAAGAAGAAGCAAACAAACCAGTGGAGTTGCAGGGAGCAGTGCTGCATCTGGGAGCAGGCTGAGCAGGGACCACAGTGACAGCCAGCCTGGGCTGTGCTCCCCAGAGCTGCCAGGGTGCTGAGGGCTGCACAGCTCCTGCTGGCATGCCCACAAGCAGGAACGTGCACAGGAATCAGCACTGCAATCAAACAGACCTCTGCAACATGGGCTGAGGGTGGGCACACAGCTGGTGGCACGGTGGCACCAAGGGCAGGACATCCAGCAGCTGTGGGAAGGACTGACCACCTCCCTGGGACACCACTGGGATGCTGCCTTCACAAAGCACCCAGGCTGATCTGACTGAGGAAAATGGCCAAAGCAGAAAAGGATGGGCCAGTACGGAGCTGGAAAGGGGAACAGCCAAAGGGGAGGCACATCCAGACACCAGGCTGAGCAGGCAGCTTGGCCAATCCACCGTGCTGGATTAACTCCTGCACCAATGCACAGGAGAGGCTTTGAGCCTGCAAACACCCACACACATGATTAACTCCTCCAGCACCTCCTCAGCACAGCCTGCTCTGAAATGTCTCCTACCCAAAGGCAGCTGGCTGGATGAAGAGAACAGCCAGTACCACCTCACCTGTTTTCAGTCCTGGGCATCCTCTGGCTTTGAATAAATCTTGTAACAATGACTTCAGTGGGCAAGTCGTGGCAAAGGTAACATTGCATATTTTGAGTGAGCTGCCTTCCAGTTTCTTTGCATGTTGCACAGCTTTCAGGCCACAGCAGTGTTACCCACATTGACCTCTCCTGACCATGTCACAATGTGCCCTGTGGACAGCCCCAGCTCTCCTGCTACTGAAGCTCTGCTTCCATCTCTTGCTTGGATGCCACACTCAGCTCACCTGATCCCTCCCAAAAGGAGACCTTCCAGCCCTCAGCTCCCTCACATTTGGCCGCACCTTTCTGGTAAAGAGCTTCCCAGAGCTCTGTGTTTCATTCCACAGGGTCTGGAATGAGGCTGATCTCTCTCCCATTTTTAATAACTCACTAATAAAAAAATGCGGTAAAAATTACACACAAATTATTTGCTTTTCTGCTGAAAAGAAAGCTGAATGTGAATTTATTTGGAGAGAATGTAACCAACACGCAAGACATCCCAAAGAGATGCTGAGAGATCTGGATAACCACATCATGTTCCTTAAATCATTCCCAGTAATGGCCTAGCTGAAATGACAATCTCCCAAATGCTGGAAGTCAACATTTCAGCTTGTTGAAACCTCACATGGCAACCTGAAAGCCTCACAGTTGCACCCTTGAAGGAAGCCACTAGATAGAGATGCAGGTTTAAAAAGCAGCAGCAAGGAAAGGTCCAAACATCCATTTCCAGGAGCAGGAGGGGGAATCATAGGAGCATTTCCATTTTTTGATTGTATTGCTGCCAGCTTCAAAGAAGGAATTGCAAACAAGTGGCTGGAATTTCTTTTGAAGGGGATGATAAAGACCAGAATCATGTCATTACTTTTAAATCACAATCCCTTCACATTATTCTAGGAGTTTTGCAGAAACATCTAGAACAGTATTGTTCAGAAAAAACACACTGCACAAGCCTAGGAATGGCACATTTTCTGTCTCCAGTCCTATCTGTCCACTCCTCCTCTCACATTTCCCTTATGAACAGGGAGAAGACCCCATATGCATAGAGGATGAAATGCAAATTATCCTTGCCAAGCTGCACAGATACTACAGACTGTGATGACTGCCTTTGCCAGAAAACACAATGAGCCTCCTTTGTGCTCCCAGACACAAGGAACAAACAGAAAAATCTCAGATCTTGTCTTTTGGGGTTGAGGAGTGAAAGGAAATTAGGAAATATAAACAGACACAATATCCAAGCCACCAAGTCAGGCTCCTTTGCCATCAGGGCATAATAACCCAACACATTTCATAAGCTCTGAAAACACCAAACAGCATCTGACTTGCAGAATTTTGTATTCCTGAAGGCTGCTCATTTCCAAGTTTTATTTTAAACCCATCATGCCTAAGAAGGTCCCTGTGCCTGGGCAGCTGAAAAGGATGGAGTGAAATATAAGGATGGAGTGAAATATTCCATGCTGGGCAATACAAGATCAATGAAGGGTCAGACACTCCCCAGCACATCACAACATCTCCAGCAATGGCTTCACCAGCCTGGAGAGCTGCCCAGGGCTCTCAGCCTCCCTGCAAACTGAGCAGACTCTCATTCAACAGACAAGAATCAATTTTAGATAAAGATCTGCAAGTGAGGAATGAAAGCAGGATAAGCATGGAGATATCACTGGGATGGAGCAGAAATCCTGACAGCTGGGCACTGGAAACCAGGAATGGCAAATTAACACTGCTTCAGGAGCTCTCCCTTTCCAGAGTGGAACCCAAATCAGCCCAGGGGCTGAGCCTTACAGGCACTTGTCTTTAATCAGTGCAAACACCTCATAAAGGATTATTATTTATACCTTGTGCTGCCCTACAGTTTAGTGGTTTTTCCCTACCACCCTCCAAGAAATGCCTTGCAGAGCTGCAATCCCAGCTGACAGTCTATGTGGGATACAGAAAACAGGACACAGGAAAAGGGATAAACAAGGATTTGCAGACTACTTTTAAGAAAGCCTTCCTTGTAAGCACTTACAAACCAGCACCAAGTACAAAAGAAATGAGCAAAAGGAAAGAATAAGCTGAAGTATCAATAACACAGTAGGGGGAAGAGCAGAGTCCCCTCTAAGTCCAGGAGAAATACCAGTAGATATGAACAGAAAGCAGAATGTAACCAAAAAAGCCAGAGGGATGCCACAACTCCCACCCACCAGCCCTTTGTGCTCCTGTCCAAGGATTTCCTCACTGTCCAACATGCATTCTGTACCTTGCTGCACACAGAGTGGCCATGAAGGCAGAACCCAAAGGGGATGCTCAAGCACAGTTTGTCTCAAATGTCATCAGAGATAGCAGGAACTGAACATGCCAGCACTGCTTCTCTATGTACAGAACAAAAATCAATAACCCAGGAGGGCCTGTGTGACCCCAAAGCCATAAAAACAAAGCTTTTTTCACACATAAATAAGGTGAGGGCTTTAGCCTCCTTTATCAGTAAAAAATAATTTGGTGGGGGCACCAGTTTCTTTTAACAAAAATGTTTGGTTTGTTTTTTTTTTTTTTTTTTTTTAACAATGATGGTTGAGAGTATGACAAATGCTTTCCTTCCTTAGCTGCACACAGTGACCCATTCAGGCTCAGAGGAGCAGAGAAAGGCACCATTTCAAGGGATGCTGTGAATGCATAATTGATGGAAAATCAAATCCTGCAGCTCCTACTGCTGGGAAAAGTAATAGAGCAGGAGGGACAGGACCCTGCAGAGCCCATGAAGTTCAGACTTTTGCTGAGAAGGAAAATCAGACCCCCAACTTTCAGAAAATAATCTAAAGGCATTTGCTGCTTGTATACAAAAGCCCACAAGTTTAAAGCAAAAGCAATATCTGAAATCAGCTGTTCTGGAAACACCACAACACTGAGTAAGCAGGTGTTCTACTATAAAAAACACCTTACCCTAATTTCAAATTCATGTCTTATAGGAACTTGCCCAAAATGTAATTCCAAGCCTGTAAGGAAGTTACAGAGTTAGTACTGCAGCTCTATAAACCTTGTCTCATTGAATCAAGCTTCTCTGCTGTCAGCTTTCAAGGGTTTTAATTTTCAGCTGCAATTTCTACACATTCAAGACTAACCAGTTTAAAAAGCTAGAAACCATCGCTTTCTATTTTAATAGCTGAAGACTTCCCACACTGTCCTGCCTAAATGAGGTTTCTTTCTTCTCGTGAGAGCATTGATTGTACACAAAGAGACTTTAAATAGCCCATTTAATGCCAGTTTTCATGCACTGGAGGATTAAAGTCATAATAAAGTGTTTGAATAGTCTAATCTATCACAAAGCACAGGCTCCAGTCTCTCACCTGGTAATTTCTGCAATGTTCTGCTACATTTTGGTAAACTAGAAACGTACAGCTTTGGGTTTCTAAACACAGACTGCAGCAGATTAAAACACTGCCCTATCACTGCACCACCCCAGCAGTGAAATGCAGTTATGGTTCAAAACACACCCCTTTCCAGCAAGCTCCACCTCAGCCACTGGCTCTGCTCAGACCATGCTCCATCCAAAGCCTAACAGCCTCAAAATTCCACTTCTGCCCAGGAATTTGCAGAACACGGTCCAGCTATGAACTTGGCCTTGGTTGAATTACACTCTTCTCACTTCTCAAGAAGCCAGACCAAATTCATTCCTTTACTGCCCTTCCATTAATCCTTTCCAACCTTTCAGCCATTTCCCAGCTGTGATGGTGGTGTAAGTGGTGCCAGCACATTTCATTAAACTCTGAATTGTGATCTCTGTCTTATCTGTCCTTCAGTGACCAGTGGCAGATAGCAACACTTAGCTGCCAATAACCTAACAACTTTTCCATGACCCATTACCCTCTATTTCCAAAGGCCATAAAATGGAAAGGTTTGCATGTAACCAAAATCAAACTGACCTGAGGTGCAGGAATTGGTACTTCTTCCTAAACCCAAGCCCAGCAACAGGAAGAAACTGCAATTATGTCTTTTGGCTTAATAATTACAGCAGCTAAAGCAAAACCTCGCCTTAATATAATCACTAATTTTTAACACTGTTTTTAGTTCAGCATGAGGAAAAATCCCAGTCCTTTGGAACTAGTGGTGAATAAATGAAAGGGGTGATCCCAAAGTAACATTAACAGGGGCATTATTTGTCCCATAAACTATGAAGATATTTTAGAAGGGCTGTAAAGCTGAGCTATAGCAACTGACAGAAGATGTAATTATATAAGCAGCTGCATTCCCAATTTTGCTGGGATCTGCAATTTCCTGCAATTAGGGAGGAATCTGGAATGTATGCATCTCCAATCTTATGCATTTTGAAGCAAGACATTCACCATCAGAATGCTGGCTCCTGGTGCACCTATTGTCATTCCAAACATGGGAATACCAGGGAGAAGCTGGTTACCTATCTTACCTAGGAACAGATCTGATAACTAAAAATACAATTTTAATACCCAGAACACCCTTAGCTGCATCTGAGGAGAAGAGCTGGCACTGCTGCTCCCTGCTTCAATTAAACATCACATACTGCAGAGCACTTCCAAAGCCTTCAGATCCACACTGTTCTCTCCAAAGGAAAGGTGGTGAGGAAGCACAGCAATGGGAAGCCAGATGCTAATTAAACCATTTGACTCAGATAATTTCATAACAGGGAGTGACCTGATCTTGTCAGGATGGGTAACAGATTTTTCTTGGGGTTTGCTTGGCTTGTTTTGGGAGCTTTTCACTTTGGTTTTTCTTTAAGACAATCCAATGGCTCTGTACTTAAGACTCAAGTCTCTAAACTGGAGTCAGAAAAGTTAATTTAGCTTAAGGTAAAGGATCCAGGATTAAGGAAAGACAACAACATTAATATTCTTAAGGGTCTTTACCAGAATGCCCCCCCAAATATCAACACAAGGCACACAGCTGATAAAAAGCCCTGCCTGTGTGCTCAGCCTGCAAAGAGCTGCAGCACAGGCAGAGCCCAGGGGAGATGAATCCTCTGGGAGCAGCTGAGCCCTGTGAGAGCTCTGTGAGCCCGTGTGGCACAGCTGAGAGCCCCATACACCCACAGAGGCACAGAAAGGTGTCCTGCCTCAGGGGACACCTCCTCACTCTCCAAAACTCCCCAAAAGGAGGTGGTGCCAGGGGCTGGCAGCCTCTTCTCCCAGGGAAGAAGCAATAGAAAAAAGAAGATGGCCTCAAGCTGTGCCAGGGGAGGTCTAGGTTGGGTATCAGGAAAAGTTTCTTCCCTAAAAAGGTTGGCAAATGCTGGAACAGGCTGCCCAGGGAAATGGCTGAGTCACCATCCCCAAGGAATTTAAAAAGACATGTAGATGTGGCACTAAGTGACATGGTTTAGCGTTGGATTTGTCAGTGCTGGCTTTGACTCCATGATCTTGGCAGTTTTTTCCAATCTAAATGATTCTGTAATTCCATGATCCTATTCCATAATATTTTCTGTACTCTCAGTTTCTGATTTTTTGGCATATGTACTTTGCTTCCCAGTGGTTAACTTTTGAGGAGAGCAACTGAAAACAAAGGAAAAAACCAAACAGGAGTCAAAAATGTAATTATATTACTGCAGCAACTTTTTCTTCTTCAAATTAGAAATCTCAAGCATTTTACAGTAATTTAAAAAGTTCCATTCTACCATTCCAGCCTTTCAAAATGCACTTCTTTTTAACTACAGTTTTATCTCTAGACTTTCCCAAACCCTTGAATTCCATTAGAAAATCACAGAAATTAAAGCAGGAATAGGCACATACTTAAAATATATGATATGAAAACCAGAATATGTCAGTGTAAGTAATTTAGACACTTGCAAAAAGGCTGCTGTGCTACTCTGAAAAAGACCCTGACAACTACAAATTACAAAGGAAGGCAACAGACAAGGATTGCTTTGGATAATAAATTGCTCACTTACTTTTCAATTTGTTCTACCAAACTTTTATCTTGGGCAGCAGAGACAAACACTGATGATAGATCATCTCGGATCCAAGTGGCCTGCAGAGGCTTGGAGGGTCCCACTTTGCTTTTAGAACACTTTTATCACTGCACAGCATGGAAGTAGCCACTTCAGAAAGAGTGCTGCTTGTGCCCTGCACTTGTCTGAATCATCCTGCTTCGAGAGAACAGGATGTGAAACTTGAAATCCAAGCAATGGGGTCCTTGTAAGGACAGCCAACAAAAGCAATGTTCCTACAAAGCACTCCTAAAATACCCAGATGAGAGGAAGGTATTACCACCTAGTCACACAAATTTTCAGAAAAGGGTTCTTCTTAGCCAAGAATTACAAACAAAAACAAAGCCCAAAAAAACCACCATGACTTATAGGGAATTTGTTCATCCCCAAACTGGTTTTGTTCCCAGTTAGAAAATACACCCTTGTCCCTTCCAGGGGCGCTGCAGAACCTCCCCCAGCAGCCAGCCCTGCAGCTCCTATCCCAAACTTTTGGGATCCAGAGCAGTGAGGGTCATTCCAGCAGCACAGCCTACCCACAGCCATGGCACAAGGAAAAGGAACTTCAACTCCCAGGTGGAGATTTTCTACAGAAAACACTTCCAGAGGTTCAGTGCATATTTTCTAAAGCCACTGCTCTCACAGTGCATCCACAGGGTCTGTTACCTCCCAGTCTGAGGGTGAGCAGCAGCTGCAGGTGGATGTGAGGCTGCCTGGATGGCCCCTGGGACTCCTACAGCAGCCAAAGGCCAGGTCCTACAGCCAGCCTGCAAAGGGAGACAATCAAACAGCTCTCAGGGCTGAGAGAGCCACTAAATTGCAGGGAAATTGTTGAGCTTGGAGCTCAGAAGAGTACTAAGGCTTTATTTGAATGCATTTCTGGCTGGAGAGAAGATATGTGACAACACTAAATTACAGATGTACTTTTATGTCAGCTCTTCCCCAAGCACAAGGGACAAAGACACAAACAAGGTGGATGCTTTCTTCTCTTATGATCAAGTACCCTTGATTTCAGGCAGGCAACTGAGAGAACAAGGCCAAGGTTTCAAGAACAAAGGAAACAAGAGTTAAGCTTTGAATGCCTGGATGCAAATAATCCTTCTAAAAGCACCTCTGTGAACTCACCTAAAACAAAACCCCAAAACAAACCCCAGCAAACGCAAACCCACCCTAAAGGGGCAGTGAAACACCCTGACAGAGCTCCAGGTGGAGCTGGCTACAATGAGCCCCTGCCTGGGGTTTAACCCAGCCTCTGCCAGCCAGAATTAGCTGTGACCCCCCAAATGCTGCCCTTGTGGCTCTTTTATACAAGACAAAATCCAGTAACTCTCTGGTTTCTGGTGCCTCAAATCCCACCCATCAGCGTCGAAGCTTTTCAAAAAATAGCAGTGCTGGGGGTTGTGCTTCCATGTCTTGTGCATCTGAGCCCTGCTGACATTCCAAGTCTTCATCCTTGTTTTATTGTGTGCTTTAGCTGTGGGAGCCTAAGTGCTATACTTATTTCTTAAAAATGCACTAAAACATTTACAGTGGCTACAAAACAGTGGCTTCTCTCATTGCAATGGGGTTTTTTACACTGTATCATTAAATAAAGCTCATCTGAAATTTACTGGAGTATAATTCTCCAGCTGCATTTATTACATGTTTCATTGCCTTGGTCAGTAGCCAACATCTTCGTAAATAATGCAAGTAAAATATTAACCCTGGTTATTTATTATACTTTCACTGATCCTGTCACCTGAGCAAACATTCTGCATTTTGGCAAGGAAGGGAAAGCTTTTGGGAAGCAAGAAAAACTTTCACCCACTTTGCTTCCTTCAAACCCCAGAGTTCTGCACACAGACCAGGAGACAGCACTCGAGTTTTTCATGATCCCCTCCTCCCCAAGGAGCTGCAGTCTTTTAGCCTACATAAGCCCCATGAAAAATGTCAGGCTAGGTAATTTATTTCCAGTTATGGTTTTTGTGTGTGTTTGAAATCAGTTTGCTGATTTAGCCACTGGTACACAGAGTGCCTCTGTGGCTCGCACTCAGAGCTCGTCACTCTGTCAGCAATCTGCACAAAAAGTTGCATCTGCAAATGAAGAATAAACACTTCTCTTTCCAACCCTTGGTATGCTGCAAGCTCAACGTTGACTATTCAAGCCTGGCAAGCAAGAGTCCTTCAAACAATCTTCCAGCTCTGCTTCTGTACAGTAACTTTTCACATGCACCCCAGCCCTAAACCAGGCCAACTGGGACTTCAGGTCTAAAGCAGATCTTAGACCCTGCTGTCAAAGGAGATCCAGGTGCACAGGTGTGATTCCCTTTCTCCTTCCATCAGGAGAGAGAGCACTCTGCCTTCCACCTGGATCTCTGCAGGCACCTAGCACAGACAAGCAGCCTCAGATCTCCTGCCAGGAATATTGATGAGTGAGGAACAAGCCAATGCAAGGAAATCCAAGAGCAAAGAGCAAACGTAAAGATCAGTATTTACTCCCTACTGTTTACAGCAGCTTCATGTTTTCTAATGGCCAAATCTGCTAGAGCCACAGCAATTCCACCAGCAGCAGATTTAATCCTACATTTAACTAAGAGCTGCACATGAGAGCCAGCAGACGCGTCCCTCGCTGCCGTCCCCCTGTCTGTGCCCCCACTGCTGCCTTTGATGGATGTCTGGGTTGATCTCTGTGGGTTCCCCCCTGCCCAGGCATCTGGGCCCAGCCAACCATGCCCTTCCCAAAGCTGCTCTTGTGGTCTTGCTGCTTCTTCAATTCCTTCTCGCATGAGGAGCTCCACTGACAGCTGCTCAGGGCTCCAGATGGAGCTTCGCAAATACAAAGTGGAGCACAAAAACGTTCTGGGAGCAGGAAAGGGAATGTGCTGACTGAGGAAATCCACCAGCACTGAGCCATTCCCCAGCACTCCTCCACTTCCTGCACCCCAGACAGCGTGGATAATTAACTGCTCACTACACTAACATCTTCATATTAGCAAAAAGCCCAGGGAACCAGAATCAACAGCAGCAACAGCAAAGATGAAATGGGAACAGCCTGCTCACAGAAAAATAACAGAAAAACCCCCCCACACCAAAAAAAAGGTGGTTTTGACAAGCCTCAGAGAGTTCTTCAGCGAGAGCTCAGCTGCAGCTTTGCCACAAATCCCTGGTTTAAGGCAGGGGAAACACAACCCAGCCCTGCAGCAGTGCAGGAAGGAACTCAGCCCAGGGAGCCAGCCCAGGTGCCCCTCACCATTCCCATGCTGCAGACAGCAACAAGATTTATCTTCTACTAGCAGTGGCTACTAGGGACCCACAGCTCCTCACCCCCCTCTCCCCCAATCATTATGAGGCATAAAGAAAAACTTTGGAACTGCATTTTTCTGAGTTGATAAAATTCAACTAAGTCTTGGTAAGAGAAACAAAAAAAACCCCAACCACAAAGAGAAGTAAGATCAGGTTGCAGCATCAGCTCCTGGAGCTGCTTCCCTACTCTAAATATTGAAGCCTTAAATCAAAATGAATCAAAAACCATTCAGTCTTTTATAAATGTAAGAACCTTAGAAGAAAGATCTCTCCTTTGCAGACTCTCAAGGTCTCTGTGCTGCAATGAGCTGGCAATGGCAAAACATTTATGTGAACCACAGAACTCCTGGGATGGACTGAAAGTGCCTCTGTGTTTCACCTGACTGGGTGCCCCTGGCCACTCCTGCCACCCCTGCATCCCACCCTGTCCCCAGGAGGAGAAAACAAAACATCCCTGTCCTGTCCAGCCCCTCCCCAGCCCACGGAGAATTCAAAGGGCAGCCCTGCACCCTCCCATCCCTACCCAGGACACAGCTGCTAGGGTTTGGGGAGGCTGGAGATTACTGAATGGAGGGGAGGAGATGGATCAGGAGAAAAACAGAGAGACAAAATATAGGTTCCAGTGGCCTCCCACGGTGACTATGGAGGTCTGGTCCAGGTCAGGGCTGCAGTCTCACCTGGCTGCTCAGACACACCACCAGCCAAGCAAGCACAGCCACCAGAACTTGTGGGTGGAATTCTGCTGTGGAAAGAGCCTGCTCTAGCTCAGATGAATGGCTCCAAGCCTTCCTGCTCTGTGCCTCAGAGATGTATGCATGAGCAAGCTCCATCCCACCATCCCAAAGGAGCCTTGCTTCTAAATGCAGGAGAACACAGAGGCTCCCAGCATACAATATCCCAAGTATCAGCAAAAGCTGGGAATGGTACCAGCATTTATGTGACAAAAACTGAAACAATTACCACTTGGAGTCAACCACTCTGCATTTCAGCTTGTGGATGCCAAATGTATTAACACAGACTGAAATCCAATCCTCCCCTCTAATAGAGGAGCAGGTAACAGAATATTCAGAAAGGAAAAAGCAAACAAACAAGTTCTCTTCTGGGATTAGGAGATTTCATCTCTTAGAATTAAGTTTGTTTATGAGAGAAGAAATGTTCTTAAAGCTTAACCATTTCCCTCCCCTTTTTGTTCATTTCCAGATCCCCAAAATGTCACCAAAGAAATGATTATTTGCCCAGTACTGCACAGAAAAGAGCAAAGCTAACAGAAAGAAAGCCCCATATTCAGATCACACCTCTGTCATATGCCTTTTCTCCTCCAAGGCACTCAACACTGCTGCCTAGAGATGGGTATCAGTTAAAATGTCCTATTAATCAGGATTTCACAAATCACCCAAATCCCATGGCAGCATTCAAATGTCTTCTAGTGAATGTCCCTGAAAGGTTAAATCATTTCAGAGTCATTCCAAGCACATAACCAAAGAAACAGCTGGGGGTAGGCAGAAACAAACAAAAGAAAACAAGAAAATGAAGAATTTTATTATAAAAAAAACAAGCAAAGTAATTTTCTTAATTTTAAGAGACTTAAGATTGATAGTTTTAACTACCAGAATCACAGTGTGCAAGTGATCAAACTTCCAACAAATAGATTCATTCCCCCTGAAACCACATCCTGAATCATAAATCACATTCAATGGTGCAAACCAGGCATCATGGCACAGCAATGACTTTAACCCATCTGAAGCACCTCTGCACAGTCCAAACTAAACAGATTAATCAACTTCAGGCTTTCCTAAATGAAAGACACTTCAACAGGTTTTCAAGGCCAAACCACAGTCTTGGAGCAGGTGGAGTAATTTCCTCTAGGTTCACCCACACAAAAACCAAGGAGCATCAGAAGAACATAAAAAATGCTTCCTGCTGCTCCATTGTGATGCACTCAGCATTCTCTCCTCTTCTTATGCAAGGAGCCCAGTAAGTTTCCTCAGAGAAACCCTTCACAACTCAGGTCATCTCTGCATCCCCTCCCTGCTCCTTTCCAGCTCAAACACCTTTTATTTTAATTTATGAATGGGACCACCACCACATCACATTCCAGAAAGAGAGGGGAATGTTTCAAGTTTTGCTTTTTTTCTGCTTCCCTAACAGTTATAGGATCCAGTTTAGTGTTTCTGACCACTGACCCTTCCACAGAGCTTACTCAAGTGCCACGACAATCCAAAGAAACACGTGTAAAATTACAATGCTTCCTTCAGATGCGTTAGCCTGGATTTATCTCCAGGCACTTTTTCTGATGTTTTACCACTTCCCTACTCGGCACAGGGACCCTCAATAATCCTTTGCTGCTGCTTCTTAGGGATTCAGCCCCACAATCCACAGGGAAGTTCTTTGCCTCAGCTAGCTAAACTAACTAAAGCAAAGAAGAGCTCTGTCCCGCTGTCTGTCCATCCACAGACACCACAGTACAGGAGCAGGAATGTGGAGGAGTGAGAGCAGTGTCTGAAAACAAACTGCTGCTTCTTCACTCTTTGGAAAAAGTCTTAAAGGTGCAAAACTTATTATTCAGCATAAAGAGAACAGATGATTTGGGATAAAAGCATCATATAGTCAACCCAGGACACAGGGCCTGCATCAAACGCCATTTGCAAATGGCACCAATGCAGCCACTCCTGCCCACATGCTCACCGGTCCCTGCAGAGAGTTCAGCAGATCCCAGCCACCATTCCTCCCTCAGGAACTCAGCAGATCCCAGCCATCATTCCCCTCTGCAGGAACTCAGCAGATGCCAGCCACCATTCCTCCCTCAGGAACTCAGCAGATCCCAGCCATCATTCCCTCCCTCAAGAACTCAGCAGATCCCAGCCACCATTCCCTATTGCAGGAACTCAGCAGATCCCAGCCATCATTCCCTCCTGCAGGAACTCGGCAGATCCCAGCCACCATTCCCCCCTGCAGGAACTCAGCAGATCTCAGCCACCATTCCCTATTGCAGGAACTCAGCAGATCCCAGCCACCATTCCTCCCTCAGGAACTCAGCAGATCCCAGCCACCATTCCTCCCTGCAGGAACTCAGCAGATCCCAGCCATCATTCCCCTCTGCAGGAACTCAGCAGATCCCAGCCACCATTCCCTATTGCAGGAACTCAGCAGATCCCAGCCACCATTCCTCCCTCAGGAACTCAGCAGATCCCAGCCATCATTCCCCTCTGCAGGAACTCAGCAGATCCCAGCCATCATTCCCTATTGCAGGAACTCAGCAGATCCCAGCCATCATTCCCTATTGCAGGAACTCAGCAGATCCCAGCCATCATTCCCTATTGCAGGAACTCAGCAGATCCCAGCCATCATTCCTCCCTCAGGAACTCAGCAGATCCCAGCCATCATTCCTCCCTCAGGAACTCAGCAGATCCCAGCCATCATTCCTCCCTCAGGAACTCAGCAGATCCCAGCCACCATTCCCTATTGCAGGAACTCAGCAGATCCCAGCCATCATTCCTCCCTCAGGAACTCAGCAGATCCCAGCCACCATTCCTCCCTCAGGAACTCAGCAGATCCCAGCCACCATTCCCTATTGCAGGAACTCAGCAGATCCCAGCCATCATTCCCTATTGCAGGAACTCAGCAGATCCCAGCCATCATTCCCTATTGCAGGAACTCAGCAGATCCCAGCCATCATTCCTCCCTCAGGAACTCAGCAGATCCCAGCCACCATTCCTCCCTCAGGAACTCAGCAGATCCCAGCCACCATTCCTCCCTGCAGGAACTCAGCAGATCCCAGCCATCATTCCCCCCTCAGGAACTCAGCAGATCCCAGCCATCATTCCTCCCTCAGGAACTCAGCAGATCCCAGCCACCATTCCTCCCTCAGGAATTCAGCAGATCTCAGCCATCATTCCCTCCCTCAGGAACTCAGCAGATCCCAGCCTCCATCCCCCCTGCAGGAATTGTGCTGTCTCTCCCCTTGCCCATGACATTTCAGCCCTCAGTTCTGGTGCTCAGAACAGTTCCTACCCAGTGCCCTGGCACAGACATCAGCCCTACTGGCAACAACAGACACAAACTCTCTGTGGATTATCAGGTTCTTTGTCAAGTACAAGGTAGTGGACATAGGAGCTGTAATAAACTGTGCTGGCCCTCAGCTGGGCATGCCTGTAGGAGCCAAGATAATTTCCAGATGTCTCAGTACTGCAAGATACAAAGTGAGTGATAATGGCTTCAGCTACTGCTGTGCCTTCTCTTTGTTTGATTAAAAAATAATATAGAAGGAAAGATTTGATAAGCTCATTTCTCCAGGGAAAAGAAAGGGTCAGAAACATGCACTTGATAGAGGAGCCTGCATTCAGCAAGCATCCTGGCTGTGGGAAAAAAGGACAGACCACAGAAAGAAAGCATCACAAAAGCAGCAGCACTATGCAAAGCAAGGCTTGATATAAAGTGGATTGATGGAGAGTCATCTGACCCCAAGCATTCCAAAAAATGCTGTCATGTAGCATTACAAAACAATTCTGTTTCAGGGCATATGCAGAAGAGAAGGCATTTGTGGTAAACCAGCCTTTTAACAACACACTTAAGATGCACTCCATTTATCACAGTCACAAACTCATATGACATCCAGAGAATCTCAGAAACACTGGAACGAGACCAACCATTATTCAAATCCAATCAGTGCATCTATTTCAAAGAAGAAATCATCAGTTAAATCTTTCTGGACTTAAACCCTGAATTTAATTATTAAAAAAAACAAAAATCAGTGTGATATTATGTAACACCTAACATCATATATATTGTAACATATAAGAGAAGTCAGAGCATATCTTGCTTTAGAAATCATGCACTGGAAATTTTATTTTTAGAATTCAAGGTCTGAGTGGTCCCACAACAGTCATGTCCATTTTGCCCAGGAACAAGCAAATCTGATGATTCTAGAGATCTGCCTAGTCCAGTATCCCATCACTGACAGTGAGTGACAGCAAGTGCCCAGAGAAGGCTCTGAGACAAATGTAAATACATGGATATGCTTCCTCAGGATATTCCCCCAGCCTGCAATGATTTGTTCTCCCACTAACTCATAAGGTTGCAATTTGTATCTGCATATTTTATAGTCTTTGATGGATTTCAACTCCCAAGAACGTGTACAGCAGATTTCAAACCCATGTACAATGCTTATACCCACAGTGCCCTGTGGGAAGAAGTTTTGTACTCTGTGTGAAGCAGCAGCTCCTGGCGCCCTCCCTGTCCCACTGATCCTAATTAGCTCCTTATGCTTAAGGTGGAAGAGAGCAATTAGCTCTGCACACACTTTTCCCACTCCAGCCACCTTTTGAACTCTTGGGCAGATACTTTTTGATCTGACAACCTGCCATTTTCCATTGTGTCAGCTGATCTGCAATCCTGTCTACCAACACCCCAATCTAAAACCACACACTCCCCTCTGTCCTGAAAAGAAAAAAAAAATCAAATACTCTGGGCCAAAAAAACCTTCTCCTGAGTTAAGACAGACACAAAGTGGTGATACAGCAATTTTATTACTGCTCTGTCATCCCAACAGTTTCTTTTACTTTTTCTCCACCCACAGGTATTGTGGATTCTCTGGCAGCCTTCTCTCCCCTTGCTGCCTGGAAAGAATCACGAGTTTTTTATGCCTGCATCTTCATTGTTCTTCTTGTGCCAGGATGTTGGTACTCAGATTCACCTTCCACATCTACATTACCTAAACCTCCTTTATTTATGCCCCACCAGAGCTCTGGGTGCTTCCCAGTGTCTCCCCATCCTTGTACATCAAATACCAGGCACCCTTCCTTCATATCATCTGCTTTCCTCCACAGCCAGCCTCCCACAGCCAGGCTGTTCTGCCATCAAATCTTGGGCTCAGTCTCTTCCCTCACTTCACAGGTTTCAAATTCCTCTTCTTCCTTCCCCATCAGACATTTCAAAGAGTCCTAATTCAATGAAAGATGACAAGCCCTGGCCTCTTTCCCTGTAAAGACTTCATTTTCTCACTGTGACCATCAGCACTGCTTTCAGCCTGCTGCATCCATCCCCTCTGGGGGCTGCCATGACTCCTCCTCTTTTCTTTCTCTTTTCTCCTCTGCAGTGCCTGTGCTTTGAAGCCTGCCCTTCCAGGAGAACACTGGTTTTGTTTGTCCTCTCTTTGGGCAGGCTGTGGGCACAAAGCCCCAGGGAGCTGCAGCCTGGCACTGTGACTGCAGCCAGGGTGGCACAGAGCAGCCACAGGGCCCTGTCCTTGCACAGGCCATGGACAGAGAGCTGAAAAGTGCAGGATTAAACCATCTGCAGGGATGATGAGCAGCACCCCAGCCCTTACCTTCTCCCACCAGGCAGCCTTTCTCTGAGCCACGAGCTGATGCAGCTGCTCCTGCAGAGCCAGCAGGTCCCTGGATAACCTGTCCATTTGCCCAGCCAGCCTGGCAGCCCAGGGGCAGCAGGAGGTCACTTCTGGCAGCCTTCTTTTCTCCACATCAGCATCCTGGGACTCACACATATTTCCCTCCTCAGCCATGTCATCCAACACAGTTTCCTAAACAAAAAACAATAAAAGTTACTTTTCAGCGGGAGCTAAAATGGTTCCCCCCATCCTTGTGGTAATTCTTAGCTAGGAATTCACTGCTGCCATCTCAATCTACAGTTGCTCCACAATTTCAGAGTTATTTTAAGAGAGAACCCCCTCAGTTCACTATAACATATTTCCAAGTTAACAGAAAACTTATGTTGCTAACCTAGCTTATTTTAGAAAGCACTGCACAGTCAGCTACTCTGCACTGCACTAAAGCATAAAGTAACACTCCTGAGATGGAGGTGATCAGCACTGCAGCAGCTCTAGACATGCCCTTCCTCTCAAATTCTGAGCTTGGATGCACTCCTAGGGCTTTTGGTAACAAAGTGATGAGCAGGGAGGTACACGTTCACACTGTTCAGGACAGCCCCCATTCTAACACCCACAGGGTCACTTGTGCCCATAGAAAACTCCACAAGCTGAGAAACACCCAGGGATCCCTGCTCCAGACTGGTCAGGAGCTGACAGCTCTGCTTGACCATGACCATCGAGCAGGTTTGATAATTAACTGTGCAATTGCCTTCCAAGGTAGCGACTGCTATTTCAAATACTCAAGGGGGAAAAAAAAACCCACAGAAAAACCCAAAAGCATTTAAACAAAACATTCAGAGCCCATCTATACACTCTGGTGCACAGACTGTGCAGAAACACACATTTTTCAAGCCTGAATAGCACAGCATAACTAAAGGACATAGGCCTCACTCACAGAATATCAAATATTTATTTCCATACTGTTATCAAGAAGACATTCAATAGGAGAGGTCATAATCTCTTTTAAGGACATAATTTGCATCCAAAATTATCTTTAGCAACTGAAGGGGTAATTTAGAAACACTGGCAGGAAATTCAGCAGTTGAGCAGCGTGGTCTGTACACGAGCAAGGAAAAGCCAAGTGCATCATTAGCACTGCTGGAGGAGATGTCAGAGAGCCAAAGCCACCAATGTCACACTGCTCAAGTCAAGCACCGTGTCACAAACCATAACCACAAGTCCCAGGGAGAGAAGAGTGCTGACTGTAATGCTGACATGCAGGTGAGGCACTTGAAGTTAAACACAGACAAACAGGAGGGGAAGTCCCAGATGAAAGCAGCAACAAAGATCAAAAGCTGGAATGTATGGCCTACAAGGACATGTAAAGACATCAAAATTTCAGCTTAGCCTAGAAACAGGGACTGGGAAGGCAGTGACATGCTAACAACCTTCACTTACATAAAAGATTGCTATAAAGAGGATGGGAAATTTTATTTTTTTCTCCTCTTTCTCTCTTTTCTCAGAAGGTGGGTTAAAAACTGGCTTAATTCAGAGCAAGAGATTCTTAGACTCATGCAAGAAAAAGCTTCATAAGACAGCTAAGAATGGCACAGGACACCCTGCAGAAGCTCCTTTCTAGGCAAGCACTGGTGCTGGGAGTTGGCACAAAGCAGCGCCATGGCCCAGCTCCTGAGAACACAGACGTGGCAGGGACATGGACAGGATAACAACCTGCAAAGAGATAAAGCAAAGGCCTTTGGCTGTTTGGGGTTCTTCTGTTTATGCCTTATTTTGTACTTGATTAAATGACAGAATTGTAAAGTAACATTAACATTCAGACAATGTTCTCAGGCACGTGGTGGGATTTTTGGGCTGTCTGGTGCAGGGCCAGGAGTTGGACTCAGTGGATCCCTTCCAGCTGAGGATATTCTGTGATTACTGCAGTTCATGCCATGCTCTGTGCAAGAACCACCCCATCCATCAGATCAGCAAAGCAAAACACAAGTTTGGTACAAAGAGAAAACTACTGTCTTTTCCAGGCACACCTCATCCCCATACATCCCACTGCACACAGGAACAACCACCATCAGCAGAGAAACAAAAGAAAAAGGCAAATTCACCATCCAGCACACTGAGTAGCTTAAAAAGATCCTGCTGGTCAGTTTTCAAGTATTTCTTTAGAACTTAACTCCAAGAATCAGGCTAAAACTCTTCAACACTCTTCCACGTTTTGGTGGATACACAGAAGTAATTGCAGTTATATTTTCCCCCTGGGAGCCAGGCCTGTGCTAATGTTGATGCTTTCCAAAAAACCCTAAGATGGTAAACATGTAAAGCAAAAACCATTAGAGAACTAATGGAAATTGGAAGTACTCTTCCAGACAGGTGAGGCAATTTCACACTGCCCTTTGCCCTGCTTTAAGTGTAGAAAAAGGCACATGGGCAATTAGCAGTCAGCTCAACTGATTCTCAGAATTCTGTAAGCTCATAGAGCTAATGTGGTGTGCTAAAGAATTATTTCAGCAACACTGAATGGGCAAAAGTGGTAGAGAGAAGTGAGATGGATGGCATCGTTTGCACTCACTTGAGAAATCCTAAGATGCACAGAGAACGGGTTATTGATTTTCTTATGATCATTCAACACAGTTCAAGGGGAAATCAGCAATGTCAACACACTATTTGGCTGGGGAAAAATGAAGTTGTTTTCAATATCAGCTGCCAGCAAATTTAGTTGTTCTCAAGACTGCAATAAAGCTTAGAGGCCCTCTTCTGAAAAGCCATTTAATTTTACAAAAATGTGCAACTGCTATGTTTAAAAACTGTTAAAAAACATGAAGATCAGACCTTTTCATTTGTGTTAACTATATGAAATTCTGCCATTCTGCCCTGCAATTCCTCAACTTAGCTGGGTGAGTCCCACTGAAGAAAACAGGAATGAAAGAGAACTGTGGAGTTTACCTCCTCAGGTCCTGACTGGAGGTCAGGATCTGCCACAGTGACAAGCTGACCCTCCCAGATGTCCCAAACCCAGCTGTCCCCTGATAACAATGCAAGGGGTAAAACAGAACTATAAATCTATAAAACTTTTCTGAACATCTACACATGATATCTGTCTGTTAATTGTGAGAGTCCATCAGTACATTACTCATCTATCACAGAACTATGAAAACATTCCTTACTTTATCAAGGTTTTTTTTTCCTTTCTCTCAAGTGCTGTTGAACAGATAGTTTGCAACATTTAATTTTGTGGGACTTCAGGGCCTTTGGGAGTAGCCAGCTATGGTAAAGTCAAAAACGATGTTCCCCTCAAAATCAGTTTGATTTGTTACCATCCACTGCCAGTAAACTGGTTCCAGTTGCTTCCATTCCAGAAAGGCTTCCAGCTGCGTGGTCTCAGACTCCAGGAGCTGCAACAGCTACAGGAGAGGAGACAAAAGAGAGGGAATCAGGTAACCTTGGCCTCTTGAGGACTGCATGAAATGTGTGCTTAGCCTGAAAAAGGTATAAAAAGAGTGTGGGTGGTACATGGGACAACACTGGGTGGCTTTACAAGAACATTCTAAAAACAGATGGGGAAAGGTGAAGTAAAACACTGCTCCCAGTAGCACTGATTTGTCCCTCACCCCAAATGTACCAACTTCATCAGCCTTTCCACACATAAATGTGAGTTTCCTATTGTTTTGAGGGAACAAAGAGACACAGCTCTGATAGACATGCTTCGTGAATGACCAGCTTCAAATCTTCCATGCTTCTTGACCACCAAAATAAGCTGTTTCTCCAAAAGTATTTTTCCCTATCCATCCCTTCACTCTGAAACAGCATAGAAGAACTCCCTGTAAAATGTTATGTATTTCATAAATTGTACCATCTGCTGCATGAGGAATCCCTCCCTTTGTCTGAGAGCACTCAAAGGAGAGATGCTGCATTATAGGTACACAAAGTATATTTTTTTTCACAAATATATGCATGATACACATGTATGCACACACACATACGGTGAAGGAGACATTCCAAGACTAAATATTTACATATCAGTAAAAAAAAAGCTCTTGTAAAGAATAATGTGGTGAACAAATTTGCTATAAGTCAGAGCTCACCAGCTTTAACAATTTTGGTCCTGACCATACTTTTGAAACGAACAATTTTAACACCAATCTGACACCAAGGGCAACTTTTTAAGATGACCACAAAGAGTGTAGGGCCTTGAGGAGAATGATAAAGACCAGACCAGTACCAGCTAAATCCATTTTATGGATTACATTTTATACCGACAACT
The DNA here is from genome assembly GCF_028018845.1 of Melospiza georgiana. Lineage (NCBI taxonomy): Eukaryota > Metazoa > Chordata > Aves > Passeriformes > Passerellidae > Melospiza > Melospiza georgiana. The sequence continues at coordinate 1,545,102 of NC_080438.1, forward strand.
ATCTTCTACTAGCTTTGTTTGCTGTAGTTACCTAGTACATAACATAATTTAAGTAAGTACAAAGCATGAGTTGAGTTTGCAATTTTATTATGCAGATATTACTTGAAGATAATGGAACCAAAGAAAGGAAACCACTTTGCAAGAGTAACTGCTGGAAATTGTATGCAGTTTGCCCTAAAACACTGCTGGATCCAAAATACAATTATTACACATTTGCTCACACACCAGACACTTGGCATTACGCTTAATGATTCTGCCAGTTTCAAGCTCAGCTGGGATATAAAAGGTGGAAGAATGGCTTTCTGTCTCCTTTTTTCTTTTCTCCTTTTTTTTTTTCCATAGGTACATCTACAGCACAAATGGCTTACATTATGGAATCTGAGGCTTGCAAGAAAACCCAGCCAAAAAGTTGATTAAATATTCAGGCAACAGCGAAGTTACTTGACTTTAAAGTAGCTCTGTAATGTGGTCACGAGCTGTGTGTGATTGCAGTATGAATACTCGATTGCAGCTGAAGAGGGCTGAAGGTTGGGATGGGGAGTTTTTCATTCTGAGCCTTCAAAAAAAGAGTGATCTTAATAAAAACACACTCATCATCTTTATTCTCACCAGAATGTTAGAAGCACCATATGCCACATGCTTTCACAGCACAACTGAAAGGATATGGTTCTGAAACTTCACCAAACCTCTACAGGATCTGCTGCAGTTAACTGACCTTAACAACAATCAAAGCTCCCTCAGCACTCTCCTAATCTCAAACCCTTTGGGATCTTTTGCATTTGGGTGCTGTTTTGCCTTTTTTTTTTTAACTGCTTCATTAGTTATACAAAAGTCGACTCACCCATCTGACTAACCCACTTACAGCAAACTCACCTTTCACTCAGGTATTAACACCCTCAGAAACAGCAGGCCAGCACTGTGTGCTGGAAAGCTTGAGCCATAAATCAGTAATGGGATGACTCCAGCAGTCCTTGGAGGACAGTTTCCAGCAGAGCTGCAATACACCGTGGCAGCCTCAGGCAGGCCTGCAATAGCCAACATTTGAGTTTCCACCCTGAGGGACTTTAGGCACTGCTCCTGAATGCCAATATCCTCTGCCATCGTTTTTTCACAGGCCTTGCAAGGCTTTGATGTTATTGCAGCATGGAGAATAAAGCAGAACGCAATAAAAAAATAATGTACTGCAAATATCCTTGAGATACCTTAGCAAAAATCACAAAAACAAATAAATGTTCAAGGTTGGGAAGGGACAACGGATTGTATGTCCATGTGCCCAGAATTTGGTCACAAAGACAGGGTCCACATGCCCCAGGGGTGACAGGCTTTCACTCAGACATGCCTACCTACACTTAGGAATGAATATTTCTGTCAGGCAGCTTCCTTCCCCCAAGCTCATCCTTTGCACGAGCTTCTCATGAGCATTTTGTGTTCTTTAACAAACTCTGCTTTTTGCGACTTTGAGGCCACAGCTGTCCATGTTTTCTTAGGTCACACATCCCAGAGCTGGCATTTCAGAAACCAAAGCCCAAACTGTGCCTCTGCATCCTGACCAAACACAGCACCACTTCTTGTTCATTTACCCCCCAATTACAGCACCACTTCTTGGTCATTTACCCCCAAACACAGCACCACTTCTTGGTCATTTACCCCCAAACACAGCACCACTTCTTGGTCATTTACCCCCAAACACAGCACCACTTCTTGTTCATCTACCCCCCAAACACAGCACCACTCCTTGCTCATTTACCCCCAAACACAGCACCAGTCCTTGTTCATTTACCCATGGTGGTTTACAACACCACTTCTTGGTCATTTACTACCTACAGGAGTTCACACACATGCCATGAGCAGTTCCACCTCTGATGCTACACCAACCTCTCAAAACATAAAACAAACACCCAAGCTGTAACTAAAGCTGCCAGCCCATTTTCAGTGAACTGAGGACCTGATGTCACACCTCCTAATGAAATTTAAAGACTGAAGCCTGTAGAAGAGCATCAATTTTGTTTCATGAAGAAAAGCAAAGCAGTGAGTCAAAAAAGTGCCTCACGTGGGTATCTAAGTGATGCTTAAGGATAATGCCTGAAAATTGTGTTTCCCTCTACACAAAATCAAGACAACCAAATCCATTTCCCTCATTCTTCTGGAGGAAGTTATTGCTCTAAAATATTTACACTGACTGAAAAAGTAACGACAAATTCAAATTGCTAATCTCTGTGGAGAGGCAATTCCATAATGAATGCCGAGAGCACAAGCTTTGCAGGAACAACTTCCTTGAGCCTCTGTAAAGAAACCACCCCTGGTGCAAGCAACAGCTTTGCTACAGAGGGTGAAGCGTGCCTGGCTGAGCTGGCTCAGAGCAGGCTGCCAGGAAACCCCAGTGTGATGCAGAAGGATGCTAACTCTGTGAAGAGCATGCCTTGCTTCCTCCAGCACGTGGCTGTGACTTCCAAAGCCAAACGTGCAGCCCTCAGCACAGATCACAGACCTCAGGAAACAGGGGGAGCTTCAGCAGCAGAAGGTGACAAGGACAATGAGGTGGTTTTGGATACTCTGCACACAGCCCTGTGCTCCCTCCTTGAGCAGGGAGGTTGGACAAGGTACCTCCAGAGGTCCTTTCCAGCCCTGCCCATCCCAAGAGGCCAAAGCTGAATCTTCCTCAGCATCCCCAAGTGTAATTCGTATGTTGTTTAAACATATTTGCAATTACTTCTTCTGTAGAGATATTAATCTCTTTCATATTATTTACCACCATATTAGAAAAATCATTAGTGCCTGTAGACTGTTATGGAAATCAATATTTCATAAATTTGCAGCATAATGCACCCTTTTCACAGGCTCAGTTCCAGAGAGCTCCCCGCAACAAGTATTTAATCTCTGATGCCCACAGCTCATCCATAGCACTGGCAAAACTATTTTTAATCAAAAATTGCCCTGCCTAAATGTTCAGAAAATCATTTTATTGTTAGACAGACAAAAAAATGGTCTTTCAGCAATAAATTCTGTTTCTTGGCTCAGAGACAAAACACTGCTAATTCATCACTGTTCATATATGTCTGTAGACAGAAAATTTGCACTGCACTCCTGAGCCCTGCAAACCTCACCCAAATGCCAACATCTCTGGAGAATTACTCAAGGCTTGAGACAGGCTTGGCTTAGCAAGAAAGCTTGTATCGGGAAGCTACAGAGGCTATTCAATAATTGTTTAATAGGGAAGGACTTTATTCAATGTGCAGTTGGGTAATCTGAATTCCAGTTCTGAATATCTCACAGGCACAGGAGAGAAGCTAAGTGGAGCAGTCCGTTCCAAAAAAATGCAAAAAGGGATCAATATTCATGGAAGTTATACCATTTATGGTACCAGAAATAAACCATAACTGGGATTAAAGCTTTAGAGACCCAACCAAGCATCAGATGAAACAGAAAGAATTCAACACATTTTCTCCTCTACCAATACAAAACTACCTTAACTGAAAAAACCTGCAAACCTTTACAATTTAGAACCTCTTAGCAAGCAGGTTTTCAGGTTTAAATTTGGTTTAAAATGGCCCACACAACCCAAATTGAACTTTGGCACGGCTAAGTTTCACCAAAAGAAACTGAGCAAATCTCAGTATCACAGCCATCTCAGGCTGGGACAAACAAACACCACTGTAGGTGGACACACTCAGTGTTCCAAGTTTCAGCTCCACACTGTGATTTTCCAGAAGCAAAGCCGGTTTAAGACATTGCCACATATCCCTTGAAGGCCAAAACAAAAATAAATAGGCCTGAAAACTAGAAAGTCACGCTAGAGTAGTGTGAAATACAAGCAGCTGAAGAGCACAAACCCACAGAACAACAAGAAGCCTCTGGGCACAAGGCCAATAAAGACCTTCTCTAATTTCTCTGCCTGTGGAATACCACTGAAAGCCAAGACAGAGCAGGAGGAGCAGTGCAGCTCAAGCACCACGAGGCAGCGGATCTGAAAGGCTCTTGGAGGACAGAAGTGGATCAGAAGCAGGACTTCAATCTTTTGCAGAAGACACAATACATAAAATACAAAACACAGCAGTTTTGGGTGCCTGAGTATAATTCCAGATGCCCAGATATGTGCAAAATCTCCAACACTTAAACCAAAATATGGGACCTTTAAACCCACCAACACCAGTATCACACCACCACAGCTCAAACTCCAGTTGAGCTATCTCAGAGAGCAGGAAATCAAACCACTAGTTAAAAACTTAAATGGCAAAGACCATCATTATAAAATGCAACTGCTATTTGTGGAGGGATTCAGAAAACAGCTGTTTAAAATGCAACTGAGAGAAAACGTTATTTAAAACAAACAGAATGAGGCATTTGGCAGATAAAAATTGTATTACGGCTTTCACATTGATAGGCAGTGAACTGGGATGTATCAATGACATTCATTTGCAGAGGAATGGGTCAATGAAGGGACCACTTGGCATTTTCCCCATGGAAACCTATTAAAACATGGGGAAAATACCAGGAAAAAGAAGCCTGAAGTTTTACACTTCAACAGCCAAGATCAATAATGGAAGAATGAAAAAGGTACATATTTTCTTCCCTAAAGGTACCAATGACTTTGGGTGCCTAACCTGGCATCCTTGAAAAGCCAAATTTTCAGGCAGTACCAAGTACCTGTAGCTCAGTTAAAGCACATCCAGTAGGTACCAAAAATCACAATTTACTTTAGAGGAATCTCAGCTAGAGGATTTCAAAGAAAAACATCAAATTGTATCACAGCACTGCCTGACAGCTGTTATTATTGTACTGCCAACCAAAACCCCCATGCAGCTGATGTCAAAAAAAGACCATTATTCTTCTGCTTTTATTCAGACTGTTTCTGTACACAGAACAAAGCATTATCTATCCATACTCATTTTTTTCCTTCCCTCCCCCATATACTTGCCCATTTCCCAGTATATATATATATATATATATATATATATATATATATATATATATATATATATATATATAATTTAACAGGCCACAGACAATTAATTTAAAAATGTGTTCAAGATGTGGATTAGTCTAAGATTGCCACTTGATATGAGTACAGTTTCTCGCAGCCTAGCTCTTTGACAAGCCATCATAGACTGTTTGTGCATGCAGGTATTTTCACACATTTTAAAATGTGTTACTGACTAGAGAAACTACTAATTTAAAGTCTGCTAGAGTTCCTCATGTCAATTAATTTCTCTCGCTAGTCTCTTTCATACTCCTTTAAATTAAGCAACAAACTTTAAAAAGAACCACAAATCCAAATCTCTCGCAAAACATGAGTAACAGCTGATTTTATAACTCTATTTTCCTTGGCTATTTAAAAAAAACAAAAATACCTGCCAGGAGAGCTGAGTTAACATTATGGGCCAATTGCACAGAAAGTTTAATTTTACAAGGCTGTAAAAACAGCTCTAGCAGTCTCCTCACAATCTGAGCTGCATTCTCACACCCAGAAAAGCAGCACAGTTCAGTTCAGCTTTCCAGCAGCAGTTCAGCTGTGGCCAGAGCCATTGCAATATATGAATTTAACTGTGGCCTGCTTCTTTAATGAGCAGTGAGGCTGGAGAGAGGAGTGGTCCTGTCCTCCTTGACTTTCTGCATGGGTTAAATGGCCCCAGTTAGGGATCACAAGATCATCATAGTTCTGGGGCACTTCAGGATCAGCCCTCATCAATAGCTGCACTTTGGCACAAAAGAAGAGTGAGAAGCTTCTTTCCTGTCAGAAGCTGATAACTCATTTCTCTTTGGCATGAAACAACAGGGTAGACTCCTCAAGCAGCTCTGCCCTTTCTAGTGACTACTGTGAGCTTCAAGGCACGATTCAAGAAATGAGTCAGGAGTTTTGAAGCTCCTCACCCAAACTTTTTTTCCCCTGATACTGAATTTGCTCCTTCAGGGTCCAATACCCCAGATAAGATCCACCAGGCTGCACCAGCAAGATCCTTTCTGACTCCATCACCAAAAGCTATCAGCAAGTAAGACACTCTGAGTCTCCTCTGCCAGAAAGGCACGAGGCAGCACAGCATGACCAGGGGATTTGGATGTGGAAACAGGACACTCCTCTCACCACACCAGCTTCAGCTGCTCATGGCAGTTTCATCTTCAGCTTACAGGCATCAGGGATGGTGCTGCTCCAACCTTTGCTGTAGCACATGGGACCACGGTGCCTGCCTGTCCTCCCTGTGCTGACCCAGAGCATCCCCTGAGCTAGACACTTGCTCCTCACCCTGGGTTTGCCAGCACTTCCACCAGGAAAAGAACAAAAAAAATGGAATGAAAAAAAGTGATGACAAAATACCTCAGCCTTGTCTCTCCAGCTTATTAATTCCAGCTGCATTGTCTCAGGTGGAATTACATTCTAGTATATCACTGTCATTGTCACTGTCACAGCATTCAAATTATGTTGAGTATGGCATAAAACAAGCAAAAGCACAGGAGCAGCAGTGAAGCTCAGTACCATTCCATCAGTTCTGCTGCTGGCAGTCACAACCACGTGTTCACACCAGTGCAGTATGGATATCCTGTGCTTCATGTGCCTCAGAGACACCTTCCTTTCCAGTGCTGGAGGAGTCTAACATATTGCTGCTACATAGTCCAACAATTTATGGAGTCTGTGATAAACCACTGCATCATTTTTCAAGGTCCAAGAACTCTATAAGCTTGGTCAGTAAAATGTGCTAAGCAATAACTCATCCCCAAAAAAATGGTGATGGCAACTACAGAACTGCAGCTCTATTAACTCCTTTCTTTTTGTATGGATAAGTTTAGCTGAAAGCAATATTAGTGACAAATTGCAGCCTGGGGATATTTTCAGATCAAGGTAATAATGCTATGAGGTAGAATGATTTGCTTTAGTGTTGCTATATAATGCTGCCAGCTCCCTCCAACTGGACACTAACTGCAGCCAGAGGCCACCTTGCTTAAAAAAATATCTAAAGAAATATTTTAGCACTAAACCTGTCTGGAGTAATAAAAAAAAAAACCTCAGAGCATCCTTCCCAAGAAGGGGCAGTAGGAAAGTGAAATTGGGTAAAAAGTTCAACAACTAAGAGATTGATGGCTGATGATAAGCCAGTGCCTGGGAGCTGAGGGAGATGGTTCCATGCCAGCACTGCTGAGCCACACAGCTGGGAAGGAACCTCTGGAGGTCTCTAATCCAGTCTGCTGCTCAAAACAAGGTGCTCAGGGCTCTGCCCAGCAAGTCCAGAACACCATCAGCACAGATGTCACCCCTTCTGCAGGATCTGGTTCCAGAGTTTGATCAATTCACAGCAATTTTTTCCTGTTTTACCTGGACAGAATTTCTCATGTTCCAACTTGTGCCTGCTGCCTCTTCTCCTGTCACAGAGCACCTCTGAGAAGGGCTTGGTCCATGCTCCAGCTCTGACCACCTCAGAGAGCTGACTGGATTTGTTCCTGGTCTTTGTGCTGGGACAGGGACACTGAGCACTCAGGCTGGCAGGGGGGCAGCATTCCTGCACTGCCCTGCCAGGGGTGGGCAGAGGGGCAGGGTGGGCAGAGGGGCAGGATTCCTGCATTGCCCTGCCAGGGGTGGGCAGAGGGGCAGGATGGGCAGAGGGGCAGGATTCCTGCATTGCCCTGCCAGGGGTGGGCAGAGGGGCAGGATGGGCAGAGGGGCAGGATTCCTGCCTTGGCCTGCCAGGGATGGGCAGAGGGGCAGGGTGGGCAGAGGGGCAGGATTCCTGCCTTGCAATCACAGGGATGGGCAGAGGGGCAGGATTCCTGCATTGTCCTGCCAGGGATGGGCAGAGGGGCAGGATTCCTGCATTGTCCTGCCAGGGATGGGCAGAGGGGCAGGATTCCTGCATTGCAATCACAAGGATGGGCAGAGGGGCAGGATTCCTGCCTTGCAATCACAGGGATGGGCAGAGGGGCAGGATTCCTGCATTGTCCTGCCAGGGATGGGCAGAGGCGCAGGATTCCTGCATTGCAATCACAGGGATGGGCAGAGGGGCAGGATTCCTGCCTTGCAATCACAGGGATGGGCAGAGGGGCAGGATTCCTGCATTGTCCTGCCAGGGATGGGCAGAGGGGCAGGGTGGGCAGAGGGGCAGGATTCCTGCATTGTCCTGACAGGGATGGGCAGAGGGGCAGGGTGGGCAGAGGGGCAGGATTCCTGCATTGTCCTGACAGGGATGGGCAGAGGGACAGGATTCCTGCCTTGCAATCACAGGGGTGGGCAGAGGGGCAGGATTCCTGCATTGTCCTGACAGGGATGGGCAGGGGGGCAGCATTCCTGCCTTGCCCTCCCAGCGTTCCAGCTGGCAGTGCTCAGGATGCTGTCACTGCTGACTCCTGAGCCCCCAGCTACTGGTAAAGGGTACTGACCACCAGCTGAGCCCAGAGGGAGCCCACAAACAGCCAGACACCAATCTGAGCTCAGTGGCCCAAACAATTTCCCACTGCTCCCTTATGCACAGCCCTGTAACCAATTTGGCCACAAGGATGTTGGGATTTTCCTTCGGTGCTACACAAACACAGGCTCATTCTCTGGGCCTCCTGCCTTCCTCAAAGCTCCTTAATGACCTGTCCCTGCCTCCTCCTGGGATGGGACACTCCACCAGCAGCAGGGTGTGAGGCACTGCAGAGGTGGAAAGTGCCTGTCCCAGAGCAGGTGGAACTGAACCAGCTGGGAACAGCAGGCATCAGAGCAGCAGAAACCATCTGATGCCACAGCCAGTTGCAGGGAAAGAGAATTGTTTTGATCATATTCATCTTTTGAGATTTAGAGCAGTTTAGCTCCTGCAGACGCTTCTTTCTTCCTACAGCATGAGGAAGAGTCATTTATACATTTCTTCACTCTCCCTCAATTAACTCTCCTTTCTCCTGTCAAGCCTGAACTTCCACTCTGACCTCCACCTTTCCATGGCTCTGGAAAGTGCTTGTCCATTTTCCAGACAGGATCTGGAAGCCAAGCCTCCCTACTTCAGGAGGGTGAGTAAAACCAGCAGCAGCAGCACCACAGGGATGAACAGGGAACTCAGGAGAGAATTCCTCACCCAAGACAGCTGGTCCCCTGCCTGCCCCAAGAGGAGACCACACAAAGGATTCAAAGGCAAGTCATTTATATTAAACTTATTTTCAGCCTTCCCTTCTAAAATCGACTTCAGTCTGCCTTAGACACTCCCAATATAAATTATCTCACACAATTTGACTGCTCTTGCTTCCACAGTGCACAGCAGGGCAGAGATTTCCAAGCCCTCCCTTTCTTAAGAAGGATCAGGAACTTGGCTACAAGCAGACACTGCCTAAAAGCAGCTTTGAAGCCATTTGACCTCTAATTCTTCCTGAATTTACACGGATGACAAGGCTGGAATCTGTTCTGCCTCAGTTTTGCAAATGAGTACCCAGATCCACTGTTTCCAAGAGGTTTTAATAACTCCTACAGCAAACCATGTTTTATGTTAAAATGTCAGGAAAGGAACTGAAAACCATTTGCCCACAGCATTTCGGAAGGAAAATGACATGGCAGCCTACCCTCTCCTCCTGTAAAGTGAATCATTATAAAAGGCAGGAAAAATATTCTTTGTTCCTGCCATGTAGCACAGGGTGGGCAGCACAGGCTGTCACTGACAGCTCCTTTGCTTTCCTAGCACTTACTCTTGCCTTGCAGTGAAATGTGAGGGAGAAAAATGATTTCTAAATTGCCCAGCGTTCTTTGGATTTCTGCTTTAAATTGTTTTCTCAGTAGCCACTCTCCCATTCTGCAGGAAATACAGAACAACCAGCAAATCACCTCTTGTAAAACAGCACCCACTGCTGCTCCAGGAAGGGTGGGGAGGGTTCCCAGGCACACAGGCAGAAGGAACAAAATCCACCAGAGCTGTTTCCAACCCCAACAACCTTCAGTGCACCAAGCTTCAAACCAACAGAGCCTTCTCACAGAAAAGCAACGAGTAGTAACTATCCTGAATTTTAAAGGGCATCAAAGCAGTCCCACTAGGAAGACAGAGCACTTCAAGGGATTGTGTTGAGCATCTTCACACACATGTAAATGTGGATTTCCAACAGAGCTTCCCCTTCCTGGGGGCTCTGCAACTCCACCCATCCCAGCACAGCAAAGTCACCATGATATTTTCTGAAATATCCCTTTGCCAGGATTTTTCTCCTGAGAAGCCTCAGAAAAGAAACGTAAACAATAATTATCTGATTGCTTGGAATGTGCTCTGGAGGTTGCTCACCAACAGGTGCATCTTTGATTGGTTCCATGTGAATTGTTTTTAATTAATGGCCAATCACAGCCCAGCTGTGTCAGACTCTCTGGTCAGTCACGAGTTTTTATTATTCATTCTTGTTTAGCCCTTCTGATGTCTCCTTTCTCTTTCTTTAGTATAGTTTTAGAATAGAATAGAATAGAATAGAATAGAATAGAATAGAATAGAATAGAATAGAATAGAATAGAATAGAATAGAATAGAATAGAATAGAATAGAATAGAATAGAATAGAATAGAATAGAATAATAAATCAGCCTTCTGAGAACTTGGGAGTCAATTCTCATCTCTCACCTCATCCTGGGGACCCTCACAACAACACCACAGCACAGCAGTTCTGGTGCACAGCAGCACAGCAGCCATTCTGCTCCTGACATGACACCACCAAAACACCAGAGACAGCTGGAGAGAGAGAATAAACCTTTCAACCACCAGAAGCCAGGGATGTTTAAAGTCCATTCTTCCTCCACCATCCATCTGGGTGATGGCAGGGCACCAAGGGGAAAGCAGCAGTCCAGGAGTCTCTGGCAGGGTCAGAAAAGGGCTGCCCACACACCTGACCCTGCTCACCACAGAGCAGCATCAAGGGTACACTTCATATTAAACCCATCCTTTCAACCTCCTGAGCAACCACCATCACAATTCCAGCACTCTGGATCATTCAGCTCCCTCAAGCTTTCCTGTGTGAGCCTCCAGGCCTCCTGCATTTAGGTGCTGGAGCCCCATATATAATGCAATGCATCATCAGATCTGCTCTCCTCTGCAATATTAATGCCAGCTCCCATGTTATTTCTCACCAGCCTGACTACCATGCATGTAAAATGTCTAAAGTAACTGTTGTTGGAAGAGCAACACAAAACATTAAGTCATTTAACAGGGGGGAAAAAAGCATTGCCTTTCACTGGCAGTGCTGCTCAGAGCACATGGCAGGAAGCGTGTTTTACACCTCTAATGCACAGCCCAGCAGGATAAATGCTAAAGTTGGAAACTCTAGCATTCAAAGTTAAAAAGTGCCAGAATTCAAGCTGCCTGAACAGCACCAATTTGACCCTCCCATGTGTATAAGGTCTAGCATTATGCAACCAAAATGTTTCCCTTCATAATCTGTCTCACCAAGGGCACAGACTGGCTGGTGCTCACTCCACATGCTATTCCTTTTCCTTTCCAATGGCACATTATTCTGTTTGTTCTTCAGAGGGAAACCACAGCCTTATTTGTCACACATCATTCAAATCCCATTCTAAAGGCAGAATTTTTATCTTGAAGATAAACAAGTTATCTTCCCTAATGACCCATGTGAGACAAGATAATAGCGTCGCTGCTGGGCCGCAAACGGGAAATGAAAACAAGGAGATGTAACTAAAATGCTTCCATTGCTTTTGGATGCCTTAACTGAGACTTCCAAGACGTGATTTTCAGGAAATTTAGGAGTTACTATAAAGCATTTCATGGATACATCTACCCAGCACAGCTCAACAATTGCAACCCCGTGCTCAGCCCTGCATGGTGTTGGGTTTCTGTGCTCCTGAGGTATTGAAAAGTCTCTTTTTTCCCAGCCCCGCGACGGAAGAAGTGGAGGTTCCTCAGTTCTGCTTTTCAAGGTTGTTTATTCACTCTGATCGGTTCCATTCTCTCTCTGACCTGCTGAGATCAGTCCAGCAGGTCGGGTTGTGGCATAGTCCCTGCCCTTGGGGTGGTGTTGGCTTTTTATACTAAGAACTATGTGTGCTTTATTTACAATAATTTTCCAATATCTATCACCTATGTTAGACAGTCTGTCTCTACTCTAAACTAATCCAGAAGTGTCACCATCACAGCAGAAGATGGAGGACAAGAAGAAGGACAAGAAGGACAGGACATGCCCAGATTCCTCCATCTTGCCCCTTGAACCCCCATTGTAAATCCCCAAAATTCTACTTTTTCGCCCTGTGACAAATTCACTATCATTCTGCTCAAGCCCTTGTGGCTTGTAACTCTTCACACAAAGTTGGTAATTGTTTCCATGGGCTAAAATCAAAGGCACAGGTGTTTGTGACTCTGTGCCAAGGTCTCTGAGCCCCCTGCCAGGGTCTGGAATCACCCAGGGCAGCCAGAGGAATGTCCTGGGTTCTGACACCATGTAAAGTTTAGTTAACCTGAGAATCCAAAGGCACAGGAGTCTGGCAGCACTCCAGGACAGAGGAGAACTGCCCCAGCTGCTGAGGCTTCCTTCCTCCCCCAAAGGCTCTCCCACCCTTCCTCACCTCCTTCAGCACAGCGGTGAACACAAACAGGCATTTCTCACCATGGCTCCTAACAAGCACACCTCACACTCCAAAACTGTGCTCCCCTTCAGATCACTGCTAACTTTGATGGTTTTGGAAAGACACTTCTGAAAACTCCTCCTGCAGCATCAGGGGGAGGTTGAACACTCAGAGCATCACAGGAGGGGGGATGACATTTCCTGCAAGAGGGTGACATCTCAGACTCCCACAAGGAGCAACACACTGAGCCAAGGCTTTAGACAGATCCTCCCCATTCACTGAGCAGCATCAAGGGTAATTTCCCTGTCCTAATTCCCCTCTCCAACCTCAGTCTTCCTGTTTATATTCAGCCCCTCATGCCTCACTTGGTTTCTTCTCACCCCTATCATCTGAATTCTTTCACATCAGAGCTACCCTGCTTCCAAAATGCCTCATTCAAAATCCCTGTCCATGTGCCTCTCCCAGCTCCTGACTTCACTGGACAAGGGCCAGAGCAAAAAGGTTCTTCACTCTCCATCCTATCCCTCCCCAGAGTCCTGCTCCAGCTCCCAACACAGCCCACATTCCCCGTGTCCTTCAATGAATAATGTTGGAATGGCTTAGTAAAAGCAAGTTAATGACAGGAAGAGAGGAAAACACTTTAAAAGGACAAAGCATTTGCTATTTTTATTCCAAGTGTCCTAGTGAGCATAATTATGCAAATTCAAAAAACTTGTCATAATTGACCTTTTCAAAACATGTGTGTCCATGGGCCTAACATACAATTCTTTGGTGAACCTTGAAATTTATTAAAGGTCAGCAGCTCTAAAACTTAATTTCATTTAATCATTGAAGAACTTATTTAACATGCAGCCATCACTAATCATCAAGGAAAAACAAACTTGCTTAGAAACAGGTAAAAATTTTGATGCATTGGACCAGCAAAACCTGTAGCTTTAAAAAGCTGTAAAAGAAAATTTTAAAAATGTTGTTGCTACAGAACCTAGCAGTTTAGTTGTTGTTCTGAAAATTTAACAATGCCAAAATCCAAGGGTTCAGGTCCATCTGAAGCCCTGGAAGCAGATCTGGTAAACAGTCAGAAGTCACTACTGATTCAAACTAAGTTAATTCCAGCAGTTTATAGAGTAAGTCTAAAATCTCATTGTGTTTAGATTCTCCAGGGCTTGGCTGTCTCTTCTGAGCTACTGCTCCAAGAACTGTCACAGACCTTTGTGCTCCTTTGGGGAAAACTGTTCTCCACCCTCAGAATCTCATCTGCAGCAACACAGTCTCTGCCCACCTTGGAAACTGGTTCTTTGTGAGGAAAGCTCACCCAGAGCCTGGCACAGCTCCTGGTAAAATGAAACTCCAGGAACATTTCTGAGACATCAGGACTGGCCAAGGAGGGATTTTGGACAGAACAGGCCCAAAAAGAAAACCAAACCAGGAAAACCTCAGGTTTTCACAAACACTCACAATCCCCAGTGCAGCTACTCTTATGCTATCTTATTTTTTTATGCAGGAGCCAATTGAGAAATTTCAGGTTGTTTTTTTTTTTTTTTCTTCTAGGAAAGTAAAACACAATTTTTTTTTTACAAATAGACAAAGCTGTCCTTAATTAGACCAGGAGCTACAACACAAAATACTGATCCCAGCCAAGGACAGAAAGGACAGAACTATGGCTTTTACCAAGGGAATGAAACAATGAACACATAAACAGCTGAGGGCCAGACCAAACAGAATTAGTTGCCAGAGCACCACAGAAGATCATGAATCTATGACAATTTATACCAGTGAAGGCAGCTTGCCCTTGAAGCTCAAGGACATTTTTTCACTAAACACCAAACCTTTTTTCTGGAATTTACATGCAGCACAAGCCCTCATTTCCTGCCTTAAATCTTCTGCCCAGCAGCATCACAGCCTATAGAATGAATGTCATTTTTTCCCATTGGTATCTACACTCTGAGAAATGCGTTGCTTGAACTGCTTCTTGTACAACAGATGGAAGGACATTCTAAAATATCAGATGGCTCCCTAACAGGCTCTTTGAAATTCAAATAAGGTTACATATCCTTCACCTCACCATACAAGACCACAACAGGGCTGATTACAGAAATACCAGCACAGGTCTGTGTCAAATCAATACCGTGACACGGTGTCAAGCTTATCAGAGGGGCTGAACTGTTTATTTTCATTTGGCACCTGCCTGCAGTGCCTGTCACCACCAGGAACATTCCAGGAAGCCCCAGGCAGCCAACACAAGGACACCAAATATAGCCTGGGACACAGCAGCTGGAACTGTCCTGCCACAGTTATTCCATTTTCATCCCAGGGGATGAACAACCTGGGGTCCATTTCTGGAGATAATGCAGCAGCACAGTGATTGCTCAGCAGCCAGACAAACACCTTGTGTCAGCTGACAGAGCTGATTTGGCAGCTCTGCCCCCACACACGTTCCAGGAGGTGGTGCTGTCCCTTGGATGTACTGAAATCCCTGCTTTGTCTCTTTGGCAGAGAAAAACTGCAGCAGATAAGGGGCACTTTATGCAAGTGCAGAGCCCATGACACCAACTGAAGACTCAACTTTTTGATGAAAAAGTAACTGTAAAATGCACATTCAACATTTCTGAGAATTCCAAGACTGTCAGCTCCTCATGCTTCCAACGTGAGTGCACTTGCTCTGGCAAGAACAGCAGCTCTGTAGTGCTTTGCATGAATTCAAACCACGGCCTGTTACTCACAGAGAATAAACCTGTTGTGTCACCCATCTGTAACAGCCATCTGGGACAGATGTTTTAAATGGAAACAGCAACGAGATTTAGGCTTCCCTGACAACCTACCTTACATCTTGATCAGTTATCCCTCAAATGACCCAATAAGAAATTATGGGTGCCACCTGACTGAAGGAAGCAATACAGAAACTTCACACTGGTGTCCTTTCCTGATAAATCACCAGCCCAGAAAGCAGATCAGTGCTGTGCCTGCACATCCTACCCCATCCCACCCAATCCCTGCTGCTTGGAGAGCTAAAGCTCACTTGAATCTTTTATGGGCATGGAATTGACCATACATTATGTATGCAAAGTCAGACAGACTATTTGTTTGCTCCCATTTACTTGCTACCAAGAACCTTAGCTTCTTATGCCAAATAAATCACCTTTAAAACATGTTAATGATCAACAAACATAAACATTCTTCATAAAATTCTGAAACAAAATTATTAGCTATTCACATCCAAGTTCTATAAATTTCACTGCATGTCCATCTGGCAGACATCTGCATTATTTATTTGCTGTCACACTCAGTAAATTGATTTACTGGCATTTAAAGGTGTCATCTTTACTCATTACAATTTCAGTGATCACTCCAGCGCTGCCAACATTGCACCAATGACCCGAGTTTCAACTTCTAATCTCTCCTAAGATTGAATTCCACATACAAAGCAGTATGTGAAGAGACAGAGGAAACTGAAGGACTAAGGTGCTTTGATTTAAAGTTCATTGATCTCTATACAGTAACAATAGGGTGAGAAAGTTAATTTAATGACTCAAGTGCAACACACACTTTTCTGAGCCCAAGGTAAACTTCAGAAGTGGCAACACTGCTGTGCAGAGTTAATACAGGTGGACTTGATAGACAAGAAAGAGGAATGAGACCATTGGAAAGGATTACTGCCCTGGAAAGTTTGGGGCAGATGTGGCCACATCACCTGTGTGCTCTCCCAGTTGTGCTTCCCAGCTCTATCAACAGCAGTGCCAGAGACCAGAACTCCATTCCTGCCCTGGAGATATTTCAGGCTGGCAAACAGCCCCCTGCCTCACCCCAGCTGCTGGGGGAGCCATTTGAGCACAAGCAGTATCCATCAGCTTGGAAAATGCATCAGAACACAAGAGACTCAGGGTGCTCTGGACTAAGTGATAAGCGCAGGAGATTTCCACAAGAAGATGCAATGACCCCCCCAAGCTCCCTAACTTGTGTGGTCCAGCACAAGCTCAGGCCCACAGCTCCAAAACCATCCCCACTGACCAAGGAGCTTCTGAGCTTCCAGTGGAAACTGAGCTCCAGCTGAAACAACAGCACCTCCCCTCCTGTGCCAGCCCCAGGCAGCACAGGAACCAAACTCTGCAGTGACCTGCAGCTCACAGCCACACACAGGCACACAACCACAGCCAAACCACGGGAGAAGCTGGAGCTTGATCATGCCTCACTAGAGAAAAACATAATTAAAACCATTAGGTTTGGAAGGCTTCCAGCCCTATGAATCTGACAAAGACGTTTATGATGATAGAGGAATAATAATGTCCAGTACAATCCCTGTACATAAAAGCACTAAAAGTGTTTTACAGTCAAAAATCCAAGGAAAGAACATTTTAAGTAAGTTAATATGCATCTTCTATAGAAAAGGAGCTGCGTGACTTTTACATTTCATAAAGTGAAGCTTGACTTCACAGCTATCTGTATCCTATCACACTTTTCCTGTCAGACTAAACATCTCTTGTTTTGATGCAAACAGAGCAACTTCTCTCGCAGGGTATTTTTGATTAAAA
Organism: Melospiza georgiana; assembly: GCF_028018845.1. Lineage (NCBI taxonomy): Eukaryota > Metazoa > Chordata > Aves > Passeriformes > Passerellidae > Melospiza > Melospiza georgiana. The sequence goes on from NC_080438.1 coordinate 1,562,116, forward strand.
TGAACTTGAGGCTTAAAAAAGAAGAGCTCAAGTCCCTTCTGTGATAGCAAATTTCTGATGCTGCAATCCACTTTGCACTGCTGGGCTTTGAAGGATGCCCAGGATGAGAAGGAATTCATAACCTCCTCCATCAAGAGGGCTGCATTATAGTAAAGCTTACTGACTCTTTATTCATCCATGCAGCAGGTTCTTACTTGAGGTAACATTAAGAGAAATGTCTCATTTACTTGAAAAGACAAAAAAACAATTTCACAGTTGTTGGAGAAAACATTTGGTGGAGTGCTGCCATCTGCACCAATATTTGAAAACCAAGCCATTCAAACACTCATAATTTACTTAATCTTAGCAAGATATTTGAAAATTAGAGGCTTTTTATTACATTTTCCAACCAAAGCAGGATCGCTTTGCATATGGAGTATTAGATCCATCTGGAAAAGTGACACTCAAAACAACAATGCCTTTTCAAGCCCATACCACCTTGCTGCACCAGGCTCTTCATACATGCTGAGTATGTGACTTCCATAAGCTGCTCTTGGGAAACAAGGGTAAGGGGAGACAAAATCAACAAAGAATGTTCAAATGGTGGCCATAACAATTATAAGGCTCTCAAAAGCATCTATACTCAAGTGTTGGGATGACTTCCTGCAATTTCTCCTGTTTATTTTAAAATCAGGCTCAAGGGAGCAGCTTACAACACCTTTCTTGAATAGGTCTGAGAGCTTTAAGAGGTTAAGAATTTCACAGCTGATTATACTGACAAATAATTCCAATTTTGGATCAGCCCGAGCAATAAGGGACATAAGAAAGGAATTTCCAACACACTGGAGCTGAGGCTGTTTGGGACTGCACCTGTCAGAGCCCAGAAACTGGAGACAGACTGTGGCCACCTGTAGTTTATTTAAAGAAAACATCTTCTGTCACCCTGCCTCTCTGTCATCACCCTGGTTTTGTTTCACGTATTTGCTGTTTGAGCCTGGGAGAGGTGGAATGAAGACTTTGTTCATTTTAATTAAACAACACAGCTGCCCACTAAACCTTCTTGACTACAGCACTCTACCTAACCACAATGCTCACCACACAGAAAAAAACTCCTTCCACTTCATCCTGAGCCTGCCCTGAACAGAACACCTGGAGCAGGCATCCAGGAAAGGGAGCAGAATGCAAGGAAAAGCTCCTGCACTGATTCATTACCAAAGCAGTCAAAACCAAATACCAAGAGTACCATTAAGCTTCATTGCAACAGATCAGTGACACACTCAGAGTAAGGCTTTGGGGAAAAAGGTCATTGCAAAGTCCCTCTGCAGAGCTGGAAGTTTCTAATACCAGCCTGCCAGACCTTTACAGGCATTTGCTAAAATCTGGAAGAGCACAGAGCAAGGTGCTGCTGTGTGCTCTGAGCTGCTGATTCAACCACAGGAGTGAAGCACAAGTGAAAAAGAAATCTCAAGCTGACTTAAGGCCACTTGCTCCAGAAAAACAGTAGTTTTCCAGGAAAATGCTCTAAACAGATGAATCTTACCAAGAGGCTGGATATGAACTGTTCATGCAAGAAATACTCAGCAATGAAAGATTAACGTGCACTTTACTTTAGGGGCTTTGAACATAAAACTATCCTCCCACCTTCAAATCTACTTTCCTGAATTTCTTTGTGCAGAATATTTACAATGCCCACTTTCATTCTTAAGCAAACAGCAGAAAGAATATCTCCTTTGAGCAAACAGGTGTGGACAGACTGCAGAAATTTGCCAAATATTGATTTTGTTAGGGATGAGCTTGAAATTTCCATCTTGTTTCAGTTTCATACTGAATGAACTTTTAGAAAGTGATTTTTTAAAACAAATGTATTATACTGCATTAAAAGAAGCGAATTAACTAGTTCAGATAATGAACTGAAACACCAATGATAATTGAGTAATTGAGAGCAGTAGGAATTTATCCTTCAGGGTAAAAACAGTACACTGGGGAAAATGATGTTTTCCTAAGAGGTTCTGTCTTGCTCAGGCAGGGCCACAGGCAGACACTGTGCCTGACTGTGGTTACTGCAGGATACAGCAAGTCAGCCAACTTATCTGGAGTGTTTTATTCTACAAGATTTTTCTCCTGTGGCACTTTCAGTCAGGTCTCTTCCCACTTCTTGTCTATCAGCTTTTATAAAACTTACCCTGATACCTTTGGGCTTGTGTTCTATCAAACCAAATTTGGTGAATACAAATAAGTGAAGAAACTGAAAATTCAACATATAAGCCCTTATTTCTGCTGGAAACTAAGTTTAAAAAAATGTTAAAAGGAATGCAGTCTTCACAATGTTTGTGTAAAGCATACTGAGCATCCAAGAATTACAGGAGAAGCATTACCTGCTTGTAGTTCTCTGGATGTCTAATGAGATCTGCTTCTGTGACAGAGAAATGTCCAAGGTTCTGGTCCATGTGGGAGCCACTGGTGAATGAATGGATCTGGAACAGATTGATTTAAAAGACAGTTGTCAGTGCAAGGAGCAGACCATCAAGGTCATTAACTACCACCCAACAGCTGTGTGGGTGGGCAGGGTGATGTGACCAGTGCTCACAAAGCCTTTCCTGTGGACATGGACAAGCGTGAGTGCCACCACCAACAGAATGGAGAGGAGGAGCAGGCACCACAACACTTCACAAAATGCTGCATCTGGTAGCACTGCCAGAACCACAGGCAGGAATTGCAACCACTGCTGCCACAGGAAAACTGAAGGTTTCTCTCTTTATCCTGTCTTGAAGTCTTTTTCCTTACAGCACACACGGCTGGGCGCATGGCATGAGAGGAGAAACCATTTACACAGAGAGCAGCAGTCTGAAGTGAGCTAAAGTATACCCTCAGAATAATTTTTATTTCTTTCTTTTAAGTAGAAAATGCTACCTAGTTACAGTAAGGTTCTCTTTTGCTGCTCTATACTGTTGGCTTTTGCTTACCAAGACCTTGTCCCAGCTGCACTGGTGATAGGATCATCAATTACTTGATGAAGAAGCTTCCCAAGTTAGTCAAGGGAACAATAAAAAGCAATTCCTCCTATTCAGAGCTGATCCCTTTGTAACTGTAATAACTGCAGCTGCCAAACAAGATAGCAGTGCACATTTGTCAGACAATCACTCATATTTCATTAATATTTCTGCCAGAAGACAGAGAATGTTTCCTGCTTTTCTTCCTTTATTCTAATACGAACTTTATCACACACTTGGGTATTGACAACTATTTTAAAGTTGACAGGCACTGGGTAATTATCAACCCTTCCATGAAACTTCAGAATATTTTAGCATTCCTTTCCCAAAACTCACTGCTGGTGACAACCATCTGTCACATGTGCAGAGCTATGCGAGTTTAAAAATAAAAGAGCACCTCCCCACACAATGTTCTTCCTTTCCACTGCCACTCCTCTCTCCCTGCTGCATTCTTGTGTAATTCTGGCTGCCAAACCCTTGGGCCCCGGCCCCAGCAGGGAATTTCAGCCCCTTCTCCAAGGCAGCAGCATCCCTGGGTGAAGCCCAAAGCAAACACAGGAAAGCTGTAACAACAGAGGAGTAGGGTGCTCCCCTGAGACCACACTGGATGGATACCCAAATAATCCAGTATTTATATTTTTGCTATCTCTAACTGATGCCTAACAGAAGATAAACAAGGCTGAAAGAGGGAAAGAGCACCAAAGCAGAAGCAGAGGTGAGAGGGTGAGAGGCAGAACATGCCCAGCTGTTGCTCCTGGGCACTGGAATCCCCTGAGGTGGAGGCAGCTCTGAGTTAACCTTTGCAAGGGAGCACAGGCACAGCCCCCACACTCAGCACCAATCCTGAATGCCCTTGAGCTCACTCAAGCTGCTGTCCCTGCAGGGTTGCCTAATTCACCTAGAGAAGATGAAAAGGGGGCTTGCTCATGGTTCACACACGTTTGCATGAGAGGAAAAAATTCTAATTCTACTGCATTAAAGAATATGCTTCTGAGATCTAATGGCAAATTCACCTTAGGGGAAAAAAGCAAAGATTTTCATACCAAACAGACAAAAAATATATAAATAAACAAGGAAGCAATTCCCAGAGCAATGTGGTAGATTTTTCATGTCAAGCTACAGATGCATCTAACAATTGCAGTTTAGCTCACTCATAAATTACTGACAATGAGGTAATTACCCAGCACCAGTCCCTGCCCTCTATTATTCAGAGATCAAGACTTTGTCCTTGTCCTTTACTCTTTCTACCTCAGATACACAGATACAACCCATTCAATCTACTCCACTACATATTATTTTATATTGTTAACAGATAAATTATTTTATATTTTAATACCTTAGAGAGGCACAAGAAACCACTCCATTTGTAGGTAGTAATTCCCAGTGCTGCTCTGCATTCTTACTAACAATACAACTCTTGCTCTTAGTTTCCAAGCAGACTGAAACCATTTTTGTTGCTTTACCATGATCTGAAAATTCCAGTTATGTTAAACTCTTCCTCTATCATTGAGAATTCCATCTAACCTTATTTTATTCTTACTAACCCATATGCACAGCTCACAATCAGATATCCACCTCCTTAAAAAAAAATCTCTGAGCCTGATCTAACCCTCACTACTTCAGGATGGAAAATATCCCCAGGATATCCATCAGTTTTGTAGAAACTCACCTGTTCCTCTGTTTTTTATAACATGCCAATTGTGGCACAGTGCATTTAAGCAAGCCCCCCAAAAATGAAAGTTTTAAACTATACAGGTTCCTTCCTGTTTTGCTGAAACCGTGCAAGGCTTCTTATTGACATTTTCTAAGGCAAAATGGCAACTCAAAGACCAAATAAAAACAACTGCTCTCTCCTATGAATTCAAGAGGGATCAAAACTCAGGCAGACAGATTCTTCTGGCATTTGACAGAAAGAAGAAAGAGAACAGAAGGAACCAAGAGACGTGCCTGAACACAGTAATTTATTCTCCACGTTCCCATGCATTTGAAGGCACACCAGGTAAATATGTACCACTGAGAATTTCCAGGGAATTAGAATGGTATTACTACATTATACTTTCAAAGCAAGCCAACCTGTCCATGTTGAGAAGCCATTAAAATGTTATTCAACAGCTCATTGCCTCAGGCTGCAAACCTCCTCAGAAACTGAGAGGCGAAGATCTCCCTCAGGAAGTCTCCCTCCTACAGCAGGACATGTGTGCTTCTGTGAGCTCCAACATGCCTGGTGGGAGCTGAAGGCACTGAACAGCAGCACAGAGGAACAGCCAGGCAGGCCACCTAACAAGCAACTCCCAGCACAGGAGCAGCTGGAGCTCCAGGGAGGTTTCCCTCTCTTGGGGACTGCACAACTTCAGCCCACCAACCTCAGGTGGCTGCAGGCAGGATGGAGTAGACAGAGGGCACGGCAATACTCATACTAAAAAATGCAGAGTGGAAGGAAGGGCAGTCATCTTCTGAGTAAGAACATTTTTTTCCAGCTGTGTGGTGTTCTTCTCAGAAAGGCCCAAATAGAGAAAATGGCATTTTAGAGCTTGTGTGAGTCACAGAATGAAATCTGCAGAAGTGTCGCCACCAGTGGACAAAAATTCTAGCTCCTGATGAGCAGTAAATAAGATTGTTCCACAGCTGAGACACATAACCTGCTACGTTATTAAACAGAGAGAGTAAAAGCCTAATTATCATTTTGTACAGAAAGCCCTCTGTAAATCTGCCAACATAATTAAAAAACATAACACTCATTAGCCTTTTGCATACTGTGTTTGTGGTTTATTAGAGGAAAGCAGCAACTCATATAGAGGTCATACTGGGTCAGTTCAGTCTTCTAACACATAGAAGAGTTTAAAAGTTTTGAAATTTATGCAGTGGTAAAAGCAATTTCTCTAGAAAGAGTCAGGAAATATCAACTATTGTTTATACAGCTGTTAAATTGTGCAAGTATCTTATATTTTGTTACCCTAAATGCTAACATTAATGTGGCACTGTAATGATGTCCTTCCAAAGCCACATTTACCTTTCCATTCTCCTGCTTTTAATTCAAACTAAAGTATAAATCAGAGCACTGCACTTTATTACAGCTCTGAACAGAACTCCCACAGCTGCACACATTATGCCAGTGTGGGTTCACATGTGGAGGAGCTGGGCTCAGCTCCATCCTCCTCTGTGCACCCCCATGGTGGCACTCTGACTGTGACAATCACCACTGCTGCCTTCAGCTTCACCCAGCAGTGACAGCTGGAGAAGGCAGTAATGACAGCTTTGGGAAACTGGATGAACAGAGACACACACCTCCCTCCTGCTTATTCCTCCAGATTCTGGAAATCATGGTCCAGGGACCTGCAGCATAACTAACCTGCCTCTTGCAGTTGTCTGACTGTCCTAACTTTAGCACACATTTGTCGCAGACATCTTTTTTTGCATTAAAAACCTTTCTTAGGATTTTTCTTCCTGAGAAGCTGAGAGGCTTCAGGAACAAAATGTAAACATTGATTATCTGCTGCTGTGGAATGCAACAGGTGCATCTGTGATTGGCCCATCTTGGATGTTTGTAATTAACGGCCAACCACAGCCCAGTTAGCTTGGACTCTCTGTCCGAGACACAAACCTTTATTATTCATTCCTTTCTATTCTTAGCTTAGCTAGCCTTCTGAGATGAAACTTTTCCTTCTATTCTTTTTAGTATAGTTTTAATGTAATATATATATATATATATATATATATCATAAAATAATAAATCAAGCCTTCTGAACATGGAGTCAACGTTCTCGTCTCTTCCCTCACCTGAAAACCCCTGTGAACACCGTCACACACATTCTGCCTTAGATAGCCAAAAGGGGGCAAAAAAAGTCCAAGTTTATTTCAAAGTGCAACTTCCACAGGAGGGCCATCATCTCTCATCTCCCCTGCCAACAAGTTTTTAGCATGTTGCCCCATCAGCACATCTCTCCATTAGCTCAGAGGCTCATTTGGAGTGCTGAGAATATCTCTGTTTGTACTCAAGCCCCAGGTCTGACCTGCTCTTAATTCTTCCTCAGCCTCATTAACTGCAGGCTGAGGCACTGGAGCTGCCTAATGATTTGTTACTGTCAAGTCTCACATAAATCAGAGCACTGATGATGAGTTATGGAGGCCTTTGCCTCACCTACTGGAAAAACCAGCCTACCTTAAATAGAGGTAGTTTATCAGGGGGAGGAGATGCCAATCATTCCATGTGAGATTCAGCTCTCCCAGCCCCAGCAGGGTCTGTGATCACAGTGCACAAAGCCAAGGGCTGCACGGGCACTTGGAGGGAATTGCCCCCTTTGTTCCCACACCAGGGAAGCACATCAGCAGTGGTCAGTGAGAAGCAAAAGGTTATTTTGGATGCTGCACACACTCACTGGGGTTGTCTATCAGACATCTGCCCTAGCAACTAGCTCATGGAAAGAAAAAAATGTAACTTCATTATAGCTTTTAGCACTGCTGTCAGACACAGGATTAAAACCAAGAAAGCATCTTCATTCAAAGGTGAAGATGGTTCTGACAACTTTTTGATGTATACTTTGGGAAGAAATTTCCCCAAACCATTTTTAGTCTCAAAAAAAGGTTTTCTCTGAAGGTTTTGAGTGCAGTAATAGCTGTCTCAATTTAAGTTATTTAAAGAGATATAAATGGAAAAGGGGAACCTAGGGAAAGCACTACATAATAACTTTTAGGACTATCTTAAGAACTTAAGAATTTTTTAATTTGTTTCTGGAGTCACCACCACTGTTGGCTTTGGGACTGAAAGCTGGTTCCATCCTAAACAGATATAATGCTCCCAGATATCTGTGATTAGACAGGCATCTAAACACTCATGAACAGGAAGATAACTGGAACCTTAGCAGTGTAGGGACCATTACTGATTCCTGATATAAAAGCAGGTAAATTTTGGGTTCTGCTGAGATGTCCCCTGGTACTTTGGAGAGAGATTTTGCATTTTATTTTGCTATTACTTTCAATATTTATGCTTAACATTTTGAATCCACATTTCCCGTGAACTTATAGTTCTGCATTGCAACTTCTTGTCTGGGGAGCCAGAATGCTCTGTCTTGTTTCTACCAGGCATTTTCTGAGAAAAACAGCAGCAGCCTTTGGTTGCAGAAGTGACTAATGTGCCAACCTGCAAAAGAGACTTTTATACAATTACAGCCTTACCAACACTGAACATGCTACATTTTCTCATGGTTCTGCCACACTGGGGAAAGACAGAGGTGCTTATATTCAGAGTGATTCACTCTCACCTACAGAAAATGCAGAACTAGCAAACAAGAATAATTTGTACATTTAGCTCCAGCTGACAAGGCTTTTAAATAATCAACTATGTCACGGTGAGTTAGAAGAATCATTTACCTTGTGCAAAAGTTTGCATTGCTCCTGGTGCTGAGCGTGCAAACTGCACCACTGCAACCTCAGCCTCCCGTGCAACCACTGCAGGTAGCGAACATCCACTCTGCCTTCAGCTCCTGCTTCACCTGGGCCTTCCTGGCTCTCAGGCACATCATCTCCACACTGAAAGCAGGAAAGGATACCAGACTGGTTTAATTAGTTTCAATATTTTCAAGTCATCCATCAGTGAACATACAAGACATTCAGGCCAAAGAAGAAAATCACCCTAAAATGAAGTCAATTCCAGCAGCACAGAGAAATTAGAACACAGGACTGGGAACAGCCTAAACAAGTAGAGAAGTGTGGAATACATATCAGCTTCTCAGCTGTGATGTGGTGAGCTGTCTCCCCTCCCATCTTTCATTTTCCATACCCAGGAAGACACAGTGTTCCTGAGACAGCAAGCATGTTTTTTACTCAGATGGGAAAAAATGTATTTTGACTGCATTCTAATATGTCAAAGAACATAAATAAGATTTAGCTCCTGCAGTGTCTTCCTGAGACCCCATTTTGTAAATCAATAACTTATACAGGGACAAAATAGTGGGCCTGTGCTTGCCCAGCTATTTTCTTTCCTCCATCCAGCATTTCCTGTCTGGCAGGATTGAGGAAAAGAAAAAATCCTGCAGCTGGCAGAGACCAGGACTCCACAGAGGCACTCCCAGCTACAGTTGTATCATCTGTCTTGCTTGTTTTGCCTTTTTCCAGAGTAATTTGGAAGGAAGAACAGAGAAGCCAAGAGCTTCCATTTGTTCATCTTGTCCCACTTTCCTTCTGCTGCAGATGAAAACCCAACACCAGCCAACACCTTCATCTTCTGCATGAAATTCCTGCAGCACATTTGCTGTATCTCTTTCCCAGGAACACGGGGAATTCCACCTCCCCCAGCCCCTTGCACAAAGAGATCATTCACATGTCCAGACAGATCTCTCCGTTTGCAGCCCAGACTCCTGCAGATTGCAAATTAAGAGGGGAAGAAGACATGGGTAGTTTTACCTCTGATGCCAGTAATACCATTTAAAGTAGAGCTTTCCTTTTCATGCAGTCTATAGGAATTACACACAATAAACACAACCCATCATTCCAAACATTTTTACCACAACATGTCATAAGAAGTAGAAATAACACAGAACTGCAAAGACCTGGTTATTCAGAATGGATGTTTGCCATTCTGAAAGTGTCTCCCAGTTCTTAGGCTCTCAAGACATTTCTTTTAAGTAGGAATTTTAAAAGCCTATTTGAAACATGACTGTTTGCAAGAAAACACTTAGGCAGATACTTGGACCCACAGACCTTGATGGTATTTAAGCATATGTGCTTCCCTGCTTCACAGATTTCCACGTTCAGGAAAATCTTCAAAAGATCCAGTTGGCAGGCAAAGCTTGGATGTAGTTCCAATTTGGATCCTAAACTAACAATGCAAACTGTAAAATGAAGAGATTTAATCTTGCCTAAAATGAAGATTTCAACAGAAGTGTGTCTACAACCATGATCAAATAACCCCCTAACACTTGTTTTAACCTAAATATCTCCAGCTGACAGGGCCTCTATTACAATGAGTGTCTCTATTATTCATAAGCACAAAAATGCTTTTCTGGTCACATACCAAACTGTATCAGTATTACAGGCCTGTTCCCTTTTGCTCTGTGGCTCAGATGAACAAATGCTATAAATCACAGAGGTGCAGGGCTGGAAAAGGGCTTCTACTTTAAAGGCACAGATTCATCTTTAACAAAAAAAAAAAAAAAAAAAAAAAAAAAAAGAGGAAAAAAAAAGAAAAAAGAGTTTGTGTCAACTCCAACATCCCTCTTCTTCCTCTGCTCCTTTGTCTCCAGGCTCCCAAACCAAGGCACTGTGTCCTAGGACACTGCAGCCCAAGCCAAGTAGCTCCATGTAAGAGCCTGAATGAGGGATGTGGGACTCCAGGGGCTCTCCAAAATGCAGTTTATTACATCCAAGAGGTCACAGCAGTCCAGGGTTATGGGTGACAGAGCTGTGCCCACAGCTGTCAGCTCCAGCTGCAGGCAGGCCTGGAGACCCTTTGGTTTTGGTCACATTGCATTATATAATTTTGCTTTTCTTTGCTGAGCATCTTAATACAGAAGAACCAATCAATACCTTAACTATTATCTATAGCCTATCATAACTGCTATAATTACCATATTCATGTTACTGTTCTCCAGTCACTAAAAGTTAGTACATTACAGTTTAAGCTAGAAGTTGGTTTTCAGTTGTCGTGCAGTGGAAAATTCTGAGACCTTTTTTCTACTTGCAACATTGGCAGGCTAGTTTGCCTGTGCTTTCTGCTTGGTAAAAACATCTTCTTGTTTGGGGTGGGTTTATCCTTTGCTCTGAGCCATAAAAACCCCTTCTAACTAACACACCCTTTGCCTCCTTGGTTATCCAGTAAGGCTGGCTCAGCAATTCTTTTCTTCTGTATCAAAACTTGCTTCCATCTCTATTCCTTCTTCAGATTTTACATTCAAAAATCTTTCTGCCAAGCATCCATATCTGTGAGACCTTCTTGTCAAACTTTCATCCTTCCCAACACCTCCACAGCTCAGATGTTTTGCCCCAGTCAGGAAGGTTTCAGGACCAGGACACCATGCAGATATGATCACCAAGCTGCCCATTAGCATGGTAGCCAAGCAGCTGGACATTAGTCATGGCAACAGAGAAAACCCACGTGTAAAGAACATTAAAACACCTCACATAAGCAGCTAGAAAGCCACAAGGCCAAAGACAGACTTGGGAATCCCAGATTAAAATCTGCAGTGTCCATAATTTACAGTCCTACTCCAACTTCCCTGGTTAGAGGTTTCAGAACAGCACAAATACTGCTCTCCTGGGGATTTATTTCAGGAAGGAATGGCATTAGACTCGATTGCTTTGGCAGTACAGTGACAAACAGCAGCAGAGCTAATTTTATTGTAGCAACCTGCCTTATTAATATTAAAATAAGGAAGCCAGCCAATCCATTTTTAACAGGATCTCTCCATTATTTATTTCACAAACTGCACAAAAAATTTACTTTTGATATGAAATACTTAGCCCGGCATAAAGTAAACAAGGTAAAAAAAAAAAAGGTCTTGCATATTATACTGTGACCTCAATTTCCAGTCCCATCTTTACAATCTAAGACTATTTACCGCTCTCCCAGGGGGTGAAAAATCACTAAAACACCGGCCCAAGCTACAGGCTTTGCTTTGTGTATCAGTGTGAATTTATCTAACCTATGCAGCAGCCCAGGTACACACCTACACTCACTCTGAGATACAGAAGTGCATATTTTTTTAGTCCAGTTCACAGAGAGAGCAGCCAAGGCAACTACCCAGGGACCCCAATGGCCTTCCCACACTTGGGATGCTCCACACCACTTCTGGAAGAGATCATTCCACAGCCACTTCCCAGAGAATCATTTTGCTTGCAAACTGCTTGCTGCAATTAATGCTTCTCTCTGATTCCATTTCAGAGAAGGGACGAGCCTGGATCAGCTCGAGGAGTTGGTGCCACAGCCCTGCAGTTCAAAAGCCACATGAGCAAACATCAGTGCCCTCCTCATCACCACACTGAGGCTCTTCCCATCACTGTGATACCTGAGCTGGGCTGGTCACACTGGGAGGTGTGGACCTGCCAGAGCACCCCTGAGCAGTGTAACTTAGGAAAACTGATTAAGCAGAAGATAGAATGAAACTCCTCATTTCACTCCCACCATAACTCACCCCAAAGGAGCTTTCTATGCTAAAAGCTCCAAGCACTGCTGTTAGAATTTTTCAGTATCCACTCACTGGCAAGACTAAGAAAAGCAAGCACAAGCCTGATCAAAGTGACAAGCATATATTCACACGAGCTCCCTCCAAGCCAGTTTCTGAACTATCACCCTGCCCACACTCCAGCAGAACCACCTCTCCTGTGGTAAAAGAGCCAGGAGAAACAAACAGCTAAGCCCCAGAACAAATACACCATCCAAGGTACCACCCATCCCCATCCCAGCTAAGGTAGCTCACAAACTACAAAACCTACCCCAAGCTCACAAATACATCTCTGGCTTAGTCAGACCTAAACGTGGTTTATGCCTCAAAAGCATATATTTAACAATTTTTGCAAGGCAGCCTAGAATTCAGTCTTTAACACACAAATTTTGCCCTAAACATTCCATCCCAATCTATTTCAAGACAAATTATAAAAAAAAAAGGTGTCAGATCATTCCCAAAAAGTGTGAATTGGCTTGTGGTTAGACAATGCAGCAAGTGCATTAAAAAACCCCCAACACTGCCAAAGTCCTCCTGGCAGAATTGTTCTGAGCAGACAAGTCAGAGTCATGAAATACAGTGAACTGAAAAAAGCCATCAGATGTGAAAGTGCTCAGAGGAAAAGAATAAGGGGTGTGAGAAAGGAGGGTGTGAAAAAGACATGGTGCTTTATCAATTTTCAGCCACATTCCATACATCTGAGGAAACAACTTGCAAGCAATGTGCTTAGAGAGAAATTAAAGATTAAGAAGTTTCAACTTCAACAGCAGAAATGAAGCTGTTCTTTTTTGGTTTGAAATACAAAGCAATCCCATGTTATCAGAAATCAGAGAGCAGGTGTACCAACAGTGGATGGAGATAAATTAAACAAGTACTTCATCACATAAATACTTCATCAAAGAACAACACAGGCACCAGTGTGTTTACAGACATATGAGAAGGGAGCATTTTTTCCACTGCTTGCTCTATTTGAGGATTTTAGTGACTTGATATGGAAAAGATTTTGCTCTGCTCATACATTTTGATTTACTAAAACTCCAAAAACTGATTTAATGAAAAATTCCTCGCAGATCCAGCGATATGCCATTAGCAGGACTGCAGAGGAAACACTCTGCTGTGCAAATTCATCTCGACTTTCTACACTATTCCTACTGATATAGGAATCTTTCAGGCTTATAAATCCTTACCTTAATAAATTCACTGTGCTCTGGGCAGGCACTGGAATAGAAAGGGCCGTGCTGCCTGCACTGCTGTAAAACACAGCCATGGCAGGGCTTGCTCACCCAGAGATGCTCTTTTCTGACTGTGAGCTGCCACCTGTCGGCCCAGGACAGAGCCCAGCTCATCCCCACCGAGCTCTGCCTTTGCCCAGGCATCTTCCAAATCCCTCCGAGCACCAGCTCTCTGCCTCCACACCTGGACAACCAGTAAACCATCTGCTGCTCACGCTACCCGTGGAGAAACAAGCCTGCTGGAACATGGATAAGATGTTTCACCCATGGATAGATGCACTAGGTCAACTCCCTGACACTAATCCTTGAGCAGAGCAACACAAAGCAATTGCCAGCCGAAGCCTCCAGTGCCCATTCCCAGCCCACGGGACTGACTCCAGGTCAAGACAGAAAATATTTACTCACCCACAACTCAGATCTTAACTACTCTCAGCCCACAGCCTGGTATCACAAAGGTGGGTAGGAGCACATTTAGATCCTCACTGCAGGGCTCAGGAAAGGCAAGGCAGTCACATAAATCAAGCCAATAAAGTGCTTCTGCAGCTTTTACTGAGTGCTCGTTCCGAGCCACTCATAATTCAGACATTGGTTTTGATGTGACATAACATATGTTAACTTCTGTAATTACACATCTTTAAACAGAACACAGTTTTTGGTTGTTTTTTTTTTTTTCCTAATTAAACACCATAGCCAGAAATAACAGCATCAGACATGCTTTCTTAATTAATATAGCCATATATCTATCTGCAGGAGGGAAAATGTGAAAAGGAACAATCTGAGCAGATGAATGCAAAAGGGACAGCACTATTTTCATTAATAGCACCATAAACAACACTAAATGGATTTCCTCATAGACAAGACAGGATCCAGATTAGATTTATGCAGGGAAAGATAGATGGTGTAAAAACCCATTCCCAAATGGTGCACATACCAATTAAATCTCCAGATATTTGCATAGAATGTCAGTTTTCCACAAACATGAGTGTTCTCAACATTGAAGTTACGCTCATATCGCATTCAGCAATTAAAATTAAAAAAAAAAAAAGTGAAGTCCTGTGTTTCCTCAAGGCCTTTTAGCTTTTAAATTTCTATGCCTCTTGTAAGAATTACTACTCACAACAGCACTCCCAAGAGCTTACTCTTGGCAAAGAGTGAAAAAGAGAAGGTGCTGAGGGAAGACAGAAAATGTGAACACAGCTCTTACCCATGTTCAAACAAGCCTCTCTGGCAGTAGCCACGGGCCTGAGGCACTAGAGCACATCAGTCCTTTATCCCATCCCTCCCCACTCATTTGGGAGGCTGTTTAAGAGCTCTGCAATACAGCAAAAGCACGAGGCCTTTCAATGAGCTCGGCAGCGCTGCCTAATCTTTGGAGCTGCAAGGTTTTAAAAAAGAATGTTAAAATCCCAATGCTCACTGCAATATATATTCAGACAGAACATGGAAACTCAACATCCTAAGACCAGCACGTGACAGGGCAGACCTTAACTGGGAGAGCGTTCTGCAAGGCTCATGAAATGCAACACACAGACAATGCCTTGCCCTGCTTTTTTCCCCCTGCCTGCAGCTGTAGTTCCCCTTGCCCATTTGCTCCATGGTGGCAAGAGAGGAGCCCCTGGAGGCAGAAAGATGCAGCTCCCTGCAGCAACAGCACACCTGGAGCTAGGGGAACACAGGGAACAGCACCTGCCCTCCAGGAGAGAGGAGACAGAGCTCTGGGTAAGGGCCTGCCATGCCCCTCTCCACATGCCTGAAGGAAAACTCCTCCTGAGGAAAAAGTGCTTTATTTCAGAGGATTCCCTCAACCTCAGACCCAGGTTGCTGACAGTGGGACACCACAAACAGATGCTGACATTTAACTCCAAAGGCTGCAAAGATGATCAGAACGTACCAAAGGCACTGGCTGCTCCCTGGCACTGGAGGGCAGGAGAGGCACTGAAACGTCTCAAAATCCCTCCTGTTTCCCCAACAGCCCGGGAAGGAGCTCCCTGTGCTGGATTTCAGCAAGTACCAGTGTGACCATGGTAAACCTTCCTAGCAGCACACCAGTCCTCAGCATTTGCTCCTCACACAGCTCAAGGGCCTGTCTGCTGAGCCCCATCCAGAACACGTCAGCTGTAATGTCAAGCTCAAGAAATTCTGCAATTCAGACATTACCAGAGACACAGCAGATTCAATAAATTATAAGCCTTTCTGATCAGTTCAGACTTGTCTTTTACAGTGTTTTACTTTGACATGCTGTCTAGAAAAAAAAAAAAAAACACTTCTTAATTGTGCATTCACTGTGTCAAGCAAAGACAAATGTTGGTAACTGCACATCTTCCAGTGTAGCACAGGAAGAAGGCACCCTGACAAGTTCAAAGTATGCTACAACAGACTTGTCAGCCACACTGGGGTGAGGAAAATTCTGCAGGAGAAACCTCAGGGATGCTGCACCCTCTGCTCAGGTTTAGCAGATGGCTTATAAAAAATGAGTGTTCCTTAGCAGCTACTGAATCCAGCAACAGTAATAGCAGAAAAAGGGCAAAAACATAAATGGTGAGAGTTACTAGGAAGACAGGAGGACAAAGAGAATAGAAGTGTAAGCTGAGGGAATAAGGGAGGAAAACCAAAAAATGAAAGCTGACAGACTAATATAGCCCATAAAGATCTGGAAAGTAATTACGCCTCTGAGTCAGAATCAATAAGGTTAATAAAATTCCCTCCTCTGTCCTCACTGGAATTGATGAAGACATGGGAAAAAATGCAGAAAACTACTTTTCACTGAAACTAGTGCCCAAGGTTTCCTGGTTTTCTACTAGGGGGAGCATCGAGCTGGGCTGCTACTTTAACACTTCCCTCAATAACATGGTTTATGGAACAGCAGTGACTGTCAGGTTTTCTGTGAAAGGAAGGCATTGCAACAAGATTAGACCAAGCATGAGCCTTACACGGTACTGGAAATAGCCAGTGAGCCAAACTAGACCATGACAAGCAAAAGATTAATCAAATTGCAAACCTAAGGGTGAGAAGACATGTTTATCTTCATTTTTGCCCACCAGAAGTAATTAAACTGAATTCATTTTGGCATGCTGGAGACACATGCAGGAATTCCAAGCACAAGAGACATAACAGCTCTATTTGTTTGATTACTACAAATTCACAAAAAGGGGAGGGGCATCCAATTTCACTCAGAGGCCCAGAAGCAGACAGGGGGAATTAGTGGAAACAAGAACCAGTGTTTGTACAACATCTCCTGATGATCATGAGGGATATAACATCACTACACCCATTTAAAAAGCTCAACAGCCTCCACACATAATCAAATTACAGGGCACACAGATTAATTTCAGCTGTAGAAATAAAAGAAGCACAGGCAGTATTCCTGCCTGGAAACAGGAAGAATATTGTGCTCACAAATTACTGCTATTACCTGGGCAAACCATCACAGATTTGGAGAAAGCTGGGGCGGTATCATTGAAATTTAAAATGCGAGGTAAATAAGAATTAGTCAAATATTGAATGTGCTAAAAAGGGAAGTTTATATCAATTATATCCTTCTCAGAGAGAATGAGAACTCCCCAGGTGTGCCTCCCAAGTTCAGCGAAGGAGACAGCTTCAACTACAGGTTTTCAGCTGTGTCTTGTACACTTGGATTTGTTCTGTGTGAATAAGAATCAATAAATGGCATTTGAGAATAATGTGCCAGTACATGATCACCAAAGCAACAGCAGACGTTGAGACATCACAGCAGTGAATATCTGAGATGGAAATTCACAAGGGGTGTCAAAAGCCTTTGAAAACCTTGTCCATCAATTACTGGCCCGGTGCTTTAATGCAATTAACAGGCGAGAATTCCCAAGCAGACACTTCAGTGCATCGATGTGAGCCTCCAATTCAGATTGTTCTCAAGTCTTTATAGATCTAACAGAGTTTGTGATTACTTGTTCTAAAGAGTTGGCCAGGGCAAGGTTTGAACTTTCACTTACTGCCTCTGGAGTCACCAACCTGCTGACAGACGAGCACAGTAAATTCAGAGAACCTGAATAAAGTTTATCATGGATTATGGATCCCAGTTTATCATAGATTATGGGTCCCCTCCTCCTTCTCCTGCTCAGCAACACAGTTTGCTCCTTTAGCTGTTCCCCCTCCCAGTTTATAAATTCACATGGCCAGGGAAGGACCTGCCACAGGCCCCAGGATCCTTTGGCAGCTCTGCCCTGCCAAAAACCACGAGCTGGAGGCGCCCTGAAGGGATCTCTCACCTAACACACAAAAGCAGCCAACCCCCAGAACCACCCCAGGCCACCAACCATGCCTGTCCTTGCCACAGCTACCTCACAGTGAGTTAGTTCTGACTACATTAGCACTACCTCTCACCACCTTTCATCATCTCTGAGTTCATCATTTCAGGAATCACTCAACTCTTGGTTCTGAAAACGGTAAGTACATGCAAAAGTCAGCTTGTGGAAGCTTTTCCCAGCTCAGGTTCAAAAGATTAAGAATTCCATGCAGAGCTTGAGCTCCTTGTCCATCATGTGTCATGAATACCCTTGTACCTCTGAAAATCCTTTAGAGCTGATGGAAGTGTTCAATTTGCAGGGAAAGAAAACAGTGTTGCTAAGGAACTGCAAAGGAAAAAAGGCCAGAGTGTGGTAGCCTGAAATGAAATTATTTAAATTAATTGGCCGTTGATATGTTGGGTATTTGGCACATTATCAGCAATTCAACAGGCTTTGTTTCAAACTTGGGCTGAAAGAACAGTCAGAACATGACTGTACACTTAATTTAGGGATTAGCTCCATTCTCTCTTCTCACACAACAGACCCTGTTCATCTTGGTGGATTTCAGACAAAATTTTAAAAGCAAATCACATGAATATCGGTTTGAACTAAAGCTATGCATACTTTTACTGAGACTCCTTTCATTTTAAATGAAGTCAAAGGGTTCTCTCCAAATTTATTCTCACTGGTAGACCAACAGATGTACTTTTCCAGCAAGTACTGGCTTTTACACTTTGCTCATTTTGGCAGAGATCTCAGCCATGCACAGAACTAAATGCATTTCATGGATTTTTGTTTTGCAACATTTTCACTTCAGGAAAATTGTTTGTAATCATTAAAGATTTCATTCAGTGGAAGATTGTTCAAGTTCTCAACTGAGAATTTCATTTCAATTGTTTTAAAGAGCATTCCCTTCTCTTTCTCCTATTTTTTGAGACAGATCTTTCCTGAGTGAAGGTTTTTTCCTCTTCTTTTACCTTTTTCCTTCACTTTACTGAAATAGAAGAGAGTTAAGACTGCAGAGACTGCACGTCTGGTGTGTTAACTTACAAGATGTCAGGTAGCAAAGTGACGACTTCACCCTCCCCCTCTCTTACTGAGATTTTGGGGTTTTATTGCTGAACACTGGCTGATGAGCAGGCTTTGCCACATGAATAAAAATAACCGAAAATAACCAAATAACAACAGCCAGCAAATACCAATACCTAACAGCAATAAAACTTAACACTTTTATGAAACAAACAAGCAGCAGGTTTTCACCAAGGAGCTGATTCACTGACCAAAATGAGGTGTGTGACCCACCCATCTCCTCCTCACCCACCACTGCCTCCTTGCATCCTTGCCAGTGCATTCCCAGATCTTCATTTGCTTTGCACCTAAAGGCTGAATTTATTGGTTTTGCAATGCCTAGTTGATCAAATAAAAAGTAAGACCTCTCCCTCAAAATTCCATTTGCTTTAACTTTCTTGTGATGCAGAATCACAAAACTCACTAGTCATGCTATAACTATATTCTTTTTTTTTCCCTTGTAAATATCTATTTTTATTGGAGCATCAAAACTGCTGGATGAACACCATACAAGAAATGTTTCCATTAATACAATGAGCTTTACATACACAAGCTAACTCCAACTTCCAGTCTATACAATTTTTGTCTGGTCCATTAAAAAAATATTCAGACTCTCAAGCCTTTCCAAACACTGTTTGGGAGAGTTATGGAGTAAAAACATTTAATATGCATCCCATGCTTTTTGAAAAAACATGAGTACAGCAGATGAGAATTGCAGTGAAAGACACACCAGTATGTGTGGCCATGAGAGATAACATTGTATTACCATAGTTCTTTCATCCCTTTTTGGGAATTGCAAAACTTGAAGCCTTCAGAGAAAATAACACAGGTGCTGCCCCACTCCCTGAATTCATGTCACATTTCACTTGTCACTCTTTTGTAACAGAAATTAAAAAAAAAAAATTAACAAAAAAAAAAAAAAAAAAAAAAAACAAACTGCTACTGCAAATGAAAAACAAGAAAAAGGTAAAAGAGAAGTTGAAAGTAAAAAGTTGTCCAGCAGTGTGTTTTTTTCTGAAATCTCAAGGCACCCTTCACATAAGTAGATGGCACTGCCACTCACAGCTCAGCCTCTTGTGCTTCCTCTTCTGTGCAGCAAATAATTGTAGTGCAGCAAGAGTGGTCCCTTTCCTCAAAATACTTCTTGTAACGTTGTTACAGAAAGGATTCTTTCCCTTGAACTGTTTTCCATTTGTACAAGTGTTTTCTTTCTGAAGACACTGTTTTTATATTGCAGCTTTCCTGCTTTGCTGCCCCCTAAAAAGGCTCCAGAAAACCAGGGGAAAAACATATATAGGTTCAAGAAAGACCACAAGATAATCTTAGACACCACAAGATAATCAGCAGGTAGGGCTTCTGACCTACAAAGTCCTTTGCCAAAAAACTAAGAAATTCTGTGAGCCTGTCATCTTGAAGCAGACTGAGCAGTAATTAGTGTCTGACTAGATGATGGCTACTTCAGAACAGACTTTCTATGTACTAACAGCTTTTACTAACAGAAAAAAACAACATGCTCTAGTGAGTTCTCAAAGGTCATTAGTGACCTCAAGGGCAGGAGCTGCCATTTGAGACCTTGTTGTTTGCAAAAAGTATTATTTGCCTTACCTGCTCTACCCAACAGTGCCAACACAGCCAGCATTCACTGCTAACCTGTTTGCCTGCCCTGCAGAACCACTCACAGCTCAGTCTGGGAGCCCAAGACCCAGAAGCAGAGAGACTGAAGAGATTCACTTACCTCCACAGTGGCCTCACCCACACTGGAAATAGAAATCAGGGAATTCAGGCAGGGTTTGATAAAGAGAAAGAACTGTGGTGGCGTTAAAAGGGGTCCCAGGACGAGGGAAGAGATGAGAATCTTGACTCCATGTTTCAGAAGGCTGATTAATTATTTTATGATATATATTATATTAAAGGAAAATTATATACTAAAACTATACTAAAAGAACAGAAGAAAGGATTTCTTCAGAAAGCTAGAAAGGAAAGGAATGGAATGATAATAAAATCTTGTGACTGACCAGAGAGTCTGAGACAGCTGGACTGTGATTGGCCATTAATTAAAAACAACCACATGGACCAATCAAAGACGCACCTGTTGCATTCCACAGCAGCAGATAATTATTGTGTTTCTTTTTCCTGAGGCTTCTCAGGAGAAAAAACACATAAAATGCGTCTGTGACAAAGAACCCCTAAGCTTTGCACACAGAAAGCTTAGAGAAGGGAAAGGAAACAGGCAGCGGCCATTTTTGAAGCCGCAGTCACTTCCCTGCCAAGGCACCAGGCCAGCACCCACGACACCCCGCTGGTGACACAGCTGCCGTCACTCGTGCACAGGGTGAGGGGGAGGACACAGCATGCTCACCGTGCACACGGAGGTGTGGTCCCCAGTCTGCACTCTGCTGTGGGCCAGCAGCTGCTCCAGGAGGCCGGGGCGGTGCAGCAGCCAGGAGAAGGCCAGCAGCAGCTCCCGGCTGCCCGCGGAGCCATCGGCCGGCAGCCGCTGCAGCTGGGGCCGCCCGTAGCCGCGGTACCACAGAGCCCACTGCACAAACCTCACCTGGGCACCTGGAGGAGGAAAATACCACAGAGTGACCCCCTGCAGCACTGCATGCACCCACCCAGCCCCACGGCGCTGCCTGCCTCCCCAGAGGGCAGCACCGTCACCCAGCCTCAGGAGGGCAGGGGGGACTTGGTCTTTATCAAGGGTCATTGTAGCCTTGAGCTGGAGATGGAAATGGGCTGGATGAGATGCTTGGGCTTCTGTGTGGAATGGCTGAATCTTTATTGTACACGGCTTACTTTTATATGGTGTTAGAAGTACCCTGTTTGAATTTAATTGGATGGCTAATTACTGAAACTCGGTTGGTTGGTTGGTAATGGTTAATGTACATGTTGATCAAATTTTTTTCTTTCCAATAGTTTATATTTTTTCATGGACTCACAGGATAGACTTTTTATTTTTGTAGCTGTGAACTCTTTTCTCATAAGAATAGATTGTTATGTAAACTGATTTTTATTTTTATAATTTTTTTCCTCAGGTTAGTTTAGCCAGAATAGTAAGGTTTGAACCATGTTTTATAAGGCTTTTCTTTTATAAGGTTTTATCTATAAGCAACAATCAACAACTGGTGAAGGACAGGAGGGAAAGGATAAAAGCCTTCGTTATACTGCCCCATTCTGATTGCAGGAACTGCTGCTCAGGGAAGAGAAGAAATTCAAAGTTGGGATCAAGACCCAACTTTGAATTTCCAGGAGGTAATGGCCTCCTGGAAATTAACAAAGGGAACAAAGGCAACTAGCCACCCCCACCACAATGGGACTCCAATTCACCTATTCATTTTTTATGAGTCACCAAGCATGCTATGAATTAGTAAACACTCTGAACCACTCTACTCCTGAACTAAACTGGAATTTAGAGATAGGAGCTTCACAGCCTGCTGCAAATCTCTGAGCGCCAGAGAGCAGAGATAACGCAGCACAGCACATGGGCTATTAAATTCTCAGGAATGCTCTGATCCATATTCCTTCACACCAGCAAATGTTACCTGACAGCTACAAGACAGGCACTGCACGGCTGTAAAATACTGAGGAAACATAGAGAAAGTTATTATTAAAAAAGGCTCTGCCCAATAAACCTTGGCTCTGTACTAAGGCAAAAACAGAATAAAGAACATAATTAGGGGGACCATGAAAACAACACATACTGGCTAAGAACCAACAGCTGTAAAAGGAAGACCTGCTCAGAAAGTTTCTGAAGTTCTCTGAGGGCTACAAGAAGCAAGTGATTAAGGAAGATTCAACCAGTGCAAGACATTTAGACTTCCCACTGGGATTCAGCTTGCACAAAGAAACCAGGGCACTGCAGTGGGGGGAGAGGAAAAGCCTTGGATCAATGACAAGTACCCAGCAGACAAGAACCAGAGGGCAGGAACAAATAGTGGTTTCACATGAGGGCTCTGTGCTAAACAGCTGCTGTTCAAACAACTCAAAATGACACTTAGACAACGTGACAGTGACAGAAAACTTGGTGCTGCTGTGATATTAGTAGTAAAGAATGCAGGCAGATCATGAAGGACTGCAGAACCTTGAGCCTAAGCTTTAAAAAGACAGATAAAAGTATTTTTAGAAAAAATGAAAAATTATGTGCACAAAGAAAGAAATGTTCCTAACTTTACCGACTTACAACATGAGACTGGACCTGGAAGTGCTCTGTGGGCTCAGGAACACCATCTCAGATGGTAAGGTTTTTAATGACAGTATCACAACTGGTTCTGACAGGCATCCAAAGGCAAGCTCAGTGTGAGAAACCTAGCAAGGACACTGAACAGAACACAAGTACCCACTGTGACCCTGTGATTATTTCTTCTCTCCCATTAAGGCTACAGAAAATTTGGAAAGAAATGAAGAGAAAGGACAAGTACAACCACAAGAACAGAACAGCTGCACTGTAAGAAGCGATGAAGTAGGCCAAGAAGAGCAAGAATGGATATGACAAAACTCTTCAAAATCCTGAGTGCTGCGCAATTGGTGAAGAGTGGATGATTTGTTTGCACAACACTCAACACAAGAACTGTGAGCCAACAAAGTTAGCAAGCATGTGAGTCAAAACATGATAAAAGAGATGCTCTTCACACACGCAGCAAAATTCTGAAATTGCTCACTGTGGGACTCCATGGACTCCTAAGAGTCACTCAGGCTCAAGGAGAAACTGGATTCACAGAACAGCAGTTCATGGAAACTTATGAAACACAAACATATCCTCTCTGGATTGCAAAGTCTGAGATGGAAACTGTTGGAGGCTGAAGGAGTATCCCCCATGCCATGAGAGCATCCTTCTGGATTTGCTCTTTTCTTTCCCTTTGACAGCTGTCACAGCTGGGTGGAGCTAGAGGAATCTACAGTTTCATGCAGTTCAGGCATTCCTACAAAGACCTAAATCACTCCATTTGCCCTTTTCACAGACCCTGTAAACAGAACAAGCAGCTTCCCTTCCCCATGTCAGGGTGGCAGAAATGCCTATGGCTTGCTAAAAATCTTACTGCAGATGTGCTCTCCAATCCTTCAAGCACAATAGGAGCATGGAGATATTTCAGATTTTATTTTGATCACTTGTGAACATTCCTACATGAGCAGGATTTTCATGACATCCTTTCCTTTTCTGTGTCCATTTGTCAAGAAAGGAACTGCCATAACAGATAAAGGAAGAAATCCTCCAAAAGGAAGGATGGTCAGTACATGCTTTCCTCCTTTTTCAAAGCAAATAAGCATCACATGCTGCCATCTGCAGTTCAAGGAGCTCCTTAAAAAATCACATATCAAAGTGGAGGAAAGGAGAGCAGGTCAGGTGGCTTTTATTTTCTTCTATCACCATTTCCCTGCTCTGATATATCACTCAGGCCACATCCACCAAGGCAATTCACCGCCTGAATTTCAGGGTTGTTCTGGTCCTTTTTCTCCCTCTGCAACACACTGCTGTCACAGGAGAGGGGAGAGCTGGTGTGCCAGGCAGGAATTGGGAATGAGCAGTCAAGGCATGGATCTGAGGCTCAAGGAGCCTTCCTGTAACCTTAGAGAAGTCCCTTAGTTTTCCCCATCTCCAGAGTGCTCAAGTTAAAATGCAAAAGTATAAATGGCAACAAAAGTATAAATAGCAGTTATGTGAGCACCCAGGACCAAGATGGATTCTCCCATAATGTGTGACCAAGAGAGAGGAAAAAACATCACTCAGGTAGAAAAGACACACCAGGCACCTCTCTGACATCTTCTCATGGCACTAGGATTGGGAAATTTATATTGAAAGACCTTCACAAGGCTCCCAACTAATCCCCTTCTCCACAGATAGTATTTATAAAACTATATTCAGCAAGTAAGACCAAGCTGGGGATGAACCTCAGGGTTCAGCTCACTTAAAACTATACTCTTCCACTCCTGACAAATATTTTCAGTGATTTACAAGATGATATTCAAATAAGAGCTATGCACTAGGCTGGCAGGCTAAAATGGAAAGGAATTACAAACCAAGTACAAGCAGAGACACAGACACATGACTTCATGCACTCAGACAAGGAACACCTGCACAGGCAGTGGTATTATGGGAAACTACTGCTTCAGAAAAACATTTTCTGCTACTTTTGTCAAACAAACAATCTACTGCAGCTCCACACCTCTTTCCCATGCCATAAAAACTGAACAGCAATCCCAGAAAATAAATGTGTCCTCCAACTATCCAAATGCATTTGGCACTGCTACCTGGTGTGGCTGGCAGGTTGTTAACCGAGTCCATCAGCCTCTGGGAAGAACAAGCAGCATGAAGGCACTAATCATGATTTCATCAGCAAGGTTATGCCCAGAGTATTCACACAGCTTACTCTGACTCTCCACTGTCCAGTGGCCCACTGCTGTGACATGTTTAAGGGGCTGGGTTTTACAGCAAGTTTACACCAAAGTTTACAGTTAAGTGCTTTTCACTGTGGGAAGGAAAAATTCTCACAGAACAAGAAACCAGGAGGCAGCAGCAGCAGAATTTTATAACCACTGACTGGTAGGCTTCAGTGGGATTCCTGAACTAGCCCAAGATCAGTGTTTCCTTTTGAAAAATAAAGGATACAAGATCACGGGAGAATGGCTTCTCTTTTCCAGAAAGCTGTTTCTATGCTCACAGTAACCCCGAGACCAAAGGAGTCTTCACAGCCTTCCTCTGGGATCTGGCAACTGCTGCCCTCCTTATTTTAACCAAGGTAATTAAGAGGTTGTACAAAAGAGCAAAGAAAAGCAAAGCTTGATCTGTGGACTAAGGCACTAGACTTGGATTAGAGGAATCTGTTTCAATTCTCTGTTGTGTAACAGGATCCTACATAAACCTGAGAAAGTTATTTAGTGCCTATGCCCAAGGCTTATTTCATTTGCATTAAATACACAAGAGACCAGAGCTGGGGCAGAGAAGAAAAGCAGTAAAGTATCGATTGTGTTCAGAGCAGACAACCCATTCACTTGCCAAGCAAAAGTAATTAGTGTCATTTGAAAAACAGTACAGCTCTCCAGCCCGAATTTCAGCTTTAATCACCAAGTTGTGACTAAAAAGGTTTCTCAGAAAGCAGCTGAGCAGTTCTCAGCAGAACCACACACTGGTACCTCACAATGTACCAGCTGAGGCTGTGTTTGCTGTCCCCAGAGCCAGGAGCCTGCCACGTGCACTTGGAAATTCTGTCCCCAGATGCTACAGGCAATCAGTATGGGAGCAGCCAGGACCCAATAAGGCTGCAATGTGCAGGACCACATCCACAATGCTGTGGGAGACAGTCAATAAACAGACTTGCCATACACAGCAGACTGTGGATGAGTGGAAAAATAAAAACAGCCAAATGAAAAATAGCAGTCCTGCGAGTAACAGGACTTCCTGCTGAGCTACCAGCTGAACTATGCTGGTGGCTTTGCTCTGCATTCCACAATGCTGAACCTTTCTTAATTCCATTTACAGAGCCACCAGGCTCACAGCCAACCAGGGGCTCATGCAGTGCTGTTTAGGGTGTTTTGCTTTCAAGGGCACAAGTGAATATTTAATGGAGTTGGTATGAGGAGACCTTGATTCATCACAATACAATTCTCATACAATGAAAAGGCCCTAGATAGACATGTTTCAAGAGAGAAGGTGGGGAGTAGTGGTACATTTAAGAAGTAAATGGTGTTTCTGCTGCTTTGAGAAGCCAATCTGCATTCAGCTCCTCTCTGAAGCAGTGGCCTTGTCCTTAAAGACATTATTCACAGTCCCCCTAAAATAATCACACACAGTCCATTTCTTGTTTTGTCTAGAACTTCAATCCAAAACATTGCCTTCATGGTTCTCACGTTGCAATTCCTGGCTCTGACACAGGACTGGACAGAAAATGACCAACAGACTCATGGTATGGATGGGAATGGGAAAAGAAGGAACCAAAGGAAAACACCAAATCTACTTCTGTCTTTGCAGATACTGGAAATGCATAACATCACTGCAG
This sequence comes from Melospiza georgiana, assembly GCF_028018845.1. Classification (NCBI taxonomy): domain Eukaryota; kingdom Metazoa; phylum Chordata; class Aves; order Passeriformes; family Passerellidae; genus Melospiza; species Melospiza georgiana. The sequence goes on from NC_080438.1 coordinate 1,588,793, forward strand.
AGATTTACCTGCAATAAAATGTCAAAGGGATGCAAGAGCCTGTGGAACATCCCAGTTTCCAGGACAAAGCACATCAAAGAGCAGCAACCTGCCTCACAGCACGTTTCCTCATCACTAAACCTGAGGTGTGGTAAGTTAGGGACACAGGTGTGCAAAACAGAGCACTCACTACAGGGAGAAAGGAGCCAAAGGTGCTACAAAACCAGTCCCAGGACAGATGGAAACTGCAGTCAGCCAGAATGATGTTATTTACCTATGGCATCAGACTCTGTCCAGCTGCCCCCGTGGATCTGCTTCAGAAGCACATACAGCAGCTTCCAGAAGTCCAGGCTCTGCAAAAGAGAGGGGTGGAAGGGGAGATCAGCAGGAAAAATATCTGCCATATTAATTATTTAATCTTAATTAGGCAATTAAGCCCATATCTGAACATCACAGATGGAACAGCATATCTGCTGACCCAGCCAGCAGCACCTGATCAGGCAGGTTCATGTATGTCAATGCTCCTGTTCACGTATGTTCACGTTCCTGCCTGGTGAACACAGAATCTATAGAAAGGAGCACCCAGAAAGAAAAGGGCTAATGTTGTACAGCAACACTCAGCACTCCTGCAGAGAGACCCATGTGTGGAGCAGCCCAAAATCTGCTCTGATACAGCCACATATGGCACAGCTCAGCCGCAGTCAAACAGGCACCTGAACACATCTGACCAGCGCCAAACTCAGAGAGGCATGACAGAATGAGCTGGAACTGGGAATGGTTTCTTGGCTGCACAAGGACAGCATGCTGACAAACTCAAACAGTGATTCTTACGGCTGGAATCTCAGTCAACACTCGTAAAACCCTTAAAATAGCCGAGGAAGGGAGGTACCCTGGGTGCGATCTGGCAGCCTCGGAGGCAAAGCAGCCAGACCCCAGCTGGGTACGGCAAAGGGCAGCAACCCCAGGCGACACCGAGGAGGTGTCGCAGACCAGGGTGAAACACCAAGTTACAGCCACGGTGAAGCACAGCCCTTCCCAGAGCGGCGAGTTTGCTGAGATTCCCTAACACGTGTCAGCTGGGCGGAGAGCGAACCGGGGCCGCACCGAGCCGGGGCCATAGCGAGCCGGGGTCACACCGCGGCCCCTCACGCAGGGCCTGCCCAAGGCTCAGTGCCCGTGGCGCTGCCGTGCAGAGCCGAGCGTGTCCCCGGGCCCCGCCGCACTCGGGGGTCCCGCTGGTCCCCGCTGCCCCGTGCCCCGCAGGGTCTCCGGGCGGAGCGGCCGGCGCTCACCGCCTGCGGCCGATCGAACCTGGCGCGGCGCAGGGTGTCGGGGGCGGGCCGGGCGTGGGGCGGCAGGGCCCGGCACAGCGCCCCGACGGCGGCAGACAGCGCCGGGCCCCGCTGCCGCGGCTCCTCCCGGGGCTGCTGCTGCTGCTGCTCCCGGGGCTGCTGCCGCTGCCGCCCGCGCATCACGCCGCTCCCGCCGCCCCGGGCTCCAGCGGGAGCGCTCTTCCGGGCCGCCCGCCCGCGGCAGCGCCCCCTGGCCGCGGGGAGGGGGCACTGCGGGCGCGCCAGCCCTGCCTCTCGCCCTGCATGTGTCTGCAGCTCCCTGCACGTCCCTGCATCTCCCTGGATGTGTCTGCAACTCCCTGCATCTCCCTGGGTGTGTCTGCATCTCCCTGCATGTCTCTGCACCGCCCTGCATCTCCCTGGATCTCCCTGCATCATCCTCCATCTCCTTGCATGTCCCTGCCTGTCTCTGCATGTCCCTGCATCACCCTGCATGTCCCTGCAGCACCCTGCATGTCCCTGCATCGCCCTGGATGTCTCTGCATGTCCCTGCACCGCCCTGCATCTCCCTGGATGTCTCTGCATCTCCCTGCGTGTTCCTGCATCATCCTCCATCTCCTTGGATGTCCCTGCAACTCTCTGCATGTCCCTGCATTGCCCTGGTTGTCCCTGCATCTCCCTGGATGTCTCTGCACATCCCTGGATGTCCCCGCACCTCCCGGACCGCCGGTGGTCCCGACGCTCCCTCGGCCTGCGCTCATGCCTGGGGGCACAGGACGCTCCCGGGCTGTCACCCACACGTGTCACCCCCACCCCGAGCCATGGACGCGCCTCCTGCCCCGGCAGAAAACACCCGGGAAGCCCTGCGAGCTCCCCCCACCCTTCCTGGCGGTCAGAGCTGCTGCAAAAGCCGGCAGAGCTATGGCAAAAGCTCGGGGACACGGGGAGCAGCGCTGGGCAGCAGCTCTGCGATGTTCCTGCGACATCCCTGTGATATCCCTGCAATATCCCTGCAATATCTCTGCGATATTCCTGCAATATTCCTGCGGTATCCCTGCGATATTCCTGCCTGCCTCCTGCTCAGCAGGCTGTGCTGCAGCCAGCCCGGGTCCCCAGGCATTCAACCCCCGACATGAAGTGATCCCAGTTGCTAATCCTTAGGGACCATGGGGGAGGAGAAACGGAGCTGCTCTGTGGGAGAAGCCTGAGCTCCTGAGAGAAGCCTGGCCGTGGCCAGGGTTCACAGAACCAGAACCTGGCACGGAGATGGATTCCTGCTGTGGGTTAGCAGAGGGAGCACAGCTGGTCCGTGCCAGGGACACGAGTCTGCTTCGCCAGCGCCGCGGGGATCCTGCCCGTGCCTGGGCATGAGACCTGCTGGAAGCCCCCACTGATGGTTTCTTGGCCAGTTCCCCAGCTCATAGCCCATTTAATGTGCTCACTGTGCATCTAGCGTGATGCCTTTACTTTTTTTTCCACCAGTATCTGAACATGAAACAACATGTGAAATTCCTTCCCGCTACGGAGCAGGCTCTTGCAGCCAAATGGCTGCCTGCAATGAGGAGAGAAATCACAGTGGTCCAAAGGGTCCTCCAGCCAACGTGAACTGTGTTTGCACTCCTTCCCTCTGGTTGCTCCTCTCCGGCCTCCCACCCCTGTGCTGGGGAGCACAGCCCTTTCCAGTGCTGAGTGCTGCTTTAGAGCTCTCCCCATCCTGTGGATCCTGGCTCCTGCTCCAGCCAGCCCTGAAAGGACCCCTGGGTGTGAGTTATCCAGGCTTAAGGATTTTTAAAATATCTTCTCTAGCAGCTGTTGTCTCACATCCTCCTTTCCTAATGGCCTGGAAAGCATTTTCCTTATCCCTTGTCCAGTTCTAGCTCAGCAATCTTTATCCACTTCTTTGCTCTCCTTCCTTACAGGCTTGGCATTTCTACATTGTTCCTTGCCTTTGGCTTCCCACAGCCCATAAAGTCCCTTTTTATTGCCCAGAGCCTTATCGAACCGGGACAATCCTGTGCTGTCTTTGGCACCCTTCTTGGCTTCCCATGCCTTGCTGCTATCGGGCGCTGTCTGCTCCCTCCATGACACATCGCTTGTCTATTTTCCCGTCCCTGCTGCAGTCTCCAGGCAGGAGGACCTTCAGCTGCAGCCAATTTCCTGTGTTTTCTTGACCACTCCATAAACCCAGCTCAAAGCTTTCCCTGTCCCCACACACATTCCTCTGTCTAGGCCTTTCCTCCCCAGGGCAGCTGCCGAGACAAGGGCTCTTGCCGCACGGCCCGGTGCACGCACAGGGAGCGGTTCTGTCCATCACCCCTCCTGTGGGCTCCTGTCCCCCAGCCAACCCCCAGGCCAGCCAACATCGCGCTCAGCAGCTGGGATTCACACCGAGAGCCCCGTGCCACCCTCCATCCCGCTGGCCAAACCAGCCCCAGCACAGGGCCGGCGCTATGCTGGCCAGTGTCCCCTTGTGCCATGGCTCCCGTGGCACGCAGCCCCGTGGGCACAGCTGACACAGGACGCTGGCACTGTGCAGGGCTGGCACCAGGCCACGGGAGGCCAGGCAGAGCATCCCAGGCTCCCAGCACCCCAGCAGCACAGCGGGTGCTCGCTGCTGGCCCGCCAGGCCCCTCTTATCTGCTCTGCCTGGGCCGTGCTCCAGCGTGGGAGAGGCCCAGGGGAAGGCAATGATTTCCTGCTGCAGACATGGCCCCTGTGCTATGGACAGGCGATGGAGGTGACAGTGTGACAGCCCCAGCGTGCTGTGGCGATGGCACCCTGCTGGCAGCAGAGCCCTGCTCATCCAGGCCGCCCTCACTCCCCTCTCCCAGGCAATAGCATTCTGGCAGATGGAAACCAGCCATGGCTGGCTGACATCAGCACACAACCCTGATGTCATCATGGAGGCTGGAAGCCCCCAGGACACTCTCTGTAGAAAGGAAGCAGGACAGAGCTGGCTTATCAGCTGGTCCCTGGCTCCCAGGCACTGAGGCAGATTCAGGGTGAGCATGGCAGTAGGGACAACAATGGCAAGGGAAAGTCCAGGCACGTACTGAGTAGCCAGGGATGCTTTAGCTGGGAGAGGCCACTGGACTTTGCCCTCTCTGGGTTCCAGGCCCGTGTGGTGCCACACAGCCCCACAGCCGCCCATTTCAGTGCCATGTGTCAGCCGCGGCCATTGTGGTGCCGGGTGACTCAGTGGGCCGAGGGCCCTGTTTGCAGCCGTGCCATGGCAACTCGCCACACACAGGGCCCTGCTGCATGCACAGGGCTGCCTGAGGTGGGGATGGCTCCTGTCCCATTGCCTCATGCCGATTGTATGCGATAGCAGCCATCCCTGCCCGCTCCCTGATGTCACCTCAGCCCGCTCTGCCAAGGGCAAGGTGGGAGCTCTCCTCCTGCAAAAACAACTCCTTTGGTCTTTTGGGATTTATTCATAATGCTTTTATCCCCGTGAAAGCGTGGGCGGGAGCCAGCCTGTCTCCTGGCCAGGCCCCCAAGCCAGGCATCAGCGCTTCCCATGCTCCACCGCCAGCTCGGGTGGCCAGAGTTCCTCACCTCTCTCCTTCTCCTCTCCTTCCCCTCTCCTTCCTGCAGTGGTATCTGCTGAGCAGCTGTCAGAGCAGAGCACAGCTTCCCTCCCTGCCTGCTCCAGGGAGGCCTTGGGTGGCCAGAGCGTTTCACACCCTGAGCAGGTCTGCCTGACCTGTACCACTTTCCACTGCGAACATTTCCAGCTCCTTCCCCGTGCCCTCCTGGCCCTTTCATACACACTTGCTCTTCCCTCACTGGGACATCAGGTTAAGCAGAGTGGGACAAGGCATGGCCATGGTGCTGGCAGAATGGAGCCAAGCGAGCACAGGGCTGTGGACATTGATGGGCTGCAGCAATGCTGCCATGACCCCACAAATGCTCTGGTGCAGCTTTTCCTGGACACAGGCAGTCAGTCAGCAGCAGGCCTGTGTGTGGGCTGTAGCAACAAAATTCAAGGTCAGCTCCCTGCAGTTGGATGATTAAGAAAGGTGTTGGTGTTTCAGGCCCTCTGATGCAGGGCTTTCAGTATGATAAGTGAATTGGGAACAATTAGAAAGGAGGTCTGAGGTCACGGCAACTCTCTTCTTGGGAGTTTCAGCCTTTTTACTCTAATAGCCAAGTTCCTCTGCACAGAGGGAAACTCCCTGTGATCTCCTCCCCCAGCGCCTTTAACACAAGTCTTCCCAAAAGAAGGCAGAGGCTTCAGTGAGAAGAAGTCCTTGCACCCTTCCCTCTTGGAAACTCTCCCTCTTTTGTTGAAAATAACACAAGTCAGTGTGAAAGTAAAATTCAGCTCTAGGCGCTTGATGTCAACCTTTCTGCTTCCACTCCCTGCTTGGGCAAGCCACCCAGGACCTGATAAACACCCCAAGGCTTTCTGCACCCAGCTGCTCTCCAGCACAGGATCACCAGCAGCAGGAAGGGGTGAGAGTAGAGCAGCCTATGCCCTCCTCTCCCTGCTCCCTAGCTAGACCTCAGGTTCCAGTGCCTCAGTTCATAGTCCCATTCACTTCTAGTTACACCCCTGGCTGTCATACCCAGAGTCCCTCTGCCTTCAGTATCGTCAATGTTTGTTGGAGGTGTCGTTCCCCATCAGGAAGAAGGTTTGACCCCCCCCTTTTTCACCTCTGCAGAGCTGTTTCCGTTGCTGAGATGGGGGTTCCCCAAACCACTGCTTTGCAGCTCTGGATGGGAAGTCCCATCTCTCCCCGCAGAGTTCCTGCTGCCTGACATCCGCTGCACAGCCTCTCTTACCACACTGTCTGCAGAAGAGGGCAGATTTCTGAGGCATTAGGTCATGGGCAGACACTTTTTGGACCTAAAAGATATCAGAGCTCTTTGAGCTTAACACAAATCAGCCTTAAAAATCCCCGAAGCAGTGGTGCACTGGATACCACCCAGCTCCAGCCTGGCTTCATTGCCATGAGCTCTGCACAGCACAGAGCAGGAAGCTCCTGCAGCCACAACCCCTGGGCCACTCTCCCCCAGCCAGAGGCTGCACAAACCACCTCAAGGGAAGTGGTAGAAATGTCACCTCAGTGCCCCATCAGTGCTGGCAGGAGAGGGTGAGTGGCCCCATTGGTGCCCCAGCCAGGCAGTGCTGGCCGGGGCACCCAGCACATGTTAGTCCAGATGTGACCTGAGGGCTGCAGCCACACTGCCAGAACACAGCCCTGCCCAGGGGCTGAGCCTGCTGCCCTCCTTAGCATGACCCTGAGGAGAGCCCTGCTGCAGGGTTTCCAGCCTGAGCTACCTCCCTTGCCACTGCTGGCACAGGGAAACATCTGTCCCCTGCTTCAGATGAAGGTCTGTCAGTCTGTGCTGAGAGGAGGACACAGGTCAGATCACCCTCACTGGCCACTCCTGCCTGCACTGTGCCCCCACAGCTGAAGGGCCCCCCAGGCCTCTTTCTCCTCCCTCTCCTTTTCTCTTCTGTACAGAAAGTCACAAAGCTGGGACGGGGAGCAGCAGCAGTTAAGTTTCTAAACCATCCTGTTTTCTGTCTTTGCCAAAATCTCTTCTGCTTCCCTACCCAGGGCGTTGGGGCTCGCCCACACCCAGCTGCCAGAGGAACTCTGATGTTGTTTGTTTTTTTGTCACAGTGATGAAGTGTTTATAGCAACTATCACTCCACAGCCCACAGACTGATCTCAGCCCAAGCTTAGGAAATAACGGCAGAGGAAGCACGGCCCCTTTCCTCAGAGTCACCAACGGTGGCATTTCGGGTCACCAAAGCAGCCAAGTTTTGTGCTGGGCATCACCATGCTGGAAATCACCCAACAACTTTTGCTGTCCCAGATGGGCAGGAAGCTGGGATTTGCCCTCAGCATCTTGCTGTCCTTGCTGCAGGAGCAGCACAGCCAGGGCATCACCACACTGGGAGGGAAGGGACCGTTCCTGCCTGTCCCAAGCTCCCACCAAGGCTCAGAACCAAAAGTATCACAGATGAGAGGCGCTGGAAACCACACTGCTGCCTGTCTGTGCAGTCACACTCAGGCCTCAGAGATTTAGTGTTCAAAAGGAGAAAGGATTGTGTCTGCTGACAGCCCACCTCCCCGGCGCGCCGGCCGTGCCGAGCCTCACTGAGCATCCAGGGGGGAGCTGTGGATTTCCCATCAAATGAGATACAGCTGTTCCTGCTTCCTCTCCAGAGACCAAAGTGAGTTTTTTGAAAAAATCAATTCCTCATATATTTTCTTTGACCAAGGCTCCTTGTGGATGTGGCCTGTGCCTGAACTGCCCAACCTCACAGCCCTGAGGCTGGATCAGGCAGAGAGTGTGGCTTGTACAAGCACGGCTCTTGGAAAAGAATATCCCAGCAGAAAGTCCTGGGGCTAAAAACCATCTCAGTGGGAGCTCTTACTGCGGGGCAAGCAGAAAAACAGGACTCTAAGAAGGAGATTTTGGCAATCCATGCCAAGGGGCTGGTCCCCAGCCCATATTTGAGGAACCCCTGTTTTTTAATGCACACATATATTCCCCTCTGCAGCACAGAGTGAAGCACCCGCAGGATCAGGCTTAGCTGCAGCTGCACTGGCCTGGCACAGCTCAGTTCCTGCATCCCTGCGTGCACCCAGGACAGGGAGAGATGTCCCCAGGCACCACAAGTACTCTGCAAATCCATGGCCAGGGACAGAAGCAAAAGGGAGCCCTGGGCAGCACACACTGCAAACAGCAGCACACAGCAAACAGCAGAACACTGCCTCCTGCCCCAGCTGCAGCCACTGCCACTGAAAAGGGCTGGATCAGCCCAGCCTGCCCCTGTGCAGGCCCTGCTTTTCCATTCCTTCCGCTGGTTCCTTCCTCATCCCTGCTGGCCTGGCCCCTTGGACTTGGAATAAGCTGCTTCTGAAATTTTAGTGCAGGGCCCTGCTGGGAAGGACCCTGGGCCAAATCCACAGGTCCTTTGCCCAACTGGACACAATTATGCAACCCTGAGCATGACAGGGATTGTGTTTGCCATTTCTTTAAATGCCTGAGGGAAAACACTATCTCAGTGGCACCGCCAGGCTGCTGAGATCCTATCACTAGTTTCCTTTGAAGCTCAGCTGGCAGGGAAAGCCATGTCCCAGTGCCCAGAGGCAGGCTGGCAGAGAGACACAGGGTGTGGATGGCCAGGAGCCACGGGTCCATGGGTGCTGGCACACTTGGGATGCTGCTGGCACCCCCGGGATGCTGCTGGCACCCCCGGGATGCTGCTGGCAAAGGCAGCAGTGGGAGCAGGAGGTCCCCACGAGTCCTGGCTGCTGGGAAGCCTGATGACACCGAGCAGCAATAGCCAGGGTTTGCCTTTGACACAGACTCCTGTGTTTGTTGTGCTGTCAGGGTGGGAGGCGAGGCGGCGCCTTGCAGCACCAAGCAAGTTTTAATTGGAAGTTTTAAGATGCTTATCAGATCAGGCTGCTTCTGACACCAAGGATTTTGACACTGGACATGTGTCTCTAAGCCCTGAGGGTTTTGGCCAAGTCCCAGGAAGGCTGATGTCACAGTAAAATGCAGAGCAGCCTCTAAGGAAATGCATGCATAAACTGTAGACAAAAATATCCCAGTGGGTGATGAGATATCTCTGAATATGTAAATGCAGTTGTTCAGGTTAGGGAAAGACATGGTTAAGAAATCATTTTAGAAACATTCCTCAAGCTGACATCTTTGACATCTGTCAGTGCCGTGTTTCCAGGAGGGCAAAACCATAGAAACAAGAAAGAGCAAAGCTCTGGAGCCAGCTCCTGCTTTCTAACACCACAGCTCTGCTGTCCCTGCCGGGGGAGGCTGGCTCTGCCTCAGCAGTAACCTCCTGCTTCCCTTGGCCTTTTCAGGTGGCTGCTCCGATCAGGAGCAGCAAATACTAGGTTGTCTTGATGTGACAGTCATTCCCCTCCCAGCAAGACACCTCTGTGCCCCAGCTGAGGGCACGTGGGGCCACCACACAGCGTGGGCCTCAATCCAGGCCAGGGGCATCAAGCAGGTGGCAAGCACTTCACAAGCATGTCCCGTGGGACTCCCATTACAGAGAACACAGCTGCTACAGGAGGGAAGCATCTTTTCATTTATTAAAGACTGAGAATACAACTGTGGCCCGGCCACGAGAGCTGGATGCCTGAAGCAGAGCTAGGTTTGGGCTGGAAGGGCGCGGTCTCCTCTCCAGGCAGCCTTCAGCAATTTCAGCCAAATTTCCTAGCCGGCAGGGCAACCCAACGTCCCCACCCTGGCTGCACTCCATCTGGAGCACAGCCTCTCTCCACACCAGCCCAGCCTTGGTTACTTATTGCTTTGAACGTGCTAGTCTAGTACAGGGTGAATTAAAAACAAAAATGCATCTGCTGTGGTGTGTTTGTGCTGTCCTCAGGTTGTGCTGGGAACCCTGGACGTCAGACCTGGAGAGGGATGGAAGAGAGGAGCGGATGAAGTCAGGCTGGGCTGGGAGCAGAGATATCCCAAGGACAGCAGTGCTCCAGGACAGATGCTGGCTTTGCCAAGGGGTCACCAAGCAATAGCCTTTGGCACCCGGAGCTGGTGCTGCCAGTCAGCTGGGGCTGGAGGAGATGAGCAGCTGGCACCCAGCTCCTGAGCCCTGCTGTAAGGGCTGGGAGTCACAGCCAGCCCAGAGGGATGCTGTGGCAGGCCTGCCTTCCCCACTGGCCTGAGGGAGGACAGACTCATGGAGCCAGAGACAGGAGGGGAGCTCCGAGGGAAGGACCAACCTGAGGCTTATTTGAACGTGTGGCTCTCAGCTCCTCCCCGGCCGAACCCTGGAAGAGACGGAGCGGGGTCAGCACTGCCATGGCAGGGTGAGCACATGAGGCTGGAGCTGGCCAGGAGACAGCAGCCCTGAGCCAGACAGCAGCCCTGAGCCAGACAGCAGCCCCGAGCCCCCTCACTCCTTCCACAACCCCACCACAGGCACCCACCTTTGGGCCCGAACAAGGCAGCGTAGCAGGGGTGGTTGCAGTAGGGTTTGCCATCGTGCTGCAGGGAGAGAGAAAGAGCGTCAGCCCCACCTCTGCTTGTCCCAGCCCCCCTGGTGCAGCAAACCCAGAGCTGCTGGGCAGCAAACCTCACCTCTGCATGGCCTCCAGACGTCAAGGTCTTGTTACACTTCTCACATCTCAAGCAGGGCCGGTGCCAGTCCTTCCCCAGAGAAGTCACCTTCTCGGCTGCCATGGAAAGGAAAGGAAAGGAGGTGGGTGAGTTCAGGCACTGAACAGGCACAAGTTAGTTTGGGCAGACTGGCTGCCTTGCTGTCAGCCCTAGGGAGGACATTCTTGGGCATTTTCTCAAGTCTGTCAGTCCAGCACAGAGGGCACTGTGCTCAGACCCAAGTGTGCACGTGCAGGAACGCGGATCTGCAGCAGTGGTGCCACACCCAGGGTGAGCAGGGCTGCATCCATGAGGATGGACTGGCTTCTACCCCATCTTCCAAAGACCTGAGGACCTCCCTCCTTCCAACATCAGCCTGCAAGGGGATTAATTCCTCCCCAGAGAGCTGGAGCCCAAGAAATCACTAGAGCTGGCAGGGGTGAAAGGGGATGCTGGCGAGGACTGGGGAGGCAAAGCCATTGCCACACCCTGCCAACACAAACCAGTCCCTTCCAGCCACAGCTCGGATTCTGCTGGCACCATGGCAAACCAGAGCAGAGCTGGAGCCTGGCAGGGGTTCAGGCAGCCATGGGAGGGACAGCATGGGAGCCAGGACGTGTTTGTGGAGAGAGGGGGGAGCACAGGGGGCCTTTTAATTGGAGCTCAGCAGGGGAAAAGGGTATTTTCTGCAGGCATGTGTGCTCTTCATGTTGGCAGCCGAGCTCCTGGGAATTTATTAAGTGATTAAACAGAGCTGTCCACAAGAATCATGTCAAAGCCAGGTCTGAACACTGTCCCCCATGCCTGCAAATGGGACCAAGCCAGTGTGAGTAGTGCATGCCCTGGGGGGCCCTGGGCAACCTGAAGCACCTTTTGCAGTCCAAATATGTCCACAACAGCCTTTGCAAGGAGCAAGCTGGTGGCTGCAGAGGTGGCAGCGGGGGCAGTGCCCAAATGTCACAAGGCAGCCCTGCTGCCATTCCCCAGTGGCACAAAGGGCCCCCTGTGCCTGCAGCCTGGCAGCAGCAAGTGTCCTCCCCCGGGTGCCCCCAGGAGCCTGAGCCTGGCCCGAGGCAGGACCCTCCTGTCGCTGCAAGGTTTCTGCAAGGAGCACAGCCTCCCCCCCTCCTGCACATGCATTTGCACCAGCACTTGGCAGGAGCTCTGCTAAGGCTCCTTACAGCACTCAGGCATGAAGGCAAAACTCCTGCAAACGCCATCCCTGGTCCTCAGCATCACCTCCTCCCCAGCCCTGCTCTCTACAGACACGATTTAGCCCAGAGCAGCCCGAGGCACGCCCAAGCAGGACCGCCAGGCACCAAAGCCTCAGGGTGCCCCAGAGCCAGGCTGGCTGTGCCTCCTCTGCCAGCGCTCTGGATAATCTGCAGGCACAGAAATCACGCATCCAGCTTGGTCTTCCAACAGCTTTTGAACCCTCCTCAGCCTCTCATCAACGGAGACATTTCGTAATAAGTGCAAGCGTGATAAGTGCAAGGTCAAAACCCCTCCTTGGTCAAACGGTGCCGTCCCAGCTGCTCCATGGCCACACCTGCGGGCACAGCAAACCCAGCTCTGGCTGACTGACCCACACCAAGGGAAGGCACACGCTGCCACCAGCACATCAGTGCCTCCTGGTATCAACCACAAACTCCATTGTGCCTGAACCACCGTCCCAAAGCCTGGCTGTGAGCAGTGAGTTCAGGGCAAGGCAGCGCTGCCCAGCCACAGGAACCACAGCCCCTCAGCTCACTGGGCAGCGCCCACACCAGCCCCAGCACAGCTCCCCAGGGTGGGCATCCCTGACACGCACAGAGAGCAGCTCCTGTGTTTGAGCCTCCAGCTCCTTGGCTGAGCACAAATCGTTGGGGCACAGGCACAAGCAGAGCAGAAATAAAGCAGAGGAAGAAGTCAGTGATGGCACCTGGGTTCCAGATCCCTCATCTTGAGTAAATCAGAGAGCAGGGAGTGTCTCTAAGCTGCTCCCAGCAAACCCCCTCGAGTTCAGCTATGCCAGGCAAGTGGAGAGGTCTGGCAGAGGAACCTGCCCCTTCCCAAAGCTGATAGCAAAGTGAGAAGCTCAAACCCCACAAACGCTCAAACAGGACAGCAGGTCCATGGCCCCAGAAGGGGCAGGAGCTTTGGGCCCCAGTTTGGAGGGAAGACATCTGTGGGAAGCCCAGCAGCAGACAGCAGCCCAACGAGGCTCACACCTACCCTACAACAGCAGCTTAAAAATAGCACCCAGAGGTGTCATCCTGCTGTGCTCAACCACACAGAGCAACGTGTGGGCCACCCACTGACCCAGGCACCTGCCCGAAGGCACGATTTGCCATTGGGAAGGTGCTTGCTTCACCTGCCCGGGCTTTCAGAGCAGCGGGCTTTACCAGCCGGCCCTTTGGGCTCCAGAGCGGCTCAGGGCTGCGGGCTGTGCTGGGGAGGAAGTGGGGCTGGGCTCCATTCTGCTCTGGAAGCACCCAGAGCACCTCTGCAGCCGGGCATCTCCTTGGGGTGCATCTATAGGATCTCCCACCCGGGGCACCCCGGGGTCCCCCAGCGCAGGGCTGAGCAGTTCTGGGATACCCCAGGAGTCTGCAGAGATGGGCTGCGCAGCACGGGGGCCAGAAGCCGGAGCGCCCAGAGGGTGCCCAGCCTGGCACCGGTGCCCGACAGGTGCCCCGAGGTGGGGGCGGCTTGGGGCCCGGCAGGAAGCCCTTACCGAAGTAGACCTCCTTCTGGCAGCGGGGGCACTTGGGCATGCTGTCGGCTCGGCTGGGCTCGGGGCTCCGCTCGCACCGCCTGTGGGATGCTCCACGCCGGCCCCGCCGAAGTCACTGCTCGCCCGCCCCGCCCCGCCCCGCCCAGATGTGCGCTCCGCCCCGCCCAGATGTGCACCCCGCCCGCAGCTGGAGGGGACAGCCCGGGGCGCGGCCCTGCGAGGACTCCCGAGGCGGGGGTCCTGCGCCCCCTCCAGCCCTGCACCCCCTGCACCCCTCCGGCTGCACGTCCAGCGCCCTTTGCAGGGTACAGACCCACAGCCCCACAGCCCCACAGCCCTGGCGCCCCGAGCCCCGCTGCCCCCAGACCCAGCGCTGTCCCTCCGCACCCCGGCCCTGCCCACGCGTGGGCTGTGGGGGGAGCCCCGCTCTGAGTGGGAGCTGTGGTTGGCATCTCTCATTAACGAATTAACCCCACTCCCAGACAGAGATTCGCGGGGTGCTGCCCACCCAGGCTCGCCCCCTCCCAGCACAAATACGTTTTTCTCCCAAGGGAGTGTAAAAGTGGAGCCTCAGGCAGGGTCTCCTGCCCGTGGGGAATTTTGGGGTGCGGGGTGAAGCGGGCGGGAGCTTCAGGACTGTGACCCTGCTCCTGCAGGACATTGGGAATGGCGTGGGTGCGGCACTGTGGAGAGCCAGCCCAGCTGTGTCACCGACTTTGTCATTTTATTGGGAGGGAGGACTTGTTGTTCCTTTGTGCTTGGCTGTGAAGGAAATGAAAAGCCTATCCAAAGGTCTGTTTTGTATGAAACAATCCTCCCCAGGGCACGTTGCTGTGCTGGAAAGGTCATGAGGGCTTGTGAAAGCCAGCGCCAGGACGCCTGGTGACTGCCTCCCGAAATGCGAGGCATCCCTCCCGCCACAAACGGGGCCCTGCTGACACCGGATCCACCCGTGGGTGCAGGAAAGAGGCGGCAAGCTGTGCCCAGAGGCAAAGTTCCTGTTCAGCTGGGACTGCTTTAGGAGCCAGCCTGGCTCCAGGAGCCAGCACAATGCCCCTGGTGACGGTGCCTGCTGCTGCCGCTGTTCCTGGTCTGTGGGCCCACGGGTGGCAGCCCCACTGCAGGCTGGGGGCACCATCCTGCCCCGAGGGCAGCCCTGGGCTCGGCAGGACGGGCAGGATGTCACCGGGAGCAGCGAGGCGTGAGGCCTGAGTCATGCTGAGATGCTGAGACGGTGTCTTACAGTGTGGGAGGGGAGGCAGAGTGTCCTGCAAGGGCCTCCACCCTGCCTCCTCCCCATTCTCCCTGCCCTGAGGCACCAGTACATGCTGGCACCCACATGTCAGCCACACCACATCCCCCTGTACCCAGACACTCAGTGAGCACCCCGCTGGGTTACCCAGGCCGGGACTCTTCCCCCACCCTGGTGAAACACAGGGGACAAGAGATGTCCTCTCTCCCCTCTGGTGGCCCTGCTCCCCCTCCTAGATGGTGCCAGGCTGCTTTGGGGCCATTTTCTGCCTCAGACAGATGCCTTCAGCTGCAATCCCTTTTAAGGCAGGTTTTGGGCAGGCCAGCAGCTGAAAACTGCCCTCCTGCATGTCCCTCCAGCTGGCCAGCCCTGTGGCCAGTCCCCATGGACCACTTGGCCCAGCTCCTCCTGTGTCAGGAATGCTCCCACCCCGGCTGGGGCAGCAGGTGCCTGTGCACGGCACCGCACACCAAGTGACCTGGCTGGAGCACAGCCTGGCTGTCCCCTCCTCTCCATGTCCCCAAGGACTCTCTGGAGATTGTTCTGCTCACTCAGGAGAGCAGGCACAGGACATGGGCCACTCTCACAAAGAAGGCAGCACTGAGCCACACAGTGCTCTCTGCCTGCATGGGGCTGTGTGCCTGCTGGCCCCTCGTGGCTCTTGGCTGTCCTGGCTGGCCCTGCTGGGTTACCAGAACCCGTGGACCTTGGGCTACATCCAGCCTGCTTCACTAGGAGCGAGCCAAAGCACGGAGCTGTGTGCCCTGCAAACCTCCATGAATCCCAGCAGGCCCGTCTCAGTGGGAAGGCTGCTGTGGGGCACAGCCCTGGATCCTGCACCCCATGGGAGCTGTGCCTGCACCCTGCCCGCTGCTGTCCCAGGGAGGGAGGAAGGGCTACAGG
Organism: Melospiza georgiana; assembly: GCF_028018845.1. Taxonomy (NCBI): domain Eukaryota; kingdom Metazoa; phylum Chordata; class Aves; order Passeriformes; family Passerellidae; genus Melospiza; species Melospiza georgiana. The sequence goes on from NC_080438.1 coordinate 1,604,046, forward strand.
TGCTCCCAGAGCACAGCAGCATCTCGGGAGCCCATGGGATACAGCCTCTGGCCCATTTTACAGGGAGCAGGTCCATAAACACTTGGATTGCTGGTGTTCAAAACCCACCAGTGCTCTGTGCTGGAGCAGTCCCACTGTGCTGGAGGGGGCTGGCTGGAAATGCTGCAGAGGATGACATTTGGGAACACTGCTCCTTCTGCCATCCAGGGTCCCCCCAGGACACAAAACCAACCGCGTGGGAGCATTCCTGGAGTGGCAGTGAGCAGCAGCCAGCTCATCCCTCTTCACTGGGGCGCTGCCCATGGTGCCGTGCCCACGCACACAGACAAGGTCATGCAGTGGGCAGCTCCAGGGCTGGGCAGAGACAGCATCAGGGAGCAGCAGGAGAAGGGCAGGGGTGGTATTTTCAGCAAAGCCAGGTCCCACCCAAAGCATCATCTCAAATCAAGGTTCATAGACTGACAGGGAAACCACCCAGCCAGCGCCAAGGAGAGCAGTCTCTTCAGCAAAGCACAGCTTTATCTTATCTGCAGACCTTGTTCTAGCTAATTTAACCATTAGACTGAGCATGCCTCAGCTGTCAATGCTCTCTGATAGGAATCTGTGGGTGAGGCTCTATCCTGAAGCATCAGGCGCCAGCGCTCCCCGATGGCATGGCAACAGCCCTGGAAAACCTGGGCTGTCTCATCTGTTTGTTTGGGTGGTGTTGTTATGGCCAGGGCTATGCCCTCCCTTGGCAAGAGCCAGCACCAGCTCCCCAGCTCCATCTGTGCCCTATTTTGTGAAAGGTCCCTCCAGCCCCCAAGAGTTTCTTGGGCTCCCAGGGCAGAGCTGCGAGTCAAGAGCTCCTGGGTGTGCCAGAGCTGCCTGCCCAAGTATCTCCCTCAAGCATCTTGGCCACTGGTGACTGCTGCACTAACAATTGGGAAAGCCACTGGCATTTTTGCAGGCAGGGCAGTGACATAAGCCAATTTGGGTTTGTTTTGCTAACACAGCAAGAAAAAAACAGCTATATCCATGTAGCAAACCAGTCCATCTGCCCAGGCAGCAGCTGCAGGCCCCCCCTCCTGCCCCACCTTGCTGCACTGGGGTGGGGGCTCCCACAGTTCTCACAGCCCCCAGCAGCCTTGCACAGAGGGGAGAGGATGCACCAGTGAGGGGTGACCCAGGGACCAGTGACACCCCGGTCCAGCATTGTCCCAGCACCCTCACAACTGCGAGTCCTGCAACATCTCCCTCCCTGGCCACGCTTCAGCCCACTCTTGTGCATGTCAAAGGCCCCCTCAGCCATTTATTTGTTGTAAAATATGCACCACACAACCCAGCGTGGAACTCTAATTTGACAAGAAAATTATAGGGTGGCTTAAAACAAGCCTGGGAGAAGCTGGGGGAGCTGCCAGGCGCGTGATGCCACCAAGAGGAGCTCTCGGGGTGCCCTGCAACGGGGGCTGGCAGGCTCTGCCCCCGCTCCCCTCCACCCCCTCGGAGCTGCACACGGCTAATCCCATTACAGACAGACAGGAAAACAACGGCACTGAGGCGGCTGTCAGGGCAAATTACCCCCGAAGGAAAACCTCTGGGATACATCTTCATGGAGCTGACAGGCAACCACTGCCTGGGAGGAGCTGTGGGCAGCAGGAGAGGCCTTGGGGGCTTGGGAAGGGGCTGGAAAGGGGCACTCTCTGGGTTTGAGGCACACCCACCAGCACACCAGCACACTGCCACTGTGCTCTAAAGCCCCAAATGGCTTGAGCCTGTCAAATGTGCTCACTGCCACGCCAAAATCCGTGCTCTGTGCCCTTGGGGACACAGTGCAGAGCTGTCCTGCCTCGGGCACGGGCACTCACATGTCTGCTTCCAGCTGAGGCTGTAAAAACGCTTCCAGGCCAGCTCAGGCTGCCCCCAGAGCCCCGTGTCAGGTCAGCTCTCACCCTCGGAGGCAGGGTGTGAATTATCACCACGGGGTTAAGGTTACACTGCACCAGCAACAACAAACACGGAGCTGCTCCCGCCTCAGCGCAGATGGAGCACGCAGGGCTGCCCAGTGGGGACAGCAGGGACACGGTGCAGCTTCCATCCCTGGGACAAAAGGGTGTGGCAGCCCTCATCCGCCTTCCCAACCCTGCCTAGATGTGGAAAATCTCCTCCAATTCCACCCAGGCTCCCTGAGTCTCCCTGAGCACAGTCTGGCCAAAGTCTCCGCTGCCATCTGCTCTTTTCTGCAAGTTTCCATTAGTGGCAGCCCAAGGAAACCTCCTGGCTAAATCCTGCTGGGGGAGGATTTGGTACATTTTCCTGGCATGGCCTGCCTGTTTCTATTGTGGCTATCAAATGGGGCCAGGATTGTCAAGGAAGCAAAGTCTGCTGCTTTGGAAAGCTGCCCAGTGTCCAGGAGGGGTTTTCTCTGCCTGCCAGGGAGATGCACATGGGTGCTGGGGCTGGCAGGGACTGTGGACAGCACTCAGGGGCTGCTCTCAGGGGATCTGTGCCAGGGATCACCTCCCCAGCCTCCCTGGCAGCACCACTTGCCCTGGCTGGCTCCAGACTGTTGATGCCACACCTTTTATTCCTGGTTAAAAATTCACTGTAGGTGAGGCAAAGGGGCGCAGAAGTGTTTGCTCTCTCCGTGAGCACGCAGCCCAGCGTGGTCACGCCGTGGCAGTGGAGCAGGAAGGTGAAAAGGATGTGATTACTGTGCTCTGACATTCCCAGGCACGACAGAGGGCCAGGCTAGAGCAGGAGAGAGGAGGAGGAGTCACAGGTTTGCTCACATTAGCAGCCTGCACTCCTCCATCCCAGCACAGGTATTGCTCCCCCAGCAGCCTGCCCCTGGGCACTCCCGGAGCCCCCTGAGCTCCCAGGATGGTTCCCAGCTGCTCGCCCTGCTGAAAACCTAAGGGCTGATGCAGAGCTCCTCCTGCATCCTGGGGTGTTCCCTCTGGTGAGGGGGAGCCAGCAGCACCCTCAGGGGCCACAGCCAGAGCCTGCACCTGCAGCTCTCCCTGTGTGACACTGCAGGGCACTGGCAGGGGATTTACAGCCCAAGTCCTTCTCCCCTGCTTGGTTTTGTGCCATTCCTTCTTCTTCATCCCTGCCTGCCCACCCACACCCTCTCCAGTATTTACAGCCAGTTCTTCACCCTCCCACTGGGACCAGGCCAAAGCTCAGGAGAGCCCCTGTGCTGGCTCCAGGGAGCAGCTGAGGCAGCTCTGGGCCGTGTGGAAACGAGCTGTGCTTACTGGGTCACTTTCAATATCCCATCTTAAATCACATCTTCCAGCACTTCATCCCCTTTGGCTCCTGTTCATTGACTTCCCAGCAAATGCTTTCAATCTGTCTGGCTTCCCTGCCCGGCTGTGCTGCTCTGGGCCCCGGTGTCCCCGAGCCATCCTGTCCTGCTGTGTCCCTGCATCCCAGGAGCCCTCCACACCCTGACGGCTGCATCCCCTTCCCTCATGGACTGGCTCAGGTGTACCCAGGGCTGCCCTCATCATTCCCACCCCTAGCAGCTCCTTTCCTGCTGTTTCCCATGTGTGCTGTGCCTCTCTGGGAGCAGCCTTTGTGCGCTCTCCATCCCTTTTCTGGGCCAGAAAGGATGGCACAAGCTGTGCAGCCCCGTTTCTGGTGCCACGGGCACCCTCAGCCTTGTGTTGAGAAGCGCCAGGAGGTGACAATCCTGCTCCTCCTGCAGCCTGGGGACACCCAGGCTGGCACCCATCACCCACACTGTCCTCAGAATAGTTTGACCAGGAAACCTGGGAGCCAGCAAGTGAAATGGCCCGGGACAAATTCACAGGGCTCGGGGGATTTCCAAGCAAAGCTGCATTCACTTTGTTCTCTATTTTCATCTGTACCCTGGAGAGCTTGTCTGTAATCACCAGGGCCCTGTAACTTTTTTATCCCACTAGCAAGTCCAAGCTGAAAAAAAAAATAAAATATTTGACATCCCTGAGGGGAAGGATGTTTTCCAAGCCTCAAGTAAAGGAGCACTTTAAGCTCACATAGGCCTCCCAAAAATAAATACAAAAATGCATCAAGGATCAGAGGCCAGAGCTGCTTTCCCTGCTTGAGCAAAGTGCCACCCTGCTGTGACTGTGCCCTGCTCCCCACAGTGACCCACGAGCACAGGGACAGCCCCAGCCCCTCAGCACACGCAGATAATCCCATATAGACCCCAAAGCCTTCCTACAGCCTTCAGGTTCCTGCTCTCAACACCCACCTGGGGGTACCTGCTGTCCCTGGGGACAATTTGTGTCCCTCCACCTACCTGAGGGTGGGGACATTGCCCACCCAGAGCCCGAGCAGCCAGGCTGTGCCCTGTGCCATAGCAGGGTGCTGTGATACTTGCAGGCTTCCCAGCACTCCGTGGGGAAGCGGAGCTGGATTTGGTCTATTTTTGATTTCATTGCATTCCTTCAGCAACAGTCTCAAGGGGAAAAGAAAATGTAAGGATTAAAAATAAAAAATAAAATTAAAAAAAAAGGAAGAGAAAGGAATCGAGGGGGAAGCCAGCCCATGGTGGGATCCTGCTGGCACGGCCACAGGCTAGCAGAGAGGCTGGCTTATTAAGCTCGTTAATTAATGATGGGAAGTAAGAGTTGCAAGGGGAGATGGATCGGTGCCGAGGGCGCTGCTGGCAGCTCTGCCGGGCCCCGGAGGAGCCATGGGCACCGCCAGCTCCGCACCGCTGCTGCTGCTCGGGGCGAACCGGGCAAATTGCGGCAGCGAGGGCCGAGCCGCGGGCCAGGGGAGGAGCCGAGAGCGCCGCCGCTCCGATTTACACCGCAGCCTTGTCCCCAAAGCACGCCGGGGTCAGGGCTCCATGGAAACCGCCCCAAAACACGAACACACGGAGCCGTGCCCGAGCCGGGAGCTGCGCTCACAGCCCTCCGTGCCTGGGAAAGGGCTCCGTGCCCCGGCATGCTGCCAGCAGGGAAAAGCCGCTGCTGCCGAGGGCCCCGTCCCGCAGCTGTGCCCGCTGCATGTCCCAGCTGTGCCCGCTGCATGTGCCAGCTGTGCTGTGCCCGCTGCATCCCCCAGCTGTGCCTGCTGCATCCCCCAGCTGTGCCCGCTGCATGTGCCAGCTGTGCTGTGCCCGCTGCATTCCCCAGCTGTGCCCGCTGCATTCCCCAGCTGTGCTGTGCCCGCTGCATGTGCCAGCTGTGCCCGCTGCATGTCCCAGCTGTGCTGTGCCCGCTGCATGTCCCAGCTGTGCCCGCTGCATTGCCCAGCTGTGCCCGCTGCAGTCCCAGCTGTGCTGTGCCCGAGGCTGCCAACCAACCCTCCTGCAGGGCACGGAGCGGCTCCGGGGCTGGGGCTGGCTCCATGGCGGGCACCGGGGCTCTGCTTTCCCCAGCAGACGGGCCAGGGGCATCCCCAGGGGCACGGCCAGCAGGGAGCCCCAGGGGCTCTGCAGGAACGTAACAGAAGGGACGGGCCCAGCAGCGGCTCCCAGAGCCGGGGTTTGGCTTGGCAGCCCCAGCTCCGAGGGGAATGTCTAAAAGCAGGCCTGGCAGCAGGGCTGCGATCCGGCTGGGGACAGGGCGGTCCCCAGGGGCTGGGCAATGCCCACACTGCATTCCTGCCCTGCTGAGCTTTCCCCAGGGCAGCCCCACTCAGGCACTGTGCCTGCTCTGCAAGCCCGGCTCGGGGGAGGAAGAATGGCATCTGCTCTGTAACTTCTCTCCGCTGGTTTCCCACTCCCCAAAGCTGGGGAGGACCCATTCCACCCCGCCCCATGCTGTCTGCAGGGCCAGCACAGCTTCCTGCCGGGCTGCTGTGCTCCGAGCACAGGAACAGCTCCTCGGGAGGAGCTCAGGCTCTGCTGGAGCTGCTCAGGCCGGCCCCAGGAGGAGCCAGCTGGGATGGGGCAGCAGGGATGCCTAAACCTGGTCATGGGGCCCGAGGGATGCTGCGTGGTGTGCGCAGCCTCCCCCACCTCCCCCCGGAGCTGAGCTGCACAGCACATCTCTCAAAACCTTTATTGTCAGCAAATAACAAAAGTCAGCCCTGCAGCAGCGCAGGGAGGCTGAGGAGAGCGGGTGCTGGCAGCCAGGGCTCGCTGCCCCGGCCTCCCCTGCTCTCCTGGGCAGCAGCAGGGCTGGGCGTGCACGGGGATGGGTGAGAGGGGGCACGGGTCATTCTCCAAAGCAAGGAGCACATTTACACTGCTTATAAATAAACAACAACAATGAGAAACCTCAGGCTCTGGGAGCAGGGGGCGTCCTGCTGCCCAGGCCAGCAGCCCAATGCGCTCTGTCCTCCAAAGGTGGGAGAGGAGAGGGGAGAGGGGAGAGGAGAGAGAGGAGAGAGGAGAGAGGAGAGAGGAGAGAGGAGAGAGGAGAGAGGAGAGAGGAGAGAGGAGAGAGGAGAGAGGAGAGAGGAGAGAGGAGAGCCCCCTCCCTCCCCAGGGCTGCAGCTGCCAGGTGCCCCCGGCACAGGGGGATCAGGCTGGGGACACCAACCTAAAGCAGCCCGCAGAGCAGGCTGGGGCACCTGCCTGGGTGCCCCTCAGGGATTCAAAGACAGGGATGTAGGGAGCTGCCAGACCCAACAGTGGGACCCAGGGACAGGCAGAGCCAGGGCATGGAGCCTGGGGAGGGCCAGGAGAAGGGCAGTGCTGCCAGGTGTCACACATCTCCAGCTGCTGGTGAGGAGGGCTGGGCAACCTCACCCCAAGCACTGTGGGACAGCCTGGAGCACCCTCCCGTGGTGGGACTCCTGCCACCACCTTCCCCCATCCTCGGCCCTTTGGGTGCCCCCCTCCATCCCCTGCCCACGGGGACACCCCCAGAGCTGCCCTGCTGCCTCCCACACTGGGGGCTGTGGGAGGGCTGGGGAGGGCAGAGCGCATTGGGAACCACCAGAGACACCTTCTACCTTAGCCTTAAAACACTGAAGCTTATATTAGAGACATGATAATAACCAGGGCAGGGCTGTCCTGCCAGGAGTAGGGACAGCAGAGAGGGCACAGCTCCGTGGGCAGCCTGGAGAGGCTCTGGGAGCAGCAGGTTAGTACAGGAGGGGCACAGAGCGTGCAGCAGGGCAGGGATGCTGCCTAGGGCTGGTTCTTTGCCTCAGGGTCTTTGTCGTAGATGTAGCTCCCCACAGCTCCGGTGTTGACACCTGCACGGGGTGAGAAACAGCACGGTGAGGACAGGGCAGGAAGGTGGCAGGTGTAGGAGTGACAAAACTGTCTTGTGTCCCCTTAAAAGGAAAGAAGCCCAGAACTTTCTCTCCTCGATTAAGTGAAGAGACACTTCATAGGACTTGGGGGACTTCACCTCAAACTTAAGGACAGCAAATTGAACAGAAGCCAGAAAGTCCCACCTGGGCAATTAACCAGAAAAGGATGTGAACAAAGAAACTAAAGGCTTTTGTAAAGAGCTTTACCAGGAGCAAGAACGTCTAGCACCTGGTTTGGTTTTTCTGTTTGTTATTTTGCCTTTTATAAACCTTTTTGTTTCCAACACTGCAACAGCAGCCATCCTGCTGATTTTCATGCCTCCAAGGGTAGCTGAGCTATCTTGGGTGTGTTACAGACCTCAGAGAGCTTGTTAGACCTGGCTGGAAGAGTTTACTATAACAGGGATGCTCCAGGGAGCTGTCCCCTCTGGCTGGTGGCACGAGCAGCAACAGGGGCACGTGTCCCTGCTCTGGGTCCCCCCTGTGTCCCCAGGCTCTCACTCACCCTTTGGCCCAAAGAGGATCCCATAGCAGGGCTTGTGGCAGTAGGGCTGTCCATCGTGCTGTGGGGGCAGAGACAAACACCTGTCACCTGGGCTGGGGGCTGGGGAAATCCAGTGCCCAGGGCATGCCCACCTCTCACGCCCTTCCCCTGCAGACACCCCGACAACCCCAGCGCTTCCCCAGGCTGAGGGGCTGCTCCTGCCAGCCCTGCCCTCCTGCAAAGGCCATCAGGGTGGCCTGGGACATCTCAGCCCTGCCCTGCTGGCATCCCCAGGAGTGCAGGCCAGGTTCTGAGGCTGGCACCCCCTTACCTCGGCGTGTCCCCCCGGGGTCAGCGTCTTGCTGCAGCGCTCACAGCGTAGGCAGGGACGGTGCCAGTCCTTCCCCAGGGAAGTCACCTTCTCAGCTGGAGTGGGACAAGGAGAGAAGGTCACAGCAGCCCCCTGCAACATGCTGAGGGGGAGCATTCCCCACGGGGATATCACAAAATCCCAGGAGAGCCCTCAGGATCTCCAGCCTCCCACATCCCTCCCACCCCTCTGGTGCCTCACAGGTGACAGGGGATGGCTGAGCACAGCTATTACCACACGGGAGGTGACACAGCAGAGGCTGCAATGCACATAAAGCCCTGCACCAGGAGTATACCCAAGAGCACCCATCCCTGAAGGCCCCTCAGGCACATCCCTCTGTACCCACAAACCTCTCTCTGATCCAAACCCCACTCCCAGCCTCTCTACATGCCCCAGGGTTCCTGCACAGTGCCCATTCCCTTGGGGCCATGATACCCTGCAGGGCCATGATACCCTGTGGTGCCATGTCACTCTGCAGGGCCATGATACCCTGTGGGGCCATGATACCCTGTGGTGCCATGTCACTCTGCAGGGCCATGCCACCCTGCAGGGCCATGTCACCCTGCAGGGCCATGCCACTCTGCAGGGCCATGATACCCTGTGGGGCCATGTCACCCTGCAGGGCCATGATACCTTGTGGTGGCATGTCACTCTGCAGGGCCATGATACCCTGTGGGGCCATGTCACCCTGCGGGGCCATGCCACCCTGTGGGGCCATGTCACCCTGCAGGGCCATGATACCCTGTGGTGCCATGTCACTCTGCAGGGCCATGATACCCTGTGGGGCCACGTCACCCTGCGGGGCCATGATACCCTGTGAGGCCATGTCACTCTGCAGGGCCATGTCACCCTGCAGGGCCATGATACCCTGTGGGGCCATGTCACCCTGCGGGGCCATGCCACTCTGCAGGGCCATGATACCTTGTGGGGCCATGTCACCCTGCAGGGCCATGTCACTCTGCAGGGCCATGATACCCTGTGGGGCCATGCCACCCTGTGGGGCCATGTCACCCTGCAGGGCCATGTCACCCTGCAGGGCCATGCCACCCCAAGGCAAGCACACACTGCCCCCTTGCCACCTTACCAAAGTAGACCCTCTGGCCGCAGCGCGGGCACATGTTGGGCTCCCCGGTGAAGGTGGTGACACTGGAGGCTGGAAGAGAAGAGGACATGTGTCTGGGAAGTGGGGGGACATCTCAGCCAGGACACAGCGGGGTGGGGTGGACCCCACACACAAACCCTGCGCTCACACCGTCACCACACACGGTGGCTCTGCGCTGGCTGCCCCATGGCAAAGGGCCAGGCTGCCTGTCCTGCCCTGCCCCTCACCTTTGCTGGGTCCCTTGGGAGGAGCAGCGTTCACCTTCCTCTCCTCCACCTTCACGGGGTGCTCGATGGGCCCCGGGGCAGTCTGCCCCTCGATCTGCGGCTTGTCGTAGATGTAGGAGCCGGCCCCGCCGATGTTCACCCCTGCAGAGGGGCACAGAGAGCCTGCAGTGGTGGCCTGGGAGCCCTCGGGGTCTCCACTGTCCCCCCAGCCGCCTGTCCCTCCTCCCCCAGCCCCGCTGGGCATGGGGCCAGTGCTGCACTTCAGCCCCAGCTTGCTTTCTCCTGACCCAGGGGATAGGAGACTAACTCCACCTTCTGTTTGAATGGGAATTTGTTTTTTTTAATATTAAAAAAAAAAAAAAAAAAAAGAAAAAAAAAAGGCAGCTCTCAGAATAGATTCCTCCCTCCCTCCCTCCTTCCTTCCCTCCAGCATCTCTTCTCTCCCTCTGCACAAGCAGACAGCTGGCCTGGGACTGCAGTTTCCTGGCTCGATGCTCAGCCCTGGCTAGGCTGGCTTCTGGGATGTTGCTGGGGGATGAGGGGACCTGGCCCCTCCTGCAGCCCCGAGCCCAGCACCCAGGCAGAGGGGACACACCGGGACGTACCTTTGGGGCCAAACAGTGTGGCATAACAGGGCTTGTGGCAGAAGGGCTTCCCATCGTGCTGGGGAGAGAGGGCAGTGTTAGGAGCAGTGACCACGGTTCCCTTCATCCTCTGCTGTTCAGAGACCACCATGGCCATGCCAGCACCCTAAAATGCACCCAGTTCTGGGTGCGCAGCACCCGCCTAACCTGGCCTGAGCACTCGGGGGTTTCACCTGCATCAAGTACTCAGGGGTTTCACCTGCATCGAGCACTCAGGGGTTTCATCTGCATCAAGCACTCAGGGGTTTTGCCTGCATCAAGCACTCGGGGGTTTCACCTGCATCAAACCCTCAGGGGTTTCGCCTGCATCAAACACTCAGAGGTTTCACCTGCATCAAGCACTCGGGGGTTTCACCTGCATCGAGCACTCAGAGGTTTCACCTGCATCAAGCACTCGGGGGTTTCGCCTGCATCGAGCACTCAGAGGTTTCACTTCCAACTCAGGGGTTTCACCTGCATCAAGCACTCAGAGGTTTCACCTGCATCAAGCACTCAGGGGTTTCGCCTGCATCGAGCACTCAGAGGTTTCACCTGCATCAAGCACTCGGGGGTTTCACCTGCATCAAGCACTCAGGGGTTTCACTTCCAACTCAGGGGTTTCACCTGCATCAAGCACTCAGAGGTTTCACCTGCATCAAACCCTCGGGGGTTTCACCTGCATCAAACCCTCAGGGGTTTCACCTGCATCAAGCACTCAGGGGTTTCACCTGTATCAAGCACTCAGGGGTTTCACCTGTATCAAGCACTGGGGGGTTTCACCTGCATCAAGCACTGGGGGGTTTCACCTGCATCAAGCACTCAGGGGTTTCACCTGTATCAAGCACTCAGGGGTTTTGCCTGCATCAAGCACTGGGGGGTTTCACCTGCATCAAGCACTGGGGGGTTTCACCTGCATCAAGCACTCAGGGGTTTCACCTGTATCAAGCACTCAGGGGTTTCACCTGTATCAAGCACTCAGGGGTTTTGCCTGCATCAAGCACTGGGGGGTTTCACCTGCATCAAGCAGTCAGGGGTTTCACCTGCATCAAGCACTCAGGGGTTTCACCTGCATCAAACCCTCGGGGGTTTTGCCTGCATCAAGCACTCAGGCTGCTGTGCACAGGTCATGCCCTGGGGCTGGAGCACCAGTGGCCATGGCAGCTCAGCCATGGGCACCTCCACTCCCCAGCCCAGCCACGTGGCACTGGAGCCAGCGAGGCATGGCCCCAGCCCCTGAGCATGCTGTGCACAGCTCTCCTGCTCAGAGCACCGTGGGAGCCCAGCTTCACCCTCCCCTCGCCTTGGCCCAAGATCAGAGGCCCCGCACGGGCTCTGGTCCCAGCCCAGCTGCTATCGACCCCGCTATCGTCTGGGGTGATTATCACAGGAAGGCAGCAGGCAGGCGATAAGCCCCACAACTCCCCGTTTCTCATGGGCCAGCTGGAACCCAGTCCAAGAGAAAAGAAAGAGTGTTTGTGCCTGGAGCAGGGGGGGGGCAGCAGGGCTGCCACACACACTGCCCTGGGTGGAAAACCCACTGGGAGCCCGTGCTTGGGCAGGATCCCACCCCATGGCCTGCTCAGCCCCACTCAGCCCTGCTCCTGCCCTCCGTCCCTCTGCTGCAAGGCAAGGGGTGCTGCCCAGGCAGGGCAGGGTGGCAGCTGAGCAGAGGGGCCGTGCCAAAGGCAGAGGTAAGGCTGAGGGAGGGAGAAGGCTCTGGGCTGGCCAAAGGCAGCTGCAGAATATTGCGAGGCATAAATATGAGCGTGCTCACAGCGTTGCCATGCCAGAGGGGAGGGTAAACATTTAACTGGTCTCCCCGCGACACCTTTCCACCCCAGCCTCCTCGAAAGGAGGGAGAAAAAGCAGGGAAGGGCCAAATCTGCCTTCAGCAGAGTCAGTGGGGCTTGGCTGCCATCCCCTATGGGAACAGAATCCAACCTTATATGGAGAAGCAGCAAATCTGGGCTTGACCCGGCCTGGAGCACAGATCCACCTCGCTGGCAGGACAGGCCCCGCTTCCCCACGGGCTGGGGGCCACCAGCACGGCTGTCCCTGCTGGTGCCCAGCTGTGCTGCCTGCCAGGGCCCAGCTAAGGAGCTGGTGACACTGAGGAATGGCAGATGCTGTGCAAGGCCGGGGTGTCACACCGGGACACTGCACAGCAGACACACAGTAGCTCCTAAGCCCGAGCAGCTGCAGGCAGCAGCGTGGCGCCTCACACTCCCCAGTGCAGGGCAGTGGCATCACTCTCCAGCACAGAGAGCAGCAGTGCCGAGCTCTCATTGCCATGGAAACCCAGGCATTCTCCATTCTTGGTGTTTTTAACCACAGGTCAGCGCAGGCTCCCAGCACACAAATCTCCCCAAATCTGGGCGATGCCCAAACAAGTTTGCCCAGTGCACAGAGCTTCAAGGGCTTACTGGGGCACGCCAAGCCCCACCACAGCTGCCTGGGAGCCCAGGGTGACAGAGCAGTGTCACCGCACGTGGTGCCAGCACCACTCTGTGGCTCGCCCAGGGCTGTGCACAAGAGCACTCTGAGTTGCAGCAGCAGCGTTTGAAGCCACAGTGCGTTCTCCTGGGCTTGCATGCCGCAGGGACAGCGCCTCCACACGGCATCAGATACCTGCCCCAGCCCTGGCTTTGGGATTTCCGTCCCACCAGGCCCCCCCCGAGTGCCAGCACGGCTCCCACCCTGCCCGCCCTGGCAGCTCTTACCTCGGCGTGCCCGCCCGGGGTCAGGGTCTTGTTGCAGCGCTCACACTTGAGGCAGAACTTGTGCCAGTCCTTGCCCAGGGAAGAGACCTTCTCGGCTGCAGGGGACACGAGAGAGGGGTGAGCCACTGCCCAGCACCCGCGGAGGCCAGGGGGAAGCCAGGCCTGGGAACCAGGGGGGCTGCACCCACTCAAGGGGGGCTGCTCACACTGTGCAGGAACAGGAGCCACCGAACTGCAGCCCCCAGGGTTGCTGCACAAACCCGGGTCTCTGACCCCTCACAGCTATGAGGAAGAACATTAACCGTGTCCCAGCACCAGCCATGAAGAAGAACATTAACCCTGTCCCCAGCTGCCGTCCCACAGCCGCGCTTTCCCACGCGCCACTCCAGCAACGGTAGCGTTTTCTTCCCTGCTCCCCTGGCTATTTTTACCCGCCACGTTACCCGGAATGACTTCACTCCATTCAAATATTTGGCGTTTCCATGCCCACCCCGCCCCTGCAGTCACACTCCCCCACGCACAGCCAGCCTCTCCCCGGGCTCGGAGCCGCAGCTCCAGAGATGCTCCCGGGAGGAGGGGATGGCAGATGGCCCCCACGGTCACCCAGGATGGACATGCGGCCTGGAAAACACCTGCCCCTTGCAACCCAGCCTGGGAACAGGCACGATGTGTGGATGGGCACGCAGCCACCCTCCTTGCACGGCCACAAACCTGCAGAGCAACTGGCTGCCAGCACTGAAAACAGTGACAAAGCACCAGTGGGCAAATTCAGGCGAGGCAAACGCTTTGAGGCTGGTTGTATGAATACAAATACAATCCTTCCATCTGGCCCTGAGCTGTAGGTGTCCAGGAGCACCCTGGGAGGCAGCATAGGCTGCCAGTGCTCCTCTTGCATCCCCAGCCTTGCACCATCCCCTCTCCCTCCCAGCTCCTGGGCTGCCTTGTGTCCCCCACGGATTCCTGCTGGCCCTCCCTCTGCCCTGCACATGTGCAGAGACAGCTGGAAAACACTGTGAGCCCGTTAAAGCCACCGTAAAACTAAATCAGGAGAGCCAAATAAAATATTTAACAAGCAAATAAAAGTGCAACCAGAGCTGGCTGCACTCCATGAGAAGACCTCCTCGGCGATGTCGGGTTTCCCCCCAAGACCTCAGCAAATGTCACCTGTCTGCATCCACTTGAGATGGGTGTCAAGAGCTCCCCATAGGGCAGCTCCTGCCTTCTAGAGCCACCCTCCTCCCAAGGCAAACAGCTGCATCCGGGCACGTCACAGGGCCAAGATAAGCCGAAACAATGCCATCATCACCCAAAAATTCCATCCCAGTGCAAAGCCAGGGCGGGAGGGAGGGGCAGTGTGACGGGGCAGAGCCACAGCCATTGCACCAGGGTGCACAGGAGACTCCTGAGAGCACCCCCAGCAAGCACACGAGAGACGGACTTTGGGGACTCACGTGGGTGGGAAGAAACTCCAAATCCACGTCCTGCTGATGACACACAGGCTGTAGAACCAGACCCAGGCAGGAGCAGACAGCAGGGCCAAGGGATGCCCCACCAGGGCCTGGATCTGGCCTGCCTGCCCGAAGTTGCCAGGGCTATTCCCTGCTGGCTCCAAGCCCAGGGGCAGGGAGGGCCCGTGTCTCCCCAGCCCCTCACAGAAGGCAGCACACGAGGAAGGGGCCAGAGCCGCCCTCCTTTTCCTCTGCAGCCCTCATCTGCCTCTGGGAGCAGAGAACCAGCTGCAGGGTGAACAGCCCCCCGGACCCCAGGGACCCCCCAAAACCAGGGGAATACGGATGTGTCCCAGCACCCCAGTGCCGTGGGGCCATGGCAGGAGCCCTGCATCCCCCCAGCCCTCCAGCAGGAAGGTTCCTCCGCGGGTGACCGGGGCGGGAAACCGAGCGTGATGGGCTGAAAGCCGAGCCGGGGGCTCGGGGCCAAGGAGCCGCTGGGCCGTGTCACGGTGGATGCACACACAGCCAGGCCGGGCTGCGCTCCCCCGGCCCGGCCCAGCGCCGCCGCGGGCACAGAGCAGGGAGGAAGCTCCCGGCGGATGTTTTCCACAGGCCACGGCAATTACAGCTGGCCACTGCTCCCACCAGCTCCTTCCTGCTCCCGCCGTACAAAACGCTCCCCCAATGACCCTCCCCCCGCCTCAAAATAACATTTCAGCAGATGGAAATCCTGGCTCCTCCCTGCCAGATGCACCCCCCCGCCATGCATCCCTGAGGCACGCAGGGCCAGAGGGATCCCAGCGGGGCACGGGTAGGAGGGAGGGGAGAGCACCCGGAGCACCCCGGGCACAGGGACAGCCCGGGAACCACGGGGGCTGCCCTCGCCTCCGCATGCAAATGGTGGAAATGCCGCCCAGCGGCTGCTCGGGCATCCTCTGGCTGCAAACAAGGATTCCCGGGGGATGCATCCGGCACCGGCACAGGCGGGATGGCTCTCCAGAAGGCATTGTTTGCGCCGAGCGGAGGAAGCAGCTTGGAGCCGCTCCGGCCCATTTCCAGGGCAGCAGCCTGCGGCCACACCATCCCATAAATCACCGCGGAGGGAAGGGACCAGCGCCCAGATTTCCTGTCACTCGGCCACAGCTGCTCCGCTGTTGCATCAGCTCCAGAGGAAAAGGCTCTGGCCACATCCTCCTGCTCAGGGCAGCCCTGTTCTCACCCGGGGCCCTGCACAGCCGGGCACCGTGGATGGCAGTGACACGTGTGCCCCCGAGCAGGGCACCGTGGATGGCACGGGGCACACGTGTCACTGCAGCCAGCCTCTGCCACCAAAGGCCGTGCTTATGATCCCCCTGCTCTGCCCCCGAATGCCCCCTTGCACACTCAGCCCTGCAGCCAGGCCAATCTAAACCAGCTGGGCAGGGTTAAGGGTGCCTGACTGCAGGAATTTGGCCTCTGCCACATGTGTGTGGCTCGGGGTTTGCCAGCCCTGTGTGGGTGGGCACAGGGTGCCTATGGATGATGAACCCCCAGGAGAGGTGGAGGCACAGCTGGGGACACATCTGGCTGCAGGATGTGCAGCCTGTGGGGTGAGGTGGGTTTGCTTGGTGCAGGCTGTGAGGTGGGTTTGCCCTGTGCAGGCTGTGGGGTGGGTTTGCTCAGCGCAGGCTGTGGGGTGGGTTTGCTCAGTGCAGGCTGTGGGGTGGGTTTGCCCTGTGCAGGCTGTGGGGTGGGTTTGCTCAGTGCAGGCTGTGGAGTGGGTTTGCTGTGTGCAGGCTGTGGGGTGGCTTTGCTCAGTGCAGGCTGTGGGGTGGGTTTGCTCTCTGCAGGCTGTGGGGTGGGTTTGCCCTGTGCAGGCTGTGGGGTGGGTTTGCTCAGTGCAGCCTGTGGGGTGGGTTTGCTCAGTGCAGCCTGTGGGGTGGGTTTGCTCTGTGCAGGCTGTGGGGTGGGTTTGCTTGGTGCAGGCTGTGGAGTGGGTTTGCTGTGTGCAGGCTGTGAGGTGGGTTTGCCCTGTGCAGGCTGTGTGGGGTGGGTTTGCCCTGTGCAGGCTGTGGGGTGGGTTTGCTCTGTGCAGGCTGTGGGGTGGGTTTGCCCTGTGCAGGGACACCAGAGGCCAGGAGCAGGCAAGCAGCCGAGGGGGCTGTCCAGGCACACTGATCCCATGGCTCCACAGCAGCCCCGCCCCACAGACAACGCGGCTCAGCCCTTAATTAGCCGCCGATCCCAGACAAAGCAGCTGGCACAGGCCAGAGGTGGGTGCATCTTCTCAGGTGGGAAGAGAGCATCCCTCCTCCCAGTTTCTGTGCCGCCGGCCCCAGGCCCTCGCACAGGTATTTCCACAGCCTGACGTCAGTGCTGCTCCCAGGCGGAGCCTTGTTCACCGAAAGGAGCCACAACTGCAGCTGCGTCTCTGCAAGGGCTGGGCTGTGCCCCATCCATCCACCGCAGCCCTGGCAGGGCACGGGGGAGGGCTGGCAGTAAGGATGGCAAATCCCCACAGGGATCCAGAGACAGGCATCCCTGGCAGAGAGGGATGCTGTCAGACTGACTGTAGATTCACTTCAGAGCAGTTGCAGACACAAAGGAATGGAGAAAGGAAAGTGCAAGGAAAGGAGCCTGGTAAATGGCTGGAAACAAAGCCGAGAGCCGTGAGCCAGCAGCCTCATCCCTTCCCCAGCTCCTCACAAAGTGGCCAGGAGATGGAAGAGGTGGAAGGACAGGTTGAGGATTTCCTGCCCTTGCCATGCCAGGCCATATCCCAGGCATGCTGGCCTGCCCAGTGTCTGCAGTGCCCTCCCGTGTCCCCAGCCCTGGCACAGGTCCTCTCCCCCATCCCCAGCCAGTGCTGACGCTCACACCGCACCCTGATTTGTGGCCAAACATATATATTTAGCTTCCCTGCAGCAAGGCAAGGCAAGGCAGCCCTCCAGCTCGCTGGGCTCCCTCCAAGTGTGCAACAAAGCCAGCTCAGTACAGCCTTGCCATGGAGCACAGCCTGGGGAACAGGGAATATCCTGAGGGGCTCCCACTTCCAGCCAAGGGGAGAGACAAGGGCTTGAGCCCCCGTGTAGCTGAGCCACTCGGCTGCAAGAGAAGGTTGGTTGATTTCCAGCCCCAGCCTTGGTGCCCAGCACTGCTCTCATCCCCTGCTGCTCCCTGCCTCTCCTCTGCCACAGCCTCACCTACTCCTGCTCTGGTTTGCAGGAGGTCCCTCACCATTTTCCACAGGGCTTCATCAAGCAGCATCAGAATGGGATGTGTGTGAGGCTGGGCAGCGGCCTGGCTGTGTCTGTGCTGGGGGAGGATCAGCAATGTTTCCAGCCAGGCCTGAGCCCAAGGAATCAGCTGCTTTCCACAGCAGCCCTGCATGTGAGGCATGGCAGGCAGGACCCCAGGGAGGGCAGGGGATGCAGCCCACACTGCCCAGGGACACCAGCACAACAATCAGAGGCCCACCTGCAGCCCTGCCCTCGCCCAGCACACAGCCAGGCACACACCAAACGCTCCCTGGGTAGCTGCTGGCTCAGAGCACACTGTTCCTTCCTTCTGCACTCTGAGATGTCATCTCTGGCAGGCAGTGCCGGGAGAATAAGACAGTTTCCTGGCCCGTTTCAGCAAGAGCAGGATTCTGGGACATGCTGGAGCAGCCAAGCTTGTCAAAGCACCCCTCCTGCCCCATGGCTCCTCACCTCTCCACCCTGCTGGCCCCCCACAGCTCCAAGCAGGGTTCGGCCCAGGGCTGAGGATGCTCAGGGGCCACAGCACTGGTGGGACAGCTCTCCCCGTCCTCATGCCGGGAACCATCTCCCACCATCACCTCCCTGGCAGCACCAGGCCCTTGGCAGGAGCAATGGGCACCACCACAATCAGGAGTGGCAGCACGGCTCATGCTCCAGGCTCAGTGTTTGATTGCAACACTGCTGTGACAGATTTTCCATTACTCCTTGCTTGGGCGTTCCTGCTCCGCCTTTCCCTGCCTTTCCTTTCCAGTCCCACCACCTCACCTCTCCCCATCCCCGTGCTCCTGCCAGGGAGGGAGGGAGGATGGGAACATGGGCATCTCTGTCTGCCTGGAAGCTGGGACACGGCTGCAGGACTCCATAATCCAGACACAAACAGAGCCACCAGGACCAGCCCTGGGTCGCACAGGGCTGCCCCCAGCACCCACAGCCCTGGGGCAGCACCACCCTGCCAGGAGCCCCAGCAAAGCCCAGGACACAAGAGCAAGGGGACTCAGCCCTCACACCACTCCGTTCCACACTCCCACAGACCATTTTCCATAGCCCGTGCTTTTTCCTGAGGGAAAAGCTGATGCTAATCAGCCTGTTCTTCAGCTTCCCACAGAGGCATCCCTCCCATGGGCAGGGCTCTGCACAGGAGCAGGGAAGTGGAGCATCCTTAGTTACCGCTCCGCAAGGTGCTCCCAGAGCCGGCAGGAGGCAGTTCCCGAGGAGCCCATGCTGCAGGGCAGTGCCCACACGGCCTGGAGAGCCGCTTCCTTTGGTAGGGACGGCAGGAATGGGAATGCAGCCCTCCTGCCGCTCCTGCCCCACCGCCTCCCTGCCCGGAGCCAAGCACAGCGGTTACTCATTAATTGCACAGTGCCTTCTGCAGCTTGAATTTCGCCGGTGCCGTGCTCGGCAGGGAGAGCAGCCCGGACCTGGCAGCACCCCGTGTGCCCCCGGTGTGCCCAGGCACCTGCTGCACGCTGGGCTCAGGCCTCCCTCATTTCCCAGCTGGATGTGTCCGTGTCCTCAGTGCCCCTCTGGAGAGCAGCTTTAAGCCTGGGGGCTGCTGAGTGACTCGCACCTGCTTTGGCGATGCCCCTTTGGGAACAGACAGAGCAGCAGCTTCCCCCAGGCCGGGCAGCGAGCTCCCCAAGAGCCGGAGCCGCCGCACGTGTGCTCGCTGCATCCCTGGGGCTTGTGGCTGCCCCGTGCTGGGACGGGAAAACAGGAAACCCCCTGCTGCTCTGGGAAGAAAGGATGGGAGGCGGACACGCTTGGCCAGGGCTCCCGGTGACCCTGCAAAACTCATTTAAGGCTCAGCAATGCGAAAGGGAGCTGGGGAAATGTGGTGGCTGTTTGGCTGCAGGATACTCCGGTTCCCCCGGAGCTTCCTGGCAGCAGCGAGAGCCCGAAGGCGGCCCCGAGCCCAGCGCTGCCACCTGCTCGGGGGACGGGAATGGCCCCGCTCCTCCTCTCAAACATCCAGCAGCCTCCCAAAGCAGGAAAGTTAGCCCCAGCCGTTCCTGGAAACAATGTCACAGACCTCAACCTCCTTTCAAAAATTTGAAAAAAAAAAAAAAAAAAGGGGGGGGAAAAAAGCCAAAAAACTATTTTTATATTTCCCCGTGCTTTTTAAAGGAAAAAAACTCATTCTATAGCTCAGGAAACGCCCACATCCTCCTGACTGCGCAGGGAGGAGCCCACTGGATTTTTCCAGGGAGCATGAAGCAACAGGCACGCTGGAAATGAGTTTTCCATGGGCACCGGGAGTGCGGGCGCTGCGCGGGGCCGGGAGCGGGAGCTTCTCACACATGACCGGGGCTGCAATCCCAGGCATTCGGGCAGCCCGAGCTGCCAGCGCTCATTCAGCACGGCCAGGGAGGCTCCCGAACAAGCGGGGCTTTATGAATCACCTCCCGCTAAGCTTCGGGCCGGCCCAGGAATTCAGGAGCGGCACCAAAGCCCGGACGCGGAGCTCCCTCCCATCGCTTTCCCAGCGGAGCACGCCCGGGATCCGCACCCCGGAAAGACGGCTCAGGATTTGCATGGAGCTTTCCTGCATTGAATAAACGGACTCAGGTTTATTCTTCCAGAGCCTGGGCGGTTCCTCAAGGGAAAGCTCAAGGCATCAGCAGGGACGTGCTCCTGCCCATCTCAGCTCTAAAGCACAGAGAAGGTTTTTGCTCCCGTTTCAGCTCAGCATCACCCCCTCTCCCCAGGTGTCCCTCGGGGGCAGCATTCCCTGCGGGAAGGTGTGGGATGGGGGCTGGCACTGCCCCGCTGCCAGGCACCTGCCTCCAGGGCAGGGAGCAGCAGAGCCCGGGACAGGGACACGGCACTCACAGAAACCCTCTGGGGAGAGAGCAGCTGGGGCCGGGGGTACAGCCCTGTTCCCCCCCACACCACATCCTCAGGAGACCCACAAGTGCCCCAGGACACGGGGAGAGAAAAGAGCAGGGACACCGCTGGGGGCCGGTGCTTCTCCTGCTGGCACAGCCTGGCCTCCTGCTCGGGTCCCTGAGCCCAGCCCCGACCCTCCCACGCAGGGCAGGCTCATCCCTGGAGCCGGGGGAGCAGCTCTGCCCCCGGGTCAGTGCCCAGCTGGCTGGGGAGGCACTATTTTTTGCTTAAAAAGGAAAAGATTCATACAAAGAAAGACATCCAAGGGGCCAAGCCCTTCCCACCCACACACAAATAGGTTTATTTAAAGGAGGAAGACAGCAAATTCCTATTTCCCTGTGTTTACTTGGAGATGGCCGGACAAGAATGAAAGCACCAATGCCTCCAATGCTCAAACATCATCAGGACCCTTTGGTATTTCTCCACCAAACAAACACACTGAGGCAACAGGGGCCGGACCCCGGAGCAGGGGGGGAGATGGGCAGGGAGGGCCGTAGGGAGGCAGCTGCACCCCGCGGTCAGCTCGGGCCGGAGTCCTGGATCCATCCCCAGGGCCATGCCGAGCTCACGGAGCGGGCCCGAGGTGCTCCCCCGGGGCAGGGTCCCCGCCGGCCTGGCACTGCCAGGGCTGGGGCAGCTCCTCGGGGGCACCAAGGCCGGGGAGGCTCAGCCGCTGCCCCAACCTCGCTGCGAGCCGAGCCGGGCCGGGCCGGGCGGCGGCGCTCAGCCCGCGCTGCCTGACCGGACACACGCCAGCCCCGCTTCCCAGAGATCCTGACCGGCCACAACCCCAGCAGGGCCCTCCGAGACCTGCGGGGACTGCCCTAACCCAGCCCGGGCGTGCTGAGATGGACCTCCGAGCCCAGGAGCTGCCTTTGAAAAGGTCCCGTAGAAACCCCAAAGCCTTCGTTAGCTCGCCCAGCGGGGAACAGCCCGCTGGGGGCTGGCGGCGCGGCCAGACAGGAGGGGTGAAGGGCACACCTGGGGCCAGGTTCGCAGGGAATCAAAGAAACCGGCTGCCAGGAGGTTTTGTTTGCACCTGCCGCTGCCAACTTCCCCGCCCCAAGAGATCCTGCGGACTACGGGAGCCCCATCCCGGTACCGGCCGTGTTGGGTGGGCTGGGCTCCCCTGACCCAAGGCAGCAGCACCGGGGGGCAGGAGCCAGCCCCTCTCCGCAGCCCAGGTGCGGGCACACAGCCCAGCCAGGGCTCCTCACCGCCTGTTCCCCCCCCCAGCCCAGCAAGGCCGGGCTCACCCAGACGCTCTGTGCCCCAGGGCGGGCGGGCAGCACCCTCAGCACAGGGGATGCGGAGCGGAGGGTCCGCTCCTCCTGCCCGGGGGGAGAAGGAGCCGCTGCCGGGCCGGTCCCCGAGCCCCGCGGGGATGCGGCGGAGCGGATACCGGGGCAGTACATCCCATGGGGCAAAGGGGATGCACCGGGGCTCGGGGAAGGGGAAGGCAGCGATGAGCGCTGGCTCTGGGCTGGGGGACCGCTTTGAGATCCCGGGGATGCGTCTGGGCGCGGGGAAGGGGATGCGGGGCCGGGCCCCGGGGATGCGCTCACCGAAGTACACGGTCTTGTCGCACTTGGGGCACTTGGATGCCATGGCGGGAGAGCGGAGCCGAGCCGAGCCGTGCCGTGCCGAGCCGTGCTGTGATGTGCCGCGCCGTGCGCCCCGCTCCGCCCGGCCCCCGCCCACCGCCGCCCGGGGGGAGCCGGGGCGGGGCTGCCCGCCGAGCGGCGCCGGGCTCGGCACGGCTCGGCACGGCCCCGCTCCAGCCCAGCGCAGCAGGTGCCCGGCCACGGCGGCGGAGAGAGCACCCCCTGCCCTGGCTCCCATCCCCAAAGGCTAAAATCGGGACACGAGTGCTCCCGACTTCCCTTGCCTGGGAAAAACCCTCCATAATAAACAGGTTGTAGTTGAGCGACGCGACTTGTGGGGTTTTACCGGCCCCAAAGGCACCGGCCCCGGCTGAGTCCGGGACATGAGTGAGGGGTGGCGATCCCGGGCAGCCCCCGCAGAGGGGCTCGGGCATCTCCCACCGCCCGTGCCCGCCCCAGCCCCGCTTGCTGCCCGGCTCCAGCGCCCGCGTCCCCGGCTCCCGGCGCCATTCCGCTCCGTTGCCATGGAAACTCCCATCTCAAAAACCCCTCCGGCTGCGAAGGGATGCTCAGGGAGCCGTGAAGCCACGGCGAGGATACCCGAGCAGCCGGGATGCCGTGGCGAGGCAGGGGAGCCCCTCTGTGCCCCGCGGCGGGGCCGTGGTGGGCGCAGGGCCGGGGGTGACAGGGGTGGTGACAGAGGTGGTGACAGGGGTGGTGACAGGGGCGCAGGGCCCGCGGCTGGGGAGCTGCCGTGTTGGTAAACAGGACATCTGCCGCGCCGCCAGCGCAGCCCTGCATTATTCATCAGCGGCAGCCTGGCCCTGCTCCGCCGCCATTGTCACAGAATTCCTTTCCCTGCCGGCAGCTGCTGCAGCTGCCAAGCGCCCGCCCGGCCCCGGCGCAGCCTTGGGAAGGGAACCCGGGCTCCGGGACGGGACACAGTGACCCTGCCGGCAGCACGGGGCCGGGGGTGCCCCGCAGCGGCTCCTCCTCAGCCCCTGCGCCCCGCGGCGCTGCAAGGCCCAGGCCCCCCTGTCACTTCCTGGCCAGCTGCTGCCACAACAATGCGTGGCTTTGTCGCCGCGGGGTCCCTGCGGGGCAGGTGGCAGCGCTGCCCCCACGGCCCCCGGAGGGGCTCAGCCCTGCGTGCCCCACCGCGGAGCCAGCGTGTCCCAGCCCGGGCCTGCGGCGTCCGGGGAGGGCAGGAGCTGCGATTTGTGGAGCTTCTGATTTCCAACAGAGCTTCTGATTTCCAGCAGAGCGGCTGCCCGCTCCAGAACAGCCCCAGAGCACTCCTGTGGTCCCTCTGTGTACCCGGTGTGGCTGCAGCCCTAAAGCACCCCAGGGCAGCAGGCAGAGCCAGCACAGCGTCCCCTCGCACTCACACACTGAGGGAACGGCCTGAAAAGGCTCTCCTGTCTAAATCCTCCCCATTGTGAGGCGGCCTCAGCTGGTGTTCCAGCCCTGGGGGCTGAGGGGTGCAAGAGGAGGAGGATGAAGGCTGCATTCACCTTGTGGCCTGGTTGGGGAGGCCCCAGGAGAAAGCCTGGGCACCGCCACGCTGCAGAACCAGCACCCAGAAGGTGCCGGCGGAGGGCTTTTCACACATGGAGGCTGGAGGGAATTAAGACAAATCACCTAAAGGTGTGAATCCCTGCCTGCAAATGCGCTAAATCCCAAGCGGATATGTTGGTCAGGAGCAAAGTGGCTTTAGCTGGTCGTGTCTTAATCTGCCCCGATTTAGGCTGGGCGTGCTCCTGCACTGAGGGCAGGGATGTGACAGGTGACTCGGGTGCCGCAGGCAGAGCCAGCAGGGATGGCCGAGCTGCTGTGGGGACAGCACGGCCAGTGCCAGGGGGGACAGCCCCTGCCGAGGGGACACAGGATGCTGGCAGGGGGGTGGTGGCACGTGAGGGACTCCCCCGACCCCGCTGTGCCTCTCCCCTGAGAGCACATTAATAATTTTCACCAAAGGATGCATTTTCCGTCAGAAACTGGAGGGGCCCATCCCTGCCCGAGGGCCGAGCTGGAGTTTCCCTGGCAGCGGGTGACAAAGGCGCCTTTCAGCGGCCCGGGGAGGTCTCTGGCACGGGCCATGCCCCCTGCAGCAGTGCCCGGGGTGTCCCAGCCGAGGGGAGGTGATGGAAAAATGAAAATGGAGGTGACCCATTTTCCTGCGGCCCTTGGGATTTCCTGAGCTGCAGCCTCCGGCCTGGGGCAGCCTCAGCGCCCCGGGGCACTGCCCGTGCCTCAGTCCCCGCTCCGGGGCTGTGCGGGGCCTTTCCCCGCCATTTTAACCCGGCCACTTCCCTCAGTGCTGCGGGGAGCGGAGCAGGAGCCACATCCCTGCAGCATCCCCTCCTCAGCTGCAGTGAGCCCCAACAGGCCCATCCTAAAGCTGAGCCCAAACAGACCCATCCTAAAGCTGAGCCCAGAGCAGGCCCATCCTAAAGCTGAGCCCGAACAGACCCATCCTAAAGCTGAGCCCGAACAGACCCATCCTAAAGCTGAGCCCGAACAGACCCATCCTAAAGCTGAGCCCGAACAGGCCCATCCTAAAGCTGAGCCCAGAGCAGACCCATCCTAAAGCTGGGCCCAGAGCAGACCCATCCTAAAGCCCATCCTGGAGCTGGTCCTGCAGCCCTATCCCGGCACCAGCAGCTGCCCAGGGCCCAGCAGGGGCTGCGGGACACAGGGGGGCTTTGCCTTTGGGCTGGCCCTGGAGCAGGGATTGCCTCCACTGGGAGCCTGCAAAAGGTGCGAGGCTGGGACCCCTGCCCAGGGCAGGGCAAGCAAAGAGCTTTGTGCAGAGATTAAGGGAAAGTGAGAAATAAATAAGGAATAACTCCCTCCAGGCTGCCTCTCCTTTGGCTCACCTCTCTCCCCCTCCCCGCGCCGACTCCCCTCAGCTCTTTTTTCTTCATTCAGATACAAATACCACAAAAACTCATGGACCAGACAGAGCTGCTCCTAAGGGGAGCTGGAAAGCCTTCCTCTGCTCTCATGTTTTCTGGCACTTAGGACCCCTTGGATTTGTTACAGGGCAAGAAGAGGCTGGGAGGGGGGCAGAAATTAAAGAGGTTATGGGAAAATCCCCTGCTGCTAGCTTGGTGTGCCCAAAGATCAGTGATCCCTGTGTGGCCTGCAGAGCCTTGGCTGGTGCACCATGTGCAGCCACAGGCCCAGGGCCCTCTGTCCTTCGTGACAAGGTCACCCCAGGGTGACACACTTCTCTTTTTTCCACCCCTGGAACTCCCATGTCCCAGACACAGCCCACAGCCAGGACTGGTGGTTAAGAACAGCCACTGCCCAGGGACACCCCAGCTATAACAACTCTGCCTCAGATCCTTGCGGCAGGCAGGAATTTCATGGAAAAAGTGGTTGGGCTTCCTTCCCTTCATGGGCTGGGAGCAGCTCCCTGTGATGGGATGCAACAGAAAGAGCCTTTCACGAAACCTGGCAACGCACTTTTTTCTTATTGCATTTATTCTCCACGGCCCTCCTGGATGCCAGCGTGGGTCTGGCTGTCCTAGACGGCGAGCAGGGCAGCACCCTGCCTGCAACAGGGGATATCTGTCCCCCAGAACGAGGAGCTGGCTGGGGTGGGGAGGCAGCCAGGGGACAGCAGGGGACAGCCCCACGCCCGCCGGGCACCCAGCCCTGCTGCCCGAGGGTCGCTGCACAGCTCTGGAGGGAGCATCGGGAAGGATTAGCAGGAGCCGAGGGCAGATGGAGGGGCAGAGGAAGGGCGGCCGAGGGCTGGCAGGGGCTGGGGCTCGTCAGGCAGCACATGCCGCTGCCCCGGGCTCGGCACGTCAGCGCCCGGCCCGGCGCCGCGGGCCCTGCAGCTCCAAGCACCCGCTCCTCGCTCCTCTCCTTTAAAAGGCATCCGAGCCCCTGCCCTTATCAGGCAGGGCCGATAGCGCTGTCACGC
Organism: Melospiza georgiana; assembly: GCF_028018845.1. Taxonomy (NCBI): domain Eukaryota; kingdom Metazoa; phylum Chordata; class Aves; order Passeriformes; family Passerellidae; genus Melospiza; species Melospiza georgiana. The sequence continues at coordinate 1,629,877 of NC_080438.1, forward strand.
CTGCGATAAACAGGTTCACAGATTTTGTCCTTGCCATCTGGAATGGATGGATGTCCCCATTGTCCCTGTGACCGCTTCCCGAGGGGCCGTGGCTGCCAGCCCGGCCTGGGTCGGGGATCCCAGCGCGCTGCACAGCGGGGCTGAGGGTGCAGAGCTCGGTGTGAGCCCCTGGGGCAGGAATGATCCTCCCGAGGGTGCAGAGCTCGGTGTGAGCCCCTGGGGCAGGAGTGACCCCTGGTGTGAGCCCCCTGGGGCAGGCAGGATCCTCCCGAGGGTGCAGAGCTCAGTGTGAGCCCCTGGGGCAGGAGTGACCCCTGGTGTGAGCCCCTGGGGCAGGCAGGATCCTCCCGAGGGTGCAGAGCTCAGTGTGAGCCCCTGGGGCAGGAGGGATCCCCCCGAGGATGCAGAGCTCAATGTTAGCCCCTAGGGCAGGAATGATCCCCCTGAGGATGCAGAGCTCAGTGTGAGCCCCTGGGGCAGGAGTGACCCCTCTGAGGGTGCAGAGCTCGGTGTGAGCTCGGGGCAGGAGGAATCTCTCCATGATCAGCCGACCAAAGGCAGGAGGGCAGCTGCAGAGACCTGAGCACAGCTCTCAAACCCCGTCAGAGCCACGGTGGGACTGCAGAGAGCAGCCAGGGGTGGCCACTGCAGAGCTGGCACCGGCGGCTCTCCCCAGGTTTTCCAGGGAAAGAAAGGGTGTCCCAAGGAACGGGCTGTGCTCAGAGCCAGGCTGCAGAGGCAAAGTTCAGCTCAGGGCAATTGGCCATAGAGCCCTGGCACAGCCACGGCCCCCCCGGCCACGCTGTGGGCAGAGGTCGGGCTGGCCATGGCGCAATGTGGCTCTGAGGGCCGGCACTGCAGCAGGAGCAGTGTGCCCAGGGGCTGCCCAGCTTCCATGTGTCTGTGCCCCACATGCACCTCCAGGACACTCCCAGTGAGCCCTGGGGTAGGGAAGGGACTGGACACACATAACCCAGCACCTCACGAGTGCTGCAATGTCCCCACAGCACCATCTTCTCCTTCTCCATCAGCATCACCCACCCACCCACCCACCCACCAGGATGCATTTGGCCTTGGTTCCCCCAGACATTTTGGGCATCTTCCTGGAATGCAGGGAAACTGAGCTTGGCTTCTCATCCACAGTCTCCACACATTCACCTCCCTCCTGTCCTGCCTGGGGGCAGCCAGAGCACAGGCAGGGGGAACAAACTCGCTCCTGCTCAGATGGAAAATCTCTGAATGAGCAAAACTTGGCTGAAACCCTCTGGCCAGAACCTGTAAATCTGCTCCCCATGACGCTGCCAGCATCCCACAGAGCACTGGATCCAGGTGGAGAGTCCCCTTGCAGGAGGGAAGGGAGGAAGCTGTCTGCAGAAAGATGCTGAATTTATGTTATTCATTCTCATTCCAGGAATGTGGTGAATGAACTTGCAAAGCCCAGGGCAGGAATCAAGTGTGCTTCAACCCTGACCTGCCCTGACTTTCTTCCAGGCTGAAGAAGAGGTGGAGACAAGCCCCAGCCCCACAACCCATCTGAATTTACTGTGTGTCTTTTCTTGAGACAGCTTTCCTCCTCCTGCATGGGTGAAACGTGATTGTCAGAGACTGAGTCTGCCACCAGGTTTTGAAGCTGCTCAGGCAGGGCAAAACCCTTCTGTCAGTGCCCAGGCAGGGAACGAGGGCAGGAGGGACAGGGGGACGTGGGCCACCCCAGCCTCCTGCCTTGGCAAGGGCCATAAACACCACCCACACTCCAGACACGTTCATGTTCTGGGGATCACGGCAGATCCCATCACTGTTGGCTCTTGCAGGCTGACCTTGAAAGGCACTGACTGCATTTACAGGAAAAACCCCAAACAAACCCTCTCTCATCAGCCAGAGAGGGCTGTCATGCCTCGACTTGCCTTTCTGCAGTGATCTTTCCTTTCTCCCTCTAATGCTGCTGCCAAAGCTTATTTGGGTTAATGGTGCTTTTACGTCTGTGCCCTCTTGATGGATTAAGGAAAATAGAAAAGATTCAAGGTGCAGTTTCTGTAAGTTAGTCAAATTCCTTCCTTCTCCTTATAGTCAAAATCTGCCACATTTTATTTGTGCTGTCCCCACAAATCCCCCAGCAGGCTGGCACACCTCCCGTGCCACTGCTCATCCCCTGTGAACCGGCGAGTGCCCCCTCCTCGTGTGGCAGTGGGAAGCAGCTCCGCCGTGATGCAATCCCACCATCCCAAAGAGCCTCTCCGGCTTCCCAAGGTCTGGCTTGTGTAACACTTGCACAGAGAGCCAGAGCCCGCAGCAGAGCTGGCACCGGCTCCAAATTTCCATTTCAAAAGAAAATTTCAGCGTGTATTTTGTTTTACAACTCTCCAATAGTGTCCCAGTTACAGCCCTCCTCCCACAGCAGGAATGCCAGGTTTGGAATTGTTAGTTTTGGTCATACTTTGCTTTTTTTCATATTGTTTCATCAGTGCTGTTACGGTCAGGGTGCTGCCTTCATGTTGCAGCAGCAAAAGCAGAGATCACAGAGAGCTGCTACTGACAAACTGGTAAAATGCAAAATGCAATGTAAAAAAGCGCCCCCAAAACACCCAAGTTAACTTAAAAAAAAATGAAATCTGTAACAAAAGCATTTTGGCATGAAGTATTGTAGGAATGTTTGGATTTTTGTTTTGTTTTTAAAATACTTTCCTGAGCAGCTTCCTGCTTCTTTTTAAGCCTGTAAAATTGCAGGCATGGCATGGCACTGAGTCTGGAGGCCAGCATGCTCCATCCACGTGAGCACAGTGCTCTCCCGGGGATCACAGCTGGGCCTGTGACATCTCTGCTCCCACGTCCGCATGGCAGAGAGGGGAAGGAGGGACTGGGATGCCAGGGACACACAGCTAAGGGAAAATACCCAGATGAACATGGCAACACTTATTACATCCCAACAGACCTGGCCTGTCCGGGTGGGCAAGCACTTCCCAGCTCCAGCCTCTCCTCCCCCTACAATCTCAGGGGCTCTGAAGCAAGGAGAGGAAGGGACCTGGAAAATGGGACATTGCCCCAGCTGTGTGAACACTTCTATTTTGACAAGGCTCTAGAGCACGAGGGTGAATAACCAAAGGCAATTCCTGCAGCAACAGCACAGGAATGTGAATACAGAGGAGAGGCTGGCACAGGAGGGGCTGTGGCAGCAGCAGCTCAAGGGCGTGATCCCTCAGGCTTGGACGGGGCAGTGCCTGGGCCTAACACTCCCTGCACTTCCCAAGAGGCAGCGTTTTCCTTTGGTGGCCAAAGGGATCTTCCAGCCTCCCTCCCAAGCTGGTACAAATGTAAGCCAGTGAAACAAACACATGGCAGGGGAGCCTGCTACCGCACGCCAGAAAACAGCATCTCTATCGAAGGACACGCAAGGGTCCTTCAAAGTTAGGGCAGCACAGGACGTGCTCGCTCTCCTTGCCTGGACTCCTTCCCAGAGCAATCTCTGGAGCTGCTCCAAGAAAGCTTTTAAGCTGTTGGAAACCGCAGGGCTGGCACCCCCAAGCGGTTCTTGTGCTCTCGGTGCAGCCGGAGCCTCTGCCGGGCTCATGGAGAGCTCAGCCCCGGCCCCGGAATCCCCAGCACGGCAGCAGCCCCAGCACCTCGGGCTGTCCGATCTGTTCCACCCCCCCGGGCTGTCCGATCTGCTCCATCCCCGGGATCCTCAGCACAGCAGCAGCCCCAGCACCTCGGGGCTGTCCGAGCTGCCCCAGCCCAGGCACTGCGGGGGCCAGCTCGGACCCGGGGTTTTCCAACGTGATGTGTTCAGATTTCCTTTTGCTACCGGAAGGAATCCACGAGAGCGCTTGCCCTCACAGAGACAGAAGTGTTACAAAACCCTCCTGCAGCCGGTGTTTCTCAAGTACAGAGGGTTCATCCTAAGGATTGATGGTGACAAAGTAAAACTGCCAATGGTCACTGGTGCTGCTCGCAGCCGGAGGGCTTTTGTGCCCTTCCTGAGTAGCACATGCTTCAGGGATGTCTGTCCTGTCTCACTTTTAAGCTGAGGACAGGAAAGCCTGACCTGTAGCACAGGATACACTTGGACCTGCCAGGGTGCACAGGTGCTCACAGCCACGGGGTGAATCTCAGCACTCCTGAGCAGCACACGAGAGCAAACACCACGGAGCCCATGCTGCTCATGTGGGAGGACAGAGCAATGCAGAGGAGCCCATGCTGCTCATGTGGCAGGACAGAGCAATGCAGAGCTCAGAACTGCCCACGGGCTGGGCTGCTGACCCCCAGGGATGTCCCTCTGCCACACGCCAGAGGCAGGCCCAGAGCAGCAGGACCAGGAGCTGCTGTGGACAAAGGGCTCATTCAGAGGCCAGCCCCACATCTGCTGCCTGTTTGAGGAGGAGGAGGAGGAGGGAGATGCCTCTGAAGCGCAAGGAAATGTTTGAACTGCACAGGGGAGGAATGAAACTACGAGTGACTCGGACTCTTGCCCTGTAGTGCTGGCCCAGGGACCCTGGAGAGCAGGACACAGCCCAGGGATGGGATGGAAGGTGTACAGGTGGAACCTGAACAAGGGCGGCTTTTCAGAAGAGACAAAAAGCAGATGTTTCACAAAAGCTCACTTTCCAGGTTTATTAAGTAAAGTTAACTGAATTGTTTTCATTTTGTGGGGATTCCTTTCCGTCTAACCCGGCGGGTTAACAGAGTTGCACAGAATCACGGTTGGACTGTGATAACCCAAATACAACTTTGGCTCATCTCACCGCTGACACATATGGAATGACTTGGGGGTTATTACATGCTGTGTCTGCTTGAGGCAGGTACATGTACAGATCAGCACAAGTTGCAAATGATAGTTTACATCCTTTCAAAACCGAGCAGGGCATCCAGCAAATGCACTGCCGTGACAAGACATATGAAAAAGAAATGATACAGACTTGCAAATACATAAGAAGTTGAAGAGATGCAAGAAACCTCAAACACAAGAAATGTCAAGGGGGAAAAAACCACTTAAATTCAGACACAATATGTTCAAATGAAAACCCAGCTGCAATTTAAAGTCCCTTCAAAATGGGAAAAATACAGTAACGCAATTAAAGAGAAACCAGGTCTCATCCTGGGAAACGTGTCCAAAAGCACTGATGCACAAACAGGTTCAGAGTTCTAAGCAAAATGTCCCTGGGCATTGGTGTACTTGACTCTTGGAGCCAGAGCAAAGCAATTCATTACACTTGCTGGGCCTACTGCTAGCAGCATGTAGGATCCCAGGTGTCACAGAGAAGGCAGCACGCAAATGCTGGTTCCTGGGAGAAACGCCACGAGCCACAGCTCCCAGAGAGCAACTAGAGTAAGGACACCTAATTCTGGCAGCCTGGCTCCACTGCACACAGCGTTAGTGTAATGTTCTGCAAGGTTCTTCAGTTCTTAGCTCACTCCTTTCTCAGCCTGAGTTGGTCTGTCTTGTGCATGAGCACAACTGGCTGTACAAAAAGATCCAAAAAACAGAAGGGACAGGACCAAAGAAAACTGGCTGAACCTGGGGCTGGCTTTCAGCTCCTATTTTCAAATATCAGTCAAAGATTGGAAATTTATCTACAAAAGAAATAATATAAATGAAATTAAAAAAATGGCACCGTCCACAAAATTAAAAAAAAAAAGAGAAAAGAAAAGAGAAATCTTACAACACAGCCTCATAAAATGGCTTTGCAACGATAGCTCAGTCACAAAATGAAGGGTTCTAGCTCTTCGTACATCGGAAGAGGAAACAAAGCTAAAAAGTACTAGTCCACATTCTCTTAATAAGTTAAACTTACTTTCCCTCCCCCTTCTACAAAAGGGGTAGAAGCAAAAGGGAAAGGAGGCTACTAAAAATTAAAAAAAAAAAAAAAGAAAAAAAAGGAAAAGATAAGAAAAAAAGATAGGAGAGAGTGCAAGAGAGAGAGAGAGAGACGACAGAGAGAGAGAGCAGTCTGTGGTCAGAGGCTCAGAGCAGGGCCGAGTTCCTTTTAAGGGTTTAAAAGATGCAAAACAGTTCCTCAAAAGTTCCCTCTCTTCAACAGTTAGCTCAATGCTGTAGCCATGGAAACTCGAGTGGGTACTGCAGGAGATTGCCGGCGTTAATCCTCGATGATGATGGGCTCGTCGTTCATGGGCTGGCGGAGCTGCACCGCCTGCATGGGCCGCAGGATAATCGGCTTGTAGGGGCGTCTGGCGGCTCGCTTGGCTTCCGAGGAGGAGAGCAGCTTGCGGATTTTCCTGCAGACAGGAGGGAGAAAGGCACGGATTACACAGGCTCCGCTCCTCCAGGGCAGACGGGGCCCGCACACGCCTGCTGGGCTGGCTGGCGATGGCTCCTGCTGCAATGGCTGCCCTGGGAAACTCACATTCTCTGATTTATAAACCCCCCAGTGAATAAATCTGAACAGGAAACTGCAGCCTCTGCTCCAGAATCCCTCCTCTGGAGAAGGCATTCTGGTCCAGCCTGGTAGGACCAGGGTGCCTTGCTGGGAACAAAGCACTGAAATAGTCAGGACAGCCAGTTTCCACACCATTGATTTATTCTGAATTTATTTTGATGTGCTGCAGGTAGCTCTGGGGAAGTTTACAAAGCCAAGGCAACACCAACAGGGTGTTTTGTTTCCCCTTCTCCCTTCTCCCACACTGCATGTGCCCAGCCCAGAGATGGGCAATATTCACACCTTGTATTTGGTTAAGGATTTCCCTATATGTACAACACTGGCAACAAATCCTATCAGATGCAGGAAGCTGTTTTCCATATGGACAGAAAGACACACCAAAGCTTTAAAATTACCAAAGTAAATTAGACAGAGACAAATACTGAATGATTGCTTGTTTTTCTTAATACTTCCTTTATATCTGAGCCTGGTATCATTAAAAAACCCCATCCAAACCCAAAAACGCAGCAACAAGGAAAAATGTACTGTGTCATTAAAATGAGGCATTCTTCTATACAGAGGATGTTGTGGTGGTCAAAGGCACACAGAGATTAGAAAGGAAAATAATAAATAGTCACAAGAGTTCTCACTATGTACATACTATGTATACCCACCAGTACCCACTATGAGTCTTCAGCTCAGGAACTGGGGCAACAAGAAGGGTCTGATAAGGCAGCACTGCCTTCCCTCACAGGCTCCTGACAGAACAAGGTTTTGCCTGACCACGAGAGACAAGAGAAGAAGGGCTCTGCAGCCCACATTTCAGCCACCTATCCCCCAACTTCATTTAAGGAACACTATTGAGGCCAAAACCCCCTTTTGTTGGTTGTGGTTTTGGCTGGTTGGTTTGGTTTATTTGTCAGTGGAAGAGAGAGCTTCTCACTGAGCTGATGCCTATCACTGTGCTATGATTTCTGCCTTTAAGATGTGATGGCTGCTGAAGAAAGTGGTCAAAATACCTCCCTTATCCTCAAAAACTTACCCTTAGCACCACCAGAACTGACAAACCATCAACTGCAGCTGAAGATTTTGAATCACTTATCAGATTTGGTCATCTCTTCACTTGGTTTTTTTGCCCACTGAGCAGGACAAGCTGCTGCACTTAGACACATTTTTTGTTTGCCCAGTGTCCTCATTTCTCCAGCACCCCCTCAAACCAAAAGGGTGAGGAGAGGTGAAAACAAGCTGGCAAAGTGGTGGTGGGGGAGAGAGAAAATAAAATCCTGATTTAATGACTTTTCCAAGATGTTTGACTGCAGTTGATCCCCTTTGAGCCAGCAGAGCTCCTTGCAGCATCCATGTGAGCTCCATCAGCCAGGCTGCCATCAGAAACACGTCCTGCAGCACTCTGGATTCTGATCAGGTCACCGCTGCCTCCGCTTGCCTGAGTTAGAAATGCCAGCTCCTCACTGGGAGCCTTCAATTCAAAACTTACCCTTTTCATTCAACCAGCTTTTCAAACTGCTCCTTCAGAGCCACAGAGTTTTCCAGCACCTCTGTTGCGTTCTCAACAGAGCTACACAGAAAGGGGAGAGGGGGGAGCGTGTAAAACTTCAGGGAAACCTACTTGCTGTGACTGAAAACACAGCCTGACCCTCAGCTGGAGGACGAGATGCAGATATTGCAGCTAGATTGATTGCTAGGGAGCCAACACAAAGCTCAAATTGTTTCAGAGCTCACAAACAAGTCTTACATTCCTGACACTGGAATGCAGCAGATGGTTCAGGGAAAAGTTAGAGGTGAAATGCCCGACAGAAAACCCGTGCCACTGACAATGCTCCCTCGCTCAGGCTTCCCTGCTCTTCACAGCCTGCCAAAAATCTCCTTTCACCACTCATCACTCAGCTAAGCAGCATGGCTGTCAGACAAAGAAGCCTGGGTGTTTTTTTTTTTCCTTTTCTCTCTCTCTCTCTCTATTTTTAAATGGAAGTGATAAGATCTTACTGAGCTGATGTCTATCACCACGATTTTCATTAGAGTTGTGCTGGTTGCTGTGGGACTGATCCTTCCTGCCTCTGTCAGTGGTTCTACAGTAAATTATTGTCACAACCAACACCAGACTGGGTGAATATTGTCACAGTTCTGTCCAGGTCAAAGGGCAGGACCTTGTACTGACAGGCTGCCACCACGTACCTGGAGTATTTAATGTGCCTTGGATGGTGCAGATGTCAAAAAGAGCTCCCTAGATGCAGGATTATGAAACAAGCCTTGAGCATCTAAGGAGTGCATACCCTGTGTCCCCAATGGCACATGAATCTGACGGCTGCAACAGGATCCCAGTACCTCTCTATCAGAGCAATGAAATCCTTCTCTCACTTTATTTTCAATTCTATATGGAATTCCATATATAACTTCTTTCTTTCACAGCATCTTGCAGGCACAGAAAGGAAAAGGGAAAGACATGGCAAAGATATGAGCTGGTGTGAAATGCACAGTTGCATTAAAGGTGTCCATAGGAACAAGTCTGACCAGGAAATTAATTTCAAGTGTCTTCTGAGTTCCAACAAGGTGTTTCCTGGACTGAAACCTGATCATCCAATAGATCAGTGGTTAGTAACTTAAATGTTACTGGTACTACCTATTCTACAAAGCCCATCTTTGATGCTAGGCCCACAGAATAGTTCCTTGACTCTTGAAATGCTTTGTAGGTTAAAGGAGAAGTTTGGAGATACCAGGACTCCCAACTGTGACCTTTGTGCTGAACAAATGAAGACTCAAGAGCAGTGCCAAATTTAGTAGTACCAGAAGAGACAAAGCACTAAAACTCCCAACCTCCTTGGTCACTTGAAGGGCTCAGACATCCAGTAATTGCCAGGTCCATCTCTGCAAGTGGAGGGGAAGGTAAGTGCTGCTCTGCTCCTGGGGCACTCACTGATAGTGCAAGTGTTGATAACTCCAGGCTTCAGACCAAGACAGAAGCCAGACACCACGTCTGCTGCCAGGGAGGGCTGGAAAGCAGGGCTGCAGCTTTGCTCTGACCTTCCTCAAGGTTACCCAGAAGGGAGGCATCAAGTTCTTGGGAGGAAACCACACAAGCCAATTTTTCTCTAACTTCTCATCACACCCAGGAGCAACACTCCCATCCTAGGAATACCAGTACTGGGAACTTTGCCTGAGGGATTGGGTCACATAGCTTCTACCACTCTGTCAGCAGTTTGTAAACAGTTTGAAGTGAAACTCACACAAGGAAAGTTTCTTCTACTATTTTTATCCTGTGGGCAGACCAACAAGAAGAATTAGGACTAGCAGAAGCAGTACCACCAAAGGAGGAAGATTGACACTGTGGGACTAAATCTCACTGCTACTGGTGGCAAATGCAAATCACTGACAAATGAGTCAGCTCAGCCTGTAGAAACCCTCTGTCACTGGCAGGTTCCAGGAGCCCTACACACGTGGAGATGTCTTGAGGGGTAATGCCAGAGTTCAGCATGCAAGAGGACATGTGTGTAGGAGGCTCTGCTGCTCACTGTCACCCATGAGCCAGGAGAGCCCTATCCTGTCCCACTGAGATGGCACCTGTGAGGGCACTGATGGGTCTGAACCAGGTGAATTCCCACTTCAGCCTTCCTCCCCTTGGCATCCATCTCTACAGCAACTGCTCTGCAAGAAGAACAAGAATCTGCTTTCTCATGATCATTTCCCTCCCTCTAACCACAGCACCAGCTGCAGCACCCACAAATCAACAGACATCCCCTTAAATCCTCTGGAACACCACATTTCCTACCTGGTTTCTTCAGTGGCCATGTAAAAAACATCATCTGGTGCATCAATCCAGTTCATCCTCCTCCTTTTCACCGGAGGCATGGATCCACCACGAATTAATCGGACTTTTGTTGGGTATGATTTCCCATTGAGCAGCAAGTTTCGGCTTGGTCCCTAACGTGATACATAAAACAGCACAGTCAGGGCCTGCAACAAACCTGCAGCAACAGGTGCTAAGCACACAAAGGAAAAGAGAATTCAAGTTTTTGTATGGCTTGCTGAGAGTTTAAGGTAAATACCTCCCCCTCTGGCCCAGGACTGAACACGGAATTCACACATAAGCAATTGTTCACAAGCAGAACAAGTCAGGCGCCTTCGATATGCAATAGGACAGCAATACTTCAGCGACAGGACAAATAATAAATGGGAGGCATTACCAATATTTTGTGCCTTGTGTCTGAAAGATGACATCAAGTTCAAAAGATTGAGCATCAGACTCAGATTTCAGCCACTACCATAAATCTAGAGCAACTCTATTGATTTCATGGAAGGAAATTAGCTACAGGGCAAATCAAATACAAGAATCAGAATTTACAGTTATTCTGGAGTACCAAACTTACCCACGTCCTTTTTGTTCTAGGGAGGTCAATATTTAATGAGGATAGTATAGAATTAAATATGTTGTTGAAAACAAATGTAGTACTACAAAGCTTAGCAGCTTTCATGATAAAACCCTGTTAGTATTGAACACCACAGACCTCCCATAACAACACATTTTCTTTGCAAATCAACACAGGCATCATTTTCCAGACTCACAGTAAGCCCCTTACACTCAGCTGGAAAAACATGAGCTGTTATTAAGAGAGGTGCAGATGAAAGGGAGCAAAGTGTTAAGCTTCTCAAATGCAGCTGTCCTTGATCACTGAAGTCCAGTGCTGCTGCCCCTCTTCCTGCTGATCAGCACATTGAGAAATCCCACTGAAATCAGTAACACTGAGCAGCTGGGAAAGATGCAAAATGAAGGCCCAGAAAATTTGATATGCATGAATTAAAGCTGGTCAGAAAACACCCTGGCATAAACTCAATTGTGGTATTTCACAGGCCATCTCCCCAGATGCACCAAGGCTTCCCCTTCTGCCCACGGAGTGGGAAACTCAGTGTGTGTGTGAGGGATGTCTGCCCTGGGAGACCCACCTCAAAAGGAATGGTGTGGATATGGGGACTTCAAATCAGGTCATTGCAATAACGAACTGAATTTTAACATCCTGACTTAGAAAGGGAGGAATTCAGTCTAAAAAACCAAGGGGGGAAACCCAACAAATCCCTGAGTATATCCCATTTTTTATCTGAGCAGAAAACAGAAAATGATAATAACTTATTTTTTGACCAGCCTTAATCAACTGCTCTACAGCAAGATCTGCTTCCTGTAGAGCATCAGGGCTTTAGAGCTAAACAAACAAACCCCCCACCTTTTAAAACCCTAAGCTCTTTAAAACTGTTGCATACAAGTGAAGTAAGAATTTAATTTCTTAGTTGCCCAGCTCCATATTATACAAGACAGCTTCAGCACCACTGCAGACCACTGAAACACTTCAACAATTGCTTTTAGATTTGACATTTGTTAAGCAAAAGTTTTCAAATAAAAGCTTTTCTGGTGGCTTTAATTTTACCCCCTTCAGGTTTCTCCAAGAAAATCCATTCATTAAGGTTGCAAAGCATATTTTCTCCACATATGCAAGATACACAGGAGAACAACTCCTGAAAAAGTTACTGGAAATACCTAGAAAGGGCACTCCTGTGCTTCCAGGCTGCCCTTTCTCTGCCTACATGGTGAAATCTATTTTGAATGATACATCCTAAATGAGGACCTTTAATTTTTCATTCACACTTGATTGGGCAACTTGGAATCGAGGCAGTGCTGGGAGTTTCACACTAAAACACCTAAAAAGTATGAAGTCATCAGAGATTTCTCCCTCTGCTCTGAGTTGGTTTATTCAGCAGACACAAACAAGTAGCCAGTCTTCTCAGTGACACGGGATGAAGCTGAATTGATGGAGGAGTACAATTTACCACTCCAGATGGAGGAACAAACCAAAGGAATGCTCTGTCACCCCAAGAAGCCTGGCACACCCACGCTCTGGCCTCCCCTCAGGCCAGTGCTCACCTCCCCAGACGCTGTCAGGTTGAATAAAGCCTGTGACCACTGTGCAGTGACCATCAGCCACCCCTGCTGCTGCTGACCCGTGTCACAGGGACCCTGCTGACACCGATGCCTTGTGGCACTGCAGCTAACGAGGCAAGCTCCCCTTGATCAACATCAGGAGATCATTTTGGGGGGGAAAAACGCATGCTTGAAGTTGTTTCCCATAAGCCACGTGCAAGGGGGGAAGGGATGCACAGCCTTTGCACTGGCCCCTTCACAATTTAGTGAGAAAGCATTCTGCCAGAGACACATCAATCAGACTGGCTATTTGCTTCTGTCCTTTGATTAAACTCAGCACAACAGATGAAAGGCTACAAATATTTTTTACTCAAAAAAAAAAAAAAAAAAAAGAATGTAAAATACAAGCATTCTCAGCAGGTAACTTGCACACCAACTTGCTAAAAAAATGTAAAAAGAAACTGTTTTCCAAACAAACCCTTCCATCATTTAAACTTTTCTCCTTCAGGGAAACACATTCCACCTAGAAACACATCCCAGAACTTTGCTGGAAGCAGCCACTCAGTTTCTGCATGAGCAGAAACAAAATGCTCTGTTCAAAACAGGATCTCATTTATAGATATAAAGGTAGATAGATTTGAGTTTTAAATTGTATTTAACAACTAAGATGATTTAGATGCCCCAAAACAGTATTTTTTCCTTTTTCAGTGAATTGGGAATTATGACCAGCTGCAAACAGCAAAGGTGGAAGTGAAGCACTACGGTTTAATGGGGTGTTCTATCTACTGTGGGTTAATAATTCTTCTTTTCCCTGTTTTGGTTAAATGAACATTCTCTTACCATTTGTCTGGTTTGTCCGTGGTTAGGCAGACCTAACAAACAGGAAAGAGAATAGAGCTGGTAAGACCATTGCTTTTCCAAGACAGAAAAAAGTACAAAATCAAAACACACGCAGCTATGATTACAACTGTGTTGTTTTGCTCAGCTAGAGCTGCCTCCTGAACTGACTCTGCCCTCCTAGGAAGGTGACTGAGAAAAGCTCCCTTGGCAACGTGGTTTGAAGAGCAGAGGCCCCAAGTCACAAACACGTTCCACTCACCCAGCCCCTTCTCCATGTGCTCAAACCCTGCTTCCCACTAGCACTAGAAGCACACCTCCCTTTCAGACCCCAGCCTTGCTGTGCATCTGGGGAAAAACCTGACATTCTCCTTCACTCTGAGCAATTCACTGACGTCAAGGAGGAGAAAGTGGAAGGCATTATTCACTGTCAAGGCAGCAACAAACAGAATCTTCCTTATCCTCCCTGGGTCCCCTGGGAACTGCTCAGCTCTGACGTCAGCTACGGGCTGGGAGCAAACAGAGTGGATCTGCTGGACCTGCCACGAGCAAACACCTCCTGAGGCACAGAGCACAGCCACTGAGCTCTTCCAGAGCCCTCTCCCAGGCACACACAGCACCAGGGCCTGTGCTGTGCTCTCAGGCACCCCTCACACTGCCCCCAGCTGCACTGAGCGCACACAGGAGCCTGCAGGGGTCTCAGGGAAAGGCCTGCTGCTGTCAGGCAGCACAGCCTGGCACACCATGGACTGGGAGACCCAGTAAAGCTGTTTGCTAGCACTGTTTGGTTTTACAAGATGCACATTCCCAGAAAACACCACTTCATTACCATCTGTGCACCAAACCACCTTCCTCAGCCCCTTCTGGCTGAGAACCAAAATGTCAGTGCAGCAAATCCAACAGGTCCTACAGGACAGGCATCAGCAAATGCTATTGCTGTCTGTAAAAGGTCTCAGTATGAATCCTCCTTTCACATTCAGATGATCTTTGAATCTTCCCATTGATAGAGAGTTAGCTGGGATTAAAAACTTTTTAAAGAAACCAGCAAGAATGAACTTTCACAGCTCATGGTCTGTATCCCAGCAGGTTCCTGGAAGTTCTCATTGGTAAAACTGTTCTTGCATCAAGTGTGACAGAAAACACAGGGCACAGTAGTGTCAGGAGCAAGGAGGGTGAAGCAGGGGACATTTCCTGAGCATTGAGTACATCACAATATACCACACTAGAATCATCAGTTTATATCAAGTGTATTTTCCATCCTGTGTAGATGTTAAACTGTTGGCTGCTTCAAATGGGAAGACACATGGTCTCAGCTCTTGCTGCATTTTTGTCCACAGAGATGGAGAAATAGCTGCCAAAAATATCTCCAGCAGGCCTGCAGGACAGATGTACCAGGCACCAGTAAGAAGGCCAGTAACAACCTTTGGGTGTTGACAAAGGCAGTGTAGGCACCAGATAATCATTTGTTTTTACATGGGAGCAAGCACAGCATCCAAAACACAGCTGTGAGCAGCTGTTTGGGATGGATGGATGGACAAAGGGCTCCGTGGATGCTGGGAAACAGCACAGCCAGCAGGATGCAGCCAGAATCTGTCAGCCTCAGAGCTAAGCTCCAGCACTTGTTACTTTCCTCCCCCTTCCATAACCGAGAGATTATGTTTTCTCCATTCACAGAAACCCTGAGATGTAAATCAACTGATGCTAGTCCTTGGATTGAAGCCACATATTTTCTTTCAACCACACTCCAGATCAGTTCTTTTCTTGTAGCAAGAACACCCCTGATGCCAGAAAAGACTGTCCTGATATGTGGCACTGCTGCACTGACTATTGCTGGGTGAACAACAGACAGTAAACAGTGCTACTTCCAAGCACCAGAATGAAACCAGAATATTCCATGGTGAGAAGCTGAGGGATGCAAACTAAACAAAGGCTGAGCTGCTGCTCTGCTGAGCCCCAGAGCCCTCAAGCAGCACAGAAGCAGTGCTAACAGCAGGAACACAGCTCCCTGCCAGACTGCCATTTCTGGGATAAAGCTGCCCATGACAACTTTTTGCTGCAATAAAAGAGGACACAAAACAAAGCTACAGCTTCAATGCAATTTATACCCTTGCCTTCACAGCAATAAGGTATCAATTAGCATATTAATATTGGTGAATTAATCCATGAATTTTCACTTTAGTCACACTTCAATAACTGGAGTCTGAAAGAATGAAAACAGGCACTAAAATGACCTTATTCAGTTTGCAATTAAAAATAATATCACAGTAAGAGCATATGCAGCCAAGGCACTGCTATTAATGAGCAACCTCCATGCACAATCACCACCAAAGAGAGGCACAGAGACAGCACATCTGTAACCCACTGTGGAACTGCTGGCAAGTCAACAGGATGCATCTGCTCTGGAAACAATGGATTTTCACCCAAAAGCTTTTGGTGGCTTCTGTGTGAGAGAGGAAGCCTGGGAGACAGGCACCTCTAAAAACGAAACCAAACCTGTGTCTGTGGGTGAGTGGTGGCACAGGCAGAGAACTCACCATGCCAGACCCACACCTGCCCCACGTGCCTGCTCCACTTTCACAGAGGAAGATTTGAGAGATGTCTCTCCATGCATCCACAAGCAGGTTAAAAATAAGATAGCGTAAGAATTTAAATCAGGAGCAAAATATAACAGTTCTGGCAGCTCCTCTCCAGGAAAAAAAAAAATAATCTGAGTATACTTTATGGAGGAAGGTCTAGAGAATTCACAGGGTAGAAAATGTGATTATTCCTTCTGATGAGATCTAAGGTCCAACTGCTTGAATTTGCACAGCTCCACATCAGCATCAACACTGACCTCCTCCAAATGTCAGAAAAACACACAAACAACAAAAGGAAGAGTTTTCAGGATTCACCATACTTCTAAAACCACAAAGTGTAAAGGTATACAGTGACAAATCTAAGCAGGTCTTCCACTCTTTTGCAGCCAAAGAAATTGAAATATACTCTCAAAACTCCAGACTAAATGTTAGGGGGGGTAGCATTGAAAAGAACCCAAAGCTGTAGAAAATCTCTTGCCATCCAATTCTTCCTGCCAGTCTCCTCGATACACTGAAATAACAAAGTCAATTGAAGCTATAGCTGCAGAGAATCATAAATGTCCTTTGCCACAGCCAACTGTACACCTCACTGACATGGCAATGAAACAGCTGATCACTGCAGAGAATAACTGGCACCCTCAGGGCAGGGCTGCTCCCCACAGCTCAGTGCCAAGGACCTCAGAACTGCTCCTCAAGCTAAGCACAGTCAGAGATTTGGGATGAAAAGCAGTCCAGCAGATTACTATGCCCCAATGATCCCTTCATTCCTGAAGTACCAAAGCTGCAGGTGAACAGACTCTGTCCCAAAGAAATACAGGTGGGGAAGGACTGCAGTCAAACAGCAACACAAGTCTGTTACTGCTGCTACTTGGCAGCTCTGTGCTGTCTTTTGAGGACAGGGAAACCACCTCTTAGCCAAACAACCTGTTCCAACAATCTCATGTCATTTGCATCTCATGGTTTAGGATTTGTTAAAAAAACAATTTGAACGAGAGAATGCCTAAACCTCCAGCAGCAACTACAGCACTGCTGTGGGAGTAGGGGACAGCTGGCACTCAAAAACACAAGAGAGCAAAGGAGAATCTCATTTCCCAATGGAAAGCAAACCAGCACATCTGGTCCCACTGGATGCCTGACTCTAGACATGTTCTTCGCTGCTCCAGTCCCATCCTCTGAGACTCAGCACCTCGATGGCACAATCCCAAAGTTACCCCCACTGCTCACATTCTGCCTGTTGTGCCAGCACCACACAACACACAGCTGCCATGTGGAGAAGCAGGAGAGCCAAAACCCTCAGCAGTGAGCCAGTGCAGGCTGGAGCACAGGGAGATTCCCATGAAGTTACCACAGCAAGCTTCAAGAAGCTGCTGAAGCATGGAGAACTTTCTGCTTGGTCAGAAACCAGCCAGTGCTTTTCCACACCTGAACATACACCTGCTGCTGGGGATTCACAGCCCATTTCAGTCTGACACAAGTCTGTACACAACTGACCTTGTACCAAGGAGGAAGACAGCCCAGCTTCCAGCCTGGACACAGGGCAGAGTTAGTAAACTTGTGTTTACTCAAAGTTACTGACTCCAATCTTCTGCACATCCACCACACACAAAAATTGTTTCATCAAGCAATTAGTCACAGATGGCATTTGGTTTCTACTTTGTTTACCCACAAGAAGTATCATGCAGAACATGTAATATGCACTAAGACTCAGAAGCACATCTTCAATCACAACAAATGCAGAGAATTTCACAACCAGTGACTTCACTATTGCTTTCTAAAATTCATATAACTCTTCATGTGCATTTTCCTTTTCCAAAGTAATCCTCCTCCTGGGACTCCATCATTCCCAGCACTAACAAAAACATCAACAGTACCACATTTGTGAGTAAGCTAGAGAAAAATATAAAAATTCATGCATGAATAAGGCTTGATGAACAGGGATTTCAATTCCAAGTTACTGGTTCACTCAAGGCAGTTTCAGTGTGTTGACATACACACACACACATTTTTTGCCAGCTTGCAAGAACACCTCAGCACCCCTGCCTCTCTTATAACTACCAGGAGTATTTTACCACTGTGAGTGTCCACCAACAACCAGAGGCTACAAACTTTCAGAAATGTAAGTGCCACAAGCAGAACAGAGCATAAATTGTGCCAAACACCACCTAGACTTAACATTTTCTTTAAATTCTATTGTACATGAAAACAATGTTAAAATTGCAATTTACTTACCTAAGTAAGTTCCTACCAAGATTGGCAAAGGAAAAGGAAAGAAAAGATTTAAGGTTAAAAAAGGGAAAGATTCAAGTAGCTCAGAATACAGCAGCTCAGCCCCATGCAACCAATAGAGATACACAGACTGGTTTGGCCGTAATGAAACACAGAAGTGATCACAGTTCTCTGTTGGACAGATAAAACCAAGACAACATCAAACACACAGCAACTCCAAATGAGAGATTTTGCAAAGAGCAGCTTTAATTTTGGATGGGTAAGTACTGGTCTGTACCCAGCTCCTTCCACCAAGCCCTGCACATCAACATCCCTGGATTTTGACAGCACTTCCTAAAATGCTTGGTCCAGCAGGTCACAGTCACTTGCTGCAACCACAGCCCCTCCCAGATGATGTGTCTGCTCATGCAAGGCTGCACCTCCTGCTACAAGCACCTCAAGAACCCTCTAACACTTTCTGAACAGTGGCATCCAACTGCAGAGAGCCAGCAGCTCTCCTTGGATAAGCATACTGAGAAGGGAGAGCTGCTCTCTGTCTCAGGCTTGACTCAATCAATACTGTCCACTCACATTCCAAAAACAGCATCGTGGTGGATTCTGCCTGCCTAAGGCAGACACCAAGTGCTTAAAAAAAGAGGAGACAAAACTATGCACCTCTCTGCTTTAGGATTTGCTGATCCAAGCTATCTAAACTAGAAAGCACTGAATTATTCACTGTTCTTAGCATTAGGAGTATTTTGCATCATATACAATATACATACATGTGTGTGTGCATGTATTAGATATATATATATATATATATATAAATGATATGTGTCACACATTCCACTCAATTACAAATTCAGGCTTTGTACTATCCAGGGCACTTGCAAATCTGCCCTTGCTCTGTTATACATTAATTTCCTCTCACATTAATTACACCTGCTCTCTACCACTGCCTGGGGATATGCACTCTCCTCTCAATCAACATTTGCATCTTACTCCATGCCACCACTACCAAACGAAATAGTTTTCACTAGCTGATCCACAGAGCATGATGCCCATCTGCTGATTTTATTTTCAGATCTTTCTTCACAACACCAAAAGAACCTAATCAGAATATCAAGGCTAAACTGAAGGCAAGTGAAAATTGTTTCACTTAGCATCTGAATAAAAAAATCCCATATGAAATCCTCAAAAATAATCATTACTTTAGGCAAATCTTAAAGGGAGAAGGTTGCACAGGCACATGGCTATTGGGGTCTCTAAAAAGCAGTTCAAGCAACTTGACATTCTTCCCAGCTGTGCTGCAGCTGGCACTGAACATTTGCCCTCTTGTCACTGGTCAGCATTACTGGGGTCTGGATTCCAACAGGTGAAGCCAGGCCTTTTCCCCAGCACCCCACCATTTATTAAAGGATTTGCCATTTACAGTAATTCCTGGATGGGCACATTTCCACTGGCTGGTCATCCCTCAGTTTTTAGAAGGACAGCTGGGGTCACTGGTGATAAAGGCAGAATTTTAATGCAACTTATGCATACAGGCACGTCCAGATTTTCTGCAAGTCTAAGTCAGAAAAAAACACACATATATATATGTATGTGTGTGTGTATCAAATATTGAGATAGTTTTGGTCCCCTACATAGCTGATGTTAGACAACTTCCCTATCTTTCCACCTTGACAGTTGCTTTTGTTCAAGAACAGTCCTTCCACTGCCATCCTCATCTCTTGATAACTGAGCTAAGGCCATGCCAGGCTGGTGAATGCTTCCACTTTTGGTTCATTCACTTTTCCCAAAAAGGATGTGAGAAACAATGAACCAGAACATGTTAAATTAGACTGACATTCCATTTGGGTTTAGAAATCCCCAGCAGCAGAAGCAAGGTATTCCAACAGTTAATTAACCTCACTCAAAAATCTGCAGCTTTTTTGCAGCCAAAGTCCCCAACTGTACCTTCTGGCTACTGCAGCTTGTTATTCCACTCCCAGCTAGACTGAAAGCCCCCTATTATTAGACTTCTGCTGTTCCTGTCAGCAGAGACAAGCATCTACAACTTCCACTTTGACAGAAGCAGTTTCCATTATACTGAGTGTTTTCCAGTCCCTTCCCTGTTTTCATGGCTCTTCTATAAACCCTCTCCAGTTTTCAGCATTCCATCCACCACCAGGTTATCAATGCAAGTTTGTTGCTGGGAAAAGCCTTCCCTTTATTGCAGCTACTCATTCATGTTCTCCCTCTTTCTGCCAATTTTAGGAGTGCATGTGATGACCCTGAAAAACAATTTTGATTAGATGAAAGCCAGCACGGTGTAAAAGAGAGGGGAGAAAAATAAAAATCCAACAATGCTGTCTCCCTTCCCCCAGCAGGAATTTGCATAGCCAAGTACCACACAGATCCCACACAATCAAGTAAACAGGTTCCTGCACACAAAACATCCTCTCTCTCTCTCTCCCCAGAGGAAGTTTCATGGCAAACACTGTCATTTGAGCTCCAGAACACTACTGAAAAAGCAATAAACTACTGATTTTTTAACATCTCACTCTATTTGACAGCTTATGAGACTCCATGTACTTTTCATGTTCCAAAAATAGGATTCTGTAGCAATTTGTCCATGCTAAGTTAATGCTGAAGGAGAGCTGGGAAGTGTACTCTATCCCTAATGATGCCTCCAACATGATTTAAAGAGGAGGAAAACAAAATAGATGAAAGAACTACAATCTTCTTGTAAAATAAAGTGGAAGCAGTGAGAACATGACATTAAGACTATTTTCCTGTTCTTGGAATTCAGGCACTGGTCAAAATTCAAAATGCCTGGCCAGATATATCATATTCAGAGCTTGAAGAAGTGTGGGTTTCAAGGGCTAAGCAGAGATGAGTCAGAAAAACTAAAGTTACAATTACTTAGCTGGAACTACAGTAGCAAGAGAAAAAAAAAAAAATAAACAAATAGACAGAATTCCAAAGGAAAAATGTGAACTGACTCCTTGAAGTTCATCAATTGTAGTGTATAAAAACGTACCTTAATGCTTTACACTATACAGACACAAGCTGCTACGTGGCTCTTTCCTGCAAATAAACCTCTTGATTATATTCTGCTTTACACCCTGGCCTTGAGGAAAGCCTTACAAAACCATCATGACATAATTTCATAAGTGTTCAGGCTTCCCCCTGTGTTTGGAGGTGATGGCCCAGCACCATGAGCCTTTCGTCACCAGCACAGAGACTTCAGCTAAAGCCCACCATAAAAGATGGCACTGTCCCCTGTCACAGACTTTGGCACAGTGACCTGTCCAAACCCTGAGATGTCTTCCAGGTGCCACCAATGCAGCACATCAGCAGGAAGCAGAAAAAGCCCTGGATAACAGATACAATTTGGCACTAGGTTAACATTTCTTTGGAAACTATTTAAACACAGGTGGACAAAGTGTCTTCCTGCACCTAAAGTTGCACAGAAAGAATTTCAGCCTCTCTGTGCAGACATCTTAACACCATCTTTTTTTTTTTTTTTTTTTTTTTTGCAGTACACACCCCTAAAGTGACCTAAACTAGTCAGTATGTCAAGAAGAGATGAGAAACATGAAAATAACACCCTCAATTTCCCATAATATCTAGGTAAATGCAGAATCTGACCAATTATAACAAGTCAGGCTTATTCTCAATATTTTTCTACTATTATAGGTCAACTATAACCCAAAAAAATCAATTATTCTGAATAGATGGGTTTATTTCAATCCTTTTATACTCACTCACTGGCTCCTAAATTGTGGCCACAAGGATTCATCACTCTCATTGCCATTCACCTCTTCTTCAGGGCAGTTCCAACTGGTGCCCTTCCTGCCAGCAGCCCCCCAGACTACTAAACCTGGATGACTCCATCCAAAACCAAGGAGAAGCCTCAGTGCCACAACCCCAGTCCTTCCATGGCACAAGAAACCAGTTGTATCCACACCCACAACCAGCAAGGTTTACCAGTTCACACACAAGGCAGCTGGGAACCAACACACAAACTGGCACCAGGACAGAAAGAGATCACCAAACTTCCACCATCTGCTTCCCTGTGCCCAGCAGATCTTGATCCAAGTTCTTTAAATGTTGTTTCCTTGCAGGTGGAACCCTTTCCTCTCAGTCCTGGCAAAGCTTCCAGCAACCCAGGCTCAGGAAAGATTACAGATGCAAAACTGCAGCGTGGCAAACATTTTCCATTCACGAATAAATCTCAGCCAACAGGTTCAAGCTGAACTGCTCACAAGAATATCCAGTTAACACTCACTAAACAGATTCTGGGAGTGAACTGGATTCTGCTACCTTGCAGTTACAGGAACAAGTACTCCAGCAAGTATTTCAGTGGCTGGCTGAGAACAGACCCAACAGGAAGAGCAGCAGGTGCTCAGGAAGATCCAGGCCCTGCACAGCTACACACACCTGCTTCAGAGAAACACAAACTCTGAGGAACAGGTACTTCCCCAAAAATCACCTTTGCAGATGGCTCCAGCAACAGTTCTAAGTGAATGGAGCACTAAAACAGGGATCCTCCATTTCCAGAAAATCATGTTGGGTTATCATCAGGTCCAGTGCTCTCTGCAGAGATAGCATTCCAGAGGGAAGGATCTGTTCTACCTCCTTCCTCTGGGCCACAACATCTCTGAGCTTCCCAGGTGTGCCATCTGCTGAGGAGGACATTCAGCAGGGAGCAGCAGCAGCCCATAAGCAGGTATTCACCAGGTGCTCTGGAAATTCTGTGAGTTACTCTGCACCTACATCCCTCATTACTGGACAAAGCCTCTGAGGAAGCCAAACTGACCAATGCAGCAGGGATTTGTTACTCTTCCCAAAAGACAAGTTACAAAGCACATAAAAACTCAGCAACAGGGTATCAAGGAATAAATTCCCAAGGAGAGCAAGACAGTAGCACAAACCCTGTCATCACTGCTGCATTCTCCACATACACTCATATTTGCATGCATGTAAATATGGGTAACAGCCATCCACTGTCTCAGCCACAAAACACAAGGATTATCATCAGGGCATGCAGTGCTGGCCAGTTCATGGCAACATGTAAGCTTTTGTGTCTGCCTGTTCACAGTGACATTTTGTGGTTGTCTGTCTCCTAAATATTCAAAATTGGTCTGTTCTGCTACATTTGGAGAAGTGACATCATATATACGTCACAGGAATGTATAGTATATATTCCTGCATGATCACAAATGAAAGATTCTGACATCTCTTCAGTACTCAGAACAGATTAATTTTTAATCAATGGAAATTTTGAAAATCATTTTCTACTGCCTGCAGAGAACGTGCAGACAGTCTCTAACCAGTGAGACTGTCCACTCTCACAGGAAAATACAGAGGGCTGAACTTGGGACTTGATGTAAATACTGTCTTCTACTTCTTTTGGTCCAAGCGAATTCAAAGCAGTTCAAGACATGTGAAACTTTGCTTTCTTAGAAGTCAAAAAGTGAAACAAGCCCTATTTTCAAACCAACCATCACAGCTTTCTGCAGTTTCACAGAACTGCTGGAAGACTGTTCTGTCAACTTGAGGAATTAGGAACCAATTCTCAACACAGGACTTCACGTCTTCAGTACAGTTGCACAACTTGTTGCCTGCATGTGAAAAGCCTGAAAGGTGAGCAGCAAAACCATGGCTGGAAGTGGTTACCCAAGGAACACTTAGACATCAACACAGAAGGTGCACACAGACTCATTAGCCACAAAGCACAGACAAGCCAGCAGATGAAACTAAAAATCACTCTCCTAGCATAAGCTGAGCGCAGCTTCAAGGTCTTACCCCTGCTAGGCATCAACAGGCGCTTCTTCATGTTGCCTGATAGAGCACAAGTGAACAGAAAAGAGAAAAACATCACATCAGCAACCTGAACAGCAGCAGTTTTAAAAGTTCTTAATGTTAAAACACAATCAGATATCATCAAATGTTTGTAATTATATAAGCTACTTATAAAGTTAAAATTAAAGGTAAAACTGAGAAAGACTCGCTCCCTCCCTGCTGGAGTCACCACTACACCAACTGTTCCTTTCCCCTGTTAAGGAGAGCTACCTTCTGTGTTCTTACTCCTGGTATGACCATTTCAACAGACCCTTTTCTCTCATCTGACAGAGGCTGCACTTTCTCTTCCCTGACACTCTCAAGCAAGAGCAGTTCTTCAGAACAGAGACCTGGAGTCCGCGCCGGGAACATCCTGCTTCTATCTCCCACTTCAAACACCTTTCCCTTGCCTCCTCTTCTTGAGGAGCTGAAGCCCAAGCACAGAGGTGGCCAGTAACAGGGCCAACAAGGGAAACCTCACTCAAAAAGGCTATCAGGGTGCTCTTCACACTACTAATTTAAAAACTGAAGGGAAGATTCTCCTTTGCTATCCCATTTGCAAGGCTGGCCAAGGCAGGCAGAGTTCCACTAGCACAGTGACTTTGTGTGCATGCACCTCCTAGGCAGTACACACCGTGTGCCTCACCCAAAAAAAGGAGAAATAGGACAGGTGGCTTTTACAAAAGTTAAAAATAACCTCCCTCAAGATTCAGAAATTCAGAATTTATATAAAGGACTATGAGTTTCGATAATCTCCTTGTATACCGAAAGGAACAGAAGAAAAAGCCTACAGACACAACATAAACTTTGTGGAAAAATATTTACCATCCATTCCATTGTGTTGTTCATAGCTTCTTTTTCCCAGGATAGTTGGGGACCCATTATTAATGACAGGTGTAAACTTAGCAGGAGTCAGATTGTTGAGAGAACTGGACAAGCTCTTTGCAGGATCTGGTTTTGGAGGACATGGATGAGACTCTGGTGGAAAACAGCAAAGTAGAATTTTTTTATTAGCAAATATACTGGAATTATAAATCTGAAAACAACCTGCAAACTTCCCAGGTTACCAAGTACACCTTTTCTTAATAGTTTGGAGATTTCTACTGATATAAAGCATTTCCATATATTTAGGAATTCACCACTACTAAAGACATGAAAGTCATTATCATACTATTACCCTAAAATAAGACTTGATAGCAAAAGCACTTTGTATCTATTTCTGTAACACTGT
The DNA here is from genome assembly GCF_028018845.1 of Melospiza georgiana. NCBI lineage: Eukaryota > Metazoa > Chordata > Aves > Passeriformes > Passerellidae > Melospiza > Melospiza georgiana. Next base: position 1,654,846 of record NC_080438.1, read on the forward strand.
TCTCCAATAATTTGGGGTGATTTTTGGGGTGCTGGATACTACAACCCAACTTTGGCCATGTTGGTCATGCAACACACCCCTAAACTCTGGGGAAATTACAACTCTGACAGTCTGCCAGAAATTTCTCCAACAGCAAAAAAAAAGTGAAGATTCAAAGACCCACTATAAAGAACACAACATCTGAATTCAAGCTTTGGGCCAAGGCAGACATCAAGCCCACTCTCTTCAACTTTGAGTTGAGAAAAGACTTTGAGAAAGTTACAAAACACAGCAAATGGGAACTTCAACTGAGTCCTCCCTCACAGGCCCAACAGCAGAATAAGATATAAATTCAATCCCACTAACACCACCAAAAAAACCTCCTTGCCAGTCCTCCCTCCATTGCCATCACTCTTTTCTCCCAGCTCAGTAATCCAGTGGAGACCCTGACACAGTGCAAAGAAAACTCAAAATCTGCTGCTACTTTGTGTACAATTATTAAAATAAGGATTTTGTCCAGCAGCATATTTCTCCCTTCATTTGCTCACTTTTGTTGCACTGCATGTTTCCAAAGGTTTCTCAATCCATGTACCCCATTAGTACACAGCAGAAGTACAACACCCAACAGAGAGCAGTAAATATTTAATACACCCTCAGCCTTACAAATCAACAAAAATGTTCAAAGAAACCTGAAATCAACTCCAATGCTGCTTATCTAAATGAAAAGGCAATCAACTTCCTTGCTAAGCTGGAAGCCTTCAAAGAGGAGACACTGTTGTTTGGCTGCCAGAACAACCTGAGGGATGTCTGCAGGGCAACAGGGAGCACTGGGGAAGAGCATTTGGCATTTGCCTGGAGTCAGCACTGCATGTTACACAGCATCACTCTGGATGCTTCCAGCAGCTCAAACTTACACCAAAGTTCTGCATGGGGCTACACAGTCCTGCCCCATAGATCAGCTCATGAGGCAAAAGTCCTCAAGAAAACTGTGATTAAAAAAATAATAAAAATCCCATCAAAACCCAGGAGGAAAGTGAAAAACAGAAGTATGATCCCTCTGTCTAGATTCAGCACAGAACAGCCATCAGCTGATTCACAAGCTGTGGGACACAGTGCTGTCCTAAACCCAAGAGGCTTCTTGGAGGACCCAACTGCACAAACTACCTCAGACAGCCCAAAACCAGAAGTGAATTATCAAATGTTCCCAAAACATGATGTTAGTGCCTCCACTAGCAGATGGTAACTTGTCTCCATATACATCAGAAGCCACAGCAAACACATCCCTCCCTTCACTTGAACAAGTTTTTGATACAGCTTTATGACCCCACAGTGGACTGCAGAGACACTGGCTCTGCCAGATAAAGCATGAAAAGTAAAAAGGACAAGGTAAAAAGAAGGGGTTTAGGTTTTCTTTTGTTTGTGAGGTGGGGTTTTTTGTGCCCTGTTTCTTGTTTGTTTGTTTGTTTTTAATCCAGAATGAGCAGCCAAATCTGGATCCAAGTGGATAATCCAAATGGTCAGCAGAGTATCTAGGAGGGTGTTTGCTGTGTTTGGGGGGTTTTGCACGTGATGGTTTGGTTGGTTTAATACCTAAATACCGGAGTACTGCTTCTAAAGGCTTTCGAACGACTTGCTTTAATAGCAATGGGTTTTCTGATGCCTCAGGTAAACGGGCTGTGCCTGTAAAACACAGAAAAATAATTAGAGGGTGAAGACATTTAGCTATTATAGCAAAACCAAGTGAGTAACTCCAGTGTCCCGAAAGAGCTTCGCCATTAAAAGGAATTTTACAGGTGGCAAGCAGATCCTGGCAACAGGACACAAACACAGAGTGCTCCATGTAATGGCAAACACAAATGTTTTAAAACAAACAACTCGTGAACTTTCAAAGTTATTTTGCCCAGCCTACCATCAGTTAGAAGGCTCTGCAAGCACACCTAGGTTTTATGAAAGCACTAGCTACGTGCAAGAGAGCATCTCAGCAAGCTGCAACTCAGAACTTTCCAGGACAGGAGTCTCCAAGGACTCCTTGGCAAGGAGGTCCCAGCTGCAGCTCACTCACATTCTGCTTTGATGGCTGCACTGTTGATAGGCAGATAGGGGTGTCTTGCAGCGTGCCAAGGGCGCAAGATATCTCGACATAAACGTCTGGCAATTCTGGTCAGTTTTGTTGTGTGCAGATAGAAAGCTTGTCGTGTCTTCATAGCAAACTTGGGACTGCCACTGTTCCGTACTGGCACACCATGAGGACTCTGAAGGGAAAGGAAAACAAAAATGGCTTCTGAAAAAAGTAATTACTAGAAAGTACAGCTGTTAAGAAGAGTAAATATTATATAAAATCACTTTCAACTACTGATTCTCAGACACAAGAACAGAAATGGTTTTACAGATTAAAATATTTTTAACACAGTATTCCCCATTTCCCAAGTCTTACCCCTAATATCTCAAAGGATAAAATGAAGGTAAATCTTTTCACTTTGCAGGGAAGCATTTATTCCTATGCTGTCACAAGCTTTAAGGCAGGGATCCAAAAGCCAGACATGAAGAAGTTACCTGCTGCTATCACATGATTTAGAGCTTACAGGCTCAACAGAAAGACTCTCCAGTTTTGGGTGCTCAGGGTTGCTCTGGAGGTACAATGCAAACTCTTACAACAAAGCATTTGTCAGAAGGAGGGCAAAATCAGAAAGAGCTGCATAACAAAAATATACACCAAAAACCTCATTTTCCAAAGCAAATGTATGGCATGCAGGAATGGTTTTGGTTCAAAGCTGCAAGAATTTCTTTTAATTCTTACTCGTAACAAATGTACTCACAGATAGATTCCATATTTATTGCATATAATAAAGAATACTACTGGAAGACATTTATCAGCTACTGAGAACCAAAGTAGTTATCTTCTTTATGAAAAGCAACTAAGTCAACCAATGAAATAATGCAAGCAGTACCTTATCTCAGACCAACCCATAGCTGGAAAAGAGGAAGAAATTTCAGTTTGGGGAGAAGGCTTTTCCTTCTATGACTATTTACATACTTTTAATTAACAAACAAGAGGTATAAGGCAGTTATCTCAGCAATTAGGAGGCTTCAGAGGGCAAAGAGAAGCCTGGATAGGATAAACGTTAAACAAAAGAAATGTAAAGGGAATGACAGCAAAGAATAGGAGAGAGGAAAGAAATTTTCCTGAAATAAAAGTTCAGTGTGTGCTATCCTTCTATCCATGTGATACAGTTACCTTCTCCAATCAGCTTAATGTCTAATGCTTCCAGATTAGACTACTACCAAATTAATAAAAAAATCTGAGAATTTTAGTTTTTGAATAAGAGAGAAAAAAATGAAACAAACAGCTCATACAATCCTAACTCAAATATATCCAAAAAAAAGGAGGACTATTAAAAAAATTAGGATTAGGTAGAAAAACAAGATAAATGAGCTCCAAAAAGTCACTAGCTATTTGGGGTATATCTAATTTTGAATATGCCTTGGGAGAGTAAATAGGTTTCAGGAAATAATTAATTCTTTTGGAGAGAAAAAAAACAGTGCTGTTCCCCCTACAGCAAAAATCATGGAAACCAAATACCAGAAACACTGGCTGGCAATTCAGTTTCTCCCATCTCCACTAAGTCATTTTAAGCATTTGAAGGCTGGTTTGCTAAACAAACGATGGGTTTCTTTCCCTCAGGGCAGTACTTGGCAACAAATTACTTCTAGCGAGGTTAATGCGCCAACTTCTGCTTGACACTGAAATACCAAACCCAAGGACAACAACGAGGGCTGCAGGCATTCTTTTGGTGGTTAAATATTTAAGAGCAGCGAGCAGGCAGTTAGGTGGCACGGCACTCAGCTTGCCAGGCAGAGGCAGCAGTGGATACCCACCAAATTATTGCGGTTTGGTCCAGGCCTCTCCCCATCTAAGCGCGTTGGCATTTTCAAGCCACCGTATTTCTTCCAGTAGGTCCAACAGGATGCACAGAGGCGACACTGCATGTTAGGGGGACCCCAAGAATACCACTGGTAAGACTGGGTGGCTAGAGATAACAAAGGTGGAAATTATATATATCCTTACACAGGATCACTTTTCAGATCTTATTCTCTTTAGAAGCAGCACAAAAGCAAACATCCCCCCCCACCCACACAGAGCAAAGTTCAAACAGACCTTGAAAATTGAGGATGGCTTCACTGCCATCACCACTGTTAAACATACTTGTGATTTCAGCAGAATTGATTACATTAATTAATCTGCATTCCTTTTTAAAAGCTAACAGAAAGAAACAATTATTAAGATGGGAAGATTTCCTGCCAATGGATGAGAAGGTTCTCTTTTTGCAAGAGAATTTCTGCACAACATGGGAAACAGCAAAGATTGCCTTCAGGAACTTCCCATATATTAATTTTACAACTGAAAAATGTAGAGAGCCTGTGACTTGACCTCTCATACTACATCATTCCAGCATCTCTACAGGCTCCCCATAAAGAAGCACAATCATGAGAACTCAGTGTAATATCAGGCAGCAGATCAAACACAGTGGGGTCACATAGTTTGAAAACTACTAAAAATGATGACAAAAATTGTCAAATTCACACACTAGTGATCTAAATATTCACTCAATAGTTACATGCAATTATGTAGAACATTTACTAGCTGCCCCTTTAGTACTTCATAATTCTATTTACAAATGTAACACTAGTAGTTAAAAAACAAAACAAACACTAAACAAAAACAATCTCAAAAACCTCCAAACTTTTAAATGCTGCAATATCCAGTTCTGCCCCCACCCCAGCACAAGACAGCTTTGATTTAACATTTCCATCTCAGCTGCCATTGTGGCACTTACTGTAACAGCTCTCACAGGCCCGTCCTGCTCCTGCGTTCTGTGCCTGGACTCCAGTGCCATTTACCACTCCTGGTTTGACATTATTTACATTGATCTGGTTGGGGTTTGGCTTGTTACTTAGGACACAAAGCAAAAAGAATGACAAGTGTTAATTGAAGCATGCAATTTTTTATTTGACTTTTGAAGGTATGGCCCAAAATGGTTGAAGACTGAAATTTCATTCAGTATGTGGCTTCCAGAACCAGCTGTAATTACCAGCAATCTGACTTTTATGAACACACTGTCTCTAATAATATTTAATTAATACTGATAATGAAAATAACTACAATGATAGTTGGATGTCATTTACAAGACTTCAAAACCTTTTAACAAACAATAAACCAGTCCAGGTAGACTTATACCTTACTCACTATCCCAGACATGTGAATCCAGGTAAAAACAGATCTCACAAGTCCTCAACATGAGAGATATTTTACTTAAATCTCCAAAAAGAAAGCTGGGGGCAGGAGCAGCAGGCAGAGAGAGGACAGTGTCTGCTTTAATCAGGGAAATACAACCCTGGACTGCAGTCACAAATATTTCCATGTTGTCTCACTGCAAGGGTTTGCATCATGTGGCCACAATTCCCACAAAAACACCCAACATACAACAACATCTGGGTCACCCAGCTCATCCCTATACCCTCTTCTAAAACGATGATTCTGGAAAGGCCAAGAGCTACGAGCTAAAGCAAAAGCTACTGGTGGGAGCTGAGAATGGAAGGCCAACAAAACCTTGGCATGGAGAGCAGTATGGAATAGCACAGAATCTGCAGAGGAAGAAGTGTCTGAGGGGGAAAATGAGGCCTTCAAAAAATTGGGCATGGGAGGGAAGGAGGAGGACAGAGTATTGCTGGGACAGGACTTCTGGAGAATGGAGGAAGGTGGAACAAGTTGTACATGAAGTTTCACATGAGGAGTTTATCAAACATGCAAGGACTCTGGAGTTCTGTTAGGGTTCACATTATAGAAGCAGCAAAGAGCAGACAGGCTTTGGAGCCAATTGCTGAACATGAGCCCCAACTGCAATGCTGGTTACATTCCTATCGTCTTCCCCTACCTGAAGACTGAAGGGAGTGGGCATATTCCTTTTATTTCCAACTAACAAACCCATTATTTGGAAGGAGAAATATCTTAAAATGGCTTTCTGCAACCTCCTTTTCTTACACATCATTTGCACACTGACACAGGAATCACAGTGATTGCAGTAACCCAGAATACTTGCTGTGTTTCACCCAGGCTAGAGCTACAAAAACAGCATTGTGGGAATAGAGCCAAATCAATTTCTTTCTAACGGGGCACCAGCATCAGGTTTCATGTTCTCAGCAATGGAGTTTCAACTGACATAATACTGAAGACAACTGGAAAGCTGATGCTGGCCCCACAAGCCAGAAAACATCCTTCTTCTCTGAAAATGTCCAATCAGACCCTGAGATACAGAGCTCAGTAAAGCTCCATTTTGACAGAGACAAAATAAGTTCTGCTGTGAATGAACTACAGGAACTACACACAGGTTCCATAAGGAGGGAAGAGTGTGTTTGTCCAGTACAGGAAAAACTTCTGAGAGTGTTCTCACTGTAAAATTCAGAGGCTTTTTGCAGCAGAGAAAGCTCAGGAGGCCAAATGGCACAAGTAGTTTGTTCTTATAGTGCACTGAGCAGCACATATGCAGCTCAAAAGCAGCAAAGGAGATTAAAAAAAGACATTTAGATGAATTCACAAGGCTGAATACTTTTTCATCTCCTTTTGCTTATTAATTTGCCCAGCTCCTGCAAAGATGAAAGTGTTTCAGGGTGCTTATCAGAAGGGCACCGAGTTCTGACCCCGCACATGGCAGGAGATCCCAGGGCAGTTTAACAAAGGGGCAGTTGAAAGAGGGAACATTCACGCTCCTCTGCTCTGGGATGTCACTATAGTAACCTGCTGCAAAAGAACTTCTGCCAATGATTCACCAGCAAACTCCATGTGCAAACATTGCCCCAATGCTGCAAAACAAACAGCCCTCCCAGACACACTGCTACAGGCAGCGCTGCTCCACAGAGCAAGAGACTGAAGTAAAGAAAACCAAGGCCTTATGCTTCAACATCAGGCCTGTTGCTTCCCTTCTACACCTTGGATTTATTCCCCAAAAATATAGCAAAATAGTCTGACATCCATCAGCAAAGCCCAACAAAGCACATCCAAAGAACTGGGACTAGAAAGGAGGATCATGGCCTGACTCCATTATCCTCTCTAAAACCATTCACAAGCCTGTATTAAAATACAAGTGGAAAGCGTGCACTGGTGCAAGCTGATCACCAAACCACACTGATCAGAAGGACTAACATGCTGTAGTTGAGGTAAACTCCAGGATTCTGCAGCACTACAAGTAGTGAAGCTGCAGCAAGCACCAGAGAGTGTCCTGCTCCAAAGCTACGGTCAAGTTTCTGAGTGGCAGTAACAGTAAATTTCAGGCAGATAATGTTTTCATCATATGAGAAGCAAAAAGCTCTTAATTGTTGATGATATGTTAATTAAACTTGTTTGATATCACCAAAGCTGCCACAGCTATTAGCAAGAGAATCAGATGAGTAACCGGATGAATCATTAAGCAATTAATGAAGCTGAAGCTAAAGATGCAAATAAGGTAGTGAGAATACTGATGGTATGGCAAACTGTCATTTCCAGTTCTTGTTTCAGGAATGGAAGTCTCCTAAAGGGGTTTCAGTTATGAAGGAGCAGTCAGTTCTGCTGGAACAGGGACCATGAAGTGCAGATTTCTGGGCTGTACTCTTCAGCTCAGTCCCAAGGGAAGAGATGGAGGCAATAAAGCACATGCAGAGAGAAGCCTGTCAACAGAGACTGAGACCCCTGCACAAAAAAACCCAACTGCAGATAATCCTGATCCCCACAGAAGGCTGATAGCCCTTCAGTAGATAAGCAGACAGCATTTGGCCCACAGCACAGTGATAAAATTTTTGTTGTTAGAAATAATTATAACTTAATACCATCCTGTGAATATTTCCTGTTATTGAAGAACCCATTTGTGCCGGATGCAACAAAACAGGTTAGTAATAAAGCCTTAGAAATAAAAACAATTTTAAATCCCTTTTTAAGGCACATTTGTGCCATTCACCTCTAAGCACCTAATGGAAGTGTCTGGATCCAGGCAACAGAGGTGAGCTTTTCTCATGGCTCTCCAACCTCCTGTAAACACCCACTTCTAAGAGCAGGTCTAATGGCCATTAAACAATGATTTCTGAATAGGGGCAGCTTTCTCCAACAAAGTGTTGGGGATTGCCATTTTAACTAGCACAGTACAGAGGGAAGAGCAACATTACACCTTTTAAGTTTTCCATGTTGCCATGGACCTCTGCACAATGAAACAGGGAAGAAAAACGATCTTGCTCCTCAAGCAGAGGACAACCAAGAAACAGACAAAGGAATTATCTTCAGCTTGTTAGGCAGTTGCCCCTTGTAGTGAACCAAAGCTTTGACCTATTCCTCCAGTTTCCCTATTGGATTCACAAAAGGGGCACAGTAGGGAGAACAGTTATTTCCCTGCTTCACAGCCTTTGAGATGCTGCATTTGCAGCTTGTCAATGTGCTTTGAGATTCTCAGATAAAATGCTGTAAATAGAATGTATTCATTAACACATACAGATGTAGAGTTAAAAGTTACATTTTGGAGACTGAAAATCGTGTGCAGCAGTTCAGTCTTCCCTTTCTGTTCTTACCCCTTCTGGTATCACTTAGATCAAAGCAAATGAGGGAAAAGCCACACAAAACTGGATGTCTCAGTCTTCACAACTGCAGATGTCCTAATCCCAAAAAGCACAAGCTACATAATCAGATCTTCATCAAAAAGAAGATGGTGCCTATGATGCCTGTAAGATTAGTAAAACCAGAGTACAGCTTCCACAACAACCTGAAGAGTATGTCTGGGTACACACAAGAAGGAGAAAGAGTCTGAGACTACACCTGCATGAAGGTCTTCCAAGCACTGCACTCACTTTGGAGGATGGCAGGACGAGGATGTGAGAATGTGGAATCTCTTTGTGTGTTCAGACTTCTGTTGCTGCTTCACACTGACACAGACAGTGCTACAGAAAACAACTGAAACATTTGTTTTTCAGTATTTTCTGAGTTTAACTGATTTTACACTTTTTCCTTTCACCAGGAAAGCACATCAGTGCTTTTCAGTCAAAGAGTTTCATTGCAAAGCCATATTTATAGACATCAGGTTCTGTCGAGTCAACTACAAATGTCTGCCCCAAAATCAGGGTTATTCTTGGAAAAGGTACAGAAATGCTTATTCATTCTGAGTCAGAAGAGTTTTTCTAAGACTTTGGTGTAGGGCTTGATAACCTCACATCAATTACCTGTATGACCCTCCATGCTTCAGTTACCTGCATCAAAAAATTTGGGGCACAGTTTCAAGTTAAAAGATATCAACTCTAAAGCTTTACACAGAGCTGCTATTTGTCACTGTGTAACATGTACATGACCTTTGAAGACAGCTTCTATTCTTTTTCTTATTATCTTCCTCCTCTCTGCTAGATTTTCCTATTTACCATCAGAGAAACAAACCAGAGCCCTATCAATGGAAGACAGCCAGAGGAAAAAAAAGGTAAAATTGTTTGAGCATGATATCCTCCAGGGTCTCTCACTGCCAACAATTTTACACCAGTTACTGTTAAAATGGGTTTCAATCAGGTGATACACTTCTGCATAGGTCTTGTGACAGCCTACATCAAGTAATTTATTTTTGAGGTGACAAGTGGATCATTATGGCTCAAGCCTAGAAACAGGAATGGGCTCAGTAACATGATAAGGACAAATCAATAACATTGATATTTAGATCCCTACACCATGCATTGCTATTACAAGCCAAGAATATAATCTCCTTCTAGGTCACAAGATAATGTAGATGTCATACAGTCTCTATATGCCAGCCCTTGTACTCAAGCTTGTGTAGAAGTAATCCAAAAAGCTTCGAAATATTTAATTGTTGCCACCTTTAGAGGTGTTAATAGAAAGAACACAGAAGAAGCATTCATGTGAGATTAAGTAAGTCAGTCATGTAATTGCTGCTTTCCCCGATACACATGAAAGGATATTGAAGGAGGAGGAAAATGTATCCCCTATTTTATGAACTAAATAATATGCAAGTTCAGGTACAACACTGATAAAATGAACTGTGACTGGAAATCACAGCCAGAGACAGAAGAGCAGCCATGTGGGCAGAGCCAGGTCTCTTCCTGGAGCAGGGAGCTAAGCTGCTGATTTGATTATGTGTTCTCTAGGTAGGAAAAAGAATTACCTGGCTGAGGGATAAGATGCCACTCCAGGCAGCCATTATCAAATGAGCACCACAACCTTCCAAACACAAAGCCCTCCCTCCACACATTCTAATCCAAGAGAACAGCAGGACTGCCAGGCTCTCTCATCTGCAATATCCTTCTGCATCTGCAGTCTAAATTATACTGCCTTTTGCTTTATGAGCTTATCACATTGTGAATTCATGCTTAATTTGATGTCCAGTGTCCCCCTGCAGAGTAACACCATCCACAAAAAGCAATACTGTTGAAAAATGGTGTGACAAGAAATCCATTTGGCTTCACTCTGAATATTACACCTCACTTTTAGTAAATTCACCTGAGAGGTATTGACATATGATCATGGATCCTCTATTTTCAGAAGAAATAAGGGGCTGTCTTGCAAGCTAAATATATAAAATTTAGTTTTATCTAAAGTAACAGAACAGATGGTAGAAGTTCATAAATATTTAAAAGGAGACAGCATAAAAGAGCAAAGAAGTTATTGGGGATAATACACAGGGGAGCATATCTGGGAGTGAAAGTTGAAAAGTGAAAGGAAAGGGTAGACTGGAAGTTCTGCATTCTAACTAGTACTGACTTGGTGATGCAGATGAAATCCAGGAGAAGACAAACTAAAAATTTTGTTTTAAAACATATGTACACCTATAAATAATTACACATTTTTTTTAATATATAATGATATATAGCAAACATGCATTGGTGATCCACTGCTGAGAAAAATTAAGAAAAACAGATAATTATTAAGCAGTTAATTAGCTACCCTTTTGTTCACAACCATGCTGACCTGCCAGCAAGTCCCCAACTCCCAGTCCATACAAAAATAAAAATTAGAAGATAAGTAATAGTCACTTCAGGATGGGAACATTGCAGAGAATGCAGGAAGTGAGCAACACTTAGCACAACATCCTAACCAGAAAATAATAATATTGGTAGGACATGGAAAATGCTACACCAATCCCTCTACAATGAGATAAAAAACAAAACAAGGGATACTTACTAGTTGGGTATATACACTTGTTTTAGCTTGCTTTCTGCTTCTGCTGCTTTCAATCGTTTCTTTGAATAGAAAAAAGAAAATGGTTAAAATAAAAAGAAAATAAGAGCCATCTCAGCTGAGTCAAGTAGTAAACCTATAAAGACTTCAGCAGCTATTTACTGAGCAGCTACCATTAAATCTCTTTCCAACAAGAAAATGTTCACTGAAGACAACTGCGGGCATCACATAACTATGTAGCTTTTCAAAAAAATCAAATAGATGTCAAGCAAATATAAACAAGGACAAACTTTTCATTCCCATTCACTTCAAAGTAAATCCCTTTTTAAAAAAGTTTTTATTTCCCCTGCAGAAGAAAATCTGATATGTCACTGTCAATTCTCCATGATAACATTCACCAGTTGGACAAAAAGAGATACAGCAATACAACCTCTCCATCACAGTTCCCCAACAGCTGCACAATTCAAAGTTTCAAGTAAGACTTTTGTGTTGATACCCCTAAATTTCTGAAGGCTCAGTGACACAGGATATTTTTTTCTTTTGACATTAGTAAGTTCAATAACTCCTTTTATACTCATACCTCCACTATTTAAGCAATAAGAGAGACACTGTGAGATTCAAGTTTTCTCTTTATTACATTTGCTAAATAAATTTAGGGTGAATCTCTGGAGGTGTCTAGTTCAAGCTCTGCTCAAAGCTGATACCAGCTGTCTGCACAAAGCTGTGACACCGTTCTCCAGACACACCAGCAGTATGGGAATATTCCAGACAAACAGGCTGGCTTAACATTTGCTATGCAGCAGCCTCAAGGCACAGTCTAGGAAAATAATTGTAAAGCTCAAGTCAGTATCTCCAGAGAAGCAGGAAGCATCAGAAAACATCATAAAATTGAAGAGTGTGTCACTGAGGAGCTGGACAAACATAAAAATTGTTTTTACAGAGACAACACAGACACGCAGAAACAACAAAGTAAATGTTTCCTGTAAGCATAAAGCTTTTATTAGGACAGTTTTAAGCAACCATTTTCCATAGGACACACTGGCAGTTCCTCACCAAAGCTCTCTGGACTACTGAAGAACTCCCCTCTTCCCTTTTCCTGCAAATAACAGTCACCCTACCTTAGAAACCAAAGTGAAGTTGTCAGACAAGAGAGCAAGGAATGAGAAAACAGAACCTCTGAAAATCATCCTAAGGCAATGGCCATACCTACAGAGAGCTGCACTCCTGGCTGACTCCTTTCTGCTGCCATGGGCCACTTTCCCTGATTGCCTCTGGTAAACTCCACCTAGGACAAGAACTGCTGCCTGAAAACTGGCCTCCAGAGAGCCCAAACAAAGACCTGCTGGAGACAATCCTTATCAATCCCACAGATGGGCAGGAATCAATAACACACATCTTGCTGCCAGTGATGGAACTGAAGAGGCTCTCCTGAATATGAACTGCAGGTTCAAACAATGTTTTCAAGACACCGTAACTGAGCATCCTGATGTAAGAAACAAAACACCCCAAGAGGGGCCCCAAGAAATGCTGTCAACCATGGTTCTCCAAACAGCACCAGAAATCCTCCTCTACCTTACAGAGACACTACACAAAAAAATGATCCTTTTAACAAAATGCATGCTCAGATGCCCCTCAGCTCAGGAACTGGAGCCTGCTCCACACACAGCCTCAGCTGAAAAAGAGGATTTCATGCTCCAGGCACAGACTGCCACAGGCACCTGCATCAGCAGATGAACAGCTCCAGAGCTCATAGTCCCCCCAGGAAATACATGGAAATCTAACACCAGACACTGCCAAGCAGCTTAAAACACTGCTTGATGACCAGTACCAGAATCCAATTTCCTGGAGACTGGAAATTCAGGAAACTTACACCGGTAGAGGACTGTAGTGCTTTTGAAGTTTCTAGTTTGTGAGAGGAAAAAAGTGCAGTTTTCTTGACAACATCTCCCAAGGGGACTGTCTGGCATCACTATGTTATGACAGTTTTGGAAATGTATGAATGCAAGAGCTTCATCCAAGCACAAAACATTACCAGTAAGTACAATACTCTCCTGTGCACAACATGAAGCCACTTGCCTTGGGGATGTGGCTGCTTTAGGGTATTTTGTTCAACAGGTGATGGATGTTAACCTCACCTCACAGGTTTCCTTTGTGACTGATGACCATGGAGCAAGCCCTGAGCTAAGAAGTGCCCAAAGTCACCTGGACCTCATAACATCCTCCTCTCCTCCTGCTGCCTGGGGAGCAGCACAGCACACAACAAAGGGCAACACACCCCTATGACAAACAGCACAGCAGGAAAATGGAGGGTTTCCAGAAGGCACCACAATGCCCTGGGTAAGAAAAGGATCTGCACTAAGTACCTGTGGCTGAGGGCAATCAATACAGATATGATGGGTTTCCTATTTCCTGGCAGTGACTGATCCCAGAAGGTACAAAAGAAAGGTGCCTGAAATGTAGTTGTGCACAATTTCAGAATAATCCCTTCCCTGAGAGAGTGCTTTGCTAGGTCCTTTGCCAGTTATTAATTGATCTGTGCCTGAAGCATATTTATGCTATAAATTCTTAATACTGTCTGATGTAGTTATGAATGTCCTCACTCCCAAGAAAAACCCAGAACATCTGTAACTTTTTCTAATGTCTGGCCTAAAAAAAAATCTTTTTTAATTATTTATATACACAGATCTTAAGTATATCCTCTTATTTACCTCATCATATTTTCCCCATCTATAAAAGGAAGATACTACCAACATATCTATCCCACAGGGACCAAGGGATTAAAATCTAAGCACTGCACATTCAACTTGGTGCAAACATCTGTCTTTTATATATCCTCTCCCACATTTGCCATCCTACCCACTGAGCCTGAAAGAGTTTTATAATAGGTGACATATCAGAGCAAATGTTTGTGGTCATTTTCTAAAGAGTGAACACTTACAAAGAGGAAATAACAGCAGTAACCCAGGAACACTGTGGATACTTCAATATCCACAGCACAAGAGTGGGGTTGGTGGACAGCATGGGGATACCTAAGATATACTCAAATATTAAGTCTTTATTAGTTTGATAGGAAAGACAAATTACACCTTCTGGGTTCAGAGGAGAATTTTCACACTGTTTATTGTTTTTTCAAACCTCTGAGCATACAAGTGTTGAACACACAACGGAGGTCAGGGAGGTGGGACAGAAGAGGCAATTAGTGTGTGATGCATTTGGCAGAAATGCTCCCAGCTGCTTGTGCTCCAGCAACACATCTCAGAATGGATGGGTTGTACCTATGGTCTCTGACAGTTCTGGCAAGGAAGTGACCAAGTTCCATATTACCACAGGTTTAACAGGAGGTGTTTGGGGATAAAACATCCCACAAACGGGGAAAAACCTTTCATTTATGTTATTTCTACACTTCAGCACGCAGACCTTTATGAAGGCTGGTACATTAAGACATCACTCACAGCTCTGGGCTAGGTACAAAGCAGGCTTACATCCCATCCCTTCAGAAAGATGTTTTCTATCTGCATCAAGACTGACCCAGAGATCTCAACTTTGTGGAGTCAAATGGAAGGGCATTTCCACTTTCCCCAGTGGGTTCTCACCATGCAGACCTTAAAACCAGCTTCCACTGTCTATTCCTCCTTTACTTCTCTAATGCCACTTCCACATAAAAAATAGAACAGTAGAAATTGATAGTATTTGATCTTCCCCTTGAAGTTATCTGCTTCTCAGAAACAAATAAAAATGGAAAAAATAAATTAAAGCCTTGAACTCTCAGAAAGAATGTGACCAATTCAGACAGTTATTTGCCACTGCCATGTCCCAAGCTTGTCTCAACCTATGAAAAATTTAATGTTTTAAAGTTTTCAGGACTTCCTCTAATGATAAGCACAATAGTAGAAGCATTTAGTCTTTTAAAAAATCACCCTGGAATTCACAACTACGCAAGAGCTCAACCTTTAACTGAATGAAAATGTAGGCACAGCCAAACACCACATCAACCCTCAGAGCTCTCAAATCACTGGGAGAAGTCAACAAACAGCTGTCAACCAGTCAAAGCCATTTCAAACCTTCCTTAATCAGAAGCAGACACTCCTGTGTACTGACACAGAAAGTCTGTCCCAGGAAAAGAACACGTTCAAAGGAGACCCAGGATAGTGAATTTGGAATGCACCACCCTCATTTTGCTCATGACAGCTCTGCAAGGCTGTTATTGACAGGACAGCTCTTGGGATCACTGTGGACAGGCATTCAGGAGCCTGCACTAAAACACCAATCCTGTGTTGACATTGTAGCAGAATCAGTCCTAGCAGTTCTGTTCTTGGGGTCAGTCCTTCTCGAGATGACTGAGCTCCTACTTATGCTGGCAATCTTCAAAAGGTTATCTTCAAATAAAAATTACTGGGTAAGAGATCCAAGTGCACGCTCCAAAAGAAGCCAATTGGCACACATCTCCATCTCAGTGTCCTACTCACAAGACAAGGCAGTGCTGCACTGAGCCTGCTGATCTCAGGTACACCAACAGGAGTACAAGTTAGTGTTCAGCTCTCAGAATGGGCCTTCTGTCAAAGGAACTCAAAATGTCCCTTCCTCCATGGCAAGAAACAGAGAGACTGTGATTCAGTACTATGGCAGTGTTTTCTCATGCCAAGAAAACATCAAGGGAAACAGAAATCCAGAAGGATGCAAACAGCTCCCAACTAACTCTTGCCTCTTCAACCAAGCAAGCAATTGGTTGGTGACACAAATCTTCATTGCTATGTTTTCTAACTCACAGAAATAGACAATTTAAATGCACTTTTAATGTTCATTCAACCAAAGATTTTACAAGAATAAGCAAGTTATTAATACTTTTATTAAACCCTGTAACATACAGATTTGCAATACAATTTAATCATGTTCTTGGAAAGAGGGAAGTGGAAGTGCAAAAACTCGAGGTACACACTTTGCATATCCCTACTTGGGATACTTTCTATATCTTATATACAAAAATGCTGTCAGCCTCAGAAACATTTTGTGGTATTAGACCAAGGGAAGAGTCTGCCTAGAACAAACACTGTGAAGAAACAGATGGAAAAAATGGCAACAGATGTACTTTGTCAAAGACACTGCACTCATCAAGTAAAACACAAATTATTATTACATCAAGTAATACACCATTATTTGAACTACAACTTCCTATGCTTTCTCTTTGTGGTTACATATAGATAGATCTCTCAAGCTTTTTATAAATGTTTCATGGTATTATTTGCTTGTACAAGCTGGGAATTTGAGATGAGGTCTTCAACTCAGTTCAGACCTAATTGATGTGGTATCTCTGCACTGCAGGTTCTACCTGTTCAGCTTATACTGTCCCCTAAGAGCAGAGCCTCTAATTGGAAGTTTTCCCCAAATCCTACACCCTGGTGAACTCCTGGGCAGTACATGTAAGGTGCAGCATAACCACAAGAGAAAACCCAGTGCCCAGGAACAGAACAAACCAGTATAAGAAACTTTAGGCTTAAGGTGTTCTTTAACTGCTGCAAGAGCAAATAATTAAAGTCTTCACATAATTATCCCCTCTGCAATTTTGCCTATGTAAAAATGAACTTTAGGAAAATGGAGAAAACAATGGGGAAGGAAAAACCATGAGCATTATTCTTCCCAACCATGCCAGCTTCCATCACCATCTCGTGTTTCTACCATCCACTTTCTAACTGGAATGAAAAGTTTCAGTCAGAGAATGAACTTGGGGAAACAGTGGAATGAGGATGCCACTAATACTTTTATTAAAAGTGAAATATAATTGAAGCAAAAAAGAGTTCTCATTTGTCACGAGGGGACCTCTAATTTCAACAGTGCCCCAGCCAGAAAGAAAATGGTAAAAATCACATTACAGCACATGGCAAACACTGGTCAATGCCTCAGGCACCTAGTCTTTACCCCAGGTTGAACTTCCAAAGAAACAAGTTAAGGCAGGACATTGTCACAATTCCACTTTTTCTAATACCTCAACTAGATGCTTCATCTTAGGACTGGTAATTATAATGAAAAACCCATTCTAAATTTCTTCCATCTTTTACTCAGTTTTCCTGTCAAATATTGTGAGTAGTTTTCAGCAACTGATACTCTGCAAGAATTTGCATGCTGCTTGCATTGTGCTTGCTTTATGTCAGGGACCAGCCTTTGTATTTAAACAAGCAGAGATAAAAATGATGGTAAACACTACTCAAAAGTTGCTTCTCAAGTAGAACAAGCCTGGGAATTCGAGGCAGTGACACTTCCCAGGTAAACACTTGACTCACAGAGCTAACATGGGGCAGCCTCGTGCATCTGCCACCCAAATCATGGGCAGCAGGGCTGGGGAACCAGGGTGGGGCCTCCTGCACAGCCACTGCCCCTCCAAGAAGTCACTGAAGGGAACCTTGAACTCCACAGTCAAACAGCAACTGCCCCGCCTTCCCTCCTCTGCTGAATTCCAAACCAGACATCAGAAAGCTCTGAGAAAACAGGGTAGCAGCAAACGTGAGAAGAATGCACTCTTGCCAACGCTGTTTGTATCCAGAAGGGCTGATGAGTTTAGGGACAAGAGATTGCTCTGATCATAACTCATAACTCACCTGTTGGAAAGGCTGAACCCCGAGAGGGAGAACAGAGAAACAAGGCTTGGATTCACAGGCAAGGAAAACAATTTCTGTTAGAATGAAGGAGGTGGTTTTGACTCTCTTACCTGCTGAACATATCTGTCTGTAGTTTTCCACATATAGTAATATTCTATAATGCTTGTTAAGGACTTCCATGGGAGCTGGGGAAACAAAGGAAAAACAGCATTTATTGAAGGGAGCTGGCACACAGTCTCACTGAAATTCACAGGATTCTTCTGACTGATGGTTGCAGCAGTCTTGCAACTACTAGCCCTCCTCAAAAAAAAAGCCAGTCTGAATCTACAAAGGGGATTAGATGCACATGGGACCCATGTTAAATTAAATGCCCTTTCAAAATACTCTGAGCTTTCAGTGTACAAGTGGAACAGGCTGCAGGTCAATCTTCATGCTGCACTGGCTGACAGCAAACCATTCCAGAGAGGCACAATGTGGAAGGAGTCCCACAGCTCAGACTCTGCTTCAGCAGCAGTTAAGGCAAGAGTCACAACTACAGCATCACAGTTCTGATAAGTTTGGCTTCAATGGAGCTGGCCCATTAAAAAAAAAAAAACAAAAAAAAAAACAAACCAAAACAAACTGCTAACAGAACTGTGCCCTGCCAGCTCTGTTCTCTGTGTGAGAAGCATGAGGATTTCAGCAGGACCACAGAGTGTGCTGCTGTTTCCAAGTCCCTCTAATAGATTAGAGCACAGGACAAACAACACTGAAACTACTTGTTTTGTTCCAGAGCATCTGAACAATGACACAGTGAAACTTGGCTCTTCTTACAGGGCTCCATTCAATCTGCAGGCTGAGCACCTAGGGTGGTGCTTTGGCCAAACTACAGAACACTTCCCTTGCATGCCCAGGATTTCTTTTGAAAACTTTCAAAAGGCCCTTTCTGAAACCATACTGTAAAGGTGACTACATTTTCATGTTTCAGAAGGCCAAATACTTATCTTCCTTTAAACACAAATTACTCTAGAGCAGCTTGGCTGTCACAACAGTTTCCTACATCCTCCCTCGGCTGTAGTGGAACAGATGATCCTAAATTAATCTTTCTACAGGAAAAACTATCATCATCTGTGGTTTGAAATTCTGACTGTACACCAGGCTGTCACTAGTATGAGGTCTGCCTTTCCCCACTTTACAGCAAGACACACTCCAGTTCAAAGCCCCCTTGCTCACACAATGAAGAACACAGTTTAGACAAGCTGCAAGCCAGCTCTGCCACCAGTCACCACAGGGGCACCTTTTTATATACTTACAAAATCTTGCTGAATGTCAGTGAAATCTTTTCCATATTTTTCTAGTGCTTCCTCAAAGAGGTTTGCCTCTGAAGCAGACCACTCCTCCATCTCATCTCTGCACAGGACTGGCCCACCTTGTGGCACAAGTGCAGAGATTGCCTTGGAAATGTCATAGACATTTTTGTGCAAAGTGTCCATAGCATGGAACTAGGGGGTTGGAAAGGAGAAAGAAACATAAGGACAAGTATCTGGGGGGGAAAAATGTTCAACAGTGAAACAGCAATGACAAATTCTGCACTGAGATGGGAAGGTGTGGTATTCTGTATTTAAGGAAAAGTCAGTAAAAGCTGGTTGCCACCTCACACTGACTGTAGCTGTCAGTGCACAAACCTAACATTCATTAACAGTGAGGTTTGTGGAGCACAAGTTCTTGTGTATCAATTATTCCTATCAGCTCCTCACCAGCAGCACCACTGCAGCACTGCTGGTGAGAAGAAGCACAGGATAGATCCACTCCCCCCAGGACTGAGCCACCATCCCCAGATGGGGCATGGAGATAAGAGGTCCAAGGGAGTTTCCTCACACACGTAGCCATGCATGTTCTTTGTCAAATAATCCACAAAAATTTCATATATGAAAAACAAGAGCAGCAACACATGTACACATCCCCCCCCTTAAGGGCAGAAACCTCAACAAAGATTCAAGTTAAGTCACACATCACAGCTGAATAGGAAAAAAGAATGACTCTCAGGGGCAATTACTCCTCAGAAAGCTGAGCTATGGCTGTCTGCAACTTGTGATTTATAAGGGCTGAGAACATGCTGAGAGGGAGGAATTGCTATTAGTAAATGAAAGCTTGGCTTTATTTCCACGTTTCTGCAGTTTTAATCAGGATGTTATTTGCCTTTCATCATACCAGTTTTGTGTATGTGCATAATTAACCTACACTGTTCTAGACTGGCATTTGTTCTATGTATAAGTTTACATTACTCCAGTAATGAGGTGAGGCTTTCATAACAGTTCTCTGGAGACTTCAGATATTTTATTCAAATTTTCATTCAACTTTCTGCAGCATGAAAGTTCAAGTTTTTTCCCTTACCTCGATCTACTCAGCAATATTTATGATTATGAAATGTTAACAATATCACTACTCCTCAGGTACTCTCAACTGGCAGTCAAAGAGAACAGTATCAACTGACATCTCTTATCTGACCACAAGCTTTTCCCCCAGACATCCTTGGTCAATCTCACCCAAGGATGCCAGTGACAATCTGGTGTTGGGGAAGTGATGAAGAATGGCATTCTGGCATTGTAACACTACAGACAGGCAGACAATAATTTGTGTTCTTCTCCAGAGAGCTACTGAGCCCGTGCAAGGGATGAGCTGTCAAGCATGTCATCAGACTATTTTAATAAAACTAAGCAAAAAAAAAAAAAATTGCCTCATAGTATTATCTGTGATGGATCATAAGAGGCACAAGGCCAGAAGAAGTTACTTCATCTGTAACTAAAGGATTCCTTTTCAAAAGCAGGGTCTGCTTCACAGCAAGCCACAACTACAATCCATCTGTCCCTTCCTCTTTGCCAACTGTTAATGCTGAGGTGAATATTTTGCATCTCTCACAAACTTAAGGTCCCCTAAAGAAAATCTTACCAGTGTGATGTCCCTGGAGGCTGCTGCAGCACTCATGTGCAAACTTGGCTGTCTGACAGAACTACTGCAATCCAGGGCTCGGGCAAAAGTACCAACAGACCTGAAAGGAATTAAACACAGCGTTAACTTCGCGTGCAAAACCAGCATAAATATAAACACCCCGACAACACCTTCTGAGATAAGAGACTCCATTTCCCAGTTACAAGATTACATGGCTCATTCTGAGCCACAGACCATTCTCTCCAAATGTGGTTTGTTATTGTGAGCACTTTACTTAGCTCCTATGATTGAAGAGGCTTAGGCATGGCAGAGGAAACAGAGGAAGAATCAGGGGTCACCAATGGGGAGTTTTGAGCTACTCTCTTATCCCTTATCTCCCAACAGAATTGAGCTGCAACAGGAACAGAGCACAAGCAAGCTTTATGAATGACAATAATTTCCTTCACAATGACAAAGAGCAGTGCTGCACTGTCCAAAAGGTACAGAGACAGATGCCAAGAAAAGACACAAAAAATGCAGCAATGCATTTTTCTAAAAGTTTCAGAAAATTTGAAACAATATTATTTTACAACTTAACATTGTATTATATGTATTTCATAAAGCCTGCATAACACAGCAATTGTCAAATACTTCACAACTCATCATCTCTGCATCTGAAGCCACAAGCCCCATGCTCTTCACCTTATTCCTAAAGAAATTAGTTGGAGAAACCTGTAACAAGCATTGGTTCTCAAAATTCCTACTCCCCCTCTTGCTTGCTACACCACATGGGTGCAACACTTGTGCTGCTGCACAGTGAACTGGAGCTGAACTCCTCTGAGCAACAACAACAACAAAACAGGCAGGCTGGGTTTTCCCCCTGCACTCAGGTGACTTCCCCAAAGCAGCTGAGAGCACAGAGGAACAACATTGGTGCCAAGCAGTGCAGGAGTAGGAAAGGTAAATGTTTGACAAGCAGTTGTCATCAAACATCTAATTCTGGCCAAAACCCAAACAAGCCTCCCCCATCAGTGTCTGTGGTGACTCACACCTCACTCTCCTCCCAGTCACTATCCCTGCCCCACAACTCCCCCGAGCTCAGCTTCAGCTGAACTGATACTTCTGTATGTGTGAACTAATTATAAACTGGAACACTTTGCTGATTCTGAACAGAAGCAACTCCTGCACTCATCTTTGCAGTGATTCTCATTACAGCCTGCACCTTGCAGCAGCAAACCCAGTGGGCAGCACTGACTGCCACAAAGAGCCACTCAAACCAGCTCTGCCAGCAGAAGGTGGAAACGCCCATCACAGAGCAGCTCCACTGTCACTACAAACCAAACCACGTGAAAACCCAAGAGGGGGAAGGGGAAAAAAAGGCAGACAGAAGCAGGGTTCATCTATAAAAGTACCACCTAAAACACAGAGAATTTGGAGAGTGTTACTGTGTATTTTTTCCCTAAATTATTCAGTCATCAATTGCTATGAGAGCCTAAAATTTATTAGAGGCTTCTGTTTATAGAAATGGATACCAATGAATTAGCTTAAGAACCTTTTATAAAGGAAGAGCTGATCAACAAAGATTGCTTTGGGCTTAAATGAAAACATCAGTAGAGATTTGCAAGGTTTTATTTTATTATGCCTACCTCTTGGAATCTAGGCATTAGAAAATATCCTCAGCCCATCATAAGCATTTACCAGAATTCTTAGCAAACCATTAATGGATGTTAAAGTGTCACTGGCTTTGAAAAAAACAGTAAATGGACAGCGCAAAGAACTGCCAAGAATTTAATTCACAAAGTCTTCTGCATGCTGACTAAAGTATTCAAAAAACCCCACCAACTACAGGATCATTTTCACATGCAACTTGCTTTGCTTTTATGAAACCAAGTTGTAAACCTGAGGAGCTGTTCCTAAAATCATGCTATTCCCATGAAGGCACGTAAAATGTACCTCATCTTAAAATGGAGCAAGTGAATCAAGCAACCAGAACCAGCACTCATGCTCATACAACAAAAAAGAACACAAGAAAGTGCCTGGAAGAGTTACAAACACTTCTTCAAAGGAGAGGTGAAATACTCTTACCGTGCTACCACCAGGAACTGGTCTATCTGCTTGTCTACTAGTGGGTTAAAGGCTTCCCAAACTTTTGTTTCAAGTTTTGACTGATCTCTTCCATCATCCTCACCTGGTTGAAAAACAAATCAGAATTATTCAGTATGGCTCTTTTAAAATATGAGTACTTTCTAGATTCCTTTTTATCTCACAGTAATGTCACTGTTAGCCCATCTCAGTTACTCTGCCTAACAGGCCACTGTGAAAATTTCACTCACTTATTTGTAAGTGACAATTTCAGCTTGACAGACACAGCAACACAGCTCATCCAAATTGGGCAATCAGATTTTCACAAACTGGTGTCAGAGGATGTGTCATGGAAAACAGAGTGCATCTTTCTCCAAACGAGACAGTTTCTTTTCAGTCTCTTTCCCCAGCTCATCTGTCTTCCTCCTTTATCTTGCAGCAGTTCCAGGAAAACAGAGGAAAACAGACACACTCCAAGCTGCTCTGAGCAGGCAAAGAGTAGCTGGTTCAAGCCATCTCAGCTGCTTTCTAGGAGGGAAACCATGGCATCAGACACTCTTCATTTTCCTGAGTCTAAACAAGCCAGAATACCCTGGCAAAATACAGGAGCCACTGAGACTTTTTCTTTCTGCTTCCTTTAAAACATCTGGCAATTGTCCTTCTCTGAAGCCCCATGTTGGCCCACTGAGGGAACAGGATGCCTTTCAGATTAGTTCATCCTCACTTAGGAGACTGGCCCAGCTGTTGGATAAATACTGGTTCCATAGACAAATTAAACAAGAATCCTGACCCTTTTTTTTTGCCTGTCTTAACATGAGACTAACAGTGTCAGGAGAGCTTCTAAGCAAAGACAGAAGCACCTCTGCTTTCCACATCCTGGCCCATTCCAGACTGGATGTGGTCTTCCCAACACAGGTCACAACCCTCTCTCTCCTAGGAGCAGCTTATGGATAGACCTTGCCCTCTGCATTACACAGGGCTCAGGGAAGAACAATTAGATACCAACACTCCTCATCCCTCTCAGTTTTTCCACCCACTTTAGGATCTGTAGGGTATTGCAGAGACAAATCTAAAGTTAGTTACTATCTGATAAAGATTCCTGCTTCCTGCTACTTGTCCCTCATCCTCAGGCCCTCATGGCCCCACTGCTCCATGACACAGGCTGAAGTCTCAATGCATTGCTCCAGCCAGCAAATTCTTCCTCCTGCCTGTTCTGCAGGTGAGAACTCTAGGCTGGCAGCCAACACTGGCATGGGGAGAGGGCTCCAGGGAAAAGGCACCCAGCAGTAATGGGCAAATTGATGAGGGCAGACAGCATTTAATTGGCAGTAATTTGGGAGGGGCACTTATAGGGAAGTGAGGCTTGATTAAGAACACAAAAGGCTTTACAGATGTGATGGAAATTTGTGTTTCCCATGGAAATTCTGAAATCTCTTAATAAAAAGAGTGCAAGCTCCAAGAGAGCCCATTAATTCAATTTATTTCAACAACTTTTATGATTTGGATGAATGCCCATTTAAAGACCCATTTGCAAGAGAACTAATTGCCTTCAGTGGGCAACAGCCTCCCCAAAGGCAGCCACTGCTGCACACATGGCCTGGCAGTGGAAACCATCTCCCACACCTAGGCAGGCCTCACACAGAGAAATGGCCATGTTCAACATGAACTCTTGACAATTTAAATAAATTACAGAAATTACCCTCTTTTAGTAAGTCTGTTATATCTGCCTGGTATCTGTTTCCAACTCGAATCTCTCCTTTATCAGCAAGCAGGGTCTTTTGTTGAGGATCATACACTAGTGAATAAAAGAAGAAATCCTAAAAATAAAACAAGAGCAAAAAGGTAAACAGTGTTATTAGCTTTTACTCCCAGCTTTGCAACCATACTACCAAGTTTTTACAGTTTAAGTGTGGTTTCATTACATGTATATATAGATTTTAAAATTGGGTGAACAAAAAGTAAATAAATGGAGTTTTTAAACTGGTGGTTTAAGTGCTGCTACTTTCTTCTATATTACAAGTCTTAGCTCTCAACAGCAGCCTCTCTCTTAACATACAGCCTCTCAAATTGAAGTGAACAAAGCTCCTCTTGCACACGCAAGGCTCAGAAGGGCCAGGACACAATTTTAGTCACATCAGTTGTTTCAGAACACAAAATTGCCACATCCCATGCAATTCCCATATTCCAAACCAGGAGGATTAGACATCAGTGACCTATCCACACAGGAACACCAGCACATATTGAAGCATAACTTCAGAATGTTACAGCCAGACTAATGCAACCCCAGACAAACCCTGTGGCCTCGGCTGGGCTTGCTCTAATCTGTCAATGTCTCTCATGCTGCAAGGCCCAAAGCTGGACAAAAACCAACACAAGTGGTCTCAGAAGGGATGCAGAGAGGGGATGACCCCCTTCCCTCCATCTGCTGGCTACACTGCTGCTAACACAGACCAGGATGTGCTCAGCTTTCCCTGGCACAGGGATGTGCTGCTGACCAACTTCTTGCCTGCTACCATCTAAGCTTAAAGCAGCACATTTCTTTCTGCTCATTATTAGGAGAGGGGCAGCAGATTTGGCAGCAGCAGTAATTAGCTGCAGGTGGCAATCCACTAATTTGTTGCTTTTGTTCAAGGAGATGTGGAAAAGGCTAAAATAGCTGCTTGGCTTCCGCTACCTTGGTGTGTAAAATTAAAGCAAGAAGGAATTCCAGAATGAGAATGTTCTGCCAGGGCAGAGAAAGGAACCAGCCAAAAATTTTAACTACCTAAAACTGTACAGTTTAAGTAATTAAACTTTTCTGCATGGATAAGTACTGAGCTATAGCCATTGACCAGGTATGCTCCATCAAAGTATAGGGTGCAGCTCTGGGCAGGACTAAAGCTCTGGTAGGACATGGAACAACAGACCTTTTGTAACCTCTGTCCACAGCAAAATGTTCATCAGGAAGGAGAACTGTCTCAACAGAAACAGGATGTGCAGTATGCCATTTTCCATATCTCAGGTTTCTGGCTTATTTTTTCACTCCCCTTATTTCTCTGGCACTAGCAGGCACCCTGTTTAAATACATCTCATTTCATGCTCACCTCATTTTTCCCTTTCCCTATATTTGTATGTGTCAACAGCATGCAACAAAAATTAGGACAAAACCAGTGAGAGTTTCAAGCCCTGTTCAGCTTTATGAAGAGGTGGCAAAGGAAAAGAGAGTCTCCCAATCTGTCATGCACAGCCCCAGAAAAAGAAGAATTACTGCAAGTTTCCACAGTAACATGGCAAAAATTCTGGAAGACAACTGAACTTCAACTGGAAAGGTTGTCTGTAGTTGGGTTTAGGGTCAGAGGATTTGATTGCATCCTAAGCAAATGATACTTTTGAAAAAACTCCTACTCCCACAGACACCAGGGTCAAGTTACATCAACCTACGGGCAGAAGGCAGCTTCAGAGCATAAGAAAACTCATTTCTATCACATCTATGTAAAGAAATCTGGGTCTCCTGCTCCCTGACACACTCAAAGCTCGAGACATTGCAATAGTTTGAGAATGTATCACTGTGGAAATAAAATGTAGGGAAAGCTTTTGTCTCACAGGCTTCCAGGTTATAAATACAGTGTTTCATTTGTTCCAGCTCCAAAATATCTGACTGCAGGACAAAGTATATGCAGTGCAACATTAATGCTTTGAAGGCATGTTGCCCAGCAAACATACAACACACTGCAGAGTAACAACACAGTGAGCCCCAAAGAAGACCAATTCCACAGGCAATTTCATTAGTCTTTTTTGGCCAAGCAAAGTCATACATTGTGGAGGAGGTTTCTCCCATGATATTTGATTGTTAGACGCCCTATTGCTTTTCTTTTATTGGTTATCACTATAAATTTTGTCTACAAAATCTCAATTAGTTTCAGGTCACCCATTTATGTCTTGTCCATTTCTGTCTCAAATCAATCAGGTCGAACAAAAGAATGAAAATCCCCTGGTCTCTTCTCCCCATCCAGAGCCTCCTCAACAGAGGAGAGATGGAAGCCTGGGGGCCCAAGTGTGAATTCTACAGAGACTGCAACCCCTAGAGGTAATGCAACACCACTGCCATCTTCCCTCACAGACACTGAGATTCATTCCTGCAGACTGAGTGGCACTGCTGAAAACATGAATACACATCAGCTCAGTGCCAATGCAAACTAAGAAACAAACCAGATCCTCGTGTACTCTAAAGCATGTGTGAACTCCTGACCACCACTATGTGATGAGAGCAATTTTTCACAAGGGTTTCACAAGAGTGATGCTCACAACAAAGTAACACTGCTCTTCAAAATCCTCCACACTCATTTGTGCTGTCAAACTGTGTATGCGGGGTTTGCAGCAGTCCGAGAAGGGTTTTCTCTTTTCATTTCAGAGCCCAGGAAACGCCCAACACATTCAGAAAAAATTAACATGACCTGCCAAGAGTTAAAATTGAATCATGACTTTCTGCCTCTCCCAACTGCTAGAGAGACAGATCTGCTCAGAGCTCCCCTACCCAAGCCCCTAAGCTACCCATAGCTATGCCAAGAACCAAAGTCACCAAGAAACTGGAGAAAGAAAAGCCAAAGTACACCACAGAAATAATGGTTACTTCATTGCAGCTTGCAAACTTACTTTCATGTATTTGATATATTTTAACCAGAGAACATTTTATTTTTAGGGGGCTACCAAAAGGAACAGATATGCCAGACATCTGCTCAGCAGGCAAATTCACACAAGCCTCTGGATATAGCCAGGCAGAGCAGTAAAATAGATGTACATTCAAAACAGGTTCCTGCAGAATAGGGAAATCTAGTGCTTTTGCCATAATTGGCTATTATCTCCATGGGAATTAGGTGTCTATAGAAAACTCAGGTTCTCTAGTTGCCTTTTTTTCCCCTCTATTTCCTGCTATTCTTCACTTCTGCTACAAATTTTACAGGCACAGTGAAAGAGTCAGAGCTGGTCCCCTCCAGCCTGCTCTCCAAACATGCAAGGCAATCTTCCTGAGGAAGATGACAGAGAAAGGGTGGAGGAGGAGAACAGAGATAGCAAAAATGTCATTTTGCTTTGCTTACTACCTTCCTAAAAAATTCTGTCTGGATGTTTAACCTGCTTCAAGGCTGAAAGCCTACTTTTAATGGTCATAACATTTGGGAAATCAAATACCAGGTTCCCTAGAACTGCTTAGGCTTTATTGACAAAAGTCACGTTAGAAAAAAAGGAACTACCCTGAAACATTTTGAAAGCAAAGGTTGGATGAAGAACAGGAGGCATGGGGAAAGAAGAAACAGTTCAAAACAATACCACGAAGTGTTAGGAACCCATTGGGCAACAACTATCTCCTTTTCTTAATCTCTTTACCCTCCACCCAAGCATATTTGTGTTCCTGAGCTTTTAATTTCTTTACCATCTGTCCAAGTTAGTTTGCACCACAGCAAAATGCCATGCTAAGTGACAGGACACATTCAGGGAACTCTCTCATTCTGTGAAATCTCTAAGTGCCTGCTCAGTTCTAAAAATAACCCACATCACTCATCTCGCATTTTGAAAGTTCAAAAGAATGGGAAAGAAAATTATCTTTCTGTGCATACATCTGCAGCTGAGCATTGCATGATCAGAGGAAAGCATCTCTCTTCACTCTCAGCACACCTACCTGTAACACCAGTGATAATAAAAATATGTTGGGAGCAACTGAGAACAAACACTACTTAAGAGCTGGGTACTAAAAAATCTGAAATCATTTCAGTTTGATTAACTTGTGCTTTCAAACTGGCATATCCTGGGCTTCTAGCTGGTTACAAGCACTGCTGAATACCACGTCCCTTGTTTGATGCTCTGCCATTTGGCAGCCTGCAGCAGAGCTGACATTTTTTGGTTTCACATTCCAAAGAGAAACTCAACTATTTAATCCCTGTGCCTTGTTTAAAATTCTCTTAAACCAAAGTATCAGATTGAAACTAATCTGATGCTTAAATAAATACTGAAGAAAGCTACAAAAGCATTTAAAAAGAAAGTCCAGCTATGAGAGAGACTGCAGTATGCTCCTTGCAAAAAATGGCCTCTTTTCTCCTTTCTTAAAGGCCACTAACGGCCATCACCCTACTGGTTTTAATTACAAGATTTCCTCTCTTGCATAACATTTCAATGTTTTCAGATGCAAATTATTTGCTTGCAGATGTGTTCAAATAATAATATCCTGAAGTTCTTTGCTAATCTCCACAGTAAATCTCTCACAGACTGTCAGACTCCAAGACTGTCTAACCCAGAGGTCCAGCCACAACTAAAGGTATAGAAATAGAACTTCTAAAAATACAATGGTAATAACTTAAAATCACAAAATACCTGAAAAAGTAAAGCCCAATATTTATATTCTGAATGGTGTTTAACCGTGCAAGACAATTCAGTTTCAAGTTTTGGTCTGAGATACCTTTAAAAAGAGACTGGGTAAATTTCTGTCAGATGTCACCTGACAAGCAGTTTTTCAAGGATTTAAGTGTCAGTGGTGGTCTATGAAGGAGTCCAGATAATTATTTTGACCAACGAACACAAAGAACAGGGAACTAAGCTCCTCAAAAATCTGAGGCAAGATCAAGCTTAAAGCATATTAACATAAATCTGTATGATTTCAGGATAAAGCAAATACAGAGAAGCACAGCTTGCTCCCTGCTCTACAGTTACAGCATCTCCCAGGGTTGGAGCTCTCAGCCTTGCCACACTGATGAGCAAGTTGGGTTCGCTTTACAGAAGGAGAGGCAGTTCACTGTCACACAGAGATGTAAACACAAGGTCTGGCCCCCAGACCCACAAAGTTTTATGCACAATGATGACTGTACAGAGCCTAAAGCTTCCCACTGTCAATGCCCAGTACATGCAGAAATGAAAGAATTCTTTTTAGAAAACTTGCAAAAAGGCACCAAACCTAAATTGTGCCAGAAAAAAACTGTTCAAGCTTTAAAATGCACAAAATGGTTCCTACCTCCCGTTCCAGATACGACTTAAGGGATTCTGTCTCATTTAACAGAGTAACGCTGCATTTGCCTCTAAAAAAAGAGAAACACATCTCATGAAAAAATACAACTTAAATGCTCGTGTGATTCACAAGATGGTGTCACTGAAGTTGTACACAGAACTTGAGCTTACACTGAAGAGCACTTGAAAAATAACAGTGTTGTGTGATTTTTTAATAAAATGGCAGAAAACAGTCATTACCTAATGTGTGTGGCTGGCAGAGATTCCAGCTGTCGTGAGAGAAACAACTCACGGTGTCGTAGCTGATGCTTCTGTTTCTCTGGTAAATCAACCATTTCTGGATTTTCCATCTCCTCTTCCATTTCTCCTAGTCATAAAGAGACAAAATTGATCAAGAACAAGACATGGATTGACTTGGAGCAAGTCAGAATGACCTGCTCCAAAACCTTTGCTAAATAACAAACTTTAATTACATTGAATTGGCCATTTGAACAATTACATGATTAGTAATCTTGAATGCCTGTGAAGAATTTTATTTATTCACCACCACCACCAAATTACCCCAGGCACACACAGGTCACACCAAGCTGGAAGACACACAAATCTGCTACCAACAGAGAAGTTCTGGGAAGAGAGAGAGAGAGAGAGACAGAGAGAGCTGCTTTTGGAGGCCATCAGTGCATCAGACTCATCCAGCAGAAGCTGACACATGATGAGTGAGGCATACTGAAGTCTTTCCTCTTTGCCAGGCACAAGTTATCACAAACCCTACTCCTCTTTCAGGACATCCCACTGTCCCACGCCAGCTTTAACAGCTTCTGCAGGAAATGCCCACTGGAAAGGGCAGTTTATTTAATTAGTGTTTATTTTGTACTCTCCTCACCCCAACCACAGCCACAGGATTAACTGGAATGTAACCAAGTGCCTGGGGCCACTCCTGCCACCCTGGTTGCCCAACCCACAGCACACACACCCAACTGCAGCACTCCCGCATTGCAGCAGCCAGGATCCACCACCTCTGCCTTGGAGCTATCCAATCTCCATCCAACCAGTTCTCAAACATACACCAAAGTAAATACATGAAATCCCACCCACACTGACATGCAACTGATCCCAAACATCTTCCAGCATCTTTCTTTTAGGAAATAAATTGTATGTTTTGTGTTTGTTAAGAAGTATTCTGCCACTTAGGCCAGCTAAAGCTGTAAAGGGCAAAATACTCCAAGAAAAAAACTCCAAAGATCCTCCATGGCAAATGACTGAGAAAGGAGAGATCAGACTTTTCCCTTCTCTAAGAAATTAATGCAGTCACTTGTATTTTGCAAAACCACAGGCAAAGTTTCCCAGACTGTAGCAGAATGAGCTGTAAAGCCTCATGCATGAATTGTAAAACTCTTAATTTTACAGCAGCATTACTCTAAAAGAGCAGACTTATGCCTCCAGCTTAATTCAACAGTTGTTGCCAAAAAACATTTCTAATGAGAAACACATACAGACACAGTCATGATTTATATACCCTTAAGATTAGTTAACTAAAATCCCCATAGTTATCCCAAAAATAAAGCAAACAAAGATCTCCATTTTATAAAACACTAAAATTGCATTTAGTTTAAAACAGGCCACCATTACACCAAAGGTGGTGACAAAAAATTATGTACCCTTCAGGTTGCCCACAATTTATCACCATTTTACTGCCCTGAAAAAAAGACCTGCAGTTTATTTGCTCATCAGGTAGGCTGCTCCAGCAAGGAAGGAAAAAAAAAGCAGCATAATTAACCAGACTTCAACACACAATAGCTGCTACACCACATGAGCTGGTAACCATACAGCAGCATGTACTTAGGTTTTAATATTTTCCTGGGAACTAGAACACCAAATTTACATTTGTTGCACACTCTCATGGGTCTGCAATTTATTTACTGAAGTGGATTCTGTTTTAGATGAAAATTAATATTGTGACTGCTAGACTACGCTGTAAATATACCACGAACAATCCAGCAAGTTCCAAGCTCATGTGCCTGAAAACTGAAGGATGCACAAAAGAAAAGGGAATTCATGCCTGTACTTACAGCAGCCTTTAGAAATTACAGTAGTGCACTGTATAATGCAGGGAAATACTACAAGGAGCAACCTCAAATAGTTTGTATCTTCAGTATATTTGATAGCCTACAGCTTTTAGAAATTACATTTTTCTAAAAAGTATGTCAACCCCTTTGTGCCAATGGAATCTACCGACAAAAGGAAAGCACCCAGCACAACCAAACTAATCCCAGAGACTGCATCCCGTCAGGTAGGCTCACCTTCCAAGCAGTATTTTATTTATGTGCCTTGCTTTTGTAATAAAACACAGAAGGTGGAGAGCACACATGTTCTTATGGCAGCTCTGCTATGAACAGCCTCTCAAAACCAAAAAGCACAATATATTTCTTTTCAAAAACAGACAGACATTTCTACAGATAACAAACATTTCCCTCACACACAGCAGTAAAACTGTCACAGCACCCCCAGACAGAGGCAGGAACATTCCAAGAAATAACAAACAAACACATCCATATGAACATTGCCCCTCCTTTTTCACAGCCATGATTTAACCCTGAAAAAAACCAGACCTGACCAATGTACTGGGAACCAAGGGATGGAGGAGAGAAAGACTGGATCTGGGACAGGAACCTCTCCCTCACTGAGGTCAGGCAAAAGCTGCTGGACAAAAAGCACCCAGCAGCACCTCACTCCCAGAAACAAAGCACCCAGCAGCACCTCACTCACTCCCAGTAACAAAAAGCACCCAGACAGCTCAGGCTGAGTCAGACCATGAAGCACAACAGGGGCTGTCCCAGCCCCAGGACAAGTCTGACATATCTGCATTTCACCTTCCCACAGCTCACCCACTCACACTAACTGGAGCAAACACCACCATCAAGAATGGAGGCATCTGAGGGAAAAAAAAAAAACCTTTAAAAAAATAGAAACATATATTTATAAAATATCCAAGGAATCTTTTCAGACAGATTTGCCTGCATTCCTTACAGTACTGTGGAATAAGTGGTATGGGAATACAGGAGGTGCAGTACATTGGGACTTCAGTGCTCTCATAAAGCCTTACTTCAAATTAATCTTTCTGCTTGATAGATGTGCCTGTGCAGATTTGAAACTAAACATTTAATCTTAATACAAACAGTAATATATCAGCTATGCAGCAGTAGCCAGTGGAATGCTGCAAGAAGTGTATTAGATTAAGTATTATTTGATATTTAATGGCAGAATCATTAATAGCACATTAGCAAAGCTTGAAGATGACTTACATTAGGAACAAGAGATAGGCAGATTAGGCACAAACAGCAAGACTTGTGTGAAAGCTAACATATATGGGGAAAATAATTAGAAAGAGTAAACTTTGAGTTGGCAGGAGAAACCCAAGAGGCAGTAATTGTAATTTAAAATGACTGGGTGTGTGAGATGTGAAATTAAGCATCAATATTTGCTAGACACGAGAAAGAATAGCAATTTGCTACAGATCAGATTGGGCTCTCCAGAGCATCAAAAGCAGAGAGCAGCAGCCCTTTCTCTGCATTTTGGGTGTCATACAAGTAGCTACATGACAGAATTCAGAAATGCACGAAGGTAAACAAGACACAGAAATCAGGTTTAGAGAGCAGACAAGGTTTACCAGCTTGGGAAACAGTCTGCAGTAACACAAAAATTAGTTAGCATGGCTATAACCAGCAAAATAATGTAAAGAATAAAGAAATAGAGTGGGGCCAAATCATTGGGAAACACAGTAAAACCAGTGCTACTGACCTGCACAATAGCAAAGGAAGCTGCCACTCGGGCTGCTTTAACAGCTTAACTAAGGACCTTGGAGGAACATTCTAGAAATGCTGCATTTGAATAAATTAAAATACAACAACCTGGAAGAAGGTTCCTTCTTCCAGGTTCAGTTTCAAATGCCTCGTATGAAGCTGTAGCCTTAATCCTTTTTTCTCTACAAAAAAACAGATTTTGACTCATAGCTGTAGAAAACATGGAGAAAGTTTTAACAGGCAGGAATCCCTACACCTTGAGACTTGAGAAGGAGTTTGCCACATAATCAGTGTGGATCCCCTGCATGAAGCTCTGGTGGTCACCTCTTGTCATGGCCACTGTGTCAGGTAGCAAACAGACAATATTTTGGACACCTTTATCTTTCCTCATTACATCACTCCCACAGAGAAAAGACACAGTTCCCCTCCTCTCAGCAACAACTGAGTCAAGGTGTCATTAGTGGATATATGAATTGGACTCCTCCTAAATCTGCATGTGTGGGGCTGGGAGAAAATAAAGAAGGAGAATAAAATGGAAGAAATTAAAAGAGATAATGAAGTTTGACAATAGCTTCACAAATTTAGATTGGTGTCATTTAAAATGTAAAGAAAATTCTCAATAAATGCCTCTGTACCTGTTTAGGCACAGAGGTATCATGCAAACATCTATTTTCAGAAGCTTTGGTACTTCCAAAACCAAGCTGCCCTGTGTGCCAGAGCACCTGCTGAAAACCAGCCACAAATCTGCCAATCCAGACAGTGCTACATCAGTTCCCCAGCCACTACCAACTGGTCAGTCACAGCCACAAGTATTTAAATAATGATTAAAAACTGTGTCAGACATTATATAAAGAAAATACATAGTGACAGCATCCAACAAAAGGTTGAGGAGTGAAGTATCTTTCCCATTTCTCTTCCATCAAGTCCTGTCTGCAATCTTGCTTTCTAAGTCTCTCAGCAAGAACTAAAAACAGTGTCTTACTGGTGAAGCAAGTTCATTTCAGAAACAGTTGGAGAAACTCCCTAGAATAATCTGTGAGGTGATTAAAGAGGCTTATGAATAAAAAGCACTAACAAAGCATGGAAGACATCATAAGGCTGAAAGATTTATAGGACAGCCCAGACAAGCTTTACATCATACGATAAAAATAGTAAGATCACAGATTAAATCCAAGAATCAGGTTACATACATCAGGTACCAATTTATAGTCACCAACTACAGAATAAGGCTCTTCCAACACATTTCCCTGTATACAGACTTATGAGAACAGACAACATTTCAGAATTGCCTGTTTCAGATATCTGATGGATCACCCAAGCTAAAGTGACCTTTTTTTTTTAAAACTTCAAAACATTGACTTCACAATTACATCTTTTCCTTCCTTTACTGGAAGAATAAAAAAATAACAAAATATCCATACAATTTTTCCATTCATGCCGTAGCAGTATCATCTCCCCACTGCTTAGCTCTCTCACTGCACTGATCTCAACAGTAGGTCTAAAATAAAGGCATCTTAAACAGAAGACTGTGTGAATCCAGAAATGGCTGCAGTCAGAAAGCTCCATTAATCAGCTGAACAAAGGCAGTTAAAAGATCAGCGATGCAGACACGTACATCTACTGCAAATGCATCAAAATGAGGCAACAGGAGACTTTATGGAAATGAACTCAAAGTCAGTGACAGTGTGCAATATCTGTGCTAGAATCCTAACATCTCTAAAATTTAATTTCATTATATCATGCAGGATGTTGATTTTTTTTTCAGAGTAAAGAACTAATGGCTGCCCAAAAAGCTTAATTCTGTTCTCTCTTCTCCCTTCTTACAAAGAACGGAAACCACAGAGCAGCACATCTATCTAAATAAATGGAAGTCATTCAGTAGCAATTTTATTCTGCACCAGAAAGAAAGATACTAGACAAAATGCTAGTTACTAATGAAATTTACTCTAAGAGGCAGACTCGGTTGTCTCTGGTTGCTCTATTATTAGGATTTTGCTATAGATGAATTTTCCCATCTTTCAAACAACACATATGAACAATGAATTATTTGTTTGCATTAAAAAAAAAACCCACTTAGATTTCTTATCACAAAGAGAAATCAGCATTTGCAGGTTCAAAGAGCATTTATGTGGGTCCAAATTATTTTTCATTTTCGGTCTCAGCTCAGTGTTTCTGTGAACCCTTCCCACCTGCTTCCTTTACTGAACCTAGTGAAGTGAGACACAGATGAAGGAATCAATAGCCACGTTGTTTATGGTGAGGCTCCTATTGAGCTTCAGCATCCTCAGATAAAATGAATACTGCTGCACTGAAGAGATCTAAAAAAGCTTTGCCTGCCATCACAATTCTGTGATACAGCAAACTCTCCCTCAACACCACGACCTCTTTTCAAGGTATGGCTGCAATGGGGGGGATTATTTGGACAGACTACAACAGAAAATACTCAAATTTATCAGTAAGGGATTAGTTTTGCTGCATCTTTTCCCCAATGGCATTAAAGCAGTGAGAACACAGCAAGCCATTATATTCCTTGCTAAAACTGAGTATCTGATTCAATCAATCCCCAGTCACTCTATTGATACACACACCAAGCAGCACATTAAAGACAGTGATGCTTGCCAGCTAAATCACAGTTCTGACATGCCCATATCTGATTGCTTCCCTCTCATTTATAGATGTGCCCTGAATTACAAGGATTCATAAGGCTGTCCATGCTTTTTACTAAATTTTAAGCAATCTGAACAGCTACAACTCACACAGTTTGCTGCTTACAAGAGGAAAGTTACTCCACTTGCTTCCCAACAAAAGGGCTTTAAGTATTCAAAATAGTGATAGGAGAGTCTCAGATTCTCTGTTTTCAAAGTCTATTTATTGAGCATGTTCAGACAAAAGCTGTGTCACTGCAAGAAATATTATTAATATTGAAATTCAAAGAGAAATCCTGTTAGTCAGGTTTCGAGCTGGCCATGTTTCAAGTTGCTTTCCCATAATCAGTCTACTTGATTCCCTCAAATAATGTTTGAGGGGTTTTTTAATATACAAACCAAACAATTAATGAGAAGTTATATTAACAGGGAGAATATATTCTCTCGCCCCAAAATTAAAAAATTAATTTCTGTGGTGCAAATAAGATGTCTTTACTCAGCCCTAGCTGAAACCTTCTGTCTTGTCCCCACCAAAATCCAACCATACACAAATGAGGTATTAAAAGGTTTAAGGAAAGGGGAAAACAAAACAAAACAAATTAAAAAAGAGAGTCAGGTAGAAAGACAGAAAAGTCAGCCAAACAAGTAATGCAAACTGCTAAAGATGACTACAGAAAAAAATACATTTAAGATACTGATACTTGAAATCCCAGAGCTGTCCCCAAGTCTGACAATTCTGTGCAGAAGCATTTGAACACAAAGCAGCTTACTTGCATGTTTGTCTGCCAGTACAATGAGTGTGCTGGAGATGTCTCTCCTCCTGTAGAAACACACCACCTTTGCTTCCACGTTTCCATTGGCAGTCTGAAACAGGGAACACAAGAACAAACTGATCCCTGACCAGGAACTTGATAAATTATCGGGAATTTTGCACAAGAGCTACACAGAGCCTGCACACATTGCCTCACACACAAACTCCTGTTGCATGATCCCTTCCAGGGGAGGGAAATTCCAGGCAGTTTGGCTCTGCCCTGGTAATGGCTCCTGAGGAATCACCACTTTTAAGTTACAGATGTTTCAAGCAGAGAAAACCACACTTACCTGCCATTGCAACCTATTAACAAGTCACTTTGCTACTTTTGAGGTGATGCCTATATTAAAGAGCCCTCAAAGGAATCTTTAAAAACCTGTGAAAAATAACTGAACTCAGATCTAGGCTGTTCTCCAAACTCTACAGGGCAGTAGAAAGGCAAGAAAGAACCCAGCCATTGTTACTTTTGCAAAAGAAACGACATGAGATTCTCTGACAGCACTGGTGAGCTAAATAATGACCAACACACAAAAAAATCATTACAGAAGGAGGACCAAAGAAGCTGCACCAGACAATAAACTCTTTTTGTATGTTGTCACTGAAATAAAGTCAGAATTTTTGAAAGATTATTTACTTAACACTCTTAAAATGAGATAGGTGATCAAATGTAAGATGGCACCTGTCAAACAGTGCAAGTGGCTTTTGACAAACTCTAGGGGAAATAAACCTACTGGTTTGTAACAGCCCCAGCCAATTTACTATCTCTAAAATCAAATAATGCAAAAGTAACTCAAGAGTTGTAGCCTACCACTGAAGACTCTTTGAAAACCATAATGAAGGCACAGTTCCCAAAAGCAGAAGATACAAATTCCCTGCTAGGGAAGTCTCCAAAAAAGGGTAGTAAACCAGCAATGTGTCCACAAGGAAACAAAATAAAAATTTATGTACGTGCTCATTTCTAAGATGTGAATGAACAAAAAATTTCAACTTTTCTAATACCAGTTTTCTTAACACAAATTAAAAAAAAAACCAACACAGACATCACTTACGTGCACAGATATTTCCCTTACAGACCAAAAGTCTTCACTAATTTCTCAGAATTTCTACCTTCTTCTGGTAAATAATTCAGAACTTTTAAATTTTGAGAAACTAAAAAACAAAGGCAGGAACCATCTTGTTCAAACACAGACAGCTTCCATGTAAATTCATCTGGTTTATTTAATTGCCAAAATTTCATTTACACTCAGTTAAAAATAAACGAGTTGGCATTCATTTCAACCTGAAACATCCATTTTTAAAGTGTAGGCCAGAGAAATCACAGCTCAAGCAAGAGTTGCACCAAGATGGGGGATCCAGGTTGAAAGTTCATCTTTTTTTAAAGGTGAGGGAAGAAGGAAACTGAAGAGCAAGAGGGGAAAGCACTTTCCAGGAACGTGAACAAGAAACCTGCACCCTGTAATGGACTGGAATACAGACAGTGATACCTCATGGATAGGGATCCACTGGGAACATTTTAACAATTCACTCATGTTTCTTTAAGGCAAATGAGACTTTAAGGTATTTCAGTTAAAGACCTCCACGGGGCTACCAAGGATGCCCTAGCACTTCGATTTTTATTGGTCATGAAATTGAAATTGGTCATGAAATTGATACATTTTCTCTTCCAAGTATCTGTCTGAGAACTCCACCTTTTCCAGGACTGGTGGGTGAAGAACACCTGATACCAGTCAGGTATTGCAAATACCAACCAAACCTGCAAACCCAAACCAGCAATGTGACATTCCCTCTGTGAGGGCTGCCCTAATGTCAGGGCAATGTGTTAAACCTGAACACATGGTGTGTTTAGGATACAACCAGTGGCTTCAGAACCCTCTTCCCCCCTCAGCCAGGTCAAACTTCAGCTGCCTTCCCACACAGAAGCCCTCATGCTTCCCTGCTCAATCCATTGAAAGGCAATTTGGCAGATCAAGCTCACTGGCCCAACAGGACAATCAGCAAAGACAAAGTCTGAGCAAGCAGATCACAGCTGCAAACCTTTCTCCTGAGCAAGAGTCCCCCACAGGAAAAACCAAATTAAAGCTCTCCATAGGCAAACTCTTGTGTTTTCTTCATATCCTGTGATCCTGGCATGGAAGTGAAGAACTGCAGAAACCTGCCCTAAAGGTGGGCATCATCACCTTGAGAATGACATGCCACTGATACTCAGTTCTTTCATACCAAAGGAGAACAAAAGGTCTTAAAGCACTCCAGAAAATTATCAGAGAACAAATGTATTTTTAAGCTTCTAATTACCAGAGAACTGCTAAAGAATTGTTTTGATTTTAATCAAATCAAACAGATCATAAATTCAATTAACTTCAAAGACTTGATGTAAAATAATGTTTACCTTATTGAGCTCTTCTATTCTTCGTATCAAATAGGGGTTACTTGAAGAATTCTCGAAGTAGACATAATCTGACAAAAAGAAAAAAAGACTCTTTAAAATATGAACTGCTAAAAATCAAATCAAAACCTTTATGAGCCTGGAGAGCAAAGCACGTGATGTTCCTCCTCTCTCTGATCAGATTATTTCCACTTAGACCACACTGTTGTCTTTACTTGGTTCCTGTTCTTACCAAAATCCAACCACTCCTCACCATCAATATGTGATCTCTCTCTTCCCCTCCAGTTTACAAGTATGGCTCATTTACTTAGAACACAAATAGTTTCTCACCTTTTTCTCTACTTCTTGATCTTTTACACTTATGTGATCCTAGAATGCCCTCAACAAGTTTCCATATCGCTGTCCAGACTTATCAGCAATATTTGTATTTTGAAGTGGGATAAACTTCTAAAGTTATAGGAAAAAGACAAGTTCTTACCAAAGGTAGTGCCTTAAAAAAAAAACAACAAACCACCCACCAAAAAAAAACTAAAACACCACAGAAACATGCATGAGTGCCATATAAATTATTTGGTGTTAGGGAACTCCAAGCCTCAGCACTCTGTAAGGAAACAGATGCTCATGAGCTCTGAATGGACTGGCCTGTCTCTCCCAGTGCTCCAGAAGCCCTAAGCCTGAACGGAGACAAAGAGGGACCGAATCCACCTCCTGCTGACGAGGTGCTGACCTTGCACATAGATCTGACAACAATTCCTTCCACGACTATCTAAGGCGATTTCCCTCCAGACTTCCCAGCTCATTTGTGTTTGGAGGAAAACACCCGTAGCCGCCGGGCACGCCTCAGGTGATCTTTTGCAATGCCGGCATTAGCACGATGCTCCGGGATGAGCTGGTGTTCAGCAGCGCTCAAACAGGGACAGCTCCTCAGGGTTACCCTCAATCCCCCTGAAATGCTGCTCAAAAGGGCAGTGGGACGCACAGACACTGCCCCCTCCTCCCCAGCCCAGAGAAGGAAGACATCCCCCAAAGGGCTCTGCTCCTGCAAAAACTGCACCAGGAGAGTTAAGGGGACCCTTTTATCTCAGGGCATTTAGCCATCACAGCCCTTCCAGCTGCCCCGTGTGACACCCCTGGAGCTGCAGACACACCTCTTGTCAGACTGCTGCTCACAGGTCTCTCTGGATTTACAGACCCACCCACTTGCTGCGTGGGACACCAGAGCACAGCACTGACCACCGGGCAAGGGACCCCAAGGAAGCTGCTCTTGCAAAAATCCCAAATGCCCTCCTGCCCTTCAGCGGGGCTGGCTGCCTCAGGAGCAATTCACTAACCAAGAATCCCATGGGTTACGATCCCAAGAGCAACGACTCTTAACAAACCTATTTTCCAAGCTCTTGTCTTGTTAGAAAGTGTGCTGTTGTCAAGACACCTTGATAGTGAGGTGCCAGCCTGGTCGTGGTGGGATGACCAGTGAAGAGTTTCAATGGTTATGCTCAGCACGGCTCTTGGGTTACCGAGCCACAGAGTGGAACCAGGGCTAAGGAGCACTGAAATAGCACACTCAATTTTTGATATTTTTGTGCATTCTGTGCTCCAGGCCTCTCAGGCTGATCATCAGCCATCTTCACACACGCCAACAAGCACCTGAGCGACTCCAAAACTGTACTCCCAACTGCAAGAGTCAGTTCCTCTTCAATATCACATCCCTGCAGCCTTTAAACTGGTGGAAGGTCTCAAGTGAGGAACAGAGTCTGGACATCTGGTTTGCAGAAAATTTTGTGGGCTGGTACCAGAAATGGTTAAAACACCCAAGTAACTAAATCCTAAATTTCCATTCCCAAACGCTAGCTCTGTGCAGCACATCAAACAGGAAACAACAGGCTCAACATTACCATGACCAACTCTACCAGAAGTCACAAAACCAAACAGATATTTGGCAGTTTCAGCAATAACAACTGCTGACTGAAATAACAATGGTGGGCATTAAGCAATTTACTGATCAGCAGAGTAAAGAGAAATAAGGTGTCTCTCCAAGCTCACTGGCCACTTCTCACTGGAAGGCTCCAACAAGTGAAGAAAGGATGAGCTCTTTCCCTCCAACCCTCCAGTAATTCCTAAGACAACCAGCTACTCCTCACTTCAGGTACTTTGACTGAGGCAGATGCAAAAAATATTATTTTGTAAGCACTGTGCCTGAAAATTATAAATTAAAACTAAAAATGCCAATTTATGTCTTGAAAATATAACCTTGACTTTAATCCCATGGGTTTCAGGTGGCTGTTACAAATGCTCATAGCTGACATCATTTTTAATCAGCTTTTTGTGTGCATGTACACGCATATCTTCTCAGAGACACATTTTATACCTCAAGTGAACATTAACTTCATTTTTTACGTAACTCCAGTTCATTGATTGTAAAATCTGGCATGGATTTAAAGAAAGCTTATCACAGATGAGTGGTTTACCAAAGAACAGCAGACAGTGGTATCCAATAATAAATAATAAACCCCTCCATTGCTGTCCAAAGGCAGAACCAAACCTGGCCCTCAGGATGCTCCAGGAGCTGACACATGACAGTGCACAGCTGCACTCCTGGGCCAGTGCTTGGTGACTTCACCATGCCAAATCCACAGCCCAGTTCATCTCATCCATGTTTCAGACTAATTCCACAACTATGCTAAGCATTCCACCACTATCCATGCAGCTAATGGAGACCTATTTCCCATTGCTCAAATTACCTGGAAAAGGGCTTCTTCCTCTCTGCAAGTAATGCAGAGCACACTGCAAGCCACATAACACAAAATAATGCACATCAGAGGAAAGTGTCTGCATTTTTCATAAAGATTTTAAATACTAGAACTAAAATTAAAATGCTATCTTGAACAGAGAGTGGTCTGAACTCCTGTTCCACACGTATGACATGGAAATTTTAAGTTCAACAAACCATTCTCC
Source organism: Melospiza georgiana (assembly GCF_028018845.1). Classification (NCBI taxonomy): domain Eukaryota; kingdom Metazoa; phylum Chordata; class Aves; order Passeriformes; family Passerellidae; genus Melospiza; species Melospiza georgiana. The sequence continues at coordinate 1,697,152 of NC_080438.1, forward strand.
ACACTGATGCTCGGGCTGGTGAGAACAGCTCTGAAACTCCACAAGCATCCAAGCCCAAGAAGCCTGGTTTCCTGCACAGGTTTAAAGCAGGCACACCACTGGGCCCTACACTGCCTTTCTCCTTGAGTAGCTCTTCCACCTCACCACCAGCTTCTCCCCAGGCCTTTCTCACACTGCCTACCCCACTAATGTGATTCCCAGTTTGCTTTCAGGGCAGTGCCTACACACACACAATAAAGAGAAACCTTCCACAGGCTGCCAACAATCCAGCTGTCAATGGGAGATGTCCTGTATGTGCACAGGGGGGTCCTGTATGTGCCAGGGGTCCTTACCCTGGGCTGAAAGGGGGATGGGGAAGGAGACAAAATTAGTCTCTAGCCAACAGGGAGATCTCAACTCCTACTAAGAACAGGACGGAAGAGTTCACTAAAACAAAATAAAAGGTCTAGGGACAGAAAGGTAGAGCCTGATAGCAAACACAACAAGTCAGGCCCTGCAAACACAACTGACTGTCCTTGCTGATTTATTTGCTTTCCTACCTACAGAATTGAAGAAAAGGACTAGTCTAAAACGGCTCTGCATCCCACAAGCATGACATGCCCCCTAACCACCACAAAACGCACATGAAGGCAATCCCTCACCACCCAGTCTGAAGAGAGTTTCAACCCCACACCTTCCCAACAGCTGCTGGCTTCAGCTTACCATCCCTGAATTAATCAGCCATAATTAATGGCATCACTCATGCATGCCAGTTATCTGGGATCAGGCTACAACAATCACTGAGGAGTGTGGGAATACCAAAAGGCAGTGAGGACCATCACACAGATCATCACCCTCTGACAAACTCTAAATGCAGCTCTTCCCCTTGCCTGTGCTGTTATAGAGCAGAAGCACCCACATACAGAAATCTATGCAAAAAAAGGCTTTATATCCCATAATGCTTTTTCTGAACATGCACAACACAACTTGCCAGAAAGCAATGCTGTGTTACACAGGTAATGACTGAACTGCTAGAACACACAGACACAAGTACAGCAGCTAAAACTGGAATGACAGCCTACAGAGCACAGAGGAGGAAAATTTTCCATAAAGGCAGTAAGATAACAGTTCTCAATTCACAATTAACATCACAGAATTTCTTTTTGCTCTCATATGCTTCTAAGACATTATTGCAAAAGAGTTTCTTTCTCTGTCTTCTTCGTGTTCAGCTGTTGCTTATGTCTACATCAGTCCATGGAAAAGAAAATCAGGAGGGGGTACAGCAAAATAAATAACACACTCTGTCTAGAGGTCATATATTTATAAGATTAGACATGTCTGAGCTACCTAATAACCTTATGGGCTTTTAGGTGATCAAGTTGCAAAAATGCCCAAAAGTATTTTTATCCTTGCCAAGGCACACTTGCCTTCCAAGCCACAAGTGCTTTCTGAGGGCTGACCTGGCTGAGTATTCCCTAGCTCACCCCCAGAAGTCTCACACAGTGGAGACTACCCAGGGTATCAGGGAGGCTGGAGCCCTCCTCTTCCCACACTCACTGCCACTGCTGGCTACAATCTGCAATTCCAGGCACCAGATAAAGAAGTAACTTCACAGTTGTAGCTATTTCCCCTCCCCAACCCACAAAGCTGCTGCCCTGAATTAGAGATGAGCATCAAGAGAGTGCAGAAACTTCTGATGACCTGCTTATTTTATGACTTCTTTTACAGGAAATATGTGGCTCCTCATACTCTGGGCTCTCCAGCTTTGGGCCAGTTTCCTTCATTAAGTTCCAGTGTTCAAATTATTCACCAGCTTTGTCCCTGAACTGTCAATCATTTTACATTCTGGATAATACAATCCCTCTTGGTATGAAAGAGGAGGTTGGAGAGGCAACCCTACAAGTCGTGCAATCTCACCTGGCAGAGCCCAAGTCCTACTGCCTTCTGGCTCTTCAAAAAGCAGCAACACTCCCAGCAGCAGTCACCCAATGAAATGTTTAGTTAGAGCAGAGTTTCAACAGAGAAAGCCTCACCAGCACAGTACTTTCATTACCAGAAAGGCAAAACTGAAACAGTTCTTTCTATTGAAAAAGGAATTATGGGGTCTAACACATCTGGCAATGCACACAAATCAGGTATTTACAAATTAATGTCTCTCACAGATCAACAAAGGTATGGAAGATACACTGCCAGCACAGGCTCAATTTAAATTTTACAGGACAGCAGGATCTGTGGCTACTGCATGCACTGGATGCATCAGGCTGAGGATGAGGCAGCACATGCTATGGGGAACACCAGCACTGCCACCCAACCCCTTACAAGTTAAAACAAATACCTATAAAAGCACTACAGCCAGCTAGTGAGGGACATGGCAAAAGCAAACATCTCCCCTGCACACAGTTACCAGCAAACATCACTAATTTAGCAGGGGTAAGTTGAAATACCCCAGTTAAATCAAGGCAGCTCTGCTCTGTTTCTTGAGCAAGGATTATCTACACATTCACAAGGTAAACAAAATGTTCATGCTATATTTTCTTCCAAATGTGCAGAATGAGAAAGGGACAGCCAATGTTACTTGGCTGTTTTGAGATGCAACCTATGGATCACTTTTTCTGACAGGCCTCCAAAAATCCAGATTCAATATTACCCAAAACATAAGTCAAAGGAAAAGCAATTCATGGCAAGATCCATCTAACAGGACAACAGATTATGCACAGGCCTATAAAAAAGTTGATACAGTTGTTTATCCATGCCAGGTGTTATAGCAAGAGTTATTGCAACAACAGCCCCAACAAGAACAAAAAACCCTTTACCAAAACACTAAACTCTGAAGGACCTGTAATATAAACAATACCTAAAGTACCTTCCATAGAGAAATCTATTCAAGGTAAGACATAACCTATATTTTTGAAGTCAAAAGAAAAATAAATCAAAGTTAATGACATGCAACTTGCTTGGACAAACTACTGATTGCTTAATCCATTTTAAACTCTGAAACATTATGATATTTGGAATTTTCCAGATGTTTTCTGTTCTTTGTTTTCTATCATTGCAAGGGAGGGGGCAAGAAAAATTCCTGTCCAGCCATCTAGTATAATTTTTTTGCCTGATTCTTAGTGAAACAAGGTTGATGCAACTCCATTATTCATGCATTAGTTCTTCCCTATTAACTCCTGAACCCTTTGTTCAGACATTTCACAAATGGACAGAAGTCTCCAAGATAATTAAGTTCTGATCATTGTTCCCTATACAAAAGGCACAGACACAAAAACTACAAGTGAGAAAGGTAAGACAGAGATATTAAATGGTTCCTGTTTCAGAAACAATTAACAGACTGGGTTTTAAAGCAAATCACTGGAGATTGCACAGTGTTTGGAGGAATTATCAGAAGTCCTTGCTTGCTGATGCACCTCTCAACTCCCCCATCCCATTGTCAGGGCTGCTCAAGGCAGGTCCTGGGCTCAATTAACTTCTAACCTGATTCACAATGGCCAGGTGTGCTCCCAGATATTCCCCCTCTCACAGCAATCACCTAGGGACTGAAGATCTCAGCCCTGTATGTACCCAAAGCTCACACAGGTGGCACCTTTCCCAGTAAAAGTGTACAATTCCCAAGTAAAGGGAAGAACCACCTCATGGAAGAAAACCCACAACTTCTGGACTGCCAATATCCTTATTTCTGCTCCTCACAGCACTGCTGGCTGTTTTCACTTGCAGACATCTATGGAAACAAAACAAAGGACAGGATTATGGGTGCCAGCTGCACTTCATGGTAAGAACTGTGCCATACTAGAGTAACTGCTACTAGGGATGCCACCCCAAAGGGGACAAAAAGTTTGCAAAAAAGACTAGAAAAGAAACTACAAGAACCCTAGAAATAAAAAGAAGCTTCCAAAGCACTACCCTGAGGACAAAGAAGCAATTTTCCTGTTAGAAATCAATTATATGGCAGTTCAAGAAAACCAATTTCAATTAATCCACTCCCAAAACTCCAGCTATAACTAAGGCACATTTGCATGTGGCACTGACACTTCAGGTTCACTGAGCCAACTCCCTCCAGCTTCCTGCAGGACAACCCTATGCTAAATATTCCTAGAGGACAACTTCTTTTATTCTGTGCTTTACAGGAGACATCAAAGCACCATTTGAAGGCCTCTGGACACAAAGCCTCTTCTGCCACTTCAGTTCCCAAGAATGCAGCCATACCAACATTTTCTGCAGCAGCAAAGTTGTGAACCTATGTAATTTCAGCTGCATCCAGTGCCATTCTTTGTGCATCAATACCATGGAAATAGTTCAGGCTTAAAAAAAGAAAAACCTTCCCCAAGGGGTGTTGTAAGGGAAGGCCAGGATGGTCTAATTTACACAAGAGTCACTTGAGCAGACAGAGAAACCAGTGAGAGTTCCTTAAATCATGGGGGAGTATTTGGAGGGGGTAGGGGGATGGAAGAGGAGTATCCTCAAGCTACACCCTAACAAAAATCACCATCTGCAGCAGCCAAGGAAACAGCCTGTTCCGTTGTAATTGTCATTGCTAAGGAGAGATAAGAAAAGCATTCTTTTCCAAAAGATATTTAGGCAGCAAAGAAGATGACAAGAAACTAGCATTGTGTTCCCTGCAAGAATCTGGAGAGCTGCAAAACAAGAACCTCTGTAGTACTCAAGACACCAAGTTTAGCATCACCTTGAGAAAAAAATAAACTAAAAAAAAAGTTGTGTTTCTCGTTCAGTTTACTTGCTTCTTTAAGGGCAACGTTGAACTTCAGTTTGCCAAAGTGAATTAACAGCTTAGGCCACGGTATGACAATGCATTGAGTCCAAAGGTAGGGCTTTGAGTGCCACATCAGAAACATCATCACAGCTTCACAACGCAAAGCACGGACAAAGTGTAAACTCCTGCCAGCATTCCTGCAGATGTTTCTTCAAACCAGAGTGCCAGTGAAGCTGATTCATCCTCCACCCTCTCATACCACCCCCTCAAACTGGGACAGCCTCTCCCTGCATGGCAGGAGGCGTGCACATGGTAAACACACTTAGGCACTCACATGGGTCAAAAAACTGTCTCCAAGCAAACCAAGCCCTGCCCAAGCTGTGCTAGCCTGGCAGAGGAAGGGGAGAACAGCCACAACTGCTTCAATGGACACCCTACCGAAAGAAACAGCCACAGAAACTGTCTCACTCATGTTCAAATTTGCTCAGATGTTGACAATTTAACTCTGTAAGGACAAGCCCTGTGCTAAATCAGGAATGATCTGTTCACGCCACACTAACTTCATGCTTGGTCAAGTGTCATCTGTCCTCCTACATCTTGCATGAAAGCATAAAGCCCCCAAATTAATTAATAAGTGTGCAATTGAACAGAAACATGACCATGTTTCTGACCCATGATCTGGCAATGCACAGAAGCCCATGAAGACTCAGCAGCTTGCAAGTAACACACGTGTAAAGGACTGGAGAAGCCCAAGTCTTTCCTCCACCTGCAAACTCACTTTAAAGCCACCAACTAACTTCTTTGCTTTGCTTCACTGATCAATGCCAAGTAAAAATTATTTCACAAAAGCTTCTCCTTCCTAAAGGTGGTCCAGCCAAAGAGCTGGAAGAGAGGAACATGTGAATAGTTTCTTTGAGGCCCAAAAGCTGGACCAGTACTTTGCAGATCCTTCCAGATTTGATTTTACAAATAAAGAGGGACAAGGAACCACTCCAGATCTTCAAAAACACTCTGAAGCAGGGCCTCTTTGCATACTGGATTTATGGTGGTGAACTCCAAAGACCCAGAACCAAAATATCTTACAGGAGCACCTCTCCCAACAGTTCCTGTTACCCAAACCTCATGGGAAACTGAGGCAAAGCAGCTGCAGGACTTGGTCACTCACCTGCTTGGGGATTTAAGAAAAAAATAATGTGCTTGGAAAGCAACAAGATAGAGTACAAAAAACACCTTAGTTGATGCAGAAGTAACACAGATTTCACAGGTTACTTTTTGCCAGCAGATGCCCAGAACTACCAGAAGCCAGCCTCCAACAGCTCATACCTTTGCTTTCAAGTGACCCCAAACTGCTCAGGAGTGCTTTATACATCAAAATAAAAACAGTAACAGCAACCATCTCATTCTCTCCTCATCCTACTGGGGAGACTGGGCACCTCATGTCTTTAAAGAAATCAGGACGATTAAACATGAAAAGTTGCTTGAAAAAAACTGGATGCAAGTGGAAGGAACATTTTGACACTCACCAAAACCCATCTAGTTAAACAAAACAAGTTTTAAAGTCTTTTTTCCACACTTTTTAATCAAGTGTCTTTTCTGCCCCCAGCCCAGCCCTCCCAGAAGTGTTCCCAGGCACAGCCTCCCACCCAGCAGAATTCCCCAATAAAAGGCTGACAAATACTGATATGGGGGAGAGGAGAAAGGGCAGGGAAGGAAAGGGAGACTGCAAAACATGTTGAGATAAACTTGTGTAACTAGAAACAATGAAAGGAAAAGATCAAGAAACCCACTGCCTAACTGTTGCTGAAAGGTGATAAGCTAGAAGCTGTCCTAAATTTATTAGGGCAAATGACTGCAGAAGCCTATTAGTAATTTTCAAGAATAAACTCTCATTTTTTAATCTTTACAGGTTATTTAATACCTCTCTACTAAACCCATTCCCAGCTCAGGTTCCCTGCAAAGTCAGAAAACAAAAACCCAGCAAGCACAAGCAAAACAAGGTTATTGCACAGGAAGCCCTCCTGTCACCCAAAACACACACACACTGACAGGAGGTTTACAAGTGATCCTGCAGTCAAATGATCTGAACTGGCTCCAGATCCAGACTCCAGCAACATGTTCTATGCAAGCTTCCTTAACAGCCCTCAGTTCTTCACCAGGAAAGCTCAAACAATGATTACTGACATCATTATTGTGATGCCAAGAGGACTGGTGCACCATCCCTGTGCTCAGAGCTCTCTGGCAGCACGAAGGAAAACAAGAGCTGCAGGCTGGATGCCAAGGGGGAGCAGGGAATGGGATGGGGGCAGGTTAAAGCAGTCCCCAGCCACACATGCCCAGCACCCTAAGGTAGCAGAGAGAGGGTGTCATACTGCCATTCCTAAAAACTGTGGGGACTACACTGATGAAAGATGTGTGACTGCAGCACACACAGGCAAAGTAGTAGCCAGTAAATTCTGGAGCTGAAGCCTCCAGCACACTGGAATAAAGCTGCTGTGAACCTTGGGTGCCCACATCAGGCACTGTGGGTCATCATTTCCCTCACTTCAAAGCTGTTAGATGCAGCAAGTACCTCTATGCTCAACTGCCTTGTGATTGCCAGTTAAACATACCTTAAATGTACCACAGCCTGAAAAAACAGTGATAATTCTGTAGCTGAGCATGCCCCCAAACAAGAGGGTAACCCATAAAAGTCAAAAACCCATAAAAGACTCCACCTGAAAGTATTGACTGACATTTATCTCAGCAAAAGTGTTGTCTTCAGTAGTTCTTCCTGCATCCTTCCTATCAGTTCTTTCCCCATCCCCTTGTTGCCTGCCCTCCCACTGAGCCCATTCAGCTGTTCACACAGTCCCACAGTGAACCAGATTGGGTAGCTGATGCAAGATTAAAAATAATCCAGGAAAAAACAAAAAGTGAGGAGGAGGGAGGTGGAAAAAAAATTAAGTTCCTCAAATCAGTGCAAGATGAAAATGCAAAAAAAATCATTGTTTCACTGCATCAAGGGAAAGGCCACAGGGTCACAAACCTGCAGTGGGGCTCAGCCAGCTGCCAGCACTACAGGAGCACTTGTCACACCAGAGTTAAACTCTCCTGGAGAAGGTGGAGACACACTACCTGCTGGAAAGTCTCTTGATACCAAGATGACCTGTTCCCTGCCAGGCAGCTGACACAGCACTCCCCTGAAAGCAGAGCCTGGCACTAGCCAGAACAATGAGCATGTCTCTCCCACGTGCATTTTTTCATCAGAGGCCCCAAATTCCAGCTCAGAGGTCCCAAGCTTCCCCGATCTGGTGTTTATCCAACATTCCCATACGCTCTGTGATCATGCAGGCTGCCAGCCCTGCCCATGAAGAGGCAAACCAGCCCACCATGACTCCTTCCAAGTGAAAGCAGTCCACTTTCCTCGTGCTGCCATTTGTTTCGTGGCTGCACAGCAGCTGTTAAGAAAATCTTCACTTCTGCTACACCGGAGGCAGGCAATCCCAGGGTTTCCTACAGGCCAACAACTAAGATCCTCCATTTCATTTTGGAATTTGACACCCTGGCATTCTTCCCCACACATTTCCAAAGTTTTACATCCCCCCTGAACTGTGCTAGCTTGTGACAGTCCCATCTGTATTGGAAACCAACTCCCTTCCCATCAGAAACCAACCAGGAGAAACTTGGCAGGATCCAGCAGAGCCAGCTGCTCTTTCCAACAACTGGATGCCCCCGGCCAACTTACCCCAGAGAGGCTGACAACCATCCAAGGGGCAGCTCCTAAGCCCCCAGCACGGCCCCTCTGCTTCTCACACAAAGGGGGAGAGCCCAGCCCCACAGCACGGGCTCCTCAGCTCCTCTACCCAGCAACACATGAAGAGAGCAACACACTCCATGTCCACTTGTTGTCAACCCACCAGTGGCTTCTGAAAACAACCATTCATGGTGCTTCATGCCCAGGCCTAAAGCAGTGACCATCTTTTCTGAGGGAACAGAGCTTCCAGGAGCAGTATTGATCTGTGGTGAGCAAGCTGCTTTTGGCAGCTGTCAGGTCTGGAGCTCACGCAGCACATCCGTAGTCACAAGTGTAACAAGAGATTATCTGCTGAGTGTTTGTCTTCCAGTGGGAAGTGTATGAAATGACTGTGCACAAATCCCAGCCTGGATTTAATCCTGCCCTGGAGTTCACACACAACTCCAGTGCACAAAACCATTAGTGGGAGACAGCAGCAGCAGAGGTCAGAAAGAAGTCGATAACACACACACTCCTGGGCCCGGGCTGAACAGAGCTCCCACACAGAAACAGCTGCATCCATCCATATGCTGATCTTGGTAATACATCAAATCAAGACTCCATCCATATGGACCATAGCAGAGCACTGCAACCCTGGCTTCCAGCCAGCTGCCTTGCCCTCTGCCCAGAAACGCTGTGGAGCAAAGCCTGGGCAACATTTCCAAGTGCAGGAAGGACAAAAAGGTAACGGAGACCAGCCAAAATGGGTATTCCAAAGGCAAATCCCACCTGACCAACACGACTCCCCCATCTGGGACGAAGATGGCTCTGTGGCTGAGGGGTGTTGGACACCTTGACTCGTGTCAAAGGCCCTGCTAAGCCTCCCATAGCATCCTTCAAACAAAAATGCTTGAAAACTGGATGATATGATAAAGGTAGGGCGAAAACTAACATCAGGTTTAAAGGATCACAACCAGCACTTGCAACCTCCACTGGGCTGCTGGTCACTAATGGCATCCCTCAAGGATCAGCCAGCCCTGCTCAGAAACAGGGATAGGATGGGGGATAATGGGAAGGGGGACCCCAGCTGGAACAAGAGACAATCCAACTAGGCACATGGAAACAAATATTTTCTATAAGCATGGCCAAGCACTGAACAGGGCCCAAAGTAAGAGTGGCATCACCATTCTTAGAGCCTGGGATGGATACAGCCCATCCACTGAGCACTCGGATCTACCAGGAGATTTTTCTAGCAGGAGGTCAACCTAGAGGTGCTTTCCCACCTTCTGTGGGATCCACAGTACAGATTTAGCCACACAAAATGCTAAGAGATGACATTCCCCACAAGACTTGGCCATGCAATGCTGAACAAAAATTTCCAGGAAACTATTCCCTCTGCAAGTCACACCAGGGTGAATTTCCACAACTCATCTTGCCTATCATCCTACTCTCAGCACCTCCAAACCAACATAATGCTACAGGCATGCTATCAGCTTGGGCAACCCAAGACACAAAGCTGAAACAGCCAAGAGTCAGCTCTTACACCTCTGTGAAACCAGGTGCAACCAGAAAAAAAGTACAAACACGACAAAAGCAGCTGCATTTTTCAAAAAGTAAGGGTAGGCCAGAAGAGCAGAAAGAACAGAAAGTAGTTGTTGATGGAGAGCAGCCAGACAGGATGGCTTGGCCACCTTTGCTATATTTTTTCTCTTGTTTACTTTACTTCGGTTTTGCAGAACTCCACAAGAAACAGGACATTTTGAAAAGGAGGGAACTCCACAAAAACATCGTCCTATACAGCCTATAGACTTGGGGAGAAGGAAGCTCCACAGAACAGCTTTTATGAAGGAAAATGGCTGAGCACAAATTCATGCCAGACCACCCTCAGTTTATGTTCCACAAAACACAGTCCCAAACCCCGCTGCCTCTCCTTTCTCTTCACGTGAGCCAAAACAAAGGACAATCAGACAGGAGCACAACCCTGAACAGAAGACTAATGGGAAAGCACACAACAAAACAAGAGTGGAAGGGGAGGCCAAGATCTGCAGGACGCGCCTCACAGCAGCCCCCCGCTCCACCAGCAGCCTCTGCCCATCTTTGTGCTCCTTATCGCAGCAACTCCTCCTGGCTCCCCACCCCGGGAACCTCGCATGACCCCCCATCCGAGCAGCCTCTCTCTGCCCGCCGGGCCCATGCCGGGCCTGGCCCCATGGCTGCCGTGCTCCAGCCCCAATCCCCCCTCCCACCCTGCCCCGGCCGCCGAGCGCCCACCGCCTGAGCCTCGCTCGCCCGGCTCTCCCCGCACCCCCGCGCTCCGCACGGCCCCACGCGGCTGCCGCCGCCCGCCCCGGCCATCCCGCTGCGCCCCCCGCCCCGGCTGCCCCAGCCCCGGGCGCGGCGCCCCAGCTCGCCCCGCGCCGGGCCCCGCAGCCCTCACCCCGCGTAACCCCGCGGCAGGCCGGCAGGCGGGCGGGCAGGCCGGGCCTCCCTCCCCGGGCGGCCCCCAGGCCCCTGCCCCGCGCCCGCCGCCCCGGCCCCCGCCCCGGGCCTGCCCCGCCGGGCCCCGAGCGCCGGCCGCGCGCGGGAAGCAGCGCGGGGCGGGCGGCGCCGCCGCGGCCGCTCTTACCTCCGACCCGGTACATGTTGGCGGCCATGCCCGCGAGCGGGCCGGGTGCGGGGCGCGGGCCGCTCCCGCCGCCGCCGCCTCCAGGTGCCGGATCCGCTGGAAAATGGAGGCTGGAGCGGGCGGCGGGGGAGGGGAGCGGGGGAATTAAAGGGGCCGCGCCGGCGGACGGGGAGGGAGCGAGGCGGAGGGCGGGGCGGCGGCCCGGGCCCAGCGGCGGCGGCGGCGGCGGGAGGGAAGGAAGGAAGGAAGGAAGGAGGGGAACGAGCCAGAGCCGCCCGCCCGCCCGCGGCGTGTGAGGGCGGCGCTCCGGCCTGCGAGGGGAGGGACGGGACGGGAGCGAGCGGCACGGCCTCCTCACACACACACACACACACACACACACACACACACACACACACACACACACACACACACACACACACACACACACACCCTCTGCTCACACACACAGCCTCTCCTTGCACACGCACGCGGCCTGCCCTCGCACACTGCCCGCCCTCACACACACGCACTGACCGCCTGTGCACACCTGTGGCACACACACACACACTCACACTGACCGCCTGTGCACACCTGCACACACTGACTGCCTGTACACACACACGACACCCCTACCATCACACAATCCTCCTCACGCAGCTCTCTGGGCCTCACACAGGCTCTGCTCTCCTCATGCCCTGACATGGCATGGGCAGCCCTACACACGCTGTGGAGACTGTCCTCAGGTACACACTGACACACACACACACAGAGACTGTCCTCAGGTACACACTGACACACACACACAGAGTGGAGACTGTCCTCAGGCACACACTGACACACACACACACACACACTGACACACACACTGTGGAGACTGTCCTCAGGCACACACTGACACACACACACAGAGTGGAGACTGTCCTCAGGCACACACTGACACACACACACACACACACACAAACACACACAGTGGAGACTGTCCTCAAGCACACACTGACACACACACACACACATACACAGAGTGGAGACTGTCCTCAGGCACACACATACACACACACATACACAGAGTGGAGACTGTCCTCAGGCACACACTGACACACACACCACCTGTGCTCACACGTGTGTGCCTGTACTCTCAGTCTGTCTCATGTGCTGGTATTCACACACAGCCTCCATCATGTACAGGCACCACTGGTGATTTCGGACAGCCCTCACGCTGCCTTGTCCACACACACACAGAGCCTTCCTCACACACACCCAGCCACCACAGGCCATGCACACCCAGGGCAGGAACAGGGTCCCTGCATGACACAGCCCTCCTGGTGCACACCCCTCCTGCTCACACCTACACCCGTGTGCTTCCCACACACATCCCTCCAGCCCTACACACCTCTCCTGCTCACACTCCCCACTCCTGCACTGTCCCACTGGTGTCCCCTCTGTGCCTGTGTCCCCACTGCCACGCCGGGGCTTTCCCCCCTCCTCAGGGGTCAGCCTGAGAGGTGAAATGATGGCTTTAGCTTTCCCTTGCCTACTGAGCTGTGGGTGTCACTGCTCCTGGGCACACCAGGGCTGCTCCACACAGGTACATCCCTTCTTCTACAGCCCTGCCCAGCTCCTGTCCAGGTGTCTCCCCAGCAGCCCTGCAGTGGTTACACAGTTGTGGAACAGCTGTCAGCTCCAGATCACTCTGCAAAACTTGCACATTGCCACTGCCACTTCCTCTCCTACAGGAACTGGCTGATGCCAAAAAGCACCCCAAGAAACCACCATTCTGTGGTACATAACACCTTCACAGCAGGTCCCCAGCAGGAGCTGACAAAGTGCAGCAGTGAAGGCGACAGACCATCCCCCAAGGACTTCTCCATGCACGTGGCCAAGGCTGGATGGTGGTGCTCAGTGAAAAGCTGCCCCTCTGATGGCCAGCAAAGCAGACCTGGGGCACTGATCAGCTCTCAGGCAAGGCAGGATGAGTACCTTTGGCTCCAGCACAGAGCTGGAGAGTCACCTGGTGTTACCCAAACCAGGACCTCTCCACACAGTCACACAATTGAGGATGGCCAAAATATATCTGTCATGAAACTCTTCGCTGGAGTATGTGATCGACAGTGCAAACAGTCAAACCCTTTACTGGGTATGGGCTGGGCAGAGCTGCTGCCTGCACTCTAAACACACTTCTCACAAAGTACTGAAACACTGCCCAAAGACTGCCCAAAATACATACATTTTTCAGAAAGAACAGGGCTCTTGTTAAAATTTGCTTTGTGTGTTAGGGAAACAACCCTAATCACCACATTTCTGACAGTCCTCAGATGCCAGGAGGGCGCAGGGCTCTGCTTTTATGTTCCCACTGTGCACGAGGGAGCATGGCAGAGTGAGGAAAACACTTCTGGGGGTGAAAATCGGTCAGCCAGGAAAGGTCAGTGTGCCGGGGAGCGGGGCTGTGATATTTCCTCCTTCCGAGGCACCGGGGGAGCGCGTGCCGGCACTGGCGCCGGGCACACCGCAGGACACGAGGGCTTGGCCACTCTGCCGAGCTCAAAATAATCCAGCAGGACACAGAAAAATTACCCAGAGCAAATATTTACAAATGGCGTCCCAGCGCACTCGGTAGCTGCACACGGAGAAGCGGATGGTCACACGGCCTTGATTAGTTTTTCCAAATGCTAAATTGTGGTTTAAACCATAGTGAGAAAAGCGTGTTGGATCTTCCCCGCTGTTCCTCTTCCAGGTTAAGCAGCAGCTGTGGTCAGGGCCAGGGTGTTGTGCAGTGGGAGGGAGGTGAGCTGGAGCTGCCACACTCAGCCTGGCAAGGAGAGAGCTCCTGCAGTGCCCCATCTGCCACCACCAAACCCCGCTCCCATGGGTGCCACTGACTCCCACCGTGCAAACCCGGACCTCTCAGAGGGCTTTTGGTGCATCCTGGCAGGCAGAACTCACATTGACACTTCTCCCATGGTACTGAAGGTCTGAGCACATGGTACCCAGAGCTGCAAAAGAAAGATGCCAGTGCTTTGAGAGCCGGGGCTGCCTGGCAGAAATTCATCTGTCCCAGTGCATGTGAATGAGGGAGGCTCTCCAGGCCCATTGCATGCAACCTGCTACACTCTGACTCAAAGTCATTCTTGTTCCACCCAGCCCTCATTTCTTTCTCCTCTTTTTCCAGGCAACAGCAGAGTGTGCCAAGGGCCCTTGACTTGGTGCTCTCCCTGCTGATGTGGGGCTGGTCCTCTGCTTCCCCCAGCAGCACACGAGCCTTCCCACCACCCCAGCCTCTCCACTCACACCCATATTCACTTGCTGAGACAGATTCCTCCATGGGCTCTAAAAGGTGATGTTCAGGACGTGCTTCTTTCATAGAGCCAGGCCATCAGTGCAAGTTTACAGCTGAACCTGTGCAGAAAATACCCAGCCAGAACACAGCCTTCACGTGTTTGTCTCCCCCCACCCCCCCATTTCACCACCAGCCATTTCACCACCCCCTCCATGGCTTTAGGTGCTGTTTCTGCCCTCCAGAGTACTGATCTTGCCCTCTCCTGAGCTACCCCCATTCCTCCTGCCTGGAATGATCCAATGCCTGCTCTGTGCCACCATGTGTGGGCTTTGTGTCCCCCCTTCCAGCAAAGGGCTTGGGCCATAAATGCATCTGCACCTGGCTGAGCATCTGAGCTATCCACAGAGACCTGTGTCCCTGCAGAGCGGCCTGGCCTGCTCTGAGGGGCTCCCTTCACCCCAGCTCTTGGCTCCACCAGCTGCCACCCCTCCATCCCTCACCCTTGGGTCAGGACAGTGTAGGGACACAGGCTGCTCCAGCACAGCATTCCCATTTCTGCCTCCAGCATCCTGGATCCTAAGGACTGTGGCCAAAGGCCCATTTCTCACAATTTCTTCTTCACCTCCCTTCCTCAAAACAACAGCTTAGCTCTCCTCTTTCCTTTCTCTCTTCACCTTCTGACTCCCCAGCACCAAGCCCAGGTTCCTGGAATCCCACACATCCCTGAACATCCCACAGTCCTCCCAGGAGCACACACAGCTTCAGGCTCCCCTTGGTACCCCAACACCACCGTGTCCATCCAGTGCAGCCCGCAGATGAGAAACAAGCACCAGCCTGGTCCTTCCCTGCTGTGCAGAGGTGAGGACTGAGTGCTGGAGAGGGCACTCAGTCGTGTCCAGGAGAGCTGCAGGAGGTGTGAGCAGATCCTTCTGGGAGAGGAGGCAGCTGGGAGAGCAGCAGGGCTGCAAAAACTACGGAGAGGGCTCGGTGCTGGGAAGGACGTGCCAATCCACCAGCTCTGCCCTGGAAGTGGCAGCTGGATAAATAACACAAGAGAACCCCCAGGGCAGAAAGCCATGCTGCTGTTTCCTCCTGCAAACAAGTGCCCCGGGCATGCCAGAGCAGCCCCTGCTGAGAGACGACTCAGGGGACGGGTGTGTGCTTTCATGTCCAGTTTTATTAGTGTTGCATTAGTACCATAAAATAGTTGACGAGGTCGAGCACGTTGCAGTTTGTTCCAAAAAAAAGGCTATTTACATTTAATCTGTCTTCATAAAAAACAACCCTAGAACCCAAACAATACAACAATGAAACAGATGGACAGCTCGGGAATCTACACAGTGGTAACGTCCCCTCTCAGGCCGGACAAGCCTGGTGGCACGCAGCCCCGGGATTCAGGCGCTTCCCATGGCTGGGGCACGTCCACAGCCAGGCAGGCCACGCTCCAGCCACTGCCCAGCCAGGGCTGCAGCCAGCAGCTGGCTGGATGTGGCCCCAGAAGAGTGGCCCTCTTCCTAAAGGACACCAGCAACCTGCTGCTTCGCAAGTTGGCACGTCCCCTTCTGCCCCAGTCTGTCCCAAAGCACCAGAGTGATCCTTCCTGCAGGAGCCAGCCCTGCCAGGAACATCTCCCATGAGAATACCATTGAAGAGGCTCCAGGAAACCTCCAGGAGATGCTGCTGCTCATTTCTGGCCTTCTCCTGTCAGGTTAAGCCCAGAGAGAGTGCTACATTAAAATGCCACCACTCAAATATCTGCTGAGATCAAGGGGACAGACCCATCCAACCTAATTTCCAGAAAGCTCCAGGGTCCCAAGCCCTTTACAGCAGCATGGCCCCACTGTCCTAATCCCAGTTTCCCAAACCCTTAGCACACCAAGCAGCAGAAAAAGACCACTGGTTCTGCTGCCTCTTGACATGATTTCCCTCTTAACTTTGGAGATTCCAGGGGCAATATCCTCTGTCCTGGCTCTCCAGTGCTCCTGCCAGCACACGCTGCTGGTGAGAAGCATGACGTTGCTGCAATCACAGGTTAAGCACAGGGCAGTGTGGTTCCTGGCTGAGTGTGATGGTGGAAAGCAAACAAGCACATCTCCTCAGCCCCAGAAACCTTCCAGCCACCTACCCCTGCAGGATAAAGCCACAAGCTTTATCTCCTGTTCTAACTAAAGCAGCCACACACAGCCAAAGAGACCACGGGTCTCCCCGAAGTCATGTGTAATTCAGGAGGGCTCTGCAGTCACCGCTGCCACAGGAAGTGACAATTGGGCAGCACGGAGCTGGAACAGCCACACGAGATGTCCCTGACACCGAGAAGAGCCAGCCCTGGCTGAGCACTGGCAGGGCTGGAGCCCAGCCTTTGTCTCCAGGAAACTCAAGCCAGAGGAGCAGGAAGCGCTCAGGGTGCAACACGATGCCACAAACCCCTTCCATCTTTCATCTGCTCTCCGGAGCTGCTAAACTAGGTCAGCTCAGCACGGAGCCAGCCCCTCCCAGAGCTCACCCCGAGCCAGAGCCAGCCGGGGGCCTGGCCCACAGCAGCTGGAACAGAAACCAGAGCTCCGAGAAGCCACAGCCAGAGGGGCAGGAGACACCGGCCCTGAGGGGGCTGGGGTGGGCTCTGGGACACACCAGGGGACACCACCTTCAAAGCACCTCCTGGCTAGAGAGCCACTCAGGTGCTGCCCAGCCCAGGCCCTGCCTTTGCTGTCAGGCCACACAGCTCCAAAGCAAGCATGAGGGAGATAGCCCCCCTGAGTTTCTTCATTTGAAATGTACCTTCCCTGCGCAAACTCTCCAGAGCTGAACACAGAGCTCTCTGCTCTGAGCCATCCTTCTGCACTCACTGACACGGCCATGACCACCCAACCCCACAGGCTGGCACAGCTCTGCAGGCACGGGCCCTCTGCTGCCCCAGAAACTTCTCCTCATCCCACAGTGGTGATCCTTCAGGTCAGTGGAGCTCACTCCCAGCAAGAAACTTCCCCAGAAACTGTGGGGAAGCTGGGAAACCTGAGATCAGTCACTCATTCATGGGACCAGATCTAAAGCTCCTTCCCAAAGCAGTCTGAGCCATGTGCTTTGACACTCTTTTTTCTTAGAGACAGAAAACTGTTTCCACTCCAGACAGGGACAGAAACAGCTGCACAAAGAGGCTCCACAAGAGAAACAACAGAGGCACAACAACCTGATCAGAGCTGTGCCACCAAATTTGCATGCCAGCCCTTGCCTCCAGGGCCAGGAAACACCACAGCCACCCCTGGGCACACAGCTGCCCACAGGCAGGCCCAGCCTGCCATGCTGGACTCCCTTTGGGATAACAAGGCTGAGGAGTCAGGATGTTTTCTTGCATGGAAGACACAGTTCAGAGCAACAACAGCTTTCCATACAGGGGAAATCAAGCCCTCAGGTGTACAGAGAGGCTCCCGATGAATTTGCTCGTATAAAGTCAGAACAAATCACAAACCAACATGAAATGCAACGAGCAGAAGTGTTTCTCTCACACATACACACACACACACACACACACACACACACACACACACACACACACAGAGTACAGCAGGGCAACACACATTTGATAGGCAGGACTCTGGAAACCCTGTCCTAGCTACCAGATTTCTTCTTTACAGTAGGTTGAAATACAAAGAGGAGCACAGTGATGGTTCTCCCCTCACCCCCCAGTAAACAAAGTTATTGCAGTCAGTCAGTCAGTCCAACCCACCTCTGCAGCAGCACCACCAGAGCTGCCCAGGCTGCACACAGCTGGAGCCCAGCCCAATCACCCTTGTCACAACAGTGTGAGATTCAAGGGAGAAATCACACACTGACTAATCTCCTTTTACAAAGCTTTTTTTTTGATGCAACAGCCTCGATAAAGATGTGATGTGCTTATACACCCTCTCCCACGCTGCCGCTGCTAGGCAACGCTGTACAGCCCCAGAGCATCAGCTCAGGTCACCCAAAAACATCAGCTGAGGGACACAACAACATCCCCCTACAGCCCAGCTTCTGCCACAGCCAGGAGCCAGCCCACAGCAGGCAGGAGGAACACAGTATTGCAGCTAGACAATGTGTCCTACCCAGCAGCGTGCCACCAGGCTGGGGACAGTGTCCTCCTCCCTGCTGATTTGAAGGGAATACCCAGCCCCTGGCCATGGAGGGTGCCCTTGTGCTGGGAAAGGTTCCACAACATCAGCTGGTGAAGCAGCCCAAGCTGTGACAGGCAAGCTCTCACCTCAGAAGCTCCCTGCCAGCAGCACACCACCAGTACCTGCCCTGGGAGCCAGCTGGGCCCCAGGCAGAGCAGGACCTGCTGAGCAGAGCAAAGCAGGCTCCCCACGCCTTTGGAAACTCAAGGGTAAGGGTTCAGGGAGAAAAGAAAAAAAGAGTTGAAAAGCATCACTGCCCTCAGAAAAGTGCCTTCTGGAAATGCTCACAGAGCCTGGCTTGCCCACAAGGGGGGAGCCAAAAGGGCCCATCAGAAATTTCAGTCCCTTAGCCTGAAATGCCAGAGATGTCTGTTCTTTCACACTGCAACAACACCCTGCTCCCCATAGCCCAGCCAGCACCTGACAGAGCAGCCTGTGCCACCCCAGGTGTGCAGTGTGACACATGGGCAGGAAGGCAGCTGGACACACAGAATGCCTGCCTGGCTCCCAGTCCAGCCACTACAGTGATGCATCACTCCACAGACAACGGCTCATCTTCCTGGGTTTGTGGGGTTTTTTTGGCAAATTAATATTTTTTCCTGTTATTTTTTATTTTATTTTATTTTTTTTTTAGAAAGCATTAAAAAAAATCTGCAGCTGTTGAAAAAAATCCTTTCCCTTTCGAGGCTGGACGAGGTTTTATTGACAGGTAAATAATCGGTGTGAGCATGTAATAGCAGCGACCCCACTGACGTGGTGCCCCTCAGCAGCACAGCCAGCTGGGGAACACAGAGACTGGCCAGGTTTGGTCATTGTCACAGACCTGGGACACGGGAGTTTCCTTGTACTGAGTGATTCCCTAATTCCTATTCCTGCCCAACCCTCCTCAGGCATCGCTTCAGCACCAACACCTGCCTCTCCCTATGGCAGGCTTCATGCTCCGAAGGGGATCTCCTCTCCAGACCTCCCTAACTCTGCAAGTGGCTTTGTTTTCCACACCAGACAGTTGAACTCCCTCCAGACTCGCTGATCTCTCATCCTTTGGCAGCAGGAAGAAAGACTGGCCATCCTTTTCTCCTAGAAATACAGAGTGGGAGCCAAACTCATGGAACACACACGAACTTCTGCAAATCTGTTTGAGCTGATCCACGGCTCCCCCAGCCCACTCACACCAATGAGGTCTCAGGTTAATAAGCAGTGCAGTTACTCAGCTATCTGCTCGTAAGTGGTAGGTGTTCTTGGGCAGGTTGCCTGCTCCTGCCAACTCCCCCACAACTTCACGTTGTCAGCACATCTATATTTAAGACTGGTTTGTTGGTTGGTTGGTTTGTTTTTTTTTTTGCCTTTGTTTAAAGGGGTTTCCTTCCTTTGTAGTAAACTTAAGAGTTAATAGAAAAAAGTAATTCCAAAGTAATCCAAGCACATCTGTAATTAATTCTGCAGGAGAGGGCAGAGCGACGCGAGTCAGAGTTGGCACGCAGTTCCTGGCTCCTGGTGTGCAGTCCTCGGCATGGGCAGAAGGTCCCTGCGCCGAGCACAGCTAGAAGTTGGATTTGGAGTGTCCAAATATGCAGATGGGAAAGTGCTTGACATGAGAGGACCACTGTGCTGCCAGCTGAAAGAACTTGACGTCGTTCCACTCCACGCCGTCGATCAGGACTGCAGGGGAGGGTGAAAGGAGAGCAGAGTTAGGAAATGCTGAGGGGAAGTGGGCAGCCTGAGGCAGCTCTGCCACAACTCCCCTGCAGTCGGCAGAGGGAGCCTGGCCACGCTCAGCTGCTCTGCCCCACTCAGCTGCACTCACAGGGAGAAAGGAGCACACCAGGTTTGGGGAGAAGAGCTCAGGTTGTTGTTCCAGCATCACTCACTGACACCAGAGCTCCCCACGCTGCTGATTGCAGTGTCACCTGATCCTGCTTCTCAGATTTCCTCAGCACACCTCATCATCTTTTTTGGCACTCTCACCAGGACACCCATGTGTCCCAGAGAGCTGACACATGTCCTGTGAGCGCCCCTCATGCCTGCCAGGGACCAGGCCAGGATGAAGGAGGTGACCCAAGCAGGTATCTCTGTTGGGGATGACTAACTGAACAGGCTACAGGGGTATTTTTGCTCCTGGATGCCCAGCTCCACTGACAGTCACTCCAGGTCTGTCTACAAGATGCATATATGGCTGTGGCATGAGCATGTGCCAGTGTCCTGCCCGGAGGGGCAGCCACAATGTCACCACCTGCCACCAACAACACTTGCACCAGATGTGCAAGAGAAGCAGGGGATGACAGAGAGGGGAATGGAGCCCTGTCCAACCCTTGTCCTCATGCAGAGCACTGACTCAGAGCCAGCTAAAGGAGGATTTTCCCACATCCCAGACCTGTTAAAGCCTTCCCCATGCTGGGCACACCGAAGCCCATTCCCCAGGAATATCCCCACCACGCTGGCTTTGTCCTTTGCCTGGAGGACAATCCCAGCATGTGAGCATTGCCCCAGCAGCCAGAGGGATGCACTCACCACGCAGCATGTTCTGCTGATGTTTCGCTGTGCAAATCAGCCTGCTGATTCCTTCAATACACTGGCTCTTTGACTCAACCTCCTTGTCCTTTGTTTTCTTGGGCAAAAACATCACTGGAAGAAAAGCAAACCAGCACAAGGTCAATCTGTGCCACTCACAGGAGCTGCACTGATTCTTGTTTGAGCTTTTGCATTTAAACATTCCTGTCTGACAATTCTTACTCCTAAGGTCCTCAATTTTTGGCAGGAGTCTGTCAGTGCTGAGCACCATCACTGATGCACATGAGCATCTTATTCCTAAATGTCTCTTTGTGAAGCCTTCCCAGCTCATAATCCTGATCCCAAAGGGCATGAGCTGGGCCCTCTGTTGGGACACCATATAGGGAAAACATTTGCATCTGCAGTGCCAGGCCTGCTGCACTGCTCAACACAGCCTGGAGAGCAGGAGGGATTACAAAATGGGGGCAGCTGGTGGGGAGGGAAGTCATAAGGAGAACTAAAAAAGGGTCCAGCTCTCCAAAAACTGTCCAAATGCATGAGCAAAGATGTACAAACTGATTTCACAAAAGCTGGTGCTGTTGAACACCTCTGCTGCAGGCTGGGCCACCCCAGGGTAGAACGTTTGGAGTGTCTCAGAACTGTCCCAGCAGCAGGACACTCCCAAAGGGGGTCACCAGGGCTGGCAGCTCAGCACCACAGCTGTGCTGGCCTGGCACTGACCTGGCTGCAGGGCTGTGCACCCATGTCCTGCAGCCCAGGAGGCCCTGGCAGCCTTCCCTCAGAGTCCACCAGGAGTGACTCCCAGGCCCACGGGCAGAGGAGGTTGTGAAGGACAACTACTGGCAGGCAAACTATAAATGCAGAACTGCCTTGTGCTTCCTTGAAAATAATTTGTTGCAGAGCTGTTTTCAATTTCTAAAATGTTTCACATTACCAAGGCCAGGAGCAAACACAAAATCACTGACAACATTCAAAATGCCATTTTGTTAGTTTGGTTTGAGAAAATGAAGCCACAAGTTTAAGAGCAGGAGAGCATTTATCTTCTACTTCCTTTTGACCCACAAAGCATTCTGTGCAAAAGCATAAGAATTATAAAATCATGGAATTACTGAGGTTGGAAAAGATCTCCAGGGTCATTGAATTGAACTGCTAATCTAACACTGCCAACTGCATCCCTAAACCATGTCCCCAAGTGCCACATGTCTACATCTTTTAAATACCTCCAAGCACAGGGGGATGGTGGCTTCATCACTGCCCTGGGCAGCCCCTTTTGGGGCTTCACAACCCTTTTGGTGAAGAAATTTTTCCTAATAGCTAATCTGATTCTCCCCTGGCAAACCTTGAGGCTACTTCCTCATGCCCTGGGAGAAGAGAGTGACTGCCACCTTGCTCCAATCTCCTTTCAGGTAGAGAGTGATAAGGTCACCCTGAGCCTCCTTTTCTGTGGGCTCAACACCCCCAGTTCAGCTGCTCCTCCCAGGACTTTGCTCCAGGTTCTGAATGCCCTCACTGGCTCTTGTGGGGTGGGTGCAGGAGGAGAGTGGGAGGCCACAGACTCCACTTCAGGGGTACTCCTGTTTTGTCACCTCACAGGGATCTGAGATACTTTCTGGGCTTTTGTTTTCCCTTACATGCCTCTTTCATTCTCTGTGGCTCTTTTGAGCTAAAGGCTCATAGGATGGGGATACCATCCCAGACAGTAAAGCCATCCCAAGTTTCCAGCACACTGCCAGAAAGGAGGGGCTCATTTACCCTCACTGGTGCTGGGGCACGAGCTGCCTCTTATCTAATCCAATACCCCAACACAGCACCAGCAGGCTCCCAAGGAACACAGGGAAACTGTGCAGGCATGTCCTGGCTCTGTCCCCAACTTTGCCCTTTTGGGCTATACCATCTTTTAACTTCAGCCACCAGGGGTGAACACATCCCCTTTTCACCTCACGCAGAGCAACCACCCTTCCAAACCCTGTCACTTCACACAGCCACTCCTCAGCAACTGATTTGGATTTTGGGGGTAAAAATAGGACTGAGGTGCTGCAATCCAGCACGGACAAGTCAGGCAGCCCTGGAGCAGCAGCACAGGGACAGAAGGATGTTGAGTTTGTGAGGTCCCAGGACAAGGTGAGAGATGAGGAATCTGACTCCATGTTCTCAGAAGGCTGATATTATAATTACAATATATAATATATAATATATAATATATAATATATAATATATAATATATAATATATAATATATAATATATAATATATAATATATAATATATAATATACAATATGTAAGATACAATATGTAATATAAAATATACAATATATACCATATACTATATACTATATACAATATATACCATATACTATATACTATATAATATCCTATTATATTATATATAATATTATATTATACTATACTAAAACTATTCTAAAGCAAGAGAAGGATACAGACAGAAGGCTTAACAAGAATGAATAATAAAAACTCGTGACTGACTCCTCAGAGTCTGACACAGCTGATGGTGATTGGTCATTAAGTAAAAACAATTCACAGGAAACCAATTAAACAGGCACCTGTTGGTAAACGATCTCCAGACCACATTCCAAAGCAGCAAACACAGCAGAAGCAATCAGATAATGATTGTTTTCATTCTTTTCTGAAGCTTCTCAGGAGAAGAAATTCTGGGGCTTTTTCAGGAAATATGACAGGGACAGAAGGACACCTCACCTTTCTTGTTCTTCTCCTTTGTCACCACGGTCATGGACATGGTTGGCGTGGTGGCGATCTCGCCGCTGGCGGGGAGCCTGCTGACCTGCAGGGACCGGAAAGTGCATTTCAGTGTGTTTTTGGTGGTGGAGGGGTCCTTCTTCTCTGGGTCTCTCTTCCTGTCCATGGGTGGAGCTGCAATCCAGTAATCCACCTGCAGGCCCATCAGCTCAGCACCGAGGCCCTGGCTGGGAAACAAGAGGAGGTGGTAATTCCTGCGTGCCTCTCAGCAGGGCTCTGTCAGAGTGGCTGCATTGCTGGTCAGAGGATAAACTGCTGGCAGTGACATTTCATAGTGAGACTCTGCAATTACAGAAGCCCAAGAAGCCACCCCTGAGAGATGCAGCTGGGTCCCACTGCACAGAACCTCAGTGAGCTGAGACAAGCTGACCTGCTGCAGTCACGAGGGCGAGCAGTGGGAAAGGGAGCACACAAGCACTTCCCCCTGTGACACAGCAGCAAAGGCAGCTCCTGAGGTGGCCCAGATTACTTCACCTTTGAGAGGGAAAAGAGGCTGTAAGCACCTTGCTGCTGCCCTCTGAGCACTGATGAGTGACTCTGTCCAGGCACAGCACTGCCAAAACCAACTCTCAGCTGGGGTGAACAAGCACTTGGCAGGTCCCTCAACATCAGGCACTCAATTCCCAGTCTCCCTGACTTGCTTCTTGCAACTGCCTCTCCCCAAGCCTTGCCACTTGCTGGGGAATTCCACTGCTGGAAAAAAAAATGTTCTGCCAGCCCTGTGATGTCTGCTAAACAACAGCAGATATCAGGATATGCTCTCTTGTTGACAACTCCTTGCATCATGTGGTAGCAGCTGTGCATCACCAAAACCTGCTGCCAGGTTTTCCTGAGCCAGCAAAGGTAAGATGAGCAGCCTGGGAAGCTCCAGCCCTTTCCTGCCCCTGCCTCTCACTGATAACCCTGAGGGGAGCAGACCTACAAGTGACAGCCTATACTTCTTCCTACACAGTGACAACCGGCGTTGAATAATACACAAGTACTAGACAAAAACCTAAATTTATCTACTAGTCTGTGTCCCCAGTTTGAGAAATGGCAGTTGTTAAGGAAGATAAATCTGTGATCTTGAATGAAATATGCATCCCTCTGCACCACCCGTCTAATAAGGAACTCAAGGTAAAACAAGGACACCCCATCCCTACAGTCCTCTCATTTCCTTTTCTTTGCCATTTATTCAGCTAAAAGTCAGACTGCAAAGCAGAGTTCATCTTTGATGACTAAAACCAGGGTTTTGGTTCTCAGGGCAATACTCAGAAGTGAGATTCTTTAAGGATGATGCTTTGATTGAGTTGCAAATCTCCTTTGCATCACATTTCTCAACTCAGTCATAAAGACAAAGCATCCCAATATTCACTAGGCCCAGGCAAGATTTTATGTTCCCTTCCCAGTTAAACACATGGCTCAATCATTCAGTTTTACACCCTCCACCCCCTGTGCTGTCACTTAGAGATCAGGGGAGATGGAACAATGTTGAACCTGCAATTCCTCATTTCTTGATGATTTTGCCACACAGTATGAAACCAAAAAGTACCAGATTCCTAGAGCTGGAGTATCAGGTTCAGATTTATCACATCCATGGCTCACAGCTTTAATATTCCATGCTCTTGGGGTCACCAGTTTCCAAACTACTTCCACCTTTGGAAAACCCACACACAAAGCTCACACACAAGAATTCAGCTCTGCTCCCTGGAGCCTGGCCAGCCCCCAGCTCTCTCTCTCTGCACTGCCAGGCAGCTGCTGCTGGGGCACAGGGGCTCTCCTGCCACCCAAGCACAGGGACACACCAGGAGGGGCCTGGGAACTGGGCCCTGGCACCGGTGAATGGGCACTAACACCTTCCAGGGCTGGGCACCTAAACTGGCACTGTCACATCTCCATTGCCTCCTGTTCAAAGGGAACTCTTCAGCCACTCTGAGAGGTCAGAGGTTCAAGGTCACTGCAGGACACCCTGGAGTGGGATGACAGGTCCCATTCTGTCCCCAGCAGGCACAGCAGGGGATGGTGCTTAGGCAGAGCACATCAGCCCAGCCTCAGAGCATGCCCTGGCACTTCCACAGCCTGACAACTGGGGATGCTAGAGAGGAGGTCCCTGAACCATCCTTTAGTAGCCATTAATGGATCTGCTGTCTGTGAATCTGTCTGACCCCTCTTTGACCTGCTGATGCTGCTGCCACAGAAGCAGCAGGGGCAGATGTGGTCCCTTCCTCTCTCCCTTTTAACTGAGCTCTGCAGTGCCACTGTGTGCCCCCAGCTGTTGTGCCACAGCTTCAGAGAACCCCAGAACTGCTGGGGAAGAGACCCCTAGAGGTGACCCAGTCCAACCCCCCTGCCAAGGCAGGGCCACCTGGAGCAGGTGATGCAGGGATGCAGCCAGGTGGCTTTGGGATGTCCCCAGAGAGAGAGAGAGAGACTCCACAACCTCCCTGGGCACCTGTCCCAGTGCTCTGCCACTCTCTACAAACCCAACCCCCCCTGACTTTGCACACCTTGAGTGGTTTATCATTTTCCTCTCCTCTCCTCAACTGCAGAGTTCAAATGTTTCTAGTTTCCCCTTCTCACAAGACTGCTGCTATGTTCCCTTAGAGGCTATGGGGAGTTAACAAAAGCAAGGGGAACTTCATGAAGTGCCTCTGAGTATCAGAGCTGCACACAGAGTGTCAGACAGCTACACCAATGCTTTGTGCAGCAACAAAATGAAGAGTCCTGCCCAGGCCAAGTCTTACTGGCAGCTTTCTAAGGGTTTTCTCCCTTCACCCCTAAAATTTTCAGCTAAACCAGAGCTCAGTATTACCTGTAGGTGCAATCCCCTTGCTGTTCAGGTGTGCTTTCAGGCACACACGTGAATAGGAGCTGCAGTTCCACCTTACAACTGCCAGCATTACCCTCACAGGGAGTCACCTTCCACTCACTTGGCCTTTACAAACACAACAATCATGAGGGATTAGTCTGGCACCCACATGTAGTAAAGAGTCAGTAATTTTTTTGAATACACATCTTCCCAAGAGAATCCTGCTCTTGAGACAGGCAGCCTTCCCCCTAAGTGTAAAATCCCCCCTGCCCTCCCCAGCCCCCTGGCAGCCTCAGCAAGGACACAGTCACTCCAGAGGCAAAAGATGTGAAGGAGAAAGGTGACAACTTCCTTTGCTAGGGATGAAGGAAGAACTACTGGTTTTCCTCTGGAGTTCTCAGCCACGTGTATGCCAGATAAGCCAACCAAAGGAGACAAAACATGGTTTACCTTGGGGAGGAGAAGCTGCCTGTAACAGATGGTGAGGAAGGGGGCGTGGGGGAGGCTTCTTTCACAGCAGGAGACACGGAAGGCGGGGTGGAAGAGAGGACAACGGAACTTGAGGGAGCGGCGTCATCAGAGTCACCTTAAAAAAAGGAAGCCAAACTGTTTGTCTGGGTTTGTCTCACAGCACACAACACTGGCATAAAGCTCAATCTCCCTGTCCACGCTCCTGCTGCACAGGTTTTGCTCAGATTCAACCCAGAGGTCAGCTGGCCCATCAGTTCTGACTGGCTCCACACTTCTGAGGGGCTCTGTGTGTCTGGGTCCAAGGCAGGCACAGACACTGACACTCCTGGGGCTGCTCCTTTGGCATCTGCTCTCCAGGGTTTGCTCCCAGCTGATTCTGAGCCTCCTGCACAGACACTGACCCTCCTGGGGCTGCTCCTTTGGCATCTCCTCTCCAGGGTTTGCTCCCAGCTGATTCTGAGCCTCCTGCACAGACACTGACACTCCTGGGGCTGCTCCTTTGGCATCTGCTCTCCAGGGTTTGCTCCCAGCTGATTCTGAGCCTCCTGCACAGACACTGACCCTCCTGGGGCTGCTCCTTTGGCATCTGCTCTCCAGGGTTTGCTCCCAGCTGATTCTGAGCCTCCTGCACAGCCACAGCCCAGCCCACTGATCTCCTTCCTACAGGGAATCTCCCCCTGCAACCACTGCAGGGCAGCACCACTCCTGGAATCCAGCACCTCTGGGCAACCACAGGGATCTCCCCCTTCCATCTGCCTCCACCCTCCACAACCAAGGGCTCACCCCCTTCCTGCTGGCCCTTTGGGATGGTGGGAGCACTGTGGCAGCAAGGAGTGACCCACAGAAGGGCAGCCTCCATGCACAATCCTGTGTGTCACCCAGGCCACAAGAATCTGGGATTGACAGTGAAGCAAAACAAGAAACAATCCCAACACAAGGAAAACAACAGTCCTGTGCATATGGAGGGAAAAAATAAGTTCACATTGACAAAACAGCACCACTCCATGTCTGTGTGTGTAAGCAGACAGTGTTCTTCTGCATATCAGCTTTGTGCTCCCCCAGTAAAAAATAAATGGGCCTAAAATGTTGCCCACCCTGAAGTTCCCAGGCACTGAGATCAATTTCATTCAGGAATTGAGCCCACTGCAGGGAGACAGGCATGAACTTCTTATGAACTGCCTCCTCAGGCTGAAGCAGGAACCTCAAACAAGTGTAACAGTGAATCCACCCCACTGACAACATTAGAAAAATGGTGTTTGCACAAACATGAGAGTAGAGCTTCCCTGGATGTAGGTGTGGGAATTTCAGCTGGCCTGAAGCTCCATGTAAAGTAACAAAGACAAAAGGGCCTCTCCCAAGAGAGAAGGCTCTCTTTCTGCAGACAAACCACTGGGAGCTAATAAAATCCAACTCCACCTCCCAGCTCCAAGGCATCAGTGATGGAGGAGTCTGCCCAGCCCGTGAGGTCAGGCTGCCATGCTGCAGCACACAGAAAGCACTCACAGGATGGTCCTTACCTGATGTTGCAGAAGATTGTTCCACTATTCCAACCTTCACCACCTAAAGGGGGCAAAACAGAAGAGCTCCATCAAACAAGAGCTCCCTGAACTTGAGGAACCCAAACCCCAGCCCTGAGCTCATCTCTGCACTCCCCTAGGCACTGTCCCTGCAGTCAGAGAAGTTCAGGAGTCCTCTGAGAGCCAGGCAGGTCCTGGCAATGTCCAGCCAAGCAGTGCCAGCTCACAGCCCTGCCCTGACCCACACAAGGGACAGCACAGACCCTGCAGGGCTGTCACACACCTGCCCAGCTCTGCAGCCACCAGCTACAGGGGGGAGAAGGGTCAGAAATATCCCTTCAGCACTGCTCTGATGCACCTGCTGATTACAGACACGCTGCTTCCACTGCAGCATAGCTGGGGTTTGTGAGGAAACCACAGAAGCAACAAAGAACAGCTTCTGATCAGAGTTATCCATTCTCTAAACAAGGGAAGTGTCCAGCAAAGAAGATAAAGCCCCTAGCAAAGCCTCTGGAGGCAGACAGGGACAAACCACCACATGGACAGGTCAGAAGGATCCAGATCACACTGTAATAAGGGCACAAACGTGTGTGGCCAGTCACCAGCTGGTACACCAAGATTAATGACAAATGTCACTGGCAATAGCTTGTGGAACAGAACGTGCTGCAAACAAACTCCCAAGAACACACCATGCCTAGAAAGATAAAGTGGCCCTTGGTGATATAAAAGCAGAGGCCTTCTGCAGTGATAATCTGCTATGGTACACAGGGATCATCACTCTTAACACTGCAGAGAAGAGAGCCTTTTTAAGGCCCTTAAGAAACTTGTCTCCAGGGCTAATGTCTACCCTACACAAATGCTGACAAATGGGAGAAAGCTGCCAAGGGAGCTCAGGTCAATAAAAACTGCTTTAGAATGAGCACTGATGACACACAGGCTGTGTGGTTTGAAAACAGAAGTTCAATAATTTCAGACGTGACCATGTCTGGATCACATCTCTAGGGAGCACATTTCTGTAATACAGGGTCCAAAAACAAAAAGGAAAAAAAAAAAAGTTAATTCTTAGAAGCAAAATACTTTGCAGAGTTTAGGGGGCAGGGAGATATATGCTCAACAGTAGATCCTGGAGAGTTGTCAGGCTCTCTGGTGGATTCTCATTTAGATGCAGTCTTGAAAAAGCCCCCATGAATTCAGCAGTGTGTACACAGGTTCCCTGAGGGCTCACTGGCTTGGGAGAGGAGGCATTTGTGCTGTATGTGTTAAACACCAAGAGGATGTTCCACAAACTGTCACTGCCTGTGAACAAGGGCAGCAGGGTTAGGGGAGGGACCAGCCACACAGAAAACTGCCTGCAGCCACCTTGATCTGCAAGCCAGGCAGGAAATCTCTTCTGGCCTTTTCCTCCTGGTTGGCTGACTGAAGATGCTCAAGTTCAGCCACATGGCAGGAACACGAGGTTAAACACTCTCCCTTCCCTCCACTCAGGAGGGGCATGAGAACACTGCAGGTCCAGCAGGCCTCCATCCAGGAAAGCTGCACAGCCAGCCCCCTGTCCCTCCAGGAAGAGGCACATCCTGTTAACTCTCCTGGACACTGCCTGTCAGCCCAAGGCAGCCTGAGCCTGGCCCCCTGCAAGGCTCCACTCCCACCACTCTGAGCCCAGCTGAGCAGCACGGCACTGCCCTGCCCATTTCTGGGGCACAGACTGCACAGTCCAGCTGCAGGACACCAGGTTTTGCACCCCAAAAGTGCAGCCAACATCAGCTGCAAACCCAGAAGTCACTGGCTCCCTCTCTTCCTTGTCCAACAGCTCTGAGCAGGCTGCAGCTGAAGGGAAGAGCCTCAGTGCTCATGTCCATGTGAGACACCTGCAATTGGGATTTCACTGGGTCAGGAATGCTTCAGAATCAGGAGCAAGCAGCACTGATTTCACCCTCACCACCAGTGACACAGGAAGTCAGTCTGTGCTTTCAAGGCAAGTTTTTTGGGGGGCTGGCAATGGTATGTACACACCAAAGCAATTCCACCACTTTCACATAACCAAATCCAGGCTGGAAAAGCACTGCTAATGTCAGGACGACAATCATTTCAGAGAAACTGGATAAGCACTCTGAGCCCCATTTGCTTGCACAAAATACAGGACTAAATCAGTCCTGAAAAAAAAGCTTGCAGAGCCCAACAACAGTCTGGGATGTTCCAAGTCCTCTAGGCTTTCCATGTTAGTGGGAAAGGTGAAACAACTGTTTTGTAAGAGCAGTCCTTCAGTAGAAATTGCAGTTCATGGGAGATACAAGTTGCCAGCAAAGCTCATCAGCAGGGCACAAATTCGGGAGATGTGTCTCTCTGCCTTTGCAGAAGGCCTCTCCCCATCAACAAACAAAAGCAGATTGTCATCTCAGGAATACTGCAGAGAGACACTCTCACTGTGAGGAGACACAGAGTGAAAGCAGGGTCAGCCTGAGGGCAAGAGAGACTAAGCTCTTTAAATGCCTAGGGATTTCAGAGGAGCTCTGATGCACTGAGGGACACAGAGGGGACACAGAGGGGACGTGTCAGGGTCACACCGAGCAGGCACAGCAAGGCCAGAGGGCAAGGCAGCAGCAGGAACTGGGAAGAGGAGATCCCAGAGCTGAAGAGCAGCCAAGGGGTTTCTTCTAGCTGCAGGTCAACGACTTTACACCTAAAACTTAATGCATTGAAGAGCATGATCAAATAAGGGGAGGGGAGCTACAAAAGGCAAAGAGCACACAGTGCATGAAATACAGTGACAGAAGAACAAACATGGCCCTGTCCAGACACTCTGCACCTCAGATGGGAACACTTAAGGACAGGGGGAAAAACGAGGGACTATCCCAAATAAATAACAGGGGTATAAATTGCCTTCCTGCCAGGATGTACTCTTAACTTCCCAGGAACAGATGGGATGCTAAGAGGATGGGAGACCATCAGTGACAAGCATGCAGAGAAATCACAGTGAAACAGCAAATTTGGCCAAAGCAATCAACCAGGGCAATGCTAGGCACAGCATCCCTATGATCAGGTTTCCAGGGACACATCACATTCCTGTCTGAGACGTAAAATACACCCTGTAGTTTGTTGAAGTGTCTTAGAGGTTTGCTTAAATATCAGGCAGCTGCATCCAACCATGAGACAGATTTTCACACTGATCATTTGCCTTAGAGCACCCAATGGCTTCTGCTCCACTCCAGAAACCTGGTAAGTTTGGGTTAACACCTGAGAACATATCCCAGCTTGCTTGAGACAGCATCACCGCGACAACACTCACCCCGACAAAGGGAATGAACTTCTGCGAAGATTCTTCGTCGGGGCTAAAGGCAAAGAGAAGAGAGTTGTTAGCAGCTCGCCTCCACCCCGCGCCATACTCACTGCATAGGTGGCATTCCAGCATGCAGCAGGGACGGACAGGATGCAAGCGCCACTCCAGCCTCCTCTCGAGGCCCCTGCCAGCACCGGGAGCCTGCAGGGGCGGCAGAAGCACGGCCCAGGGGGGAGCACAGCCTACGGGGCAGCACAGCCTACGGCAGAAAGGCTCTTCCTCCCTCCCTCACGCTCCACAGAGAAACATGCTCGGACGGCGTGGCAGTCACCACAGACACACGGCCTCCAACTGCGAGGAAACGGATCTGTGCCACCACAACACACGGCGCTGGGTGTTACTGACTGGAGTCCGGGGCGCTGTGCCCGCACCGCCTCACCGTGTACCCCCTTGGAGCCGGGTGCCACGGCCGGCACATCTCCCTTGGAGCCGGGGGCCACGGCCGGCAGATCGTCCGTAGAGCCGGGTGCCACGGCCGGCAGATCTATGGGACACATCTCCCATGGAGCCATGTGCTACAGCCGGCACATCCCCTTGGAGCTGGGGGCCACGGCCGGCACATCTCCCTTGGAGCCGGGTGCCACGGCCGGCACATCTCCTGTGGGGCACATCTCCCATGGAGCCATGTGCTACAGCCGGCACATCTCCCATGGAGCAGGGTGCCACGGCCGGCACATTTCCCCTTGGAGCCGGGTGCCACGAGTCGTGGCCCTGCCGCGTTACAAGCCGGGACCTGCCATTACTGCCGCAGCACTGGCACGGCCGCGCCCTCATGGCCGCGCCCTCATGGCCGCGCCCTCATGGCCGCGCCCTCATGGCCGCGCCCTCATGGCCGCGCCCTCATGGCCTCCCTGCTGCCGGCAGCTTCCACAGGCACAGCCCCGGCACCGGACACGCAGCCATAGCAGGGCCCAGCCCAGCCAAGGGCACACCAGCCCCAGAAACAGGCGGAGACAACGCCACACACATCTGGAGAGCCCCTCTGCTCTGGGCCCCGCCAGGAAGATGAGGGTGAAGAAAGGCAATGAGGCCACAGTCAAAGCCAGCAGGAATTAGGGGGCAAAGACAAGAGGAGGAAGAGATGGACGAGGAGGAAGGCAGGCCAGAAGGGCCTGCAGAGCCATTGCTCCCTTCAGTGGCAACAGAGGTCAGGCACATCCACATGTTTGGAGGAGCTACAGCTCAGCAGAGGGAAGTGACTGCACAGGCAAGACACACATTTCTCAGTGACTGAGCACAGGAAACAGGTAGGAAGCACACAAACACAGACTTCTCATGTTTCTCTTCCTGTGCATCCCCCAGTGGTCAGAAAAATCCATCCAGCATTGCTTTCATCCAGAATTTAGCTGGGAGTAGCATAAATACTGCAGGTCTTTCTATGCTGTTTCCAGCACAGATCAGAAATGCACCAAATGCACAAAGGTTGTTAACCTGTGCGATCAGCACAGGTTGGACACTTTCCTCTAAGCCCCAAGGAAAGGATGCCATAAAACTGCAGTGAACATGACTCAGCCAGAATTCCCTCTGGTCTAAAGCAGAGCACGATTTTGCAAACAGCCTCTTGCTTTGGCTCAGCTCTGCTGATCCATCTTTAAGAAAAAGCCAGGGCCATTGTTCCCTTTGTACCTCACACCCTCAGGCACTGCAGCCTCGCTGCTCTCCTCAAGCACAGGACAAAGTGACCAAGTCCCTGATTCCGTGCTGGAAGGCAGGAAGGTCCCATCTTTGCAAACACCTCTGCAGGGCCCAGCAAACACATCTCCTACAAACAGGACGTTTCGAGCTCCAGGTTTGCAAAGGGAAAGGAGAAAACCACAGAGCTGTTGGGAGAGGCACAGAACAGAGGCTCAGCTCTCTTCTCTTTCCTTCAGCTCCCTGGGTTTGGAGGCTGGCAGAAAGTGAGCCCCACTCACCAAGAGGGAAGCACCACAGCCACCCAGTGATCTCTCAGCTACTGATGGCTTTGCTCTGAGCTCTGAACAAACCAGCCATGTCCAGTTCCAGCAGAAAACTCGTTCTTGTTCCCCTGAGAGCTCTGATTCCCACTGCAGAGAGCTCAGGGCCAATTCTGAAATACATCATTTGCTTCAGCCACCATTTATCAGGGCCCACAGCGATGCACAGGCTGCTCCTGAAGCAATGCAGCTGGATTTCAGCTCAGCCAGCCTAGTCCTGTCACACATCCTCCTGGGAACTCTGCTCTTGCACATGAGTCTCTGGAAATGCAGCTTATCAGAGCAGCTGTTCTTCTTGTGGATGAGAGAAAAGATGAGAAGACCATGCTTGCTCTTCATTTCTTCCTTCATGCTCTTCCCAATTTTTGTTCTTCAGGATCTCAAGATCCCAAAACATGAATTCAGAATCCTTTCACCTTGGTAACAGCTGCTTTGATTCTTCCTCCTATCACAGCCCTGCAACTGAAATATCTCCCAACTCTGGAAAGGTAGCTAGGGTTAACTCCACAGAGGGTTAACTCCACATGCCCAAGGCTTTTTTTTCCTTTTTTTTTTTACCCACAGGGCTTCTGAAGGCCCTGCTACCTCAGCTGCAATTTAATGCCAGATGTGGCCCAAGTTTGTGATTTTTAGCAGTAATTGATGTGACCAGGAGGGTCTCAGGCACCACCTTTATTCCAGTCAAGTCCTGAAGGAGGCAACAGAAAAGAGAGGACTTCTGTCACTGAAGGACTGTCAGGCCTCTGGGCCATTTCAGGCCAGGCACCACCACCACCACTCACCTATGCCATGAAATCTGTCCTGCCCCCTGGGCAACTCCAGCTGTCTGCTGGCTAACACTGTCCTGCTTCCACCAGGGCCAAACCAAACAAGGGACAAAGCAACACCAGGTCCTCACGACACATCACACGAGTCTCCTCTCAGCCTTCCCAAAAACCTCCTTTCCAGCATCTTCACTTTCCTGTGGTGGGCTGGACATAACCAACAGGACATCCATCATTTCTCGAGCCTTGACTCTCCTCTGCTGCACTCCTGTTGCATTTCCAGCAGCTGCCCAAGGAGTTTCCTGCAGTAACCAGCAGGTAAGATGAGCTCTGCTGAGCCAGAGGAGGGAACAGGCCCCTCTTGGCCAGCCAGATTCAGGTCCAGCAGCTGCTGCAGGGTGTGTTTGAGGAGAAGCACTCAGAGCAATGACCTGGACTGCTCAGCCACTGCCTTGCAGGGCCTCTGAGACACACAGCTGGCAGGATCAGTGTAATCTGTGCTCCCTACTGCCCAGGAGCCCTCCAATCCAAGGGAACTGGGAGCAAGAGCTGGGAAGTGCTCCCAAAAGCTTTTGGTAAACACATAACCAGGCAGGCAGTGATCCAGCCCTTGCCCTGACAAGTGAGCAATGCTTCCATTTCCAACAGCCAGGCTGCTCCCCAGGTCCATGCAAGGGCTATCCAGAAGCCACAGGGCATGAGCTGTGCTGGGCACTGAATTACAGTGGGTGACACCAGCCCAGCAATCCAGCTGCACTGGGAATTGTGAGAGCTGACTCTCAGGCCTCAGACACTGCAGGGTTTCTTTCAAGAAAGCAATGCAGAGACACATCAGTGACATGCACCTCGTGGTGAGAGGCCCACCCCATCCCCAGGGTCTCAGCTCCCCAGGTGCTGCCTGGATTGCACTGCTCCTTCAGAATTCAGCAACCAGGGCTCCTCCCAGAGCTCACAGACACAGTCAGTCACCCAGTGTAACTCAGAGGAGCTGCAATGGCACTTCATTTCCTTTGAGAACCCCCCTCCTCCCAGCCAGCCCCTGTGCTTTCAGGTAAGGTCAGCAGGTGCTGCAGAAGACCAGGACAAAGCTTTGGCACCATTGCAGTCCATCACAGGCAGTTCATGCGCCAACCTTTGCCATGACAAACAGAACAAGGGCACGGGGAGAGAGCGGGGTCAGAACAGGGACAGCTGGCAAGAGAGTTGTGAAGCAGCTCATCACATACAGCTACATCCTAGAGACTGGCTGGGCTTTCCTTGCACCACTAGGACTTGTTTAACAGAGCAAATGCCAGGATTCTGGGAGAATTCTTTTGCAATGAATTTGTAGGTAGTGCTGCTTGTTTCTACCTGGACCACTGCCTTGAAAGCTGGCCTTGGAGAAGCCATTCACCTCTGGCCTCAAGGGGGAGGGAGTTGCAGTAACTTTGTGTGCTGAGTACAAACTAAAAAATGCCCAATAATCATATGATTGATATCAGGGACCCTGCAGAGCATGGGGGGTTTGGAGGCAGCTCAGAGAGCACAGCTCCACTGCCAGCACACATCTGTCTTCTCTTTCTTAAGCTCAGAGAAGTCCCATATGTTTGGGGTGCTCTGCCAGTAAGAGACTAGTCCTCAAATTTTTGATTACAGGGAGGAGATTTGCTGGTGTGCACTCAGATACTGCACAGCTGATCCTCACCCTGAGCCACTGAGTGCCACCTACAGCACTCCAGCTCCAACAGATGGGAACTGAAAAGCCTTTTCTCAATCGTGATCCTTCTGGAGCTATGCTGTCTTCTGATGGCTAAGGGAAAAGGCAAGGAAAAAACCCACATTCTCCATGTTGTACTGCTCTAAGCTACTCTCTCACCAAATCCTTCGTTCCCACTCAGTCTACATCCTGGGAGCCCAAATGTGTGGTCCAAAGGCACAGCAGTCACTTTCAATGCTGCATTCTGCCAGCAGATGCCATGGTTTCAAATCAGTGAGCAGAATTCAACCCAAAGCACAAACTGTGCATCCCAGACCTGCAGGAGCTGTTAAACAAGGCACAAATCACCAGTTCACTGGGAAAAGAGAGAGGAGCTGGGAGAGGGAACCTAAAAGGAACTGATACCTTATGGTAAAATCAAAATGAAAGCTCTTTTTCCTTTTCAGCAAGCAACCAAAGAAAAAGATAAATGTGTTATTATACTTACAACAAAGTGATACATTTGTTTAGATAGTGCTAATGGAGACACAATTTCTGTACTGTTTTTAACAATACCCTTCCTAAATTGCTGCCAGTGACAGGGACCCCCATTCCTAAAGGAAAGCACACAGGAGACACTGCCCATGCTCCAGTGAGAGCCTCTGACTCACTCTCCTTTGCTCACAGGGCACTGACCTGAAAGCAGAAGTTATTTTAAGGCAGACACACAGAAATACTGAGAGATTGCAGGTTATGCCAGAGTCTGACTGTGAGTTTCAGCAATCTCTCTTCCCAATAACCTCCTAAATGAAAACTATGAATCTAAATGGACCAGACCAGCCTGGTAAAGCAGTCCTGCACACTGCTGGGAGGGATACAGCTCAAATACATTTCAGCTGTTTTCCAACAAAGTGCTGAATTGACCTTCTGGACACACTAGAAACTCAAAACCTTTAAATGTGTTGTAATGGCACAAATGAAGCTGTAACAGGATGGAGGGGGCAGAGGAAAGCAGTGCAGAACCCAGCACCTGAAGGGTGCAGAGGAAGAACCAGGCAGCCTCAGAAGGAATTCCCACTGCACTGGGGTGTCTGAGCTCCCTGCTGGTAACCAAAGTAAGTCTTCATACCAAAAACTAGATGCAGAACTGAAGGCAAGAGCTTCAAGTGCTCTGTAGCTCTTTAAACTTCATCCTTATTATCATGTTAACTTTAACAGAAGTCCACAAATACATGAAGAGACTAGACTAGTGTCTTTTACTTGACTAGTCAGTCTGGAAATACAGGAAAAACATGTAGAATGGGTGAAATTTCACTGAATCATTTCTGCACAGTAATGTGAGAGCAGACAGGAATTCCACAGGAGTGCAAAAGCAATATACTATGAGAATTTCCAAAAAGAAGGGGGAAAAGTGATGCTAAGCACACTTTCAATTTCTCCCAATTCTTAGGCAAAGGAGACACTAATAAGGGATGTTAATGGACCAAAAATGAAAAAGCAAACAGAAGTAATTAAAAATTAACAACATCCAAGTCTCATAGGGAGTTGCTAGTCCCTAACTGAGGAAACTCACATCAGCTGAGTTCAAATCTATCATTCTCCTCTGTCCCTTGATAACAGTGCTTCTCTACCCTTCAGTGACACTTACTCTTCCTCCTGGACCATGGCCACAGGAGGCCCTACCTACTCCTGAATCTTGTTTTAAGTCTCCAATCCTCCCTCCTACAGCCTGCTTATCCCTTAAGAGAAGCTGAAATGAAATCTGGTGAATGTCAGCCCTCCCCAGCAGGAGTCCTGGTAGCTTGCAACTGCCAATCAACAAGGATTTTGTCTCTCCTGCAAGAAGCTCTGCTATTTACACTCCAAAAAGAAAGGGGCTTAGTTCCCTAAATGCCAATGTAAAAAAGGTCAGCTCTCACAGAAGATACTCTGTGAGAGAATGCCAGGGTCCAGTCTGACACACCTAAGATCACTGTGGTGAGACATCTCTGGAACATAAGCATATAAACCCTGTCCATCCCCATCCTGCACTTCCCCAAACCTCTTACATCTTGAAAAAACAGAATCTCTGCACTTAAAGCAACCCTGCTGCTGTAGATTCCCTGAGTGGGACACACTGCTGGGTGCAGCCTCCCAAGGCCTTTGCTGTTCGGTTTTCAGACTGCTGGCACAACATGAGAAAAGCACTTTACTCTCAAGCAGCAGCTGGTGCTGGGAGCCAGCAGGATGGAAGGGCCATACCTCTTCTGTTTGTAGGTCAGCATGGCTTCAGCAATGGGCAGCTGGTGAGCACAGTTTGCCCCTGCTATGTACTGAGTTATCCGGGACACGACGTCGGGCGCATCCGAAACTGCAGAGAACACAGGAAAAGCATTCAATGACTGCTCACACAATGCCAGCCCTGGCCTCCCTCAGACCTGCCAGCCCTGGCCTCCCTCAGACCTGCCAGCCCTGGCCTCTCTCAGATCTGCCAGCCCTGTTCTCCCTCAGACCTGCCAGCCCTGGCCTCCCTCAGACCTGCCAGCCCTGGCCTCCCTCAGACCACTGCCAGCCCTGTTCTCCCTCAGACCTGCCAGCCTTGGCCTCCCTCAGACCTGCCAGCCCTGTTCTCCCTCAGACCTGCCAGCCTTGGCCTCCCTCAGACCTGCCAGCCTTGGCCTCCCTCAGACCTGCCAGCCCTGTTCTCCCTCAGATCTGCCAGCCCTGTTCTCCCTCAGATCTGCCAGCCCTGTTCTCCCTCAGACCTGCCAGCCCTGTTCTCCCTCAGACCTGCCAGCCCTGTTCTCCCTCAGATCTGCCAGCCCTGTTCTCCCTCAGACCTGCCAGCCCTGGCCTCCCTCAGACCTGCCAGCCCTGGCCTCCCTCAGACCACTGCCAGCCCTGGCCTCCCTCAGACCACTGCCAGCCCTGGCCTCCCTCAGATCTGCCAGCCCTGGCCTCCCTCAAACCTGCCAGCCCTGGCCTCCCTCAGACCACTGCCAGCCCTGTTCTCCCTCAGACCTGCCAGCCCTGTTCTCCCTCAGACCACTGCCAGCCCTGGCCTCCCTCAGACCATGCCATCCCTGGCCTCCCTCAGACCTGCCAGCCCTGTTCTCCACCTGCTGGTGGTGCCCACCAGCTCTATACCTAGCACAAGAAGCTCTGCCTACCCCAGAGCACAGTAAAGCTGAACGCGTACTCAGCATTTCTGACCAAATCTGGGGTCTTTTAGATTTGTTATAAGCTTTTCTTTGTCCCTGCCCAGAGTCAGCTTTAGATATTTCATGCCTTGGCTGCAGGTGTCTGCTGGACAAAGTGCCTGGCCATGTCTCCCAGGTGAGCTGCTCTTACACCAGCACTGAGTTACCCGAGTTTCTGATGAACTCATGGCCCTGCTCAGTTGGCTAAAAAGACTGAGGGGCACACAGGGGTAGGAAGAGCACAAAGATCCTGTGATTTTGTGAGACTGTGGTTCATTCAAGTTGACACAAAGACATTTGCTAAATGCCTTCCATACTTCTTTGGTTTCTACCAAAGAGCCTCAACTGTGAGATCCCAGGAACACAAGTGACCTTCAACAGGCACTTCCATACTTTAAAATGGGCATTTTAACCCAGACTCTTTGTATTTGAACAGTGAACTGGTAAGAGTTATGGTTCTCTGCCAAATCTACTTGTGCCATTATGGAGTTCCTGTGCAGCTGCCACCACACAGACAAAAATGCAGAATGTACAAAGTCTGCACTATACAAAAATGAGGTGGACTTTTCCTTATAGCATACAATCAACCAAGGAACAGATATGGCTCTTTCTGGGTTTCTACAGGCAATGAAGTATTCCTAATTCAGACACAAAAATCAAGTCTGTATTGACATTTTTCTGCATTTTCAAGTGCACCAAGTAATTAAACGAAACCAGTTCCATACACCAGTTCTTCCCTGAATTCAGGATTAAGGGAAAGTGTAGCTTGGAAAGCATACTAGGAGATTTTTAGTCCAGCCTCCTGCTCCAAACAGGGCTGACTTCTGCTGGAAACAGCTCTCAACAATTACCCCTGAAGAGGTCTCTCTCCTCCTCTCATGGCTAGAGGACTTCCAGGAACATTCTGGGAGTCTCAGGAACTCTGCAATTCCAACAGGGAGAACCACATTGCAACACTCGTGGTGCTACACAAACTTCAGAGCTTTTTCCTTCTAATGAAATTTCTGTGTGGGCAATGCTGCCACAACAGCATCAAATCTCAAGCCTTCACATAGCCCTTAATGTGGCAAATCCTCCTTTCTCCTGTTCCTTTCCATTCTTGAAGAAAAGGAGGGAGAAACTGTAAGCATTCATATTTTAAACAAATTAGTACTTTGACTGAAGTAAGGTTTTAATCTGGCCTAGAACAAACTCAGATCAGAACAGGAACTTGTTGGTCTGACCTAGGGCAGCTCCCACTTGTTACCACACTGGTGAAGAACAAAATTCTTCTTTAATGAGAATGTTTTCAAGTCTGCTGGCAGGATCTTTCTCACACACAACTAACAGAAGTTAATCTTCCCAGAGCTTCCAGTTTTCCAAAGGTTTTAGGCTGCACAGTTCCTGACGGAAAGCAATGTACTGAACTTAGGAGCAAGACCTCCACATCAAAGAACAAAGCTGAGAGCTAGGTAACAACAGCATGACTCACAGGCAGCTAGTTAATGCCTCTGGGAGCCAATAACTGATTGCAAACCACCATGGGCAAGACTTAGAAAGGTCAGCATCTGAAATGGGAATGTGGTGGAGTGAGGAGAAAAGAGGAACAAAACCACTTGTCTGCTTCCTCTTGTATTTACTTGACCTCTGCTAAAAGTACTCACTCGAGCTTTTCATCCCACACAGGCCAGACAGACACAGAGTCTTACCAGTGGTCTGTGCTTCAAGTTTGTTGAACAGATCTCTCCAGGCCAGATCTTGGAAGAAGTTGTTGTATCTATAATCTACAGACCCCAGATACTTGGCCACTGGATGGGAGCCTAAGAAAGAAAGGAAAACATCACAGCTGTGCTCTCCAGCACTGGGTTTGTTTTGTAAGGAATTAAACCCCAACATCAAAACCACACTGGACACCTCAGAAATAAATTTCTTCAATTATAACCAAGTCATTTAGTCCAGCTTATCTCTACAAGAGCATGCAAATAGACTTCCCAGTGCAGACTGCTTCAACACACTGCTATCTTTCACTTGAACCTTCCCCCTAACAAATTAAATTTTAAAAGGCCAAAGGAAACAGGACTGGGAAACTGCTGAGGAAATAAATGATTTGGAAGGCACAAAGGTTCTACAGCTCTCCATGTCTCTCAGTTTTGCAAGCAGCTCTCCCCAACAGCCCTTCCTGCCCACAGGCTGCACCACAGCTGTTCTGCAACACTGAGAAGAGGCAATTGCCCCCAGGCAGGAAAAGCAACCCAGGGAGGCTTGTTTAATCTGTGGAGAAGGGCTAAAAGCTCAATAAATAGGCTGCAATTTGAGGCAGAAAGCAGAGCCCCAGCATCACAGGACCCAGTGAACACTGGCAGGTGCAGCAGGTCCCTGCTCACTCTGGCTGAGCCTCATAGCCCAGCTCCTCCATAAGCATGGAAAGATCTCCTGCAGAAGCT
This sequence comes from Melospiza georgiana, assembly GCF_028018845.1. Classification (NCBI taxonomy): domain Eukaryota; kingdom Metazoa; phylum Chordata; class Aves; order Passeriformes; family Passerellidae; genus Melospiza; species Melospiza georgiana. Next base: position 1,738,979 of record NC_080438.1, read on the forward strand.
TTGTGTGTCCAGCCTCCAGCCCTGCATGGAGATCTGAGTGCACACTGACACTGAGCAGGACAGGGAAGGTGTTCAAGTGACAACCTCTGCCCTGGGAGGGTTCATTATGTTAAGCCACCTTCCTTTAAGGCCATCTATGTCCCCAAAACAAACAACACCCCCTAGCCACTACCTCCACAGTCTCTGAACACAGGAGAAAAGGTGTGCCAGGATCACCCTGCCCAACCAACCTGGAAATCAGGCTCAGCACCAGCCCTGAACATTTACACTCAGCCATGAAGCAGCCTCAGAACTCCTCTTAATCACATTATTTTCCTCCTTCCTGCACACCAAATTTGCCCATCAAGCCTCACTTCCAGACAGCTGAGTGAACTGGAAACCTGAGAAATCCCTTCAAGATGACCCCAGTTGCTGAACTGCTCTCACCATGCTCCAGGAAAGCTCTGGTGGAAAAAAAAAAAGACCCAAACAATAAACACACTGTCTCGGGGCTCCAAGCCTCCAAGCTGATTTCCAGCCTTCAAGGAGAGGTGAAAGCAGGAGGTGCCTCTGAGCTGCCTCAGGCTCAGGAGAGGCTGGGACCCCACATTTCCCCTGCAGGGAGTTTTGAGCAGGGCACACAGCACAGCTCTGCACCCTGGGCTGGAGAAGCTTTCCCACACTCTGCACATGGAAACAAGTAATCAAAGCAAGGCTCCCAAGAAGTCCTACCCATGGGAGCTATCTAAAATGTTCAAATACCCCAAACAGCAAAAAAAACCCCTCAACATTCGATTTTCCCCTTTTCAGCTAGGATACAGTGTTTTAGACAGCAGAGGAGTCTTACAGCCATGCAATCAGTGGCATGGAGCAGGACTGAATCTCCCAGTTCATATGTTTACAGACACTGAGCATTTCTGATTGCTAATAAACCACTGAGGGCTGACTCTTCTGTCACTGGAGAGTGTAGCTGTGGACTCAGAAGGTAAACCCATCCATGGAGAAACCCTAGTTCACCACCAACCCCATTTCAAAGGTATTGCAAGCAGCAGAGAGGCTTTTCCTTTAAGACATTCATGGCATGGTCACCATTCTGTCTTTGGTGCTTTTTCAATTGTCAGAAATGAGAGGTGGCTCCTCAATCACTTTAATGAACTGCCAGAGAGCTGGCCAGAAATAAGCACTTGATCCAATCAGGAAATACTGCAGACTTCTGTGGAAAAGATCCTGTTAAAGAAGTTACTATATTTAAAGTAGAATCTAAAAAGAATCCACAGTTCTGAAGCATTTCATTATCAAAGTGTCTGGTTCATTTTTTTTGTTTTTTGATTACAAAACAAAGTTTTAAGATTAAAAAACCAACCTAAATCCAAACACTAGTTAAATCTTGTGTTTCACTTTCAAAGAGAGTATTTTCAGATCATTAAAAACTGCAGGACAGAAAACTCTTATTCTGAGGCCAGGAGACAGTCAGCAAGTGAGCAGCAAAGTCTCAGACACAGATTCTCATTCAAAGCACATTTAACCTTGCAGAAATTAATATTTTTTTGTTTTTCCTCCCTAAAGGGCTCTCTCTTCTCTTCCTGCCAACCACTTTGGAAACGAAATGCCTTTTTTTACAGAAGGATTCCGTTCTTTCTTTTCCTCTGCCTTTTTTATTTAACTTTTGCAAATGCCACCAATGAATGGACAGCCTAACTCCAGTGTTTACGGTGCTGAGAAGCAGCTTCTGATTCCTATAGGAACTTCCATCAGCTGCCCCCAAACCCAGAAAACTGGAAAACACTGGCAAAAAGGGCTTTTCAAGTGTTCTTGCATCACTTACATGCTCTGTCCACACAAGCCAAGCCCCGGAGCACACCAGCAGTGCCCAGATGTCCCTGCCCACTGCACCAGTGACTCCCCTGCTTCCCAGGCCTTGCCACCACCACATTCCTGACTGCACCAGGCCCCTGGTGCTGCTATCAGGGCGTTCCACCTCCCTCAGCACAAGCAATCCAAGCTGGGGAATGTTCCACCCAGGCAGGCTTGATGAGCTGCTGAAAGGGCAGAGGTAAAGTGAGGGAAAAACCTGAGCAGACCAGCACGAAAAGTAAAGGTCAAGAGATGCATGTAATTTGAATAATTCAAATTCTCAGCAGTTTCAGAGCCTTTTAAAAAATTTCAACCCCTCTTCTTAATAGTTTCTGAGTCAAGCCCAGGGAGGCCAGAACAGTTATTGTTTTGGGAAACGTGGTGCCCACTGAATTTAACATTTCAGCCAGGGAGAAGGGTTTCCAGAACAATTCTGTGCATAAGAGTCTCCCTGTATGGGGAGGAAGTACTTAACCCCTTGCTTCAAACAAAAGCAGACTTTGGATCAGGAACTTAGAGATGGAATTCACTCCCACAAGAGCAGCAACATCAGCACCACACAATCATGTAATAATTTGCCTCATTTAACCCATAGCCAAAGCTCCAGAAAGGCTTCTCCTGAGGGAACACAGCAGATTTCACCCATTCCCCTCCCTGTGAGGAAACACCATTCCTTATTTACCTAGAGGGATGATCAGAAATTTCATGTAGCCCAGCCAGTCGGGGGTTTTGTGAGACAGCTGCTCTACAAAGAGCCTCAACACAGCACTGAGGTAATTCTGGGCTCCTGCCACTGCAATTTTAATTGGGTTTGGAGGCTGTGAATTGCAGTTACAGCTAGACAGAAAAAGAGGAAACGTATTTGTAATTGTGCCTTCAACCACATATTTCAGAACAAGCAGCAAAAAAAAGACAAACCAAAAAAACTGGTTAATAACAATTATAGCAGAAGAGAGTTTGTTCAATACACAAGGCAATATTGCAATGATTCTCAGCAGCTTAAAACATTATTCATAAAATACAACATTCTTCAGTAATTTCTTAATTGGTCTCCCTGCTCCTTCTTTTGCACATTTTGATATTCTAAAGGGCTGGGCTCAACTATATAGGTTAGGATGTACCTAACTAACTGCTGGGTCAGAGAACACACTCAGGTACCCACAGCCTCCAGCAGGTAAGCAGGGAGTGCCTTCAGGAACTGAGGAATTATTCTGGCAATTGGAAGGGAGACCAAGAACTATTTAAAACCCTTTTATTTGTTTTGCATGCACTGCACCCCCAAGGCAGCCCCCAAGGCACAGTCTCTGATAATCACTGCTGCTGGGGGCTTGCATGTCCCACACGAGGCAGAACAGCAGAGGTGGTGAGTGCTGAAGAGCCACAGAATGCAATTCTGACTTCAGGAGGGCAGACTGGAAAGGTTTCATGCAGTAGTTGAGAAATGAACTCGCTGAGTCCTGGGGCACAGGAGCTGAGAGGCTTTTAGGTGAGAACTTACTATCTCTGTATCCTGGAGACAATTGTGCTGAAAGCTGCCTGAATATCAGCAGAGGAACATGTGCAGACCACTGGCAAGGTGTGCTTTTGCAAGACATCTGAAAGGTACTGAGGAGAGAACAGAACATTTTGAGTCCTTTTTTTCAGTACAGTTTGTCACAAGAAGAAAATGTGCCCCCCTCAACCTCCTGAGTATTCTCACACCCACTCCTGGGCACTCTCCCTGTGTCTGAAGGTGATGTGGCTGTTTCACAAATGCCTCCTCCCTGCACAGCAGCCAAAGGAAAGTTCTCCTAGAAAAATGGAAGCATCTTCTTGACAGACACAACACCATGTCCCAGAGATGCAGCACAGTTTTTACAGCCACAGAGGGCAGGGCCAGCAGAGCATTCACTGAGCAGACAGCCCTGGGAAAGAGCAGACACTGCTTACCTGCCTGCTTCTGGCAGTGCAGCTGCAGCTCTCTGATTTCCATTTTAAAGAAATGCAGTGCTCTGCCCACCCTTAAACGCTGAAGAAAGGGAAGGGGGCTACCACACCCATGCTCCTTGTGAGGAGTTGTTTCCCCTCCATGCAGCTGATGGGGGCACCACACACCTCAGGTACACATGAACATTAATTATAGCACTCAGTAATTATCTCACACTTTCAATTTCTGCATGACTAATCTATACACTCCAGTCCATATCCCTCATGCCCTCTGATACTGCAGGCACAAGCTGCCAGAACCCCTGGAAGGTGATCTACAGTATCTTCTGTCCATCTCTAGTAGGCATTTCTGTGTCTTCCAAGAACAGAGACAGTGGAACCAGCAGCTCAGATGGTATTTTTGCTCTCTCACACATTGAGACCCTAGTTCTTTCAGAAACAGAAAGCCAAAGCAGACAATGCAACTCCACAAGCCTGGCACAAGTTCCCCAGGCAAGGGCCACCCAGCACGTGTACATTGGTCCTCTTCCATACGTATTTCACTGCTTTCTCAGAATAAGGCTCCAAAAGGAGGAAAATTTGCTCCAAATTTGTAAAAATTCCCAAATTTGTTGTCAGCAAAAGGAAGTATTGGTCAGAGTTCTCCTTAAAACAACCATCACTCAGCAAGGATAGGGTGATTCCTGCAGTCAGCAGTCACAGGCACGTGTACATGGCTACAGAGCTGATCCAAAACATTTTCTCCTGTTCACCACCTGTGCTCAGAAATCTCAGCCTAAACCACCACAAGGTCAGACCTTCCTTTGTCCCAGCCTACCACAGTTTAGGGGGCTTCTGAGTGCAAGGGTTTAGCCACACTCCCAGTGCTGCTAACCACAAGGAATGGCATTGTTTGGGGAAGAAAACACCTCTGTGGAAAGGCTCAGGTGGCAAAGCTTTATAAGATCCCAGCATCTCCTGGCCAGATGAAATCCAGGCTGTGGGCACTGAGCACTCTGCAGGCAGCAGACCCTGCTTGGTCAGTGCAGAGCTCAAGGCCTGTCCATTCCTGAGGAAGAACAGTGCAGGAGAACTGTGCTCCAGGTGATGCCTCCTGCCCTTACCTGGCCTTGCCAGTCAGATGTATTGACAAGGATAATGTTTTCTGGCAGCTGGTCATCAGAAACCAGGATGTGATTCAGCTGATCATACACTGTTTTCCTGGGGATCTGGAAATAAAGACATAGAGAAGGAACAGTAAGAGGTGTCAGCTTTGGCCACCAAGCCTGCAGCTCCAGCTCTTGCCATTGATGTGCATGCTGGCCAGTCACCCCTCAGCAAAGGCACACTGGACACTCTGCAGCTTCCCCAGTGTTAGCCACCATGGATTTGTTGGCCACTACTCCTTCTGCTACGCACTTTTACTTACATCACTTTATACCAACCAACTAACAGCAGCCCAGGAATTTAACATTCATAAAAGCCAGGAACAATCTCCTTCAAGGAGGGAAATAAGTGAGTCCCACAGCTAACAAAAGCACAGCACATATGCTGTGCACAAGACAGTCCCTAGCAATCTGCCTTATTTCAAAGGAGTAATTCCTCAACACACCCCTATTCATTTCTCATTCTAACAATCTGCTCCAGTGCTCTGAGTTTATGGCTGGCTGACAAAGCTCCAAGCTGGCAAACCCCAGCGGACTGCATGGAAGAGAACATTTTAGCCAAGACAAATTCCCTCCTTCCTGCAGCTGCGGGGCCCAGTTCCTTCCCAGCAGGGACAGAGCCCCAACCAGAAGGACAAGGAGAGAGAGGAGGAGCAGGGAGTGGCTGGAGGGCAGCCGAGCCAGCCGACCTGTAGGTGGTGCCGGGTGTCCGGGGAGCGCTCGTTGTCCAGGCTGTTGGCTCTCTCGTTCTGCGGCCGCACCGGCTGCCTCTCCTTCAGCGACGTGCTCCTGCCCCGCCGGCCCGTCTGCTTCCCCTCAGACCTGCTGGGAGACTCACACTGCCAGGGCAGGCACGCTTCTGAGCGAGACACGGCCCCCAGAGCCCCGCCGCCCGTCTGGCAGCCCCAGTGATGCCAGCACAAGCACTGGGGAGGGAATTCTGCACGGAGATCTGAGCTAGCTTCAGCCCGGCTGCTTCTGCTTCTGACAGCACAGCTCACAGCTCAGCACATTGCCAGGAGTCCCAGGATGACTTCCACAGCCTGTGCTAACACCCACACCCCCTCTCTGCTACTGCTGCACCAGCATCATAAGATCCAGCCAGGCAAACTGCAGTCACACGCCCAAAGCAGCACAGAATACCTCTGGGCAATCATTTACCAAGTGCTCTAGACCCATTGCTCAAGGGCCCAAACACAGGAGGATGTCCTTGCAGCTTACTGCCTTGAGGCCACCCTGACCAAGTCCTAGCACACTGTCCATGACACCCCTGAGCAGCCTGCAGCAGGCACAGCCCTGTCCTCTGTACCTGGTGGATGGGATGATGAGGGACTCTGTCTTTGTGATCTTCCCACTGGGTGGGAGCTTCTCCACAAACACATCTGGAGTGGGGAGCTCAGCCTCCTGGACCTCAGCTTGCTGGTTAGACTCCTGCCAAAACACAGGGAACAGAATTAGCAGGAACAAACCCTCTGTCTCACCTTGAGAGTTTAGCTCTGGCTGGGGCACATTGAGCCTGCCTCTTCCAGACATCCTCCTCACTGCCAAAGGGGGGAACCAGGAGTGGCTGTCTGGGGCTACCTGTTCCCAGCTCTGCCTCACAAGGCAGCTGGAGGGAGGAAAGGTGTTCAGAGATGCTGTTTGGAACAGGCACTCTCACAGCTCAAAGCCAGGGACATGCCTCCTCATGCAATGCAGATGAATTCATCTTACCCAAATGAACTAGCTAAGACAGAAAGAGATGAGAGAAATGTTACACACCCCACGTTCCCAGCACAGCAACTTGAGCTTTGAGATTTCTACCCCAGGACCAGCTTGATTTCTGCCCCATCAGCTTAAAGTAATACTTCTGTCTGATCAAATGGAACAGCCTTGAGCATCCTTTATGTGCTCAGTGGCAAACTTTGGGCTAGCTGTTTGAACAAAAGTCAAAGAGAGCATTTCACCTGCAAAAGGCTGAAAGACAAGAAGCTCCAAACTAAGGCCAGGAGGAGAACTCAGTGCCATCTTCACTGCAGCTGATTTTACCCATGGAAGTTGTGTTGCATGTGCAGCTATACAGACAGACAGATGCACCCCACAGAATGCAGCCCACAGCTGACACCAAACTGACAGGAGGAAGGTCAAAAAGTGCATTTTCAACTTACATAAGGGACAGTGTCAGAAACACTGTCGCCTGCATGTTTGGTTCCAAGACTCTTTGTCTTTTCAGGCACTTCTACCTGCTTGAGAGAAGAAAAGTCCTCAGGAGGTTTAGCATCAGCACAGTTTCCAGCCATGCTCTCTGGGTCAGGCTGTTCAGAAGAGAGGCTTCTCCATTTAAACATCAACAGCTCTGCAGCATGGCCAGCAGTGCTCCCTGCTCACACATCACTGTGGGATGTGGCAAAGCTGATGCACAACACACAGGAGAGGCAATAAAATGCTCTGGGGTGGGACTGACACCTTATGCCCATTCAGGAGGGAATGGAAAAGCAGCTGAGCTGCCCCTGACCATTCACTGTCAGCCACCAGGAAAGATACCCCAACATCAGCAAAGAAAAGCTTCCTCCACAGAGTGCTAGGAAGTCCCTAAAACTCCCAGGCAACATCTCCCATCCTGGCAGTCATTTCAGGCACATGGGAAACTGAAGCTATTTACACCATCAGCAAGTATTCAATACATAACATGAAGATGCACCCTCGACTTAATACCATATTTGCATTAAAACAAAACAAAACCAACAACAACAACAAAAAAAAACCAACCCAAAAAACAAACAAACCGCAACAAAAAAAACCCAAACTGGCCAAAAAATCTCCAGTCCCCAAGAAGTCCAAATGAGATTTCTTAGCAGAAAATTTGTATCTCTGCATCCAAATCTTTGGGAAGTTGGGGGTGTCAGAGAGGGTGTTTCAATTTACACATGCAATTGGAGAGAGTGCAGGGAGGTAACACTTGAAATGTGACTTACAGGACTTGGTGGCTCTCTCTGGCTCCTGATGCTGTGGATGCTCCCAATTTCTGTCTGAGAGCTGGAGTGTGACAGTCCTTCAAAGTAAGGTCTAAATAAGAAAAGTAAAACCCATTTCTTATTACCAAAAACTGACAGGGCAAGTCCACCACACTCAGAGCAAAGCAGCACAACAGTTCCCAGAGGATCTCACTGCTCCCCAGTGGTTCCAGTAAAACAGGCTACTTTTGAAAGGAGAGGAGGGTGTCCAGGACAGTAAGAGAAGCCAGAAAAGTCTAGGCATTCCTGAATTTAGCTTCTGACTGACATACAGCAAGCAGAATTAAAGCTTCCCCCACACCCCAACACTCTGCTCCTGGCTAAGTGATTCTTGGGCTAATATACATTTTGTTTCCAGCTTGCATCTGGATTTGGCTGCCAGCCCTAGGCTCCAATTACACATTTGCTCAGTAAGATAAGGTACCACACACAATCAGATTATGCTTCCACTCCAAAGGCAGCTCATCACATCAGGCTACAAGACTCAATTACAACGTAAGGAACTGATTTTTTGTTGTTGTGGGGAAAAGCTGCCTCAAAGGCATCAACATTTATCACATCCTCTTCAAGATATGAACACCAGAACTGGACCTAGGAAACTACAGAGTGTCTCCCCAGGACCACACACAGTAAGTTCTTACTCCAGCAATCACATAGCCCAGCACAGTTTGCTCCTCAGCTCCAGGGAACAGGACATGAGCTCTCGGTGTGCAGAGTGGAACATTTTGGTTTGTTGCAAAGCAGCTGCTTACCACAACACATCTATTTTCAAATCCCTTCATGGTAGGGCCAACCAGCTGGCTGGAATCTTGGGTTAAGCACCAAACACCTGCACATGCCAGCAGCCCCACCATTTCCATTGCTGCCCCAGTCTATCCTTGGCATCTCCTGGCTCACTGACAGGGAACAGCTCTCTCCAGACCCAGAATCTGTTCTCAGCCCAATGAGGTTATTCAACATTAATGAGGCCATAATGACACCTGGTAATTAGCAGATTTAGCAGATGCTGTGCTGACCAGCTGCAGTGGTCAGTGCCATAAGTCTGTGTTTCAGAGCCATCACACACTGAGGGCCTGAGCCTGCAACCACACCCCAGCCAGAAGCAGGAGTCAGCTCAGTCTCACGTTTTCAGCCTTTATTGAGCAGAGTGTGACACAGCTGTGTTAGCTCAGAGCTCTGCATCTGCTTGAGACCCTGAGCCAGCAACTCCCAGCTCAGCCCCACAGTGCTGGGACTGACCCACAGGAGCTCTTTAAGAGCAGGCTGGAGCACATCCACATGTGCTGCAGTCAATGCCTTTGGGCCCTGAGGAATCCACTTGTTTCCTGCAGCTCTGCTTCCTTAATCCCTGCAAAGACACTCTTTCCACACAGGGTGTTATTACAGGAAAGGTCTTTCCAGAAAGACAGTGTGCCTTGTTCATCCCTGCCTCTACTCCTGCCTTAGCACACATTTCCTCCCTGGTTCTTCATCCCTGCCTCTACTCCTGCTTTGGCACACATTTCCTCCCTGGTTCTACCTTCCCTGTGCTCAGGTGGCAGGGCAGCAGAACTTCTGCAAAGGGAACAAGGAAGAGCTGGGACTGAAGGGAAGTCAGACCCTCCCACACCTCTAGATCACAAGCTGTCACTCTCATTCTAACACCACCATGTCAGGAGGGGGAAAGAAACCACAGAAGAGTGGGAATAAAACTGTGGCTGACAAAGCTACAAGCCCCAGCAGACTGGATGGGTTTGCCAGCCATCTCTCTGGCCCAGCAGAAGCTGCCTCACACTTACTTTAGCTTTGGCTTTGGAGTGCTCAGGACACTGTCATCATCCTCCATTTCTGGCCCGCTGTCACTGGGGTTCTCTATATCCAGCGTGTCATACAGAAGGTCCAAATCCTCCTCCACCTCTGGAACGTGCTCTGCTGGGTCCTGCTCCGAATCCAGAACCTACACAGGACAAAAAGAGGCATCACCAGCTCTGCTAGGAGCCAGACTGATCCCACACCAGCCCTGCAGGACACCAGTCCTGGCAGTAAGATTCTATTCCTGGTGCTAGGATACTATATCCCAGGAACACTAAGTACATGAGAAATGCTTGTCTTGGATCAAGCCTGTCAATGCCTGGTTAAGCAGGAGTTACATGTTGGAGCATGCCATTGGTTATGTCCAATAAACAAAGCTTTAAAGCTCCAAAGGAATCTCAGTCCTCCTAGAATCAGCACAAAACTCCAGTATCCCCAGCAGCGTAGCCTGTATTGGTTTTCACTGAGAAAGCTGCCCTGACTCCTCCTGATTTGATACCCAGAAATGTCCACAGGAGGCGCCTGAAACCTGGAGGAGGATCGGCTGCCAGCGGCGAGGCAGGAGCACCAACACCTCCCACCCAACTCGCTTCACACACAGCCCGCAGCAAGCAGGGGCAGCGCCCTGACCAGAGCTTGCTTTTGGAGCGGCAGCTGCAGAAAAAGCAGCAGCAGCTGCCTGGGCTCCAAGGCTGCTGACTCTGCCGAGCTGGGCTGGCAAGACCAGCAAAGCTGCTTGGAAGAGCAAGGCAGCACCAGGAGTTCCTCCCTCTTTCCCACAAGCCACAGAATCAGCCCCACAGCCAAAGGAGATGCTGACTGGTTTTGTGTTGGATACTTATGGCTACACAGGTTTCTGGACCTGTTTCATCCTCTCCTGCTCGGACCAAGCAGCTGACTCTTGTGGATTGAGCTCCCCATCCAAGTTTTTCATGTCTTGCCTGGCTGTTCTAGTAAGATGATCAAACAGGCTGGGCTTTAACCTCACAAGCAATACACACCATTTGGACTGCTTGCCTTTGAACGGGTCACAGATAATTTCAAAGCAATCTGCAAAACTAATGGGTATGCACACAGCTGCCAAAATCTGCTTTTGATAAAAGTGCATCTACAAAACGCTTGTTGACATTTAGAAATTGGCCCTCAAGCCTCCCTGCAAGGCTAGGGTGTAAGGAAAGGTCACATCCACTGTGGACTTGAAAACAAAATGAAGGGAACAGAAGGAAACAGGGGAGTGTTCCTGAAGACTAAAGCAAGATGCACCAAGCAGAGGGCAGCACACAAGGCAGGGAGGTTTACAGAAGGAATTACTCACCTCATCAGACACTTTAAACCTCTTCAGCAATGCCACAACCTTCTGTTTGAAGTTTTGTTGCTGCAAGTTAAAGACACTTTTACATAAGTAAAGCATTAAGTGAGCTGTTTTCTCCCAGCCTGCAAGAAGCCAGACACATCCGACACTGGTGCTACCCTGCTGTTTAAAATCAAACAACATCTGGCACCACCTCTCTGCTGTCCTTACACTGAAATCAGCTTCTCCACACCCATGATAACTTCATTACCACCAATGGTAAGTCCCACTCCAACGAGCACTGCAAATCTGAAAGATGGCACTCCACTTTTGGCTGGACACACAATGGATAACAATTTTTATCTGCCAGATCACCTCCCTGTGCCTTTTTGATATATTCCTGGAAAACACCTGAAAGTCAACTTCTCTGATTCTTAACAAGGGTGAGCCAACATAGAGAACTACCCACTGACCCCAAGAACAAATGTGATTTTTACCACCAAAGCATGAGGGGTTTTTTTTGCAGGAGTTTGCATGGCAGGTTCATTTATTTCACTAGCAGCACTGGTGAAAAGCTGTGGCACTTATCCTCAGCACTTGCCCCATCACACAAATGTTCCTTGAGTGGCACTCCCAGATCCTGGGCACAGCAGGAACCAAGGCCAGAACAACACAAGGCACACTGCTGCCCTCCCTTTGTGCTTGCTCACCCACAGGGGCTCCCCTTTTGCAGATCAAAGAGCTGAGGTTTGCCCAGCCCTTCTCTGCCTGTCACTGACAAACCTGATGGGCACATCCTCCAGAAGGGCCCAGGTCTCAGTGCTGGTACAGAGCATCTGAGGTGGCATCCTTGGGTCAGGAGGAAAGGGAGAAGGAAATGGCTGGAACCTGAACATTCTGAGGTGAAGAAAGTTGCTCATTTGCTGACTCTCCTGAGGTCCTGCCAGTCCAACTGCCTACTCCCAACTCTGGCCTCAGACACTTCACACAGACTGCACCCTTTATCTCTGAGCTCCTACCCTGCAGCTGAAGCTTAGGTGAAATAAATCCAGGACACTGTCCCTAGACAGCCCTGTTTCCACCCCCAGTGCATCCCTGAGGCTGAGATGCTCTCACAAGAGTGACAGTTCTGCTCTGGCTCAAGCAAACCCACCCATGACAACACCTGGGGGCAGTTCAGCAGCCCACAGAGGGGACACTCAGCATGCAGCAGCCAGGGGGACATGGCCAGAGCTGTTTGCTGGCCTGAATGGTTTTACAGAGAGCAGATCTGGTTTGGAGCTGGGCTGATGGTAACTTAACTGGCATCACCAAACCCAGTTTTGCACCAGCTGGACCTCCAGCATCAGTTCAGAGGTCAGGGCTGGAAGGGCTTTCCTCTTATGGGTTCCTTGCTCAATACCAGGTGGTGGATTTTGTCCTGACTGGTCACTGTTCAAAACAATATGGACACCAAGGGTATGAACTAGCACACTCCTGGTCTCACAGGAAGGGTCTTTATAGTGACAGATTCAGGTCAAAACAGGGTTTATTTCAGACCTCATCAAAATGTGGATTTCAGAAACAGCCTCAGACCATGGTGTGGTGAAGCTCAAGTCCCTGCTGCACACAAGTGCAGCTTTGCAGGCACACCCATGCTTGTGGGGGAGGGTGGACAGCCACATGCATCTTTCTAAAGCTTCTATATATACCATATCCAGCTACTTCTCTTGTCTCAGCACCACATGCACCACCTGAAGTTTATCCATCAAGCTCCAACCCCTGACTAAGCCACTCCATTCTGAGAACTTCTCACCGGCCTCTCCCATGCAGAGCATTCCTTCACTTAGAGCCACTTTCAGGACTTACATGAGCATGGATCCTGCACTGCCTCCTTCATGGGGATGGAATTTCATACACTTGCATGATTTTTGGAGCTCCTTCACCTTGCAGCCAAGGGCCACTCAACACATGCACACACCTTGGACGGTCCCACTGCCTGAACTGGCTGCTTTCTCTAGCTGTTCACATGCTGTGACCATGCCCCCAAGCTCCATGCTGGGCCAGCATGCCTGGTGTCCCACAAGCCACATGCACTGCACATCCTGGCCAAAGGCCATCAGTGTTAGTAAAACTGATTTCCACCGACCCTGGTTATGGACGTCGTTCTTACTATCGATCTCCGCTGCTTCTTGGGCTTCCCCATCTCGTACTCATCATCATCCAAATCCTGAACAGAAAGAGGAGTCCCGTGTTACCTTTGTCTTTCTGAGACACATGAGCATGCCAAAGTGTTCTTTCTATGCAGATGAACCTGCTGCTGTGTCTTCCAGGCAGCCAGCATTTGCCTTAATTGCAGTTATGATGGTAGAGGGAAAAGGAAGTGAGACAGGTCTGCAGGGACAGGAATAAAAGCTTGGAGAAGCAACACAGCCCTAGCTCTACATTCAAGGAACAAGGACAGTCACAGCCCCACATCTTGGTGGGTCCCTCTCTCAGTCCCCTCTGATAGGTGATGCCAGAGTCTGAAGGCAAGTAAGACCCAAACTCAAAAGCATCTCACATCCAGTCAGGGATTCTCCATAAGGACCTATTGCGAAAAAGGTATTAAAGACTAAAGGCTGCCTCAGACCCCACTGGCCCTTTAATTACAGCTGGAGATCCACGTTGGCTCTTTGAATCCAATGAGCACTATAGAAGCAATTAAATGACTCCCTGACCATTAAGCAGAGAAGCACAAGGATGCCAATGTTTTTCCAGGGAGCTCAAGTCCAAACACGTGAACAGATAAATCACAGCATGGTAGAAGAAATGGGTTACTGTGCAGGCCCTCTCCAGTGCAGCTGAACACTTGGTAACAGTCTCACACTGGCGTGGTTTAGATCCAGAAATAGGCTTTTAGTTTCAAGCAGGAGCTGGGAGTGCACATGCTCCACTGAGCCCTCTCAGGGAGAAGCCATGCCCTGAACAGTACCTGGCCCTGCACGGCATCATCACTGGCCTCCTGCTCAGAAGAGAAGCTCTCGTACTCTTCCTCGGAATAGTTGTCTGAAAGGGAAGGAAAGAGGGGAAAGATCCTGTGAAACTCCTTCAAGGTCTCATCTCAGGAGCAGAAAAGGCCAGCTGAAGGCACAAATCAAGAAAGGAGGCACACAAGGAGAAGATAAATTAGCAGGCATCTATCCCTGCTAGAACCAGTGAGATGGGAATTGTCTGGAGGAAAGGAATGAGGAGAAACACACCCAGTAAGAAGGAAGGACCAGGACACAGAGAAGGCTCCTCCTCCTCTTAATAAGAGGAGGAAACTTCCTCCCATTGGAAAGTACCAACCACCTGGTAGACAGCAGCAAGTAAAGAGGTTTCTCCACAAGGGAAATTCTTTTTCCCCCTAACCTGTGCATAACTGACTTAAAGGGGCAAGTGAAACATGACAAAACCTTTATGGAAATGGCCCTTCAGGTGAGCTGCCTGGCCCTAGGCAGCAACACACAAACACCACATGTGCACTACCTTCAGCAGGTCACTCTTCCAGCAGTGAGCAGAGGGCTGGTACCACATAAAAACATCACCACAGGCCTGAACCCAGTGACTTCCCTATACAGTGCACCACATCATGGATTTACACTCATTAAGCCAGGCCATCACTCCCAGCAAAACGTGCTGCAGGCTTGCAGGTCTCATCTAAAGTTAATGAAATTTATTGTAGAAAAATTTTCCTTCTTTTCAAAGGAAAAAGAAGATGGAAGAGTAGCTTAAATGTGAATCTCCTGAACACAACACTGATAGCCAGGTGAGAAGCTACAGGCTCCCAAAACATCCACCAATAATGCAGGGAGAGCACTGGTGAGGACACAGCCAAGCCTTGCTGATGGCTCAGGTGTGGTGTGGCATGCAGGAGAGCTCTGACAGCTGTCCCTGTCACACTCCCTGCCTGCACAGCAGCACTTTTGCAGAGTGGCTTTTCTTTGCACTGATCACTCATGGACAGAGCAACTTGTGCAGACCAGTCCTCATCTGTCCCAGGAAGCAGCCAAGCCCAGGTGGGGTAATTTAACTCCAGCTGGCTCAGGAGGACACTCAGTGGTCCTCAGAGAACGTGGTTGGACTCTCACCTGTAGACTTGATTTTCTGGCTGGCCTGCATCGTGCTGTCCTCGTGGTCGATTGGCTGACTTGACAAGGAGAAGATCCAGATTTCTGCCACCTTCACCGGAGCCTCTTTGATGTTGCTGAAAAGGCTCAGAACCTGGCCACCTTCTGTAGGGTGCTGCATCACCTGGGACAGAAATTAGGCAGAACAAATCTGCATTTAAGTGTATTTAAACTTGTATCATTTGCATACTACTAGAGTTTTTTTATGTTAATGGAGTTACTCTACATTTCCAGGACCTTGTAACCACAGGAGCCACTTGCAGGCAATCCTCGAGGCTCGTTGAGATTTTATCTGACTGCTAATGAAAGTGATGGAAGGAAACAAAACAAAATTCTGAACTTAAGAGCTGATTAGCTCACCCTTGAAGCAGAGTACTTGACTACCTCATTACTATGTGTTTGCTTCCCAGCACAGAACTGATTTGAATTATCAAGTTACCCACCTTCTGAACACCTAATTAAGGAACTTGATATTGCCTTAAAACCAAGCAAAAGAGCCGGCAAAAGCAAAAATTCTTGGTGAGATACAGATGTAGAGTGCCTCCTAAAGCAAAATATCCTTGCTGTGGAGAGCTGACACACAAATCTCAGAGGAACTGGCCACCAACCACAGGACAATGAAGCAGCAGGGCATGACAAACAAGTCAGAGGGACATCCTGGTGCAGGTTTCTCCTTCCTTTGCCACTCCCAGCTCAGAGGTTTCTCCCCAGAATGTTGTGATCTTCTCTTGCCCCACCAGAGTGAGTGAGCCCAAGCCCTCACCTGCACAGCAACACACACCAGGCTGCTCTGTGCCTCCTCACAGGGACCTGAACAGACCTGAGCTGATGAGGAACATATGTCCCCTGTTCTGAAACTGCTCACTCTCAACTCCAATTCACTGCTCTGTTTCAACAGCTTAAGAGAACTTTTTATATTTTTTTTAAAGAAATGAGTCAGTGGAGTTTAGGGGTCATCATCCTATAAACTCCAAAGGGGAAGGGAGGGCTTGTAAAATCAGTTTTCCTGAAGACTTCAATTTCATAAATATTCCAGATGAGCTGGAAAGCAACTATTTCCTAACATGGTGAACCTTGGAACATTTTTGACCTTCTAACCCCAGTCAGCTGACATTACAAACAGACATAAGAAAAACCACATGTAGCAGCAGCAAAATGCCCAACACTCAGAAGTTCACCAGTGACTCTAACTGATGAGCCCACATGTTTTCTGCCTTACAGCAGTATTTACTTTCTGCTTGTCCAACAAATCAAACAGTGCAGGAAAAATGTTAGCTGCAACACCATGCACTTGGCCAAATCAAATAAGGAACTCATCATTCACTGCAGGGCTGAGGGAAGCTGCACTCACACAAGAGAAGCACACTTTAGAGTGAATTATTTAATATAATAATAACTCACCACAGAGTAACATTGGCTTATTTTGGATAAAAGTCATTTGTTGACAGAATGCAGTCTGATGAAAAATATTGGTGTGAAACTGAACTTGCTACTGCTAAGCCCATTTCTAAACACTCAGACACTGAAACAGCAGAGATTAAACAGGGCATGAAGTAACAAAGCATGGAGCTATGCCATTCAGAAAGCCTTTGTGAATAATTTATCCATACTTGACTCCAGCATTAATTTTATCATTTACTTCTCATGAATAGAGCTCCACCTAAATTACCAACAGCCATGAAATAACAATGGCCAAGGGTTTTTCAAGCAAAATGAGAGAAATTGCTTAATCCTGAACTCTCATACTGTGGCACTGAGAAGCACAGCAAATCTTGCTTTAACTTCACCACTTCTCAGGGTTGGCAGACTTGCCCAAGTGACTCTGTTTCATTCTGCACTTTTGATCTGGACCCCCTGACTCTAATAAAGCCACAAAACAATACCAAAACCCTCAAAAGGTCACAAGCTATCCTTGTGACAGCTTTAGCCATTAAGAGATGAGGCAGAAAACGCTCGATATTATTACTCAGTAATAAAATCTGGTTCAAATATTGCCCTGTGAATACCGATTGCAGCTATTAAGACTGCAGCTATTTGAAACCCCGTCAGGTCCTTCTCAATGAGGCAGGTGACAAGAGTGGGTTTGGAGGGAAGGGAGGATGTCCAGGTGTGCAAGCAGAGCCTGTGGAGAGCAGCTCACCTCAGCCATGTTGATGCATCCCACAGCCAGGGTCTTGTAGCCTAAAATGGTTCTGTTCTTGTAGCGCTTGCGCCGCTGCAGCATGATCTGGAGCTTGTTGCCTTCTCTCTTCAAGAAGTGAGGGTACTGAGGTGGGAAACACAGTGCAAAAGTTCATTTTGCTTCCTGGCAGTATCTCCCAAGCTTCAGGGATAACCTCCATTCCTAAGGAACTGCCCCAGGACTTTCCTGCAGCTCAATCACACTCAGTGCACAGTTCTTCATTATCCCGGGGAAGACTCAAACAGCTCGGACAGGCACTCCAAAAACACAACCCAGGCACACAGAGCTGCTGCTCAGTTTGGGAAGGGCTGGGCCCAGGGAGATGAGCAGCCTCCAGGAGACACTGTCCCCAAGAGCTGATGCCCAGCAGTGGAGCCTTGGTGCTGCCCAGCACAAGGCAGGGACAGCCACAGACCCCACAGTCCTGGCAGGACACTGCCTTCCCTCAGCACAAGGACACTTCTTAATTG
This sequence comes from Melospiza georgiana, assembly GCF_028018845.1. NCBI lineage: Eukaryota > Metazoa > Chordata > Aves > Passeriformes > Passerellidae > Melospiza > Melospiza georgiana. Next base: position 1,756,740 of record NC_080438.1, read on the forward strand.
GTTGTATTTTAATTAATTAAGTCAAGGAAAAAAAAACAAAACTGTCCTACTGCCAGGTTATGTTGCAGAGACATAAATCCTCCCAAGGCATGTTCCATACAAGAAAATACATTTGTTCATACACCTCCTCCCAGAAAATACATTTGTTTATACACCTCCTCCAGGAACAGAAAGCTGTGAAGCCAAGCAGAGACTATTAGGGAATGAGTAAGGCTAACCACAACCATAACCGTGAAGGAGGAGCTGTCCAAAGGAAGAAAAGTCTTCAAGGAAAGATAAAGCAGCAACCTGACCAGTTCTCATGCCAAGAAGAGATGAGACTGGGACATGTGCTTCAAATATACAACATAAATAGTACTAAATAACCAGCAGACAGGAGAACCTAATTGCCAGGATCTCAAAGAGGACATTCCCAAGCAAAGGATACTTCTTTTGCAGGGAAGAACTACTTTCTTTTTTTTTCCTTGGGACATTATGAAAATTAACTTCCTGCCCATCAAAACACTTGATAAAATCACATAGCAAACACCCCCAGAAACCCCTGAGACCCTAATTTGCAGTCCAGGGCAAGCCTGACTGCTCTGCAGGGAGCTGGGAGCAGTGGCCACCCAAACAAGAAGAATACTAATTAGCTGATCTACTGCTCACTGCCCGAGGCAGAGGCACTGCAAAGAGAGGAGCAACAACCCACCTGACTAAAAGACAATCCCAAAACACAGAGCCTGTGACCCTACAGGTGTGCAACATCCCTAAAGAAGGATGGAAGAAAGTTACTGGAGAGAAAGGGGCAGGAGGGGCTCAAAAAGCCAGAAGCACCTTTCACACTCAAATTTAACATTTCACTCCTTCTGGGGCCCTTCTACATGTTGGAAGGGCAGCAGGGAAGAGGGACTCCTTGCTCTCAGCCCACTCCTCACTCTCAGTTCACAGCATTTGAGCCACACCAAGGCTGCCCAAGTACAAACCCAGAACTGAAGTCCCAAGTCACCCTTGGTGCCAGCCAGCTCAGTTTGAATGTGTCCAGTTTTTTGGGAGTATACAGCTCAAGTCTGCAGATGTACAAGTTTCTGTTTGTCTCAGCTGTGCTGCCTGGCCTCCTCTGATGGGCATTCACAGAGGGGGTAAAGGAAGGAACAGACTCAGGCCACCGAGCTCCTCCATCAAGAGCAAGGGCCTCCAGAAGAACAGATGAGCTATCTGATAGCACAGTCCAGCTTTTTTAACACCAGCCACGACTTAGCAACTCCCCAGAACTGCTTCAACACAAACTTTTCAGTGACTGTCAGTCCATGACAGAAACTGGAGAAGAAAATAGTTTGGCTCAAAACATTTGAAAGCTTTTAGAGGGAGCACCAAACACCTCAAGGCACCTCTGTGGGGTGAGAAAATGCACACACCAGAACAGTGAGAGTCAGGGCAAGTCTTTTTCTGAAGCCCCAACAATGTAATCTCTCCCATCTGGAAAGGTTTATTAGATTAAAGACAGGAATTAAGTGCAGAGCTCTTAATTAATGCCAGAGAGCTGTGATGTTGTGCTTGGAATATGTGGGGAATTTCCCTGGGCTCCGTGAACCCACAGCAGTGTGGGTCAGGAGAAGCAGACGTCCCAGCAGGAAGGGTGATGACAGCTCACCTGCCAGAAGGGTGAATTTTAGCTTCTGCTGCTGGCTCAGCTTTAGCCCTAGCTGGGAAGGGAAGCAGGACTGAACAGGACACAGACCCCAGTCCCAGCTGTGTGACAGGGCAGCAGCAAACTCCTCCTTCACTCTGAGTACAGGCAGGCCAGACACACCAGGGGATGCTCACTGTTGTACTGTCACAGACATCTTTTCATGAAAAATCCTTTCCTTAGGATTTTTCCTCCTGAGAAGCTGGGAGGCCTCAGGAACAAAATGTAAACAATGATTATCTGCTGCTGTGGAATGCAACAGGTGCATCTGGGATTGGTCTCGTGTGGTTGTTTCTAATTAATGGCCAATCACACTGAGCTGGCTCAGACTCTCTGTCTGAGCCACAAATCTTTGTTATCATTCTTTCTTTTTCTGTTCTTAGCTAGCCTTCTGATGAAATCCTTTCTTCTATTCTTTTAGTATAGTTTTAATATAATATATATCATAAAATAATAAATCAAGCCTTCTGAAACATGGAGTCAGATCCTCATCTCTTCCCTCATCCTCAGACCCCTGTGAATCATGGTCACATTGTACCAGCCAGCAGAACACCCCAGCTCAGCTCTGCCAAGGGAACTCTCCCTGCAAAGGGCAGGAATGTCACCCAGGAGAGGGAACTGAGCAGGCAGGCAGCACAAAGGCACGAGGGGCTGCAAATCCAGGCAGGCAGCACAGAGCCAGGCACAAGGTGTTGAGAGCTGACCGTGCAACAGGGAGATACTGACTGCTGCAAGACAACAAAACCCTGCTCTGTGACACCCACATGCTTTTACTTTGTGGCCCATCACCACTCTCAAATATATCCCAGGCACTAAATTCACATTGGAGATGAATTAAGCTATGGCTGCTAGCTAGAAGTAGCTCTCAGCCATTGTCCAATTAAGCAGCAGTAACAGTTGCCATAAAAATCCAGCTGTGCTGTTTCATGAATGCTTCCCAAGCCTTTCTGCATCCAAGACCACCAACCCTTCCTGCAGCCAGAGACCAGCAGCTCCTCTGTGCTTTAAGCTCACTCACCTCTGCTGCAGGCTCAGTGTCACAGCCACTCCGGTCCCCTGCTCTGGCTCAATCCCCAGCCCCATCAGGGGAAACAGAGTTCAAGGCAGTGCTCTGCACCCTGCTGCAGCATTGCTCTGAGCCCCAGGAAAAAACCCAACGCACCACAATCCAAATGAACTCAAAAAGATCTGCAGACCTGGCTCCTTGCTGACACAGGACTGGCAGAGGGAGACCTGGCTTGTCTTACAGCTTTGCTCCCAGCCATGGGAAAGCTGCAGCCACAGGATGCAGGTGTGGATATTCCTGGCATCCTTGGTTATTCCTGTTCACAAAGCAGGGGATGCAATGCTGCAGTTAACCCAGCCATCTGCAGGGTTATCATCTGTCTGCAGTGAAAGCTTTCCTGCTTCACGCTGCACAGGTCGGGGTAGCAACCAGCCTCACATCATCACCTGAGCCTTTCTCCCTACCACACCAAAGTCCTGAAGTCAAGCTCTAACCCACAGTCACAAAACACAGATAATCCAGGTATGAATGCTCCTGAGGTCTGTCTGCCTCTGCTCTATGTGTGCAGGATCCTCTCTCTCACTTTCAGCAAGCCAGCCCTTATTTACCTCATTTCCCTGCTCAGGAGGCAGCACCAGGGCAGCAGGCTTTGAAGAAAAGAGCAACCAAAAGATGCAGTTGTTCCAATTCCCAGCTGTTCCTGTGACTCCAGAGCCAGGAGTAACTATGAGCACACTGCTCCTGCTTCCCCAAATGGTGCCTCCCTCAGCAACTGCAAATCACAGACTCACCTGACTCGCTCCTACTACTGCCTTCTGTCAGCCTGACACTGCACACCACCCTCATGGCTGCCATCCTCCACTGCCTGCTCATTGAAAGGCAACAAAGGGCAAAACAGAGCAAAAGACTTGCTTGGCTTCAGCTCCTGCCACAGCCATGCCTTGAAGAGGAGAGCCTGCAGAGCCTTCCTGCTCCAGGATGCCCTGTGGAGGGGCTGGGAGCCAACACCCTGAGAGGAGATTCAGACAAGCTGTGCTGCTGCTGTTGCTCACCAGGACCTGCAGCCAGAGCCACCAGGCAGCCCTGCATCACCTCAGAGCCTCCAGGCAGCCCTGGGAGCCACCAGGCAGCCCTGCATCACCTCAGAGCCCCCAGGCAGCCCTGCATCACCTCAGAGCCACCAGGCAGCCCTGCATCCCACCAGGCAGCCCTGCATCACCTCAGAGCCCCCAGGCAGCCCTGCATCACCTCAGAGCCCCCAGGCAGCCCTGCATCCCACCAGGCAGCCCTGCATCACACCTGGGAGCCTCCAGGCAGCCCTGCATCCAACCAGGCAGCCCTGCCCCACACCTGGGAGTCACCAGGCAGCCCTGCCCCACCTGGGAGCCCCCAGGCAGCCCTGCTCCCTGCAGGCCAGCCCGGGGAAGCAGCAGCAGCAGCCCCGGCAGGAGCAGCCCTACCTGCAGAGAGAAGGTCAGTGCCAGCTCTGTCTCCACGTGTCCACTCGGGGGCAACACGATCTCGTGGGAGCGCAGGATGCGCTTGGAGCCCTGCAGGGAAACAAAGTCCAGCGCTTGTGAATTGCCCCAAGGCACCTCTCACATCCCATCCCATCCCAGCCCTGTTTACTGCACACCAGGAAACGTTGTCAGGGACTACCACACACAAGCGAACGGATGGCTCTGACCTTGTACTTCTGTGAAATATTAATGAGATGAAAGGGAGATATTCGACTAATAAAGATTTGGGCATATTTACTGTCCCTAACTGCAACAATGCAGCTTTTGTTCTGCCAAACCCCAGCACTGAAAAGCTGTGAGCCAACCCCCATCCCCGGAGTCCAAGTCTCTCTCCTATTTTCACTGCAGCCAATAGGTACAAGGCTCTTGTCTCCTGGGTCTGGAGCTGCAGCATCATGCTTAAATCTCTGGTGTTAGCCATGGCAGGCTGGGCTTTTCTTTTTGTGCACACACCCCTCCCCGGGGAACATGGAGACTTCAACCTGTTTAAACAATTGCCAGTAGCTAGGGATATTAAAGAAAAAATTCACTAAGCATCTCAGTGGAGTCTGGAGATTTAATGTATCACAGGGCAACTCCAAATGAACCCTGTGTGTGGGCTGCCTTATGCTAACAGAGTTACCAGGCTATTTACTGTGTGAGCATTTCATTCCAGGCAATGTTTGAAGGAAAACTAGCAGGAAAACATGACAGACTGCTGCCTAGCAAACCCTTCTGCACTGTTCAAACACAGTGCAAGTTTCAGAGGTCTCTGGCTCAGCGTTCTGCTGAGGCTGCAGATCTGGCTTTGTCCAGACGGGCACAGAACTGGAGCTCTCAAAAAAGCAGCATCTGGGAAATCAGAGACAGACTGGGGGGGGGGGGTAAACACCTCCAAGCTACATCCAGGGGGAAATGTGGTCTGCCCCATCAGCCTCAGAGAGCATCAGGAGATGAGGCAGCAGCAGAGACTCATCTCCATCCCCTCCTCCCAAAGACAGGGCTCAGGCTGTGATCTGCAGCCCTGCCCAGCTCCAGCTCCTGTCTGGGAACACCGGGGTGCCTGAGCCCCAGCAGATGTGACAGCACACACAGAGCACAGCCAGGCACCCAGGGGCTGCCCCCAGGACAAGCAGCACACGTGCCAGCCAAGCACAGCCAGCCTGGCTGCTGGCAGCAGCAGCTGCTGCTCCATTTGTGCAAAGCTCCTAATGGCAGCAAGGCTTGCTTTGCTGGTTACGCAACCAGAACCTAATGAAAGCCCAAATATAGCTGCTTTTAAAAGAGCACAGCAGATAAACAGAGCAGCGGCTCAGGAAACACAGCTGACAACTCTTTGAACATCTCTGCTCTGGAGGCTGCAAGGAAACATGGGAGATGCAGGTAGGATGCTCTCATTAGGTCTGGATTCAGTCATCCCCCTCTGGAAGGGCTCTGCTGTCTGACAACTCGAGTGCAATTCCCCACACAAAGGCAGTCGTTTGACAGAGACCTTGTATCTGATGATCCAGTGCCACCAGCCTCAAACAAAAGCCACGTCAGAAACCTGAGTGCTGGCAAATAAAGCATCCCTGGAAAAGCCTGTCAGCATCAGCATCATAACCTGCAAGCTCTGAAGGGATTTTTAATAGCAGGCCCTGCTGTGGAGAGGACTGCTCAGGTTCCAGTGTCTGAATCCTTCAGCAGGGCAGACCACAACCCACACACAAAATGGGATGTGAAACTCCCACGTGTTATAATCCCCTTTGGATCTGCGGGTCTGGGCAAGCTTTCCCCTATAGAAAGTGTAAGCAGCACTAGTCTGGGCAGGAAAAGGAGGTCTTGCTCTAATAAAAGCTTCTGAATTCTTCAACCCAAGTCTGGCACTCTCTGGCCACAGATCAGTCTCTGACAAGCCTCAGGTGCTTACAGTGATGCATTCATCATCCAGGAGTACAAACATATGGAAGCTTTCAGCCTTGATAAGCAGTATCTGACAGCCTGGAAACCCACAGCAGGGCTTCTTCACACACAAATCCAGGTGTGTGAAGCAATTCCCTGCCTTTCTGCCCTCTGCTCTGGGTGCACAAACCCCCTCCAACTTAACAGTGGCACATTTTTATCGCAGCTGGACCACTCAGAGATGAGAGACACCAATGAAATCCTCAGCTATGTGTTTTTCCTTCCTGATTTCACCTTCCAAACGAGACTTTGCTTGCTTTGACACAACCAGCTCTCTGCAGGGGTTTGCCTAGCTCCTCATTTGAAAAGCAGCAGCTTTTGAGCCCAGTTAATGTTCTACTTACAGGTCTGCCAGGCTTTTCCTGGTTAAGCACTTTAGGGTGTGCAGAGATGGGAGCACGTGGGCCCAGGCGCTGCTGTGACGCACCGAGCCCCCTTCCTTCCCCCTCCAGGCAGAGTGACCTACATGGAGGCACCTCATTAAATGGCACAAACATCTGCTCTGAAGTGGGGTATTTACTCAGGATGACAACTGTATTTTAGGAAAAGCAATTAGTCTGCACAGGCACCCTACAAACCCACTGACAAGCTTCGCTACAGACTCGACACAGCAGAGCTGCCCAGCAGCAGGGGAAGGCCCACACTCCCCCAAACCAAGACCCAGTTACCAAGATGTTCAGCTCTAGACTGCTAAACAGAGATCCAGGCTGGGATTTAGAGCCAGCTCAGGAAGAAAAGGGGACATGTGATCTGTGAAGAGCATTTTTACGTGCAGATAAGCTCATGCTGAGCCACTGGTAAACAATATTCCTCACTTATAACAGTGAAATTACTTTGGAACATGGGAGAAGGGTAAGAAAAGAGTCTACACAGATCCAGAACACCCTGATGGGCTTGGGAAGAAGTCTGTGGATGCAACGTGGAAGCTGCAGAAGTTGAAGAAGTCTGTGGATCCTTAGCTGAGGCAGAGACCTCTGAAACTTGAAAGCTCAGTTTGGGCACCTGCCAGTGGTGCATTCTTAGTCAAACACCACAATTCTTAGAACTGGGCAGTAATTACCTGCATTTTGACAGCAATGACCCCGGAAATAAGCTCCTTATCCAATTCCTTTAAGACTACCAGTTTCTTTAATGTCAAGCTGCACAACCTGCAAACAGGAACAGAAGAGAAACAGTTACAGAAATCACGTCTGAAAAAGGAAAAGCTCTGATCAGCTTTTACACAGCAGTATTCCAGTTTGAGGGAGAACAGGCTCCAGACACAAGCCCCATGCTGATGCAGACAAAGACAGCAGAAATATGTGAGGCTTCCTTGGCTTCTCAAGACTGAACTTCTCCAACCTTTCATAAATACAAGGAGGTGGCCAGGGGGTGCATCTGTCTCTGATACAGACCCATGGCCACACGAGAGCCCCAGACAGCACTGGCCTCCACTGACCACAGCCTGGGAGCCTTTGCTTTGAGCCAGACCAAAAGCTTCAGGGTCAGAGGAATTAAATTCCAGCAATATGAAAGCATAGGGTCAATCTAATTTTAAACTTGTCTACAAGGCTTTCCTAGATTGTTGGCTTTTTCAGTCTCAGACCCCTGGCTCCCAAAGATCTCGCTGCCACCTCTTCTTGTCAACCCACACATTCTTGTGCTCACCCCCAAACAAAAGTGCTAGCAAGTGGCTCAGGCAAGGGCAGGGAGAAAAAAAGGAAAGAGAAAGGAGAGGACTCGAGTGGTGCCCTCTGGCCCTGGTGCTCACATGCCACACATATGCAAGTAAATCACATTCTTCACCCAGGCAATGCTACATTGTTCTGGTTGGAGCTGTTTGCACTTCTGCCTCCCAGCACAGGGAGCAGATGGAACTCAGCCTCTGCAGCCCAGTTCAGGCTCTGGGTAAGGGGAACATTGAGGCTGTCACAGTTTCACACAAGTTACCACCAGCTGGGCGAATTCAGAGCCATACCCCTAAACAAACTTCAGGCAAAGATAAACCTGAAGCCAAGACAGCTCAGTTTGAGGATAGCAGAGGCCAGAGAAAGTTGCTGGGCGGGCTGTAGTGACCAGACATCATCTGCCACGCTGGCCAGGAGCCAGCACTGCCTTTGTGTCAGGTCCTTAGTCCATGGCAGGGGCATCTCTGGCCTCTGGCAGGGAATGTTAGCAGGCATCAGCACTGCTCCTCTCACACCCACTGCCGAGCTCTTTCTCCCAGACCAAGTGTAACATCAGGGCTGTTCATGGAGGGGTGAAGTCCAGCAGGAGATAGGAATGAAGGAGGAGCTGGTGCTGGATTTTGGCACAAGTGCCACTGACTGAGGCCTGCACCTGAACTACAGTACTTCATTCTGGTGCCAGGTAATGCAGCACTGCAAGGCTGACTTGCACCTCCACCACCTTTCCCACTGATGTGCTGCAATGCCTGAGGGCAGACAGGATCAGCCTGGGTGTAAAACAGCAGGAGGGAGGCAGCTAAAGGCTCTTCCCAGCAGCAGTGGGGACAGGTGTTGAAGCAAGTAGTGCTCCTCTCATCCTGAAGCACCCGTGGCTCTGCCTGAACTCTGGTCTCTCACACAGCAGAGAAGAGCCAGGCTCATGGTCTGCACTCCAGCACCTCCCCAAACATGCACCTGCCAGGACAGCACGTCTCTGCTCTCCTCTCCACCCCAACCCAGGCCATCTGCTCTCCCTCCTCACCTGCAAAGCTCTTGTTCCTGCTAAAACTCCCCAAAACCAAGAGAAGAGAGGACTACAGCTCTCTCCTTTGCAGAGCTTTGCATTACAAGCCAGCACAACCAGAGATGCTGCAGAAGTCACCAAGAGATGGAAAACCCAGGACTGCCAGGGTCCCTGTCCCCTCCTGTCCCCCTGTGTGCACTGGGAGTCAGGTGAAGCTGCATCTCCCAGACTGGGGTACAGGAGATGGTGCTGGCTTTTCCTGTGCATCCCAAAGGAAACAGCAGCACAGACACACACCCGTGGGCCAGGACCTGCAGGAGGGAGGCTGAGAAGCTGTTTGTTTTCCTTGTAACGCTGGAGCTGGAGGACAATTGTGCTCAGCCTGCCAAAAGCCACAGAGCTGCAGCCAGTCAGGTGCTGAGAGCAGAGGTAGGACAACACACTGGCATTGTCTCAGCTGACAGGCAAGGAACAAAGGCCTTTTCTCTGCAGCCCCGAGCTCCAGGATGGAAAAGGTACGGGAAGAAACAATGGTGTTGTCAGCACACAGAGCAGAGCACAAGGAGGGCGTTCTGTTCTCCGCCGGGCATTCCTTCAATTCATCATTTATGAGCTCTGATCAAACCCTGCGGAGCACTTGCTGCTTGGGGGGAAAAAAAAAATTAAAAAAATTAAAAGCCTCCTTTACAGTGATCAGAAAAACAAAAGCAGTTTAAAAAGACACGGGACACATCTGCTTTCTTCATCCCCCAGTGCTGGGCTGCTGGTACTAAAAGGCACTTCACACAAAAAACAATGGAATGTTTATCCTCTCTATCGGCGGGGGGCAGGGTGTGTGGGGGATGGATAAAAATCAGTTTAAATCCCATCAAATCACTCTTACCCTCAACACACTATTTCAGTCCAAGTTGGCAGCTTACAAATCAAAGCAATCCTCAGGACATGTGGCAGAAAGGGGCCATACCTCACTCAAATCACATGCCAAGTGTGTCCCTGCCACCAGCATGAGGATCCCAAAGTACTCACAGGTCCAGCGAGGATCTGTGTGCCAGAACTGCCTCTGATAACACTGCACCTATCTTTCACCAAGGTTTTACTGTGCTCCCAGCAAGTCTCAGGGGTCAGAACAGGGATCAGCCTCACAAGCCACTTCTATCAACAAGCCTGTTAGGTTAAACACCAGCAAGTCAAACAGAACAGACATGGCTGGAGCTGGAAAGACACGGAGAGAGAACAAGGGTACATTTGGAAGTGTCTGACACATACAGATATGATCTCTGTGAACACAGAGAAAATAACCTGGCACACACAAGGGGAACTGAGGGAGCCTCAGGTCTGGAGCTGAAAGAACCTAAAGTATTTTGAAAGCCTGGGACTGCAATTCAGGAGGGGCAGAGAAATCCTCCTGTCTTTGCACGTTTCAGCAGTGACCTACAGCTGCACAAGGAGAGTTCAGCTAGCAAAAGCACTAAGTTAGCTGAAGCAGACTTAAATAAGGACAATGGAAATTGGAGAGCCAATATTTCCACCCCTTATTGAAGGTTCAGAGTCGATCTCCCTGCCAGGAGCTCAGCTGGGTCCCAAACAGCAGCAGGAGCCTCCGTCTCCTTTGGCCCCTGATGTGTCTCCAAGGCCAGCTGGCACCAAGGTACTTTTGCCTGGTCCTGTTCTCAGGTCAACAAATCATGAGACGCCTTAATGCCACAATAAAACACCGTATTTTTACATCACTGCTGCAAGAACAGAGCTGGGGAGACAAAATTCGACCTGCTAATGCAACTTGTGCTGAGCAGCTTCACCTGCTTAAGGAGGCAGCTCTCTGCAAGGAACACAACATTTTGGTAACTGAGAAGCAGCAAGCGTGTCCAGAACAACCAAGGCAAGTGTGGCATTCTTTACTCACTGGATGTTTTGCTTTTGCATCCCTCTGAGTAAGAAGATCAGGAAAATAAACCCCCTCCAAGAAAAAGTCTGCTGGCCAAATTAAATGTCTGTTTCTCCACAGGGAGCACAGTAATTGCACCGAGACCTCGTTCACGCGGAGACAGTCGAATCAACAGGAAGGAAAAATTAAAAATTAAAGACCTGCATTTTAATTAAACCCCACAGAGGTAGAGAATAATAACAGGATGCACCACAGTTATAGGGGACTCCAAGTACAAGATGGGAGCTGGGGCAGGAGGACTGTAGCACACAGATAGCCTTTGTGCAGGTTAAGAGCTGTGAAGAGCTGTTCCTAGAGAAAGTGTTCCATGCCAGGAGCTCTCTCCTCTGAGCTCTGGAAACCTCAATCAGCCCAGGGCTATAAGGAAGGAATTGCTTTCCGTTTGGCCACTGGACAGTTTCACCTCATCCAAGTTATTTCAGCATTTTAGGGCAGCAAGCAGCCTCCCAGCCTGGTACTTTCAATGTCCACGCTGAGTGTTTTGCTTCAGGCCGACACTTTTACACCCACATCAGTCCCAAAATAAACCACGAGCCATGGAAGGAGAACTGGAGGGAGACACCCCCCTACACAGCTTGCCCAGACAAACAGAGCCATTCTGCACATAGCTCAGGGGTGTCTGTGCAGGGGGGGGCCCAGCCAGGAGCCCTGCACAGCACTCTGGGGACACAGCTGCTTCAGGAAGGTTTGGATGTCTGCAGCACACCAAGAGCCAGCAAGAAAAGAACAGCACACAGACAAACCTGTTGCTGCACTCGCACGCCAAAGGCAGGGCTCTGTACTGCCCTAGGAGCCAGCCAGGGGAGAAGGCAGGGCAGAAATACTGTCCCCTGATGTCACTGGCACACCAGGCGTGGGCTCTGGTCAAGGGCAGCAGCAGAGCCTCAGGAAGATGCTTCCTCACTTTCCAAAGCTCAGTGAGACAACTCCCTCAACATCCATTGTCAGGGAAGCTGCCAGGCAAGGTGAAAGCAAAAGAGGAGGCAGAGGTCAGGCACCCCAACTTTTGTCATGACAGAAACATAGCCTGAGCAACCTGCAAAGAAACCTAATAGTCCTTCATTCACATTTCCCACCAAGCTGACCTTTAATCAGCTGTTCTGGCTATAGATCCATTTGAGTAAGGTTTAAGCAGCCAGGAAACAATTGCAGAGCCACTATTTTCATTATTCTTCTTCTCAAGGATCTTAAAATCCTCTTCCCAGCATTCATACAGAGAATTAAGCTCTTAACATTCTAGAGACTAAGATCTATAGAAATGCTGGAGCAAGCAGGTCTTGCTCAGCCAGGTAGGAGGATGGCAGCTTATTTTACACAACAGGTTCTACCCAGGACCTCACAAGGACACACATGTACAGCCAGACACTATCCTTTTATAGCTGAAATACTGTCCTGCTCACTTCAAACACATTACATATATGCCTACTCCAAACTGAGCAAGCAAAAGGGGGTGGGTGTGTTAAAATTCTGCAGATCTGCAGAATTTTTACAAGATCCTAGAACTCCACACGGGCACGTTTGCTACCTGAAGTTAATATGACCGAGTAGTAAAGCACATCTGGGCTTAGATACTCTAATCCAATGTAACAATTGGAAAATGCTGAGAGATGTCTTCCCCCAGTAGGTCAAGACATTGCTGGCTGGCTCTAGGGGACTCACCAAGGGCACAGAGGGATCAGGGTCCCTGCAAGCCAAATCACCCTGAGCGAAAAGGCAGAGTTTGCATATTCCATTGGCACTTCTCATCTCTTAGTGCTTCAGTAATCTGGGAAGGACAGGGCACTGCTGAGACACACAGGTGGTAAAGCCAAACCTCCACAGCTCCACACACCCTTCAGGGAGCCAAGCAGAATTCCTTGTGGCAGTTGTGTCACACTCAACTGCTCCACCTGGCCAAGACACCTGCAGGGAATCAGCCTGTCTGACACCAACTGTTCACCTCCAGCTAGGTGCTCTGAGAACCAGCAGCTCCCTCTCCCTTTAGGAAATCCTCTCCGCAAGAGCAGGGGTAGCTCTGCACACAAACAGGGGTAGCTCTTCACACATCTGTTGGGCTCAGTTGGATCTCAGTCCCTGCACACATTGGTTTCCTACTCCTCAATTTGATGATTTCAAATCCTTTTACAGGGTGACTTGGAGGAAGGAAAAAACCCAACCACTGACAAAACAGGGATTAAATCTGTTTCTCAGACAGGCTATGGAGTATAAAGGAGTTGGTCAAACTCACCTATGTGTTCACACCATGCTGCCTGCAAAGCCAGGCACAGGCACAAATGTAGTTAAACACATGTCTCCTGGTTTGCCTCTTCCAGACCCAGCATCCAGAACAACAGGACTGCACAGCATCCTGATACCAAAGTGAGCATCAGTGAAAGTGCCTGTGGTACTGGTGAATTAGGTTTGATCAATGTTTTCAAAGTTTTGAGGCAGTAGGAAGAAGCTTTATTAGCTTTAAAGAATAAAGTCAGCAAATAATGAAAAGCTGATTCACGGTTAAGGCTCCTTTGACAGACATCAGGATGACATTTTCTATATTACAGATGACACTCACACATTTGATGTTTGTTGGGTTCATTCAGTAGCAGCTGGAGCAGCCAGAGGCACCACCAAGGAAGGAGATGGAGGCAGACCAGGCACAGCCACATCCATCACACCAAAGGCTTGTGGCAGCTGCTGGTCTCACAAGCTTGCGGGAGACACCCATGCACTGCAGTGGAGTTCAGAAATGCCAATCTCCCATTTGAAAACCTACTGACCTCTGCCAAAACACCACTGCCAGGGAGGGGGAGCCTTTAGGATGTGGGCTGGACAAGCCATTTCTGTAGCTAGGGCTTCATTTCTCAGCTGGTCGGCAACAAAGGCGCAGCCCACAAAGTTTACGTGAGCCAGCCAGGGCGGAGGGCAGCTCCCACCACACGCCTCGCACGCTGGCAAAGAAACACATACACAAATGAGCAAATGAACACGCCCTAGACCGAAAGGAGACTCAAAAAAAAAACCAAATCAGGGGGTGGGGAATGAAGAGGAGAGACCTTGGCAGCCGCCACGAACCCAGCAGCCCTCCACTCCTTGGATACGCTTGAGTGCCTTCCTTATGGAACCTGCCCCAGCAGCAGTGCCTGTCACACAGCGCTGAGCACCGGGACTGCCCATTGCAGGCGTGCTGCAGAGCCCTGCTGCCTGCCCGCAGCCTTCCTACCCACCCCGAGCCCTCCAGGGCCAGCAGGGGCCACACGAAGTCACCGGCAGCTGGGAAGGACCGTGGCAGCTGAAGGCTTCCTGCTGCGTCCAATGCGCCTCGTGGTTTGCAGCAGCACATCTGCCCTGGCCTGCAGCAGCAGCACATCTGCCCCAGTTTGCAGAGCACATCTGCCCCAGTTTGCTGCAGCAGCAGCATCCCCCTGCCAATCTGCCAGTGCTGCAGGAACAAAGGCAGCACCCAGGCTTCCAGCACGCACCCAAGGGAATCCTGCCTGCGGCAGCCAGCTCTGTTAGAGGTGTCAGCAATGGAAGGGTTAAATAAGTGCCTCGAGGCTCAGGGTAAGCCTCCAGCACCTGCCTCGCCCGGATAAGCCTCGCTCTCCTCCCCTATCCACGCCTCAGCCCGGGCACAGCATCCCCAAGCGCAGCAGCAGCGGGCCGGGAGCTGGCGCATCTCCACAGCAACTGGGGCTGTCACCGCCCGCTCCGCGGCCGTGCCACAAACAGCGCTCCGACAGACCGACAGACAGACCGACAGACAGACCGACAGACTGACAGACAGACGGCTTGTGGCTGCTCGCTCCCTGCGGGGCCGCCCGATGGCAAAGCCTCGCTCCGCGCTGCCCCGGCCGCTCCCCTCCGCAGCCGGCCCGCTCAGGGGGCAGCGCTCCATCAGCCAGCCCGGTTCAGGGTTCAGTATTTTCCTTTCGATAGCAGGAAGCACAGGTCTCCAAGGTCTCTTGCACTCTACTTTCAAAATGCCCGGTGTCCTTCTGCTTTTTGTTCCCATTGCTGAAGGGCCCACACCGTGCTCTGCACGCTCCTGTCCCCACCTGGGGAGACAGCACGGCCCCGGTCACAGCACACTGTCCCCAGGGCCTACAAATCTTCAGAGAAAAAGGACTCTGCCTCATTCTGATCGACCCCTTTGTCTGTAAATCAGCCACCAAGAGGAAAAAACGATGCCAAGAGGAGCCTGGACTTCAGGCTCAGCCAGAAGAGCTTGTAAAGAAGGCTCAGTTCTGCTCGGGTTATCCATCACTGTGATCTCCTCGGCAGGAGAAAGCAGGACCAGGGAGCCTCCAGCCAGGAACGCAGTCAAGGAAAAACAGATGGCTTCTTGGTGTAGCCAAAGCTGAACTTGCTCTCAGGGCATGAACAGTGTGCCATCTCTCTGCCTGATTTCTCTCCACTTCTAATAGCTCCCACAACATCACCTGACACAGAGGTGAGCTGAACAACCTGTCACCCCAGAGACCAGACTGGCTCACACCATGGGTCACATCAAATTACTTCTCACTCAGCCATCCAAGAACAATTCCAAGCTCACTAGCAAGTCAGGCACAGGGCCCTCCCACTCAAAGCCAGATCCTGATGTCATGTAATTCCTAAGACCTGGTGCTTCTTTGGAAGACAACCACATTACACCGTTTCAAATAAACAGACTGTCTGAAAACTGGTGTAGGAGTTTTTTAAAATTAATTTTGGGGATGGGTTTTGAACTTGAATTTTTCCTTTGCTGACCCCATCTGGACCCAAAGCCAGGGCAGGTGGACCATTCCTAACCACTTTCTGTAACCTTGATTTAAACCAGCTGCATCAAGTTCCAGGGAAGAGGCTTTTGTTTGTGAACTAGGCCATATCCAAGCTGGGAGAGCCACACAGCCATAATTCAGACCCCAAAATGCTGTTTGCTTCTTTACTGAGAACTCAGTGTCCTGTAAGAGTAAAGGCAGAGCAGCTGTAAGCAGTGAAAACCATTGTGAATTTGGATGGTACGTTTGGTATTAGCCAGCACAGCAATCAGATATGCAAAGCATGTTGCTGGCAGGCTTGCTTTCAGGCTAGGAGAACACTTCACAGACCCCAATGCCATTCCCACTGCAGCCAGGCTGTCCAACCTGCCAGTCTGGCCTTCTTCCAGACAGGCACGTGCAGCCAGACACCCCAACACTCTCAGAGCCAAGGTCTGCACTATTCCTTCAAGTTCCCCATGTTTGATGCTGGCCCCCTTCTCCCCTGACCCCAGAGATGAATGGTCTTGACAACCAAAGAAGTGACAAAATTAGTTACCAAAGTTTGAAACATAATTGTTTTGCACAATTCCCACTGTGCCTAAAATACAGGAGAACTATTTAGCACCCCAAAAAATCATTTCTCTCCAGCGTGCAAAAATACAGAACTAACAACTTGAACTACACGGAAGGAGGCAGGAGAACTGAAACTCTGAACCCCAATGCATTCAACAGCAGGTCAAGAAGGAAGGTTAGGAGGAACACCAGCTCCACAAAAGGCAATTTCTAGAATTGCTACAGCTGTGCCAAACACCCTGTGCAATGCTCACAGCCCCTCAGCTGTGCACTCTGACTCTGAGCCCACAGCTCTGCCTCACCTGTGCACAGGTGCTTTCACCCCAGGACTGCAACTCTGGCAACCCATTTGTTCTCTGGCCACTCAAAGGATGTTCCCAAACCAAACACATTACAACACTTAGAAAAGAAAGGTGGCTCTTTCCCAGAAGAGTTTATTTGAACAGCGCTGGTTTTTACATGGCAACGACACACAGCTGACAAAGCAGCCTCCATCAGCACTAAATATAATTCACAAAGGACTCTAAATCCTGCCACTAAAGCTGGGGCATTCAGCATTAACTTGCTGGAAACACTGATGAACAAACTGGAACAAAACACTGAGGGTAGAGCAGCTGAAAGGTACAGTCCCTCTCAGATTTGTCTCCCCAGAAGGGAAGGGGCAAACTGAGAGGAGCTTTGCCATATTAACAGTGGTCAAAAAAGGTCTGAAAATGCCAAAGCACTCAGCACTCCTTGCAAGGAAATGCCTCTGATGGAAGCTACACTGTGCTCCAGCACATATCCCTTGCATTTTTCCCATCAAATATTCTGGGCAGCACTTGCTCATTTGCACTCTGCCTGCTCAGAAGAGCACAGATAAGCCGGGAAGGAAATCACCAGAGGACAGAAATGAGGGATCTAGCGAGAGCCTGAAAGCCAAGCAGCTGAACACATCACCCCAGCTGATGCAAGAGTGAGATGGCTGAAGTGAAACTACCGGCACTGCTGCCAGGGATGGAACTCCAGCAGCAACCAGCAGCAGGACTTTAACTTCCAAAAGCAGCTGAACTGGACTGAAAAGGCTCACAGAGGGTGCAGTGCCCAGCCTGCTGCCAAGCACAACACCAGCTCTCCAAACACAGCCCTGGAAACTGCAGAACCCACCAAAAATGCACGAATGAACAGAAACTGGGATCTCTTGTAGGCCTTGAAGCTGACCTTACGCTGGAGCAGCAGCAGATTTAGCAGTGGCAAAGACCACAAGAAACCCTCCCCATGCCCTGAGAGGGGAGGCACCTGCAACACCAGGCCAACCTTGTGGCTGGGGGACAGCCAGGAATGCACCTCCAGCTGGTTTGCAAACAGTTCTGATTTCCAGACCACTTCTGATCCCCTCTCAGTAAGAGCAGCTTCATTTAGGGAAAATCCCCATCTCCAGGTGATCTCAAAACGTCTCTCAACAAAAGCTGAAAAATGCCTTCCCCCACAGCACGTCTCTTTACATCTAAATATACCCTGTGTGCTCTAGTTTAAAGGATCACTACTGAAAAAGAAAGCACTTGTTTGGAAATAACTCAGCACAAGGTTTTCTGTTTGTTTTCTTCTCTGTAGAAACCCCTCATGATTGAGATTTCTCTGTGTTCCTCATGAAAATGGGAGAAAACCTGGCAACTCGGACTCTGTTTACACTCTTTTCTGAAAGCTAACATCACCTTCGAGTTTAT
The DNA here is from genome assembly GCF_028018845.1 of Melospiza georgiana. NCBI lineage: Eukaryota > Metazoa > Chordata > Aves > Passeriformes > Passerellidae > Melospiza > Melospiza georgiana. Next base: position 1,774,467 of record NC_080438.1, read on the forward strand.
CAGGGAAAGAAGCAACCACAATTTTTCCTAAAGAAGTACAGAAGAATCCCAGTGCCAAACACTTGCTGTGGCAGGCAGAATACAGTGGTTTGCTCCAGAAAAAACATTTGCATTTCCTTAATACTCTAAACCTCTTCAGCAGCCGTGGGAAGTTGAGCTGGCAAGCAGAGATTCAATATTATTTAGAGATTACAGTTCTTCAGCATTATTGCTGGTGATATTTCATTCCTGAAAGCAATAAGGGAGCAGCAAAGCAAACCAAGTGCCTGAACTTGCTAGTTCAACCTGCCAAGAATATTTATTAAAACATCAGTGTGACCTGTGTAAGCCAGCAAAACAGTGGGCATTGAAAGACACAGGGTGCTCCAAGATGCTCAGAACTTGTTCCAGACTCCTCCAGGATTGTTTTAATGTTGAATACAAGCAATAAAACAAAAAGCAATTTATAACAATCATAATCCATTCAGTCCCCAGAACCTTTCATCAGGCCTGAGAGTTCCCACTGAAACTGGATTTATCAAGATAAACTGTAGATGCTCTACAAAATAAGCAGACTGAGGCAAATGAGGCGTGAACAAGCTGAGTTTGAATGAGAGGCTGCTCTTCTCCAGCAGGATATTAAGGTTCACTGCAGGGAGGGATTACCAAGGAGCCTATGCAGGAAAGGGATAGTTACTCCATTTGTGAACAAGGTCACACCATCAGATCATTCATGGAGACCAAACTCCACAGCCAGAGCAGTCCCAGTCCCCTGACAACCTTCTCTAATGCCTTTGCTGATGCAATCAGCTGACGCTAACATGACAGTGATGCTAAGAGCAAGGAATTGATATCAGCATCACTCTGTGGGCAGTGCTGGATGAGGCATGGCACATCTGGAGCCAGGCACACTTACCCAGGCTGTCAGAGAGCATTTCCATCACAGAAACAGCTGAGGATCATCAGCTGGGCATGAGACAAGGCCGAGTACCACAACGTCAGGGTGGGATTTAGCCTTGATTTTATGCTGTCCTCATCACTCAGAGCACCACTCAACATCTGATTTTCACTAGTGACTACAGGTAATACCAAGCATATCAACCTTTGCATCAGGATCTATGGCTAATTGTGCAGCAGAAACGTATTTCTGTGCATTATATATATTTCTAGCACAATCCTGGTGAGCCCAGCCTCTCTAGAGCACCAGTGTAGATCTTCTACACTTCCAGGTACTTCATTTCCATCCCTGTGAAGCAGAGACCTGCTCACAGCAAGCACCTTGATACTGGCTTAAGGGAAACACTGGAACTGAAGCAGTGGTAGTGACCTTCCACTAAGACATGGTGTGTTAAGTGTTATCATTTGTTAAGTAATCACACATAAATGTCCATCCAGTTACAAGTTGCCAAGCCATTCTCTGTTTCCACACCTGAATCAGAAGAACACTGCAGACACAGGTGGCTCCCCATGACCGGTCCTCTGTTTGCAGATGTACCACCTCAAACACAGATCAGCTTCCACCCAGAGCAGGTCCTCTTGGAGAGCTGATGGAGAGTGAATTCACTCGCAGGAGAACAGCCCAAAGTTACTCATGCAAGAGCCTGGAAAATGTGGTGATAATTTTGGAACCAAGATAGGCCCAGGAGACTCAGCAGGAGCAGCAGCAGTCTGCTGGCAGAGGACAGAGAACAGAGAAACAAAAGCTAGAGCAGCCTCAATTCACTGTTCAAGAGTCAGGAACTGTGGGAGACAGGACAAAATGTTGAATTTCCAGATACTAGAGAATTGTTTACATTAAACTACACTGAAGTCTGCCACCAAAGTGATTTAAGTACCTAGACACTGATAAATCCTTTCACCTTATTGACAAACAGATGTTGGATCTTTGAGATTCAGGCAGCCCCACAGAAACCCTGGCAGCCCCGGGCCACTGTGACTGTAACAGGATACTGTGTGCCTGCAGTCCCACTCCCTGGGCTTTGGCACACCCCAGGAAAAGCAAGGAATCACAAAAGCATCTGATGGATCCAAAGAGGGCAAGAGAGCTGCAAAAACTCTCCATTCAACGGGACAGCAGAGGAAAGCTGCAGCATGCAGCATTTTTCTAACTTTTGTCTTTGATTATACTCCAGCTGTCATATAATTTCCACAATCCAGTGTGGGGAGAGCAAAGGGAAACTCAGCTACGTCCCCTTTTCACAGGGACACATCTAACATATTTCCCCAGCACGGATCTCCCCTGCTCCAGATACTTCCTATCTGCACTCAAAAGTAGCAAGTGATCAACACATTCTCAGAGCTTGGTAAAAATCAGTGTCAAGTGTTTTCAACAAAATCCTTTTTGTTACCGCGCTCTGATGGCCACTGAAGCTGCCAGCCTGGTCAGAGAGATGCTTGAACGATGAAGCATCATTTTAAAAATGGATTTGCAGCTGGGCACATTTCACTTCAATCACTCAATTGTGAATTCTACCTCAGCAAGCCCTTGAAGAATAGAGGTGGGCTGTCAGGGCCATGCCAAGGGGGAGAGAAGAGAAAGGAATTCCTAGCAAACAAAAGAGCTCCAAGAAGCTGATACAACTTTGCTGGAAGCTATTCCCAGCCCACTCAACATTTTTTTCCTGCACACAGACATACCAGAATCCCAACAAGGGGCATTTTGCCCAGCTAAAATATGAACCATCAGCAAATCTGGCCACTGCTAGAGAGAAACACAGCAACCTGGTGGACGCAAAGCACAGCACAGTGAAACAACCTCAGAGGTGTGCAAACCCACGGGCCCAGAGGCTCCTCTGAGAGCTCACTGTGGTGGCAGCCTCACACGGGCACCTGCCCACGGCCAAGCAGGAATCCTGTCTGCTCTCCCGACAAGAGCTGTGTACACAAGACAGGAGTACACAAAACCCAAGGCACTGTTCCAGGCCTCCCCAGAAGGCTTGTGAAGAACAGCACAGCTTCACTGATGCTCACCAAGACAGTTTATTGTCCCTTCTGCATTGCTCTTGGGACTGAGAGCCACAGCAGGGGCCAGTGGCAATGCTGAGAGAGGCCAGGGCAGAAGGAAATGCCACAGAACACTGGAGGCAGGGGTTGGGACATTGGTGGGGTCGGGCTAAACCTACCCAGAACCCAGCTCCAGAGCAGATCCTGTACTCCAGCACCTGGGTGCAGCTGTTTTCTTAATGCAGAGATCCCCTGGATCCCAAGGGCTGTGTAACACCAAAAATGAAGCTACAAGAACCCGCAGGAGGGAAATGGTGCCAAGCAAACCAATGCAAACCCAGACAAGGCAGATGCATGGTCCAAGTGCATCAGCACTGTGAGGAGAGCTGAGCTTTGCTCTCCACACATGCACAGCCAGGGACCAGCAGCACAAAGCTGGCCTTGAATGCAGGTGCAGCAGGAACACAAACTTGGACATTTAGGTTATGATCCTGGAACAAGGAAACAATTGAATGAACAATAAAAGCTTATTAGAAATGGGTTTTTTTTAAAGACACCCAGCAGGACTTGCCATTTAGGTGTCAGAAGAACAGGAGCATGCTGACTGAAGGCTGGACTGAGAAAATCCAGCTCTGAAACCCCTTCTCTCCCTGGAAAAAGCTCCACGTGTTGGCTTGAACTAGCACTATCCAGGCTTCTGATCCTCAGGCACATCCCCCTGGGCCAAGGGTAAGGAGCCACCCAAGTTTTGTCTTAGCGAGCAGCTTTACACTTGAGCTGCTGAATGCTACGTGTTGGGAGGGAAAAATCCTCTGATCTGCTTTGGAATCTGCCAGTGGCTGTCTCAAATCCTCACTGGGACTGAACACGAACAGGCAAAGCTTATCCAAGCACCTGGAGACACCCAAAGTCCATTTGTGAAGCAAGGACTAAGTCTGCACTAATGGTCTTCAGGTCTATTAAGCAAAATAAAGCAGAATCATGGCAGAAAGAAGACACTGATCCCCCCAGCCTGAAAGAAATTGGGAGCGCCTTGAATTCTGGCACACTCTCAGGCACAGCATAGGGAAGAGGTAGAAGAGCAAATAAAAGGGAGTTCAGCCCCTAACAATCCACTAGCAACATGAAATATATATGATCCAGTTCTTGCAGTTCTCAGCTTTCCTTGCAAATCCTTCATTTTGAGGCAGTGGGTGCAACTTGATCGGGAGAGCAGCATATCATCTTTCCACCACCCAGAAAGCACGCAGATATATTTTCATCAAAGGGGTCCTTTTGGAGGGATCCCTTTGATGCTGGAAACTGCCCACGTGAGAGGAAGGGATCCCAGGGGAAAGGCTGCAGGACAGCCCCGAGAAACTCCGAGCAAACCCTGCAAACTGTGAAGCAGCAGGCAGAGGGAAGGGCGGAAATGGGAGGAGGAGGGCAGGATTAGAAGTGCTATAGATTTATGATAAGTGATGCTCTAACAATAGCTTTCTTTTAAGAAGGAAGCTCTTCCTGCTGTAGTTAATCTAGTTAGCCTGCCCATGCTTTCATGCACTGCATACAGGACAGGCAGCTCCTCAAGTAAAACCACCCACTTCAAAGCTCATAAAACACCAACCCAGTAACATGGACCATGGCAGAGGGGAAAGAAAGAGTTGCTCCCCTCAGCAGCTGTCAGGGAGCTGTTCCAGCCTTTACACGGGCTAAATGTGCAAGGAAGGTCTTTTTCAGCCATGTTTTCCATTTTCATAATTTCTCCCCACCCTGAAAGGTCATGCAGATGAAAACATCAATTTAACTAATGCCAGATGGAAGACAAGTTAAGCCATATGAATCTTTGCTGATTATATAATTACCTTCATTTCTTGCAGAAACATGGAAGTGCTTACAGTCGCTGGCAGATTATTTTGTACACAAACAAACATTTCTAGGCTGTTTGTACTTTAAAGAAATGAAGTCCACATGGTTTTGACCAACTGCTCCATTACCACGTGGCACATGCATGAAAAAAAAAACAAGCCTGAATTTGAAACTCCACCAGGAGCTTGCAGACAATAAATAACACTTTTTCTTCCCCAATAAGTAATACTTTTTTAATGGGCTTATCAATTCACAGTTATAGATTTACTGGACAGAAACTTAAGATGATAGATTTACTGGATAGAAACTTAAGATGATTTGCACACAGCGTTAAGTACATCAAATTATTTTCTGCAGACCTCAAGGTCGTTTAATTTACCTCTAATGAGCCCCAACACATCAGCGAGGAAAAGAGCATTGAAACGTTCAGGCTCATTTGCTCCTGAGCCACAGCAGTGTGGCAATGGGCAGTGCCAACAACAAACACACCAAACCACCACAACAGGTGCCTTGGGCACAATCTACAGGGAAACTTCACGTGTACAGGGGAAGGACAGCACTGAGAAACCAGCACAGATGCAGTTCTGTGAGCCTGACTATAAAGCCACGAGGAATTAAGGATCCACTCCACAGATGCTGATTTCTGAATGGAGCCGGCTGTGTTTGTAGGTGTCCCATTAGAAGCCGGGAGCACATGTTTAAATTTGCATAAGAATCGGTGTGAAAGATTCAGTTACATCCCCAGCAATCTCCAGGAGCTTTGGTTACACTGTCAGACACTCGAGTTAGGAAGTGTCTATTTGACAATCTCGCTGCAAAGAGCCCAGCTCCCAAAGCCTTCTTCCCAGGCAGAGCCAAAGCCAGGGAAAGGCCACCTCCACTGCAACCATCCCAGTCACAGACATCTTTTATGAAAAATCCTTTCCATAGGATTTTTTCCTCCTGAGAAGCTGGGAGGCCTCAGGAACAAAATATAAACATTGATTATCTGCTGCTGTGGAATGCAACAGGTGCATCTGTGATTGGTCTCATGTGGTTGTTTCTAATTAATGGCCAATCACAGTCAGCTGCCTCAGACAGAGAACTGAGCCACAAGCCTTTGTTATCATTCTTTCTTTTTCTATTCTTAGCCAGCCTTCTGATGAAATCCTTTCTTCTATTCTTTTGGTATAGTTTTAATGTAATATATATCATAAAATAATAAATCAAGCCTTCTGAAACACGGAGTCAGATCCTCATCTCTTCCCTCATCCTTGGACCCCTGTGAACACGGTCACACATCTCCTGAGCCGGACCCGCCCTGAGCTCTGACAGCAGCAGCCCCGAGCTGCAGAACACACACAAGCCCCTGGACCACCCAGGGTTTACAGCACAGAGCCTCTGAACACGGGGCTGGCCTTCTCCTCCCACAGTCATCCAAAGTCATTGCCTTGGCCCCAAGAGAAACTCCACCGAATCAGAAAGGTGGTGCAGGGCTGGGTTAAGGGAGTTACCTGCTCCATGCTCACCTGCAGACTCTCCCTGCACAACCACTTGGTCCCCATCATGCAAGGTGCAGCAGAGAACTGATCCAGCTGAGCACAGCCCACCTCTGCTCCCAGTGAGCCTCCACCCTGATGATCCCATCACCATGTGAACTCTCAAATGCTTGCACAGGCACAAGGCGGAAGGTGCTGGCCAGCAGCAGCCCAAGTGGGTAGTTTACAAAAGGCCACCAGGCACACCAGCTTTGGAGGAGCAGCTAAAAGCCATCTCTAAGCTTTCCCTGGATGGTGTCAGGACAGCACAACAGCTCTGCACACACCTGAGAGAGCTGCTCATGGAGCAAGCTGCTGGAGCAGCTAAAAGCCACCTTAACCTTTCCCTGGATGGAGTCAGGACAGCACAACAGCTCTGCACACACCTGAGAGAGCTCCTCGGGGAGCAAGCTGCTGGAGCCTTGCTGTACCTGGCAGAAGAGGTAAATGCTCGTGTCTCACACCCCCAAACACACACTGCACAGAATGGAACAGAAGGAAGACAGCCCTGATGCTGGGAAACAGGAACCACAACAGCTCTGCTGAGAACAGCGAGGACCTGTCCCTGTTACACACCACCACAGCCACACGGCTGAGGCAGCGCTGAAATCAGGACACGCACAGCAAGCTGAAGTGAACGCTGCACACACAGGATCTGGGAAGTTTGCAGGACTGCACTGAGATCAGACACCCATTTCCAGCAGAGCCTCTCCAGAGGTAATCAAATTGAGCTCTGGCACAGCCTCCAGCTGAAGTGTGCAATCCCTGAAGAAACTCAAGACTGAGTGACCTCAAACGATCCCGCTATATTTGTAAAATTGTGTGAGGAGATGTCCTCCAGCAACCCTATGACTTTCATAGGAGCTACACCATCAGACCTGCTCCCTAAAAGAGAAACAAATCCATGTCTCCAGTGCAGAAAATGGTGTTGCTTTCTGAAGAGCTAGGCCCACAATCCCAAAGCCAAATGCGTCCAAAGAGAAAGCCACGTCCCCAGCTGGTCCAACAGAACCTTGTGAGCTGTTTGCTGACATTTCAAGCTGGTACAAAGCTCTCCAGACTCTGTGATTCCAGGACATGCTGCAGAACAGCTAAGCAGGCAGCAAACTCTCTGCAGTAGAAAGAAGGCTGTGCTCCTCCATGGCTGGCACTCAGCAGCTGCCAGGACAGCTAGGAAATACAGTGGTGCAGCAGCTGGAAAAAGTCATGGACTAAATGGAAAGGAAGGCTGCAAACGGCCTCAGACATCCTAATGGTGAAAGCATACAGAAATGAAAAGGAGACCACACTGCTGTGTGAAGGGACACCTTGTCCACCTCACTGTGTGTTCCCACTTCTGATCTAGGACACCTGCTCATGGTTTTTTTGTTTGTTTGAGTTTTTTTGCAGGTGCGCTGAGCACAGCACATTGTTTCCCATTCCCAAAGCAGCAGAATGTCCGTGCAGGTCCCTCTGACAGAACATCCTGCTAAGCAGCTGCAACAAAGGGAACTGTACTGGCACGGGAACCCTGCACAAGCTCCTTCATGACAAGTCAGTGCCAAGCTACGAGCTCATTGCTTTAATGAGAGCGCCCAGCAGAGCAGCGTGCTGGAAGGCACAGCACCATCAGCCCCTGCCCCAGCTGTTCCCTCTGCCCTCCGTGCCGCCACTCAGGACAAGCCTGGCTGGCCACAGGAGCGTGCCAGCAGCCCTGCCAGCCCAGCAGGGACAGCACAGCTGGGGCTGTCACAGAGCATTCCCGGTGCCACCCAGGACACGCAGCCCCGATCCCGTGGGTCCCGCCCGGCTCTTGGGAGCTGGGGTGTGTCCGCATTAGCCACGCTCCTGGGCAGGCTGTGCTGCCAGCAGAAAGGGGAGACAGACTTATAGGGACTATATATAGATAAGGCTTCCTAAGAATCTCCCTATGGGGGTTATTCTCTGCTCTATATCTAGATCTGGCCTGCAGCCTGTTGGGAAACACGTACCAGACATGTGCAAGCTGCAGCTCGTTCTGGCCATCAATGAGAGCCCTGCACCAGAAACCCCTGAAACGCAGGCCAGAGCCACGTTATGAGCTCCATGGTTTCCCCATGTCTCCATTTACAGCCTGCCACGTGTCTCCCTGCAGAGGTAAAGATGCCTTTAGCAGTCCCTCTCCTGCACATGATATTTACTTAGCAGCAATGAGGAGCACCTCCAAGCCCTTGCACAGCAATGGCTTTGCAGAAAAACAAAAAGAGCAGGAAAAGATTTTGAACAATTGAGCTCAGCAGAGCAAAGGGATCTGATGAAAGCACATACTGTCTTTTTCAGAAGATTTTAAACAGCAAAATAAAGTGCTTTGTTGAGCAGTGAGCATGTTTCACCCTGCACACACAGGCATACCCTTCATGCCCTGCTCCTTCACAGCCTCCCACCTTCAAACCTCCACTTCTTCCCAGCAACACATGCTTTAAAAAAAAACAATTTAAAAAACAGGTCACCCTGGATCACCAGATTTGTTCCCTTTTTTCCTTTTCAGAACAAAACCAACTACCTCCCTGAGGTCCAGAAGGACTTGCAAGCTATGTAGGTTTTGGTTAAACACCAGCATTCCCCCTTGGCTATTGCCCTTCACTTTCCTCCTGCAGGCTCCAGAGCACCTGACTGCCAAAAAAAGCAAACAAGCAGGGGAGGGGAGCGGGTTTATCATGACACCAAACCAGAGCTCGGGGAGGGAGGTCCCACACTTTAGAGCACTGGGGGGAAAGTGGCTAAGCTGCCATTTCCCAGAAACAGCAAAGTGATCACATTTATCTGACTGTCTGCATGAGCCACAGCAAGAAGCAGGACAAGTTAATCAAAAGCCTGCAGTGCCCAGGTGCCCGAACAAGACACAGCATCCTTGGGGCATCTCCCAGCCCATCCCAACACTGAGGAGCCAAACAGTTAACTCTCCAAAGCAGTACAAAGGCTATGGATGAGGAGCACACTTCACACGACATCAAAGCTGATATTTTATGCTAATCCATCTGCTTACAGGAGAACAAATGCTATTTTCCTTGACAACTCTTCTGAAATCAGATCTGAGCAATCACGCACGTTTGAAACCCTTTTGAAACATCAGTAAACCAAACATTGTTACTTTCAGCGCAACAACTCCCAGGAACAGCAGCTCAGTCGGTGACTTCCATAAAGCGCCCAAAACACCGGTGCTGCCACAAATACCCCGAGCCAGGCGAGCCCCTCAACACTGGCTGGCCTGCAGACCCCACCTTTGCTCTGTGCACCTCCACCAAACAAAATCCACAGCATACAAAAGCTGCTCCCAGTTCTACTTTTGCTGCGTACCTGACAAATTAGACTGCTTTCCCGCTGGGGCAGGGGAAGCATTTGAGCTGCTGATCTAAAATAGTTATTGCCCTGCAAGCAAGTGTGCTTGGAAGGCAGCCTGGCTGCAAACTGGCAGCTGCTAGGCGAGAAGGAACAAGGAGGCCACCTCAAAAGAAAGGCACAGCTTGTGACAACGACACAGGCACAGAGAGGCTGAGCTGGGTCCCGAGGAGGAAACGTGTTCCAGACTCCAGCACACAAACAGAGCCCACACGTCTGTTTTCCCAACAAAAGGAGCTCCAAAAGGAGCCTCGCCTGGAGATCCTGGCCCCCAAGGACAGGGTCTACGTGTGTGGTAGCCCCTGGATTTTTAGGGATCCCTTCTCCAGGGATACGGGCCGCAGCAAGCAGAGCACGCCCGTCAGAGCTCTCCAGGCAACTCATTATTTTAAACAAATGAGTGATTAGCAAGGATCCACTCTCTCTCCTAGTGGAGCTGGCTGCATGCCCTGCAAGGCTCCACATCACTGTACAGTATCATAATCCAATTAAACCTCACCATGAGAGAAGCTTCACGCTATCACATTCAATTAGCCAGTTAAGCCTCTTATCATCTGCACGTTGGGATCCATTCGGACTGAAAACTCCCCCAGCACCGACTGGGCATCCTTCAGCCAGGCAAGGACACACAGATGTCACATCTGGAGCAGCAAGGAGGAGACTGTACAGCTTAGGAAACCCATACTGCTGGCTGATATGGAGGTAGAAGCACACAGGAGAAACGAAGCACAGTGACCAGTTCCTGCCCACTCACAGTTATGTGCTGAGGTGACTTGCTCCCCGACTTCCCAAGGAAACGGGTCAATTCTGAAGGAGCTCAAGGGGCCCAGAGGAATTTCAATGGAAAGGCAAAGCTAACAGAGGACCTGGCAACACAGAGCTGCCTGGCAGCCAGCCACCAATTCCATAGGAAATACCCTCCCTAGAAGGTCACCATAACGGTGGCACAATTTGGCCCCAAAGAATTGGGAAGAGCTGCCAAGATGTGACGCAAATGAAGGCAGCGAGCAGGCCAGCTTCCTGCGCGAGGCCAAAACACGGAGCGCTCCTGGAAAAGAGAAAGATTAAGGGTTGCAAGGAACATAATGGCCTCTTGTAACAGCTGAGTTGTTGCTTTTCTTTTCTTGGCAGAAAAGAGAGATGTTTGGTTGCTGGTTGATTAATCTATTATGCAAATCATTTCATAGCTAATTTGATACAGCCACAAGCTTGCCACAGAAATTGTCCGCCCGCTCCGAGCTGATGAAAGGTGGAGCATCAACAGCTCCATTTGACAAGAGCTTTTATTTCCTGGACAAGCAGCTGCAGGGGCACCTCCTGCCAAGCAGGGCTGCAGGAGCACAGACCAGACCTGCCAGGGGGCACGAGGGGAAGATGCTTTGGGCACCCTCACTTGGTGGAAGGCGAGGAAAGAGGCCTTTCAAAAGAGCAGCCCATTCCTTCCCAGCATTCTGCACTGGGCATGCACAAAGCATCCAGGTGAAAACCATGTAAAATCCCATCCAGAGACTTTGGCTGGCAGCTCTAAGGTTTTTAAGATCTGTTTCAGAGCTGTTCTTAAAATGCACAAGCTTCACCCTAAAAAAAGACTCAAAATAGGTCTCACCGGAGCTCTGACTCCAATAAACCACTCGGGCTCTAGACAGAACACTTGCACTGAACAAGACAAGCACCCAAGTTACATTCAGCAGGATCATGCAAAGGGATAGGATTTACATGGGGAACACTTAGGGGTCCCTCAGGTTTGATCTCTTCCCCAAAGACTAAGGAGGAGAAATAGGTTGTTTTAGCTCCAGGAACAAGGGTTGGTTCTGCCCACTGTATTTTCCTCCCAGCAGTTTATCTCCATTGCTCAGTCGTGGATGTTTTTCCTCATGCATCTCACACATTCAGCATCATCTCAGTGATATTTTTAAAGGCTGTCCTGTGCCCTCATTTGTATTCCACTTCCTTTCGAGGGAAAATGTTAGGCATTTCATGCTATTCAAACAAAGTCAAAACAAAGCCTCCAAATAAGCACTTCTGAAATGTACCTAGTCATCTGAGTAATTAGACATTTTCCTAGCTCCAAATGCACTGAAAATCTATTGTCAGCTCCCAATGAATGTGCCAGCAGTTATCCTAACCAGGAAGAGTTCTCTCCTAAATGTTAACATACCAACAGAATAGAAGGTTAAGATACACTTACATTAGATCTCTCCCTACCTGAATTAATCAGTGTTTTTAATTAGATAGCATCACCTGATCATAATTATTACTCCAGCAAGTTGTTCACCTTTCTCTGATGGCATGATGCACAGTTGGCATTGCTCAAGCCAGGTCAGAACACGCTCTCACTGGCCAGGAGAAGCTCCCATTCCCAGTGCAGGCATGCATCCTTCACACCAAAGGGCAAAGTGTTCCACTCCTGAGTGAATCTGTGGCAAATCCTCACAGGGAGAGCCAGCTGTGAACTCCACACAGACCACAAGCCCCTCATCACTCTGCCAGCAGAGGCAATCACCAGCTATGGGCGCAAACCTGCAGACTGCTGGAGTGGCTGCACGCCCCAGCAGCGCTCACGGTGTCCCTCCTGTCACACATCTGCAGTGCTGCCACCCTTCCACGCTCACAGAGCCCTCTGCCACTCATCAGCCCACAGGAGGCAGCCAGACAGAGCAGCGGGGGGAGATGGCAGCTGGCAGAGAGAGAGGAGCACACAGCCTGGGGCCCGAGCACACTGCTGGGATCACTCAGCTGCTGAACCCCAAATCTCACCCCAGCCCTTTCCACGGCCCCGGGGGATGTCCGTACCAGGGCTGCTGTGCATGTGCCATGCCACAGCCCTGAGCAGCCACAACCCCACATCCCCAGCCTCCTGTGGGCCCAGGGCATGTGTGTGAGCCCCTCTGCATTTCCTCACAGCTCAGTGACAGCCCCAGCCCTCTGGCACTGCCTTTGCACTGCTCTGCTCCACAGACTTCTTCCTGCAGCCCCCAGGGACACTGGGGCACACTGCTCCACATCCAGCTGGCTCTCAATCCACAGGTCAAAGCTTAGCAGCAACTTTCACCTGTTTGTGACAGCTCAGGCAGTAGCCTGAAACAAAACCCGCTCCAAATGGGAATGGCGGCTATTGCTGCCTTCCCTTGCTTCAGCAGACCCTTCCAACAAACCTTTCCACCAAGACCTCTCCTCCTCTGGACAGCCTCCACATGGTGCCATCTCCTCATGGGACAGTACTGCATCCTGCCATTCGCACCCACAGACTGATCAAAAGATTGGAAGGTAAAGAAACCAACACCAAAAATCCACAGAACAATTCTTATTTCTACTCTTTCAATAAGAGGAAAAGGTGTTGATTCTCTTGCTGCCATGCAGCAAGATCGCTCTCAGTGTTTACAGGTGGTAGGGAGAACTTTATGTAATGTAACCGTCCTCAAAGGAAAGTCTTTCAGTGCACAGAAGAAAGAACCAGCAGGAGAAGGTAGGCATCTCTCCCTTCTGGTATGCAGTGGATACGCCCAGATAGTGAGACATTTTGAGTCACATTTCTGGGATGACTAAAAGAAAGTTGCTGCATTTCAGAAATGCTATGGTCAAGCCTCCCAGGAGCTACGTGTGCTGAAGAATAAATCATAAAATCACTTCTGTAGACGGCAGAGGAGTGAGAGAAGCCAGAACAAATGCAAAACACCGCCTCACCTCGTGTTTCACACCAAGCACACAACTGCAGGACACCACCATGACTCTTCCCTACCATTCCTCCTTAAGTTTAGACACAGCCTTCTCACACAAGGAAACTCCATGGATGCACCAAGGCAGCCTTCCAGATTCTGCTGACACCCCACCCAAGCTGAGTGGACTTTCAGTAAATCACCCACCGGAGTGTGTAGAAGCACAAGCACAAACACACCCTCACAAGCACCCCACACACAACCTAGAGCAGGGCAGGACCACTGCAGGCACTGCTTCCACCCAGCCCCAGGCCACAGCAGCAGAAACACCTTGGGAATGGGCTAGGATTTATTGAGCCAAAAGGAAAAGGAAGGAAGCCACGTTCCCTCCCCAGGCACGCGCTCCTCTCCGTGAATCCTCTGACTCTGTGCCAAGCTCAAATCTCTTCTCAGCGTGGAAAGCCTGTCCTGCCAGCACAGACCCAGAAGGGAACTGGTGGAAATCTCAGCAGAGGCCAAGGCAGCTCCACAGTGTGTGGCCACACAGCAAGGCCCTCCACATCCGCCCCTCACGTCCCAACAGGCATTTGCTGGGACAACAAGCTCACTTGGGATATGGTTTCCCACGCAGAGCACTTCATTCTAAATATCTCTTGCTTTAAGATAAAAGAATCTTAAATGTCGTTGTGCCATAGCAAAAATCATCACCATGTGAATTTAAAAGGCAAGAGGCATAACTTAAAGGTTTTCAAGCTCCTGCTTTCTCTGACAGAAGGGTCTGTTGCAAAGCCTGTAATGAAATGATGATCGATGGTCAGAAACAGCAGCACTGACTGCTGCAGAACTTGGTGTTTGCCCAGCACACACCTCACTGTGCCACAGGACCAACATCCCCACAGAACCTGAAACCTCACCTGGGCTTAACAAACCCACCCGGCACCCACAGCTGCAGCCTGTGCCCAGCAGGAAACTCCACATCTGGGGAAATGCAGGTTCACAGGGCTGGCAGCAGCAGCAGGACGGAGCTCATCCCCCTGGCTGAGGGAAAAAAGGGCACCCAGGAAGAGCAAGCAAAGGTAATGGCAGCAGCAGGGCCAGAGCAGAGGGAGCCACCGCCACACCAAACTCCCTCTACCAAAAGCTTTGGTCCTACAAGGTCCCAAAAGCCTCAATTCTTCCATCAATTCCTCAGGGCAGGCAATCTGAGCACTTTCATCATCCCCTGCTTCACAGCAATTCCAGACTTTCCCCCTCAAACCCCAGTTCTGCCCCACGTGCCCAGATATCCACATGTGCTTTGCATTCCCCACATTCCTGCAGGCACCTCAACCATCTGCTGCCCACCATAATTCCAGCACCCAGGAGCCAGCCTTGTGCTCCCCACCAAGGCAGGGTCAGCGTCCTTACACTGCATTTTCTGGCCATCCACAGATTTGCAAACAAGCAGGCTATGTCGTGAGCTCGTTTGCAGATCTGCAAGTATCAGCATAAATGATAATGCAGAATGAAAAGTCCTTGACAGCGCCGGACGTTTGGGCTTTTATTTGTTCAACAGCCGCTGGTACAAGGCTGGGTGGGATGGAAACCCAGCTGCCTCACTGTAGCAAAGGGTGCAGTGGAGAGAACTGTTTCCAGAGCAGTGCTACTGTGTCCTGCGCACAGCAGGGACAGCGCCAATCGCACTGGAACCACAGAACGCTTTGGGTGGGAAGGGACCTTTTAAAGATCATTTCAGTCCAGCTCCCTGCCAGCAGCAGGGACACTTTCTTGTCTAGTGCAAAATGAAAAAGCACCGACTGCTCCTCCAGCTATTATTCCCATCCAAGTGACAACTTCCACAGCAAAGGGACTCCTCGAACAGGGGCACGTTCCCGCGGGTGCCAGAGCCTTTCCAAGATCTCCCATTGCAGAAAGGAAAGGCTGAAGGCGACACAAGCTGAAAAAGTTGCTGCCTGAGGAGTTGCTAGCACAGATAAACTGCTATAAACCCAGATTAGCAGGACTCAGGTATGCTTCTACCCCTCTCTGCTCCTGCCCACGATGTCAGACCACGACAGCGTTTGTGATAGTTACTCGTCCCTGCAATACAGGGGCATGGCCACCGAGTCCAGCCTGCCGTGTAGATGGCGCAGCAGACAGAGGGATCTGGGGGGTTTTTAAAGCTCGCAGAGCTTCACGTTCCTGCCAGGCCAGCCTGATGACTCTGTTTCCTTTCTGCCCGCTCGCTACGTCGTCGTTTAAAACAAAACAAACAAACAAAGATAAAGAGGAGCGCTTCAAAGATTTGTCTCCGGCGCGTTTAAATCCGCAGAGGCATTCTGTTCTGAGCTAGGCTTGAAGAGCGCAAAATTTCTAAAAACTGAGAGGAATGCCTGCCATGCGGGCAGGGAGCACGGCCGCATGTGTACACACCCAGCAGGGGAACGGGGGGACACGGGCACAGGGCGCAGAGCCACCCCGAGAAAGGGATGCGCACCCGAGCCCAGCCCTGCGGGCACTGCCCGGGAAAGGCGGCGGCACCGCGGCACCGGCGAGCCCCATGCCGCGCCGGGGGCTGCGGGACACGCACGGCGAAGGTGACCCCGCACACCGGACACGCGGCGGCACCCCCCGCCCTCCGCCGGAGCCCCGCACCGCCAGCCAGCCCAAAGGCACCGGAGGAGCCGTGCCCGTCACTGCGGGAGCGGCGAGGGCGGGAAGGGCCCTGCGGCTGCGGGAGGCTCGCACAGGTGATGCGAACGGGGCTCCAGGAGGCAGCCGCGGAGGAAAGGGGGTGCGGTCCGCGCCCTCGCCCGCCCGTTACCTGGGCACGCAGCTGGGGCTGGAGCCGTCGATCTCCCAGGTGGCGAAGAGGTTCATAGGCACGGGCCGCCCCAGGGCCCCGGTGCCGCCGGGGAAGCTGAGGCGGCTCCGCTCGGCCGCCGCCGCCATGGCTGTGCCCGCCGCCCTGGCGCGCGCCCACCGCGCCGGGCCGCCGCCGCCCCGCCCCGCCCGCGGGGGGCGCGTCACGGGGCGGGCCCGGGGGCGGGGCCGGCAGGGGAGATGGGCGGGGCTTACTTGGCGCGGCTGGAACGGGGCGGGGCTGCCGAGGGGGCGTGGTCACACGGAGCCGGATGGGCGTGGCCGTGCGGAGGGGCTGCGGCTGCTCCTAGGGGGCGTGGCTATACCGGGGGGCGTGGCCTCGCGTTGGCGCATGCGCGCGCGGCGCGGCCGCCCTACCCGCGGTGGGGCGGAAGTGCCGGCGGCGCGGCGGCCGCGCACCGGAAGCGGCGGTGGCAGTTTCCGGGCGGCTCCGTGGCAGGCAGGCAGGCAGGGCGGGCGCGACCAACCATGGTGCTGCTCACGATGATCGCCCGCGTGGCGGACGGGCTCCCCCTCGCCGCCTCCATGCAAGAGGACGAGCAGGTGCGGCCGGCGGGGCGCGGCCGGGGAGGGCCCGGTGTATCCGTGAGGAGCGGGCGGGGGGCGACCCACCGGGAGCCGCGCGGTCCCTTCTCACAGCGGCGCGGCTCCGGCGGCGGTGGTGGCGGGTGGGGCGGGCAGAGGCGTGGGGCCGGTAGCCCCGAGCCCCCCGGTGTGTCCGGTACCGGCCGTGCAGCCGCTCTCCTCCCTCCCTCCTGCCTCCTCAGTCAGGCCGCGACCTGCAGCAGTACCAGAGCCAGGCCAAGCAGCTCTTCCGCAAGCTGAACGAGCAGTCCCCGACGCGCTGCACGCTGGAGGCGGGAGCCATGGCTTTCCAGTGAGTACCGGCAGCGCTGCGGGACCGCGGCTCCCGGGAACCCGCCTGGAGCCGGGCTGGGTTGTTGGCAACGGGGCTGCTGCCGGCCCTGCTGCCCGGGGAGAGAGTGAGAGCTGGCACTGCTTGGCACAGGTGTCTGGCGCTGGCTTCTCATCCCGGTTCGTGCTTCTGACAGCGCAGGGTCTGTTCCCTCCCTGCCTTTCTCTCTGTTGTGCCCTCGCTGCATCCTCTGGGCGGCCCTTAAAGAGATCTGTCCTTGTACAGCCGTGTACAGTGCCCTCCTGCTGCCCTCTCTGTGCCCTGTGAGAGCTCAGCTTTCATGAATTACAAGCACATCGAGCATCTCTGAATATTTCTATCATTGTTGTCTTTATACCTGACAGAATTCTTTCTCTCATCCGGCGAAGTCAGTCTTATTGTTGCTAGATTTGTTGGGAGTGTTTAGTTAATTTCCTTAACTCTTTGGGAGCTCTTGACTTAAAAAGCACTTTTGGCATTCTCCAGCAGCGCTCCTGCAAGAGAGCATGGCTGTGAAATAAGGAAATCTTGCAGAGGTCAGACACCCTTACTCCTTAACAGCAGGGTGAGCAGAGGAGTTGGAAGGCAGCAAAGCTTGTGTGTGAGGGGAAAATGGTGCCACCCCCAGCAGGATCCCTCCGTGGCAGGTGGCTCCAGGGACTGGGTGTGTGTCTGTGAGGGGGAGGTGGCCTTTGAATGCAGGGCAGGGTTGGCTTTGGGCCTCTGCTCCAGCAACAGGAGCAAAATCTCCCACCCCAACCCTTGATTCAGAGGCGTGAAGAGATGAAAACAGGAGTTTTTTGGATGGGCAGTCTCTGGCAAAAGCCGTGAGGTTTTGGGGGATGCTTTTCCTGTGGTTGTCTTTTGTCTGCTAACTGTGACAAGATTTATAAAAAAAATCTTTTCTCTGGGCTTCTGGTTGCCTTTGATAGGGAGTTAGAGTGTCAGAGGATAACCCTGACTGGCCTGGCCACCCTTATCTCTGCTGGATTTGGGTGTTGCTGCTGGAGTTAAGTGCTGCTCTTCCTCTTGCTTTTTCTGAAGTTAAATCTCCGCAGAATTTAAAATCTGCCTCGTTTCTGAGTGTCTCCTTGGCACAGCGTGGGGGTGTAGCTCTGCCTGGCAGTGAAGCCTTGGGAAGGAGCCCGTGCAGATGCCAGTAAATCCCTTCTTGAGTTACCTCCATGATGCAAGCAGGGAGATGCCTGGCAAGGTGGCAACGCTTGCCCAGGAAATCAAAGCCTCTTAGTGTGGCTGTACTGGCAGCAGCTGTGAGAGGAGGCAGGGCTTGGGCAGGCCTGCTTTGCCAGCTGTCCCAAAGGAGCACCAGCTTACCTGGCTGGGACAGGAGTGCTCCTGCTCCTGGGCTGAGCTAGTCCCTGGGTGGGTTTTGCTGGCCACTGACAGCTGCTGCTGCAGAGCACTTGCTGCTGCCTCCTTTGAGGTGGGACATTGCAGCAGGAGCTGTGTGGAAAGAGCAATTTCAGGTGAGAAACTTTCCTCTGCAGGGAGGGGAGGTGACAGGGGAATTTGAGATTTAGTCTGAAATAATGCTGACCCGTGGCCATGCTGCTCACCAATCTTCTTGTGCCAGACCGGAGCTCTGAGTGCTGAGGGCAGCACAAAGCAGCACAGAGCATTCAGCTCTGGGGGGAGTCAGCAGCACAGCCCAGGGTGTTGCTGGGGAGTGGGGTGAAGCTGTTTTGCTGAGGTGCTGCTGAACATCTTCATCTTCATCAGCTCAAAGCAGAGCTGAGCTTTCCTGAAGCTTGAAGTTTAAATTGTGAGCCCTTGGGTGATTTCTGCCAAACGCTGTGCCAAGGTTTCAGCTGCAGGAGCTGTGTCAGCCCTGGGGCTGTGCAGCTACAGGAGCACCAGCAGCTCTGCTGTGCTGTCAGTGAGCAGGTGACCTTTGCCTGATGAATGGCTGAAGTGACTCCTACCTGTCATTCCAAAGCAACCCTTGGCCTTTGCCACTGTTAGCAGGATAAAGCTTTTCTCTCTCCAAATGCCCAGGGTGATTACAGGAGACCTGCTGGCTGCACTCTGAGCAGAGTTAACAGTGGCAGCCCCCCCCTGAGTGAGCACATGCAGGCAGGTGCTGTGCTGGAGCTGGGGGTGCACACAAAGGATGAAACTGAGAGGCCCAGCTGGGCAGGGACTCTGGTCTGAAGTTGACAGAATTGTCTGAATCTGGGGCAGAGCCAGGTGAGCTCGCTCCCTGTGGTGCTGACAGACCACCTTTAACCCAGCACCCTGAATTATCACAGCAGGGAGAAAGAAGCAAGTGGGAAATGCAGCTGAGGAGCTCCGGGCAGAGATAAACAGAGCAGGAACAGGGACATGTTCCTCAGAGTGCTCTCACCTGGAGGGTGCTGCCCCAGCAGTGCTGCCAGAATTCCCTTCTGACGCTGGTTCTCGATTTGCTCAAGTCTTACTCATCGTGGCAGTGGCTAAATCAAGCTCTGGGTGATGATCTTTAGCAACCCCAATGTGGCAAGCAGGTCTCCAGGGGTAAGGGAAGTGATGCAGTTCCAAGCTGAGGAACATAAAAAGGACCAAAGGCCACGGGCACATGGGGAAATGCTGTGGAATGGATGATGGCAGCTGCAGTTTCTTGTTCTGGTTGGGGTGAATCTGTTGTTGTTTGAAAGCTGCCAGGGTTCACATAGAGGCAGGAGGAATGGATACTCCTGAGCCCAGGAACAAGGTGAGGATGGCTAATTTAAAGGACATGGCCCTGCTGGGGTATCTGGAAAAACAGTGGGGAGTGGGGTGAAGTTGTTTTGTAAGCCTGATGTGTCTATTAGCAAAATTTTAAGCTGCTTATTTTACTACAGTGCCCTCAGGACTGGATCATTTCTTTAATACACTGCTAATCTTTATGCTAACCAGACTAATGCCTAATGGCATTATGCAGAAAGTCAAAGGAAGGTAACCTAAAAGTAGCATTCTCACTCCACCCTGAAGAATATAGATAAGCATTCAAAAGTGTTTACAGAGCTGTTTACTGTCTCCACCCCCTTGCTTTTGGTGGGAGTATTGTAGCCTTTATTTTTATATTGGCTAAGTGAGGAGCAAAATTCAGATAGGAATGTGGAGCAGCAGAGTGACAAAGTGAAGCCTAAATAATCTCAGGGTTGGTGGTGGGTGAGAAGAGGACCCGTGTGCCCTCAGCTGGAGGCAAGCCAAGCAGCTTTACACAGCAGCAGGAGTGTCACTGTGTGCTTTGGAGAACTGGTGGCACGGTCACACCTGCCCATGGTGAGCCTGTAAGGTCACCAGCACCCAGCTGGCAGCAGTGCCCCTCCCCAGCTGCCCCTGTGGTGATGCCTGTGCACAGCAGGCTGGTGGTGCTGAGGAAGGGCATAGCCAGCCCTCTGAAATGGGGAGGGACAGCTGGAACTCTCTTGTTGCTGGTATTTTGTTAAGCTAATGTTATTCACAGGCCAGCTTTTGTTCAGCTGAAGTCAAAGCCCAGGACTGTTGGCACGGGTGTAGGGGCTGAAGCTACAAGAAAATTTATTTTGGCTAAAGAAAAGATAGGCCATTGCTTTGCAGAAAGGTTTACACTTGATCCAGACATAGAAAAGCAGAAGTTCTTGTACCCAGTTCTCATTGCCTCATAGAGCAGAGGTGTGCAGGGTGGTGTTTGACAGGACAGGTTCAAAATTGATTGATTAATGCTCTGTCTGCCATTCTTTTAGCTACATCATCGAGAAAGGAGTGTGTTACCTGGTCCTGTGTGAAGCTGGGTTCCCCAAGAAACTGGCCTTTGCATACCTGGAAGACTTGCACTCAGAGTTTGATGAGCAGCATGGCAAGAAGGTTCCAACAGTCTCCAGGCCCTATTCCTTCATTGAATTTGGTGAGGTCCCTCTCCCTGTGGCTAGTCAGGAAACTTCTTGCTGGGAGGGAGCAGCAGCCATGGGATTCTCTGCAGCTTGTTGTGTGGAATTGACAGCTCAAATTCTCCTTGGCACTAGAGACATGGGTGTTCTGTGCAGGAGAATATGGAAGTGGTGCGTGTCCATTAATTCAGATTTCCTGCTTTTAGTCTTTGGCCTCACTCCAGTGAATATTTGCATGTAGTCTTCTGGCTGTCCCAGCAGTGCTCCCCTCCTGCAGCCAGGCAGCTCTGTGCTAGGTGAGACTCCCCCTGACAGCCCTGTCTCCTTCCAGACACCTACATCCAGAAAACCAAGAAGCTCTACATTGATAGCCGGGCGAGGAGGAACCTGGGCTCCATCAACACAGAGCTGCAGGATGTGCAGAGGATTATGGTGGCCAACATTGAGGAGGTCCTACAGCGAGGAGAGGCCCTGTCAGGTACTGGGATTGGCCAGGGTTTGGCACACAGTGCTGTCTCCTGGGGCAGCCGGGTGGGCAGAGCGTCCTGAGGGAAAGGCTTGACCCTGCTGAGAAAAGCAGTGAGCCCAGTGGGTGTTTCAGCTGGATCAGCTGTGTTCTGAACCAGCTGGCAAGTGCTGGTGCTGCTGCTGTGGGGGGACACCAGCCCCTCTCCAGCTCGGGGGGCTCTCATCCCAGCAGGACAAGCCCTGGGCACAGGGGGCACAGGCCACGCTGCCAAGAGAAACTTGTACACTTAATGTAACACTTGGGGAATGCTCAGTTAATCCTAACTCCTCTCCCCTTTCCCTCGAACAGCTCTTGATTCCAAGGCCAACAACTTGTCCAGTTTGTCCAAGAAGTACCGCCAGGACGCCAAGTACCTGAACATGCGCTCCACGTACGCCAAGCTGGCGGCCGTCGCCGTGTTCTTCATCATGCTGATTGTCTATGTGAGGTTCTGGTGGCTGTGAGCTGGCCCAGCCATGGAAGAGGGAAAGCCAGTGGCCTGGCAGGTGAATGTGTGCAGGACACTGCTCATGGGGGATGTGCATTAGAATCCACACAGGACCATCACCTTCGCAGGAGTGTCCTGGAGTTGTTAGGTGACACCTGGCTACTGCATCTCTTAGTGGAGCCTAACAATAAGGTGTGAGGGCTTGTTGACTGCAGGCTTTTCCTCTGAGGCAGTTTGCACTGGGATACTGCAGAGTTTGGCCTCCCAAGGTTCTTCCCCCTCCCGGGGCACTCTGGGATCAGTCAATCAGTGCTGTTTAGCATAACCATATTGTACATCCTCCTGTTGAGTAGCTCTAGTGGGAACTGGACTCTAATGAACATTCCTTGTGTTGGTAATGTTTGTTTTTTTAGAATCTGGGTCTGCAGTTCTTTTTCTTTCTTTCTTTTTCAAGACTCCCCTGTTTGCAGGCAAGTATTTCACTGTACATAAACCAGCTTTCACCTCTGTCAGAATACCTGTTGAGTGTTTTGTGTCTGACATCCTGGCTTGTTTAAATTGCTTTAGGAAGAAATGGATGTTAAACTATGCCTTAAAACACATTCTGTCCAGTACTAGGAGGGCCAGTGGAAGGCTTCTGTATTAACTGGTTCTGCAAAATTAAATTCCAGGTTTCTAAGTGTCCACTCTCCCTCTCCTGACAGCTGTGTGTGACAGTGTGTTTCCACATGAACAGGGTGTGTAATTCAATGCTGTTGGAATGGGCACAGTGCAAACTATGTCAGCACTCTCTATTTTTCCCTTCTAGCTTCAGATTCACTACATTATTTCCTTCCTTTTTATAACTGTGCTTTCCTTCCAAAATGTGTCAAAACTGCCAGCATTTCATCTCTGGGATCCTTGTTTTCTTTCTCCCTCTTTCCCTCACCCAAAACAACCAAAAAACCAAAACTCTGAATGTTGTTGTGAAGAAAAGGCAGTGTTCCTGCAAAGAACACTACATGAAGGATTAAGATGACTTCCAAACCGTGAAATCCTTTAGAAACACCACCTCTTTTACCTGTGGTCACCTTCTCCCTACCTCACTTGGGAAGTTGAAACTGTAGGTGAAGAAAAACTCATTATGGGGCAATAGTGTAGAGCTTCTTTCTTATGGGCCAATCTCTATATCACCAGTGTAATGTGATTTTTTTTTTTTTAATAATTTTTTTTGGTCCACCTGTGCTGAGAATAACATTTTAGCAGATTTTGGTTTTATTACAAAAAAAAAATAAAAATGGAGAGAGAGAAAAAAGAAACCCCACAGCTCAGGCACTCTGCTGCACTCAGATATCTGCCCCTTGATAGAGGAAGCAGGTGGTGTCACAGAAGGGAAGTGTCAGGGCTTCCCAGCACCTTTTACAAGCACATAACCTTGTGTAGTTCTGGATGTACAAACTGTGACCTGGAAGTGTTTCCTGCACAGCTGTTGTCCTGTCTGGGAATGCTGCCCAGATTGGCACCTTGTTGGACTGGCAGAATGCAGTCAAGCACTCGTCCACCGATGAACCCAGCAACTCTGAGCTGCCACATAGTCTAAAGCAATCCGGTTTCTGCATGATGCCTCTAAGTGTTACTTTGTAGGTTGCTTTATTATAATTATCATAATGATTTTAAGTCCTTTTGAGTGGTGTCCCTATGAGGTGAATGTCCCAGTGATGTAGGTGTGTGTAAGGGAGGTGCTGGAAGGTCTCACCGCTCAGACACCGACCGTCCGTGGGTTGTTGTGATTCAGGGGGTGATGTTTCTGCAGCACGGGGCAGCTCAGGGAGCAGCTGCCCTCTGCAGCCCCGGTGTCAGCAGGGAAATAAATGCTTCTGAAAAATCCCCTCTGCGGCGTGGAGTGTCCTGTGTCTCGTTCTTGTGATGCTTTCCTTCCTTCCAAGGACACAGGAGGGTGAAGACCCCATAGATGGAACCACCTGGGATATAAGGGCTCCCTTTTGGAGGCAGAGCTTGTTGAAAGACGTGATCTTGCCCATTTTCTGCTGCGGAAGCTGTACTTTGGTTATAGCAGGGGTCTCTTCCTGCTGGCACGTCTCTGCCTGTTGCCAGGAAAACTCCTTGGCACAGGCAGAATTGTATGGGGACAGTTTTGTGGCCACGCTGTTCAAGCAGCACAAACTGGGAGGGAGTGAGTGAGTGGGCTGTGTGTCCCCCGTGGGCTGTGCCAGCGTGAGCAGGGCATGGAGCCGCGAGTGCTGCTTGCCTAGAGGGGTGACAGGAGTCCTCCTCTCCCTCAGGCCAGCCTGGGCCTCCATGGAGCACCTTGCGGGCAATTTGAAACGCGGAGCCCCCTTTAGTCCCTCGAACAGGGTGGGGATGCTGCCGCTGCCGTTTTCTCCGTGCGTTTCATGTCGCTGCCGGGGGTGTGCGGTGCCCAGGCCCTGCCGGGGGTGTGCTCCAGCCGCTCCCTGCCGGGGCTCGGGGGTCGCGGAGCCGGCAGGGCCGGAGCAGGCCCGGGGCTCTGCCTGCAGGTGGCAGTGCCTGCGCGGTGCGGGGCTGCGGACACAAAGGGAGCTCCTCCTCAGGGCACCCCCAGCTCCTCGCCATGCCCTGGCGTGCCCGTGAGGCCGGGGCTGTGCCTGCGAGGGCCCCCGGAGCAGGCGGGGCTGCCCGGCCTCATCGCACCGCGCAGCCGGGCCCCGTGGCTGGGACGACACTTCCTAGGCAGCGTTTGCCTGTCGCCTCCCAGGCGGCGCCTTTCCCATCTCCATTCCTGCTGCTGAGGTCCCCCTGTGCTTCCAGAGGCTCTGAGCAGCCTTTGTCCGCTGGGCATCCCCCAGTTGCTGCACCTGCCCCCCCAGCCTGGCACACACGAGGGGTTTTGTCCCGTGGGGGGGAGCACAGGGGAAGTGGGAGCAGAGCAAACTCCTGGCGGCTCTGTAGCGCCTGAGCCCCTGCTTGGGTGGGTTTAGAGAGCAGAGCTGAGCTGAACTCTCCCTTCTCCATCAGCGTGCCCATTGCCACCGGGGAAATATTGGCACGGGGTACGGGCAGAGTGCAAAAGAAAAGATGCTTGTGCAGGGTGTCCTGGGAGCTGCTCTGCTCATCATGTGAGCACGGAGGTCAAAAGCTGCCAGTTTTGGCTGCTGACACCCCTCAGCTCAGGTCGGGGCGCTCCTGGGTGTCTTTGTGCTGTTGGGGACCCTGCTTGCTGCAGGGAGCAGGGGCTGTGTACCCCACTGCCCACTGGGGTACACAGGTTTCCTCCCTGAGTAACACAGTGACAGCAGACAGGCAGAGCTGGTTCCCCGATGCTGCCAAACCTACCGTGGGTGGGGCACGAGTGGAGAGGAAGAGTGCAGCAGGATGGCAAATGCTGGCTGGGTGCTCCAGCCACCGTGTCAGGTATAAACCAGGTCTCACCTGGCACAGGCTGTGGCCGCTCTCTGCACTGGCACCACTCTGGGACCAGGAGGGTTTTGGGTTCTCTGTTGACTTGGGCACCAGTTGCTTCTGCTTTGAAGCAGCTCCTTGCGCTTGTAAACCCCATTTTTGAGTAGGTTTTGAGAAAGATCCAATTCCAGCATCTTTTTCTCTGGGATCCCATGGTTTCTGGAAGCTGTTTTGCCGTGAGTGAATGTCCCAGTGATATGAGGGGTTGTGCCTGCAGCACCTGCCCAGAGCACTCAACACCAGAGAAGTGCTTGGACAGCAGTGGCCAGGGTGGCAGGGCTTGAAGCTGAGCCTTTGAACACCTTGGTCCTTGTTCTCCTTCCCTGTGTGGCCAGTGTGAGCTGCCACAGCTCTGGAGGGCTCTGAATCCCACCAGGGCCAGGGAGGGATGTCCCACAGAGCCAGGCTGAGGGCTCGGGAGGTCCCCTCTGCCCCTCACACTTTGCTGTGTCGCCTCAGTGTGACCTTTTGGAAAGGAGGATGTCGATTTTCTGCCTCCCAAAAATGAAGGCTGTTCTGGGACAGCTGATTGTGGGACCAGCCCTCCTCCAGTGCCTGAGCCAGGGCCACATCCTCCCCAGAGCACCCGGAGCTGTGCCATCTCCCTGTCCCAGTGATGCAGCTGGGCTGGTCCCGAGCACTCAGCAAGCCCCAGGGCAGGATTTGGGGCACCTGCTGAGCCCGGACCCCTCACAATCGGTCCCTGTTGGTCACCCCAGTCTGAGCTCTTTGAGGGTTGCTGAGCATCCTGCACTGGGGAGAGATGGGATTTGACTTTTTCCCTGCAGATACCCTCCTGCACTTCCAGCACAGTCTCTGCCCCCTCTGCCCAGATGTGTGCCTGGCTCTGCTTTCTCTGGAGCAGCCTTGCCACCTCCCCTGGCCAGCCTGTCCCCTTCTCCCCTGCCTTGTGCAGCGTTTGGGTGCCCTGCAGGGCTGCCCGGGGGCTTGCCCACAGCTCTGAGCCCTGCACAGCTCACACGGCTGCTCCCAGCTGCTGCATTCACGTCTGAGCTCACAAACCCTCTGCAGGGGACAAAGCAGAAGTTGGGGAGTCCCTGCTCCCCTGCCCACCCCAGCGGGGCTGTTGGACCCTGCCACGAGGCTTCCCCAGAGCTCACTCGTGGCTGCATGCAGCAACCCAGTGCGATTTTGGATCCTGCCACAGAAACCCCCTTGTGCTGTGCCCCAGCGCTCCGCAGAGGGACGATAAACCTGTTTCCTCTGCCACTGCTTTTTCTCTGTTTTGTCTTTTCCTCTCCTCTTCACCCCCACAGCCCTGCAGGAGCTCTCTGGCCACCGCAGGGCCCTCAGCTTCCCTGGCACGCTGCCATGCTCGCTGCAAACGGGATTCCCCAGCCCCAGTGCGGCACAGCACCCCGACAGCAGCGCACCCTCCCCACCAGCCACAGCTGGGGCACCCCAGACTGGCAGCAGGGACAGGATTTGCATAGAAGAGCAGAGCAAAATGTGCTTGCAGGAGCTACAGCAGCCCCAAATCCTATGTGTCGCAGACATCTTTTCATGAAAAATCCTTTCCTTAGGATTTTTCCTCCTGAGAAGCTGGGAGGCCTCAGGAACAAAATGTAAACATTGATTATCTGCTGCTGTGGAATGCAACAGGTGCATCTGGGATTGGTCTCGTGTGGCTGTTTCTAGTTAATGGCCAATCACAGCCCAGCTGGGTTGGACTCTCTGTCAGAGACACAAGCTTTTGTGTTATCATTCTTTGCTATTGTATTCTTAGCCAGCCTTCTGATGAAACCTTTTCTTCTATTCTTTTAGTATAGTTTTAATGTAATATATAGTTTTAATGTAATATATATCATAAAATAATTAATCAAGCCTTCTGAAACATGGAGTCAGATCCTTCCTCTCCTCCCTCATCCTCGGACCCCTGTGAACACGGTCAAACCTATGCACTGGGACCTGTGGTTCCTGAGCCTGGAGGCCCTGAGGTGTGTGTGGCACCTCAGGACCTTTCCTGGGGTTCATGTTCCCCCCTTCACAGCCATGAGCCCCTGTGATGGCATCTTGTCCCCCCTGCCTTGGCACAGGAGGGAACTCTGGAGGCGAGGAGGGACAGGGTGGCCTCCGGCTCAGTTTGGCTGCAGAGCAGCACAAGGCTCCTGCCTGGTGACAGGAGGGACATGACAGCATGCCTGGGGGCTGAGGCCGGGCTCTGGGTGCCACAGGAACAGGAGGGAGCCCCTCTCCTGCTGGGGGCCGTGCCTGCCTGGCAGTGCCACACCATGGCACAGGAGGGCTGGCATGCCCGGGCTCTGCATGTGCTGCGAGAGGAGCGGGATTTGCCTGCTGCCAATCGCTGCTGTAGCTACCTAGAGGCTGCTCAAGGTCAAGAGGAGAGTTACAGATTCCTTCTTCTTCAGTCAGCCCTGCATACAGACCCAAAAAAGGGAACCCAGCGATTGTGGTGAGCAGCTGCCCCTTCCTTGAGCCATGGCCACGCCACGGTGCCAGTGTCATTGCAGCACTGGCTGTGACCCCGGTGCCAGTGTCATTGCAGCGCTGGCTGTGACCCCCAGGGTGACCACAAATCCCTCTCCTATTCCACTGCTGCCCAGAGCCATTTCGGAGCTTAATGGCCACTCTGTGGGTCAGACCAACTTTGGTCAAAGCTGCGCAACTCCATCTGCAATTTAAACCCTCAAGGGGCTGCGGAGTGGGCAGCTGAGGCAGAGGGTACAAATTCCCCTGGGATTAGCAGCACAGGGAACAGGGAGCCCAGAGCATTCCTGCAGGGCTTGGAGCAGGAATGCCTTTGCACTTCTCTGTTTCTTTTTAAGACAGGCTGGCTGGCAGGTAAGGTAATTCGTGGCATAAGCCAAGTCATGTGGATGTTAAGAGTTTGCAGATGAGCCACAGGACAAGCTATTTGCAGCACAGGCACAGGGCTGCCAGCCCTGAGGATTTTGTTGGAAGCCTCTCTCCCTCCTGCTTTTCTTAAACCTCTTGGCTGCTGACATCTTGTAACTGTGAAACACCACCAGCTCCCATTTTAATGGGGTTCCAGCTTTCCTGATCATAAAGGAGAAAGCTGGAACATTTGACTCCAGCATGTTTGTCCTAAGGACCCCCAGATCAGGGCAGGTTATCTGGGACAACATGTAAAACCAGGGATGCAAGGCAGGCATTGGGGTGTGGGCTGAGCTGAGGTCTGAATGCCTGAACCACCATCAATGCCACTGAAAATTACTGCAAGAAAACACAATTTATTCTGAGCAAGCCAATACAAAACTGTTGAAATCAGCAGCTCCTCCAAGGTGAGGAAAACAGAGAAGTGCCATGAGAGAGAGACACTGGGGGCAAAGAGGGGCAGGGCACGGTCAGAAACCAGGCAGGACTGCAGGAAACCTTGCAGAGCTCTCCACTTCCAGTGTCTTCTCTGGGTGGGGAGCTGGGGCTCAGGTGGTGTGTGCTAGGGCTGCATGAAGATGAAGCAATGCTCAAACACATTTCTAGCTCCTCATAAATAAAGGATTTATAGCCTAACGACAGGTTCATGAAGATAATGGGGAGCTAATTGAGGGACTTTGGCGTGGGGACACGGTGGGGCACCTGTCCCTGTCCCCTTTCTGCTCTGCTCTGTGCGTTCCCTGCTGGCACAGGCAGCTCAGGGAAGCTTGTCCCTCACCTTCCTGGCAGCAAAATCCACTCTGTCCATCCAGATCCAGTCACTCCCAGCCTCTATCATGCAGAGGACCCACTGGTGTCTGCTCTCAGCCCTTTTATCTCCCCAGCAGAGCTGCCATGAGATGCTTTCTCCCACGAGCAGCTGAGTCCATGTGCACCATGAGAGCAGAGAGCAGAGCAACCAGCAGGTTCCCCAGGGCTGCAGCAGGGGAGCAAAGCCTTCCCTCGCCCTGGCTGGATTCTCCCACTGAGCCTCAGCTGCCAGCTGGAGCTGCTGGCTCCCAAGAGCTGTGCCAGGGAGGCCGTGGAGCCCGCCCCTGTGCTGGGGCTCGGAGGCTTTGCTCACGCCAAGGGAAACAAAGTGGAGGATGAGCCACTTCAGGGTCAGGGGTGATAAGTAATGCTCAGCTCCGAGGGGAGCTGCAAGTGGCAGCTCTTGGTGAAACACCAGAATTCCTCCTGAGTTTGCACACCGGGGGCCTGGCCTGCCCCTCAGCAGGTGAGGAGCTGCAGGGAGGGCGGTGGGCCAGGAGCAATCCCGTGGAATGGCCATGGTGGCTGTGAGGCACAGCCGCCTGCCCACGAGCAGCTGCTGGAGCAGAGAGGGAGGCTCTGGCAGCTGTGCAGGATGGAGGGCGACTTGCCAAGGGGTTACACTGGAATACCTGGAAAAATCATAATGGGGTTAGGGCACTGGCTGTCCAGCCCCACGCCTGGGAGGGACTCCAGATCTGGAGAATTACAAGGGGGAAACAGTGAGGTTTATTCATTGCCCCTCTCTCCCCCAGCCCCGGTACAATCCTGCCTTCACGGGCCAGGCTGCCGTGTCAGCACTGCACACAAAGGGCTCTCAGTCCTCGGAGCCCGAGCCAGGGCAGAAGGATTTTTAACGCTTTAAATGATAGCCGAGGACTGGGAGGGATCTTGGGGCTGAATCCAGCTGCTGTCCTCCTGAGACCTCTTCCGTGGGAACGCAGGTCTCCTCCCGGAGCAGCTGCGGGGGTGAGCCGTGGGGCAGGGAGCCGGTCCGTCTGTCCAGAAGCTCCCCTGCTCTCTGGGGCATGGGATTCCCCATCCCGCTGGGCACAGCCCGGATCTGCTGCCTGCCCCCCACATCTGGGCGAAGGGCAGCGCAGTGTGGCAGCTGCAGAGCCCCTGTCCTCTCCTGTTCCTGCCACCGCTGCCGCCACCCGGCCGGGGGACACCGTGTCCTGCCGCCCTCGCTCTCCACTGCCCGCCCTTGCTGCCACCCGCTCCCATCCCCACGGCCTCCCACCTTCCTTCCGTGGCCCCCACGGTGCAGCTCTTCAGTCCCCATCGTCCTCCTCGCCCCCAGCCCCGGGACCAGCCTCGCTTCCCCGTTCCCCCATTCCCGGATCCATCCCCGGTCCATTCACCGGTCTATCCCTGGTGCATCCCAGCTCCATCCCTGCTCCATTCCCGCTTCATCCCGCTCCATGCCCGCTCTATCCCAGCTCCATCCCGCTCCATCTCTGGTCCATCCCTGCTCCATTCCCACTCCATCCCGCTCCATCCCTCCATTCTCGCTCCATTCCCAGGTCCATCCCCGCTCCGTCCCGCTCCATCCCCGGGTCCATCCCTGCTCCATCCCCGCTCCATCCCACTCAATTCCCCCTTCATCCCGCTCCATCCTGCTCCATCCCTGCTCCATCCCCGGGTCCATCCCGCTCCATCCCGCTGCATCCTGCCCCATCCCCGCTCCATCCCCGCTCCATCCCCTCTCCATCTCCGCTCCATCCCCGCTCCATCCCGCTCCATCCCCGCTCCATCCCCGCTCCATCCCGCTCCATCCCCGCTCCATCCCTCTCCATCCCGCTCCATCCCCGCTCCATCCCGCTCCATTCCCGTTCCATCCCCTCTCCATTCCCGTTCCATCCCGCTCCATCCCGCTCCATCCCGCTCCATCCCGTTCCATCCCGCTCCATCCCTCTCCATCCCCTCTCCATCCCGCTCCATCCCGTTCCATCCCCTCTCCATCCCGCTCCATCCCGTTCCATCCCGCTCCATCCCTCTCCATCCCCTCTCCATCCCCGCTCCATCCCCTCTCCATCCCGTTCCATCCCCGTTCCATCCCGCTCCATGCCCGTTCCCGCCCCTCTTTCCCGCTGTCGGGCGCCCCCTGCCGGCGGTCCGGGCGGGCGGGGCGGGGCGCGGCGGAGGAAGCGGGGGCGGCGCGCGCGGCCGTGTCCCTCCGCGCGGGGCGGGCGCCCAGATCCCTCCGCCGAGCCGGTGGCGGCGGGAGCGGCCGTGGCCATGGCCCGCGGAGCGGGGCCCGCGCTCGCCGCGCTCCTCGCCCTGGTGCTGGCCGTGCTCCGCCGCGCCGAGCCCGCCGCCGGTGAGTGCCCGGGGGGCGCGGGCGGGCGGTGGGGGGAGGCTGCGGCGGGGCGCCGAGCGAGGGGCGGCGCGGGGGGCACCGGCCGCTCTCCGCCGTTCGCCTCCCCCGCGCCGCCGCCGGGGACGGGCACCCGCGGCCGGGTGACATCGCGCGGGGGGCCCGGCGCCGCCGCCGCTTTGTGCAGCGGCCCCCGGAGGGGCGGCGGCGGCGGCTGAGCCCCGTGGGAACGGCGCTGCCGGAGCCCCCGCAGCCGCCCCGCGCTGCCCGGCCGGGATGCGCCGGGCCCGTGGAGCGAGCTGCGGAACGGGCAGCGAACGCGGGGAGAGGGCGTGCGGGGCTCGGCGCTCCGCGTACCTGCGCCGCGGAGCTTTGTGTGCGGGGACATTCCTGCACACGCTCGGGGAATCTCTGCCGCGCCTCCTCCTCCTCCTCCTCCTCCCGCTGCTGCTGCTGCGATAAAGCCATGTGTGCGCATCTGAGGGAAGTGCCGCTTTTGGGCACCGTTCCCCTGCACGCTGGCCTTATGTGCGAGGCTCGTTCGTAGCCACAAGCGAGGAGATCTGGTGAAGATCGATCTCATGGCATTTGCACAGCTCCTGCTCCCGCAGTGAATCCTGCACCGCGTTAAAGCTGTCGAGGAGCAGCAGTCATCGATTGATTGTTGCGTGCCTTCTCAGTACTTCTTTTTGCTCTTGAGTGGTTAGGCTGCTCTTTGGATGACTTGAGAAGAGTGCAGCGATGGGAGAAAGTATTAGTGGAAGTCGTTTAGGGGTGAGCGAGCAAGACATTGGTATTTTCAGTACTTTTGTTGTTCAGTATGGTTTTGGAGTGGAAATTGTTGAATGTGGCGTTATAACCACTTCTTGCTGGTTTGGATGCAGAATAGTTGGGTCAGTCAATCGATCTGTTTTGACTTCGAAATGGCCAGATTAAAAATGGTCAGTATTTGTCTCCTGGGAGAAATGTTGGGGTTTTTTTCCAGTAATCCCCTCTGAAAGCCGATTTAGTTTTGCTAATATGTTGCAAGAAGGTGCTTGGAGTTTTTTAAAAAAAGCTGTTTCACAAATGTGTTTTGGCTAGGCTTGTTCAAAAGGAGAATTAAAGGGTCTTTCAGGGGTAGGTGTCTCAGAAACATGCTTTTGTGGTAGCATGGACTTGTGGTGCCTAGTAGCACCGTCATTTCTGGCAATGGCTTACCCAGTCCACTAAGATGGCAAACCACTAATTTTGCAAAGACTAAATGTCGTGTCCACTTAGTGAAACTGTACTTTCATAGGAACACTTTGGCAGCTTATTGCTGGCCCTTTCCCTGAGGGGCCGAGAGAAGCAGCTGTGGCATCACCTGTTGTCACTTGCCTGGCTACTCTCGCCTGAGGTCCTCCCATGCTGCGGAGATTTTTTGCCTTTGTGGGTGAAATCTCTTCCTGGTGCTGAACAAAGGCTGGTCGGCAGAGGTGACAAATCCAGGCTGAAAGTGACTCCTGTCGTCGTGAGATGCTGACCTGCATCTGCTCGGTATCGCTCCCTGGGAGTGGGAGCTGCGCCTTGAATTAATGGGAAAGGCAGAGATGAAGTCACCGAAAGGGTATTTTCGGGTGCACATTCAGCTGGCTTGATGCTCTTGTGCAAGAGAGGGCAGGTACCTGATGTCAGCCCTCTTGGTCAATAAAGAGGAGGCTCCTGGATGCGCGGAGCTCTTTGCTTCGCGCTGCTCAGCCCTGTCTCATCATGCAAGCGCCCGGCTGCAGCAACTCGCTTTTCCAGTTTGGTTTTGCAAAGGGCTGCACTTGGAGGTGCAGTAAGCTGGGGTGGGGCAGCGACACCTGCGCTTTTGGTGAGAGGATCCTTGCCCGATAATTGCTGTGAACCATTCCCGTCTCTTCTGGCCCGGCTGTCAAGCCCACCCTAATTACCCGCTGTCGTTAATTACCGCTGGTGCTGTGTCTCACCAGGCTGCCTGCCAGTCGTGTTTCAGACAGGTTTCAATCCACCTTCAATTCGTGGACTGCAGTCTGAGGTCTTTGGTATTCACCCAGTGAAATTTGGAGCACTTCAGATAACGCTGACAGTCCTTGATATGGATTTGCTTATGGGAGAGCAAGTTCGGCTTGATTTTTTTGAAGGTGTTGCCATCTATCAAATTTGTTCTTATCAAAGATGCTGATTTAGGCTTTCAAAAGGGAGCGTTATGAAAATCTGGCTCGCTCGCATCACTTCCTGCAGGGCATCACTTAGTCAGATTATAAATACGTGAAGATCCTCCTGCTCCTGTTCTCAGGACTTGAATCCTTGGGAAAGGAGGACTCACGCCTCTGGTGGCATTTGGCATTTGAATGTCTTTCAGTGGATGGGTTGGGTTTTTGTCAGCTTCCACAGCTACTTCCCTCCCTAATTTTTATTTTTTTTTAATTATTTGCTGCTGTTGCAATAAGTGGGTGATTCCCTTCAGCAGATGCTGTTCGGGTTCTCCCATTTCCCAAACTGGTGTCTGTGCCACGGGGAGTACGGGGGGCTGCCTTTGAGCCCAGGACCAGGAGTAGATGGAAAAGCAGCAGCAGCAGGACTCTGGCAGCCTGTTTCTGCTGGGAATCTCTTTTACTCAGCATCAAACCCAAGCAGTTATTGTAACTGCCCAGGTAGTACAGTAGCTGTGCAGCATCTCCAGCTGTAGCATCGTTTCCTTTGAGTTTGTGCTCTTGGCCAATGGCTCTTCAGTGGAGCATGGGTACAGTGATGACTGTCCCCCCTCCTTTGGGACACCTTAGGGAAACAGCATCCACCTTATGGGGAAAAGAGCTTTCCTAAGCACGTGTTAGAAAGTAATTTTGTGGATTTTTTTTATGCCCTCAGTTTCTCTGAATTCGTTTTGGAATCGTCTCTCCAGCAGGAGTCGAGGGCTTGTCTAGGAGAAGTAGTGCTTGTGTCATTCTGAGCAGGGTCATCTGAGATCTGCAGAAATAATCGTCTGTTCTGTTTAGAAAATAGTCTGTTCCTAGGGCACATGTCCTTTTTTTAGACTGCCATGGGGATGAAAAAAGAGCTTTGTATCTCAGAATGGCACGGGCGCCTGCTGTTTGTTCCATGCTGCAAGCAAGCCCTGCTCCCGCTCTGCCCAGGCGCCGGGACAGCGTTGCTGCACTGCCCAGTGTTCATTTAATGATAAAATTTAACATTGCTGCACTGCCCAGTGCTCATTTAATGATAAAATTTAACATTGCTGCACTGCCCAGTGCTCATTTAATGATGAAATTTAACATTGCTGCACTGCCCAGTGTTCATTTAATGATAGAATTTAACATTGCTGCGCTGCCCAGTGTTCATTTAATGATAGAATTTAACATTGCTGCACTGCCCAGTGCTCATTTAATGATAAAATTTAACATTGCTGCGCTGCTCAGCCTTCACTTTAATAATAAAATTTAACATTTGTGCATGGGCACACATGCTCAGTGTTCATTTTAATGATAGAATTTAACATTTCTGCACGGGGACCATGCTCAGTGTTCACTTTAATGATAAAATTTAACATTTCTGCATGGGCACACATGCTCAGTGTTCACTTTAATGATAAAATTTAACATTTCTGCGCAGGCACACATGCTCAGCCCTTACTTTAAGAATAAAGATTTCACATTTCTGCATGGGCACACATGCTCAGCGTTCACTTTGCTATTAAAGTTTTAACATTTGTGCACGGGCACGCATGCTCAGTGTTCACTTTATTAATAAAGATTTCATATTTCTGCACAAGCACAGATGCTCAGCCTTCTTTTTAGTAAAGTTTTAACATTTGTGCATGGCCACACATGCTCAGCGTTCACTTTAATAATAAAGATTTCACATTTCTGCATGGGCACCATGCTCAGCCTTCACTTTAATGATAAAATTTAAAATTTCTGCACAGGCACATATGCCCAGTGTTCACTTTAATGATAAAATTTAACATTTCTGCACAGGCACACATGCTCAGCCCTTACTTTAAAAATAAAGATTTCACATCTCTGCACGGGCACACATGCTCAGCGTTCACTTTGCTATTAAAGTTT
Organism: Melospiza georgiana; assembly: GCF_028018845.1. Classification (NCBI taxonomy): domain Eukaryota; kingdom Metazoa; phylum Chordata; class Aves; order Passeriformes; family Passerellidae; genus Melospiza; species Melospiza georgiana. Next base: position 1,809,825 of record NC_080438.1, read on the forward strand.
TAACATTTGTGCACAGGCACAGATGCTCAGCCTTCTTTTTAGTAAAGTTTTAACATTTGTGCATGGCCACACATGCTCAGTGTTCACTTTAATGATAAAATTTAACATTTCTACACAGGCACACATGCCCAGTGTTCACTTTAATGATAAAATTTAACATTTCTGCATGGGCACCATGCTCAGTGTTCACTTTAATGATAAAATTTAACATTTCTGCATGGGCACACATGCTCAGTGTTCACTTTAATAATAAAGATTTCACATTTCTGCACAGGCACGCATGCTCAGCGTTCACTTTATTAATAAAATTTAACATTTCTGCACTGCTTAGCCTTCACTTTAGAAATAAAGATTTCACATTTCTGCATGGGCACCATGCTCAGCCTTCACTTTAATGATAAAATTTAACATTTCTGCATGGGCACACATGGTCAGTGTTCGCTTTAATCATAAAATTTAACATTTCTGCACAGGCACACATGCTCAGCGTTCACTTTAATAAAGATTTAGTGCTGCAGAATGACGGAACACTTGGGAGAAGAGGCGAGCATGGCTCCCGCCTGCCAGATTGCCATGGAAACACCAATACCTTTTCAGCTCTTTAATTGCCTTCCCTACATTTTTTTTTTTGTTGAAAACTTTTTTTTTTTTTTTTTTCCCTCCTAACTAAGTGCTTTATGTTGCACTTCTGGATTTTGGGCATTTTGGCTTTGTTTGGAAAACTGCAAATGGGGAAAGGCAGAGGACAGTAGGGGAGATGGAGAGCACGGTGACTGACAGTCTTTCAAACTGTGCTGCAAGTTCATCCTAAATTCAGTTTCTGTTACAATGGGAGTTTTTATCTATAGCTTTTCAGCAGCAGCAGCAGTGTCACATGAACTGTAGCTGCATCTGATATACGTATCCGTGTTCCTGCAGCTTCCTGGGCCTGAGACCCCAAGGATGAAATAATTCAACCATACCTGTGAATCTACAGAATGGTTCCCAGCTCTGTTCTTAGGAGGGTTAGTTAGTAGTTTTTGCTGGTGTTTGGAATAGAGATTTGAGGCAGATGATGGCAGGGCATGAGGTTCTGCATGTCCAAGAGCTTTGTGTAGTCAGATTGGCTGTTGGCATCCTCTAATTAAAAAAAAACCAAAAAAACAAAAAAACAAAACAAAAAAAAAAAACCAACCAAAGCAAAACTGATTAATTTCTTCATGTTTACAGGGTCGTTCTTCTGAAATCCACTTAAATATTTTTCTTTTCAAAATTTTTTGCACTTGTCTAGAGTGTTAGTGAAGGAAACCAGTTTAGATATTGAAGTTTTCTCTGCCAAAAGGTGTCGGGTGTTGGTTGAGTGCCTTCACACTTCTCTGAGCTCTGCTTTGCTTCTCAGTTGATGAGTCTTGCATTATCCAATTGATTTCAGGCTTTTGTGTGTAAAAACAGTGGAGATGTCTTAATCTGATTAAAGCAATTCACTTTGCAGACTGTTTCCATGCCCTGTAGACAAGCTTTGTCTTTAACTACTACCCTCAGTGTGTGAAGTGCTAACTGGTCAGCTTGTTTGAATTCCCCAAATGTTAATGGTTTCTAAATCTGAGCTGGGCATGAGGCTTTGCTGCTTTTTCGCAGTGAAGATTTTTACCAGTTTGCTTCCTTCCCCCTGCGTGTGCCTGCCATAGGAAAAAAAGAAAAAGAAAAAGCTATTTTCCTATTTTCAGCTAGCTGGTATTTACTAGTGGTTCCTTCCCTGCTATACAATCTCACTGGAGCTGTAATCTCTTGAGGTTAGTGAGCAGCGTAATTAGTCCTTTGTGGTTTTCCTCCAAAATTTGGTTATCTTTGGGTATTCTCCCCATGTGCACAGTGCTCCTTACTCTTTACCAGCCCTCCCAGCAGCTGTGTGCCGTGCTGCTGTGGGATTTCGTCCCTTTCTGCTCAGGGAGGACCTTCCTGCAGGATGTGCCCCACGTTTCAGCATTAACCGCGCTCTTCACGCTCTGTTTTTCCCGAAGGGAGCCAGCAGCTGTCTTTCCCTCCCCTGGAATTCGAGACCCCCTTGATTTGTTGTGTGACTGGTGCCGATGGCCGTGCTCCTCTGAGCTGATCCGCCTCTGTGGAGCAGCCCTGAGCTGGGATTTTCCATGCCCCGTCTTGTGCTGCCCTTGTTGGAGGGCTCCAGATCCTTTTCCCTCCTCTCCCTTGGCGCACAATGGGTAGCGCGGTTGAACTGACAGCCTGACTCTCGTGAATCTCAATCGAGACAGAAAATTCACTGCCTGCATAAAATAAAGGTTGTAGGAACCTATTTTGCCCTTTACTTTCTGTCTAGTCTTAAATGTGTTTTTAGCTTGACTTTTTTTCCTACGTTCAAGCAGGTTGTTTTCCACCCACTCCCACAAGAAAGCTTTTGAACCTATGGGCAAGCTTTAACCGTGTGGGGCAAAGGTCTGGGCTCTGATTCTGAGTTTCTATGAACATAATGAAACATTTATGGGCAGGAGGAGGAGAGAGGCACATGCAGTGTCCTCCCTGGAGAAAGCTGTACCAGCAGCTCAGCTGTGTGCTCTGCCAGGACATCACTCTCCCCTTACTTAAAATAAAACCTTTGGCCAGAGCCTGCACCTCCTGAAATGCAGGATAATCAACCACAGAACTACAGGAAATCAGCTTTATAATGTCTTTCTCACAGCATTAATTGTTTTGGTATTTTTCAAATCTATTTCTGTTTGACTTTCTCTGAACTTGTGGGCAAGGAGTTTATTGGCATTACTTTCCTTTGGGTAGTTAGAACAAAGCCCTTTCAGACTTGCTCTGGTTATGGCTCGAGTTCCCTATAGCAAAGTTCTCTCAAAAGCTGAACTCTGACACAGCTTCTGATCTTAATCCTGCACTATTTCTTTTAAATTTATAGCCCAGAAAATATTTGAATTTATAGTCGGCAGATGACGTGTGGAAACCAAATCACAACATCCAGAAAATCTTGGCGTCGTAAAGAACACTGAGGCAGAAACAAAACTTTTCTTTCCCCCCTAGATTTTAGCTGTCTGTTTAGCCAAAAAGAAAAATTAAATCTAGTCATAATTGTGCCCCAGTTGTGGCTTCAGATTTGGATGTCGAAAATTCCAGCGTTCCCTATAGTGTGTGTTGTGCTCGTTTTACAGCGGTGGTTATCTGGTTTTGGAAAATGGTCTTGGTGGGATGTGAAATGCCAGGTTAGGGTTGGTATGGACTCCAGGCTGGGTCTGTTCCTCTCGGCTGCACTCAAGAGCCCTTTCCTGAGAATCCTTCAGCCTTGGCTGCAGCCACTGCTGGAAATTGGGCGCTCCTTTCTGGCGGGGCCTGCCCTCTCCAGGAGAAACCAGCCTTTTGAAAACCAGGGGGTGTCTTTTCTTCCCAATATCCCTGTGATGTGCCTAAAATCCACGAGGCCAGCCTATCTTCTGGCAGGCCAGAAAACCACCAACAAGTCAGCGTTTCTGTTTGTGTTAAACGCAGAAGAAAACTGTCAGAAGCAGCTGTCAGAGCCTTGACAATGTGCTGATGCTGTCTGTAGATGGCTTCTAGAAAAGTGGCTTTATCTTTTCTAGGCAAGGCTGCCTTCTCTCATGCTGTACACACCAGAGTGTTCCCAGCTCATGCAGTGCTTGCAGCAAAACGAGCTTTTTGTGCTGGCTGAGGTAGGAGGTAGTTTCTGGCACTTTCCACTCTTGATCTCAACATGGTAGAGTAGCAGAGAAGTAGCTTTTGAAGTGATTTGTGTTGAAATGCCTTGGTTTTGCATGTGTTGTGAAATTTTTATGAAAGATATAGTGAAATACAGGAAGACAGTGCTTTGTGCACAGAAATGCTAATTTTACTGTGAGAACTGTAGTCTTCTATTTCCCTTGTGATTTCTTTTTTTTTCCAAGAGAAGTCACATGACTCTTTACTTATTTTAATATAGAATATGGCTACATTTACATTCATTTCAGCTGTAGTTGCATTTCAAAGCATGTCTATTCAGTCTAAAGCTGAAAAAGTACAAAGTATTTTTGTGTTTGTTTTCTTAGCTTCTTTCACTTCTGAATTACTATAGAGAAAATATATCCCGTTGTCTCAGTGGAAGAACTCTAAAGGCTGGTAGTAGTTTTATGACCTGCTAAACAGCAGTTCAAGGTGGGAATAATTTGTCAAAAACCCCAGGAAAATTAATCATTACTTTGCTAAAGCCTCTCTGCTGTGTCTGTATTTGCCTCTAGCAAACCAAGTTGGAATCCTTGGTTGGGATCCTCCTTGCTGTGACCCCTCCAGGCTCTTGTTCCCCTCTGTGTGCCTGTGCTGGGGGAGGTGTTTTTGGCCAAGTGCTGGTTAAGCTTTTACCATGTGGGTTACAAAATCAACTGGCCGCTCAGTTCTCACTGGGGACGCGGGCACTCGACGAGATTACAAAATTGTGTTTGAAAGCGCGAGCACAAAAGAAATAATCCTCTGAGTATTTGCTTCGCTGGCTCGACTGGTGCGAGAAGAATGGAGATTCAAGGTGCTGGGGTGGGAATCCCAAGGCTGGTTCCCCTCCTGGCTCTCTGCAGTGTGGCACAGCTCGCTTTAACCCGCCCTGGAGAGCCCTGGGTGGGTGGTGGGAGTCCCTGAATCCCAGCGCTTCTCCCTTGGCCACAGAGCATTTTCTCTCGGACACGGTGCAACCCAGCCCTGCTAACTGGAGCTAATCTTTGCTGTGAGCACAAGCTGCTGCCGTGGTGGACAGCAGCAGATGAGGTTTGGAGTCAGAGCCGCGTGGAGGTTGCGGTTAAATGGGACAGAAATGGTCAGACAGGTGCAAGTGAGCCCTGCCTGCTGTGGGGAATGCCGCGCACAATCCCTGGCAGTGTTTCTGTCGCTTGGTAACCCTGACCTGGGGGTTATCTCAAAGGGGCTCAGAGTGGAATTTTGTTCATTTCCTGAGAGCTCTGCAGAGGCAGCGCCATCCAAGTGCCCCCTTTTTCAGAAATCGAGTTAACAGCAGCAAGCGTGCTTGTGTTGTGGGAAACACTGATACTCCTCACGGGGATCTGGGTTGAATTTAACTGTATTCTCTGTAGGGATTGCAAGTGAAACGTTCCTATAGTGCCTCGTAGTGCGTGTGACCTGTTTATGTGCTCAGGGTTATTGAGAAATAACACTTCAAGCCCTGGACTGCAGAAGCAGAGTCTGTTCCAAGCTGTCCAGTTGCTGGACTGAATTTGCTCGGGTTGCAGGGAGAGCTTAGTGGGACTGCCGTGTTAACTCTTCCCAGCCCCATTCCTTGGTCACCAGCACATCAACCTCAGGGGTGGTTTGCACCACTTCTCCCTGATGCCCCTTGCTGAGTTTGTATTGAAAATTTAGTACCACTTGAGGAGAGGAAAACCATCTTTATTTTAAAAAAAAGAAGGGGAGGCAGCCAACCCTCCAACAGCTGGCTGACAAGCGGGCAGTTTGAGTGGTTGGATGTTATTGATGTCTTTAGGTGCCTTTAATTAAGGTTGGCTAAATGCTTTCCCAAATGCAATAAGGTTGTGGAAAGGGGGTCTCTAAAGGCATGGAAGGGTGTGAGGTTGGGGCCAGGAGACAGAACTGGAGGCTGGGAAGAGCTTGTGATTTTTCTTCTGTGGATGAGCTCAGGACAGGACCCAGCTGATGTGGTTCTGAGAGCTTTATCTGGTAGTTTGGTGCTATTCAAATGGCAGGCTGTGGTGTGGGTGGAACAGCTCAATTTTTGTGGTTCCGAAAGAGTTCCCATCCTTCTGGTCACGTTGGAGTGCTGCTTCAGGTCCCTGTGAAGGGAAGAGCACTTGCCAGAGCTGGAAGTTCCATCAGGACAGACCTCACTGGAGCTTCCTTTAGACTTGGGTACAAACTGGCTGGCCCTGAGCTGTGTCGTGCTTCATGCCTTTTTAAAAACACAGCAGCAAAAACGTCAAGTGTGAGTGACAGAGCATCTCCTTAGGAATACCAAACTCTCTGCTGAAAGTTGTCAGCTGCTCTGGTGTTTTCCATTTATTTGCCAACATGATCCTGCCTGAAGGCAGAGGGCCACAGCAGTACCTGTTGCAGCAAATCCTGGGTTGCTGGTGACAATCAGCAGGTCAGCTCATGAGGGACAGATGCCCCTGTTTCAGTGCCAGGTGCCCCTTGAGACAGTAAAAAAGAAGAAAAGGATTTGAGACAGAGTATTCCAGGAGAGGGCTTAGGAGTAGCTGCTTTGCATTTCAGAGAATTTCAGTCCAGAATTTTGATCAGAAAGTGGTAACTGGGGACACTTAACCCAAAGTATGCAGGTGCCAACACGAGTGTCTTTGGAGCTTGCTGAAATTGCTTTGAAAACCCACCTTCAAGAAATTCTGGAAAGATTTGGTTGCCTGATGAGCAAATCTGTATTTGATTCTTCTTTCAGTCTGGCTCTTTTGATGCTGCCAGAGATGAAATTCAGCCATGTGATAGTGTCTTTGTTTTTGTTCCAGTCCTATAAAGTTTTCACTCCCCTGAGTACGCTAATGAAGCTTTGACCTGACATGTATTGTAGCTATGGGTTTGATGGTTGTTTTCTTTTCTTTTCTTTCAGCTCTGCAGTGTATGGATGACTCCAAGCCATGTGTTAATGAGGGAAAGTGCATTCCATATCAAAATGGTACAGGATATTGCAAGTAAGTTGGTTTCATTTCTAATCAATTTAATTACCCATTTTCTTTCCTTCAGGACCTTAGCCAGAAAGGAAATGTGATTTTTTGAGATTTTCTTAAGGGGTTCTCTCAGCATAACAGTTTTAGCACAGTTGGTGCTTCTTTATAATGGATTCATTCTTGTGTGCTAGCTTTTTGTAATGTAGGAGATCTGGGATTCTTGTTCAGTATTTGGGTTTGGATTTTGTCAGTTGGATTTCTTTGCACCAGGTTGGGAACTGAGGCCAAACCCATCGTAGAGGTAAACTCTGTACCTTGTTTCCAGACCCACAAGCTAAGTTGAAACTTGCTCTCCAACTTAATAGCTCACCTTACTTTATAGAGCTCCAGCCTCAATTTAAATATTTTTGAGGTTTTTCAGAACTATTCTCCACTCTGAAGTGTGCCAACTCCCTTCTACTGCTTGAGAGCAAGTAATACATGTGAGTTGCTAAAACACACTAACAACCACCCCCCAACCAAATATCCACATTTGTTTGCATCTTGTAAAATGATTTTGGTAAGTGCTGACACCCATCTTCACTTTGTTGCTGCATGGGAAGCTCATCAGCAGGAGCTTTGGCAGGGTGTGTGTTATCTGGAAAACATCACGTCTATTTAAATGCAGTTCACCTTTCAAACTGCAGTACTGAGATTTTTTTTTTTAATAAAGTGCTATTTTGCCAAAAAAAAAGAAAAAAAAAAAAAAAAAAGAATCCTCTTTTTTTGATTGGGTTAATTTACTACGTCTGCAGTAACCAGATTATTTTCTAGAGCTTGTTTACTTCATCAGTTCAAGTTGCGTCATTTTCTAGCATGCTAAGGCATTATCTTAGTGCCAGCATTCTTGAAATATTAGTGAATTTTCTCCTGTTGATTTGGCTTGGCTAACACAGAGCTGTGCTCCTCACACTTCTTTACACTTCCATCTCCCCTAACCACAACCTTTAATTCTCCATTAATGTGGTGCATAGAGCCTGATATACTGAAATTGCACCTGTGGCACACAAAGGGGAAATCATAATCTCATTGGAGGCTCTCCTCAGGTTTCAGATCAATACCTGATGTGCAGAAAGGCCACAGAAAAGCAAATACGTAACTTGTTATTCCCTGTAAGTTTCTTCTAAAATTTCTAACTGTTTCTGGTTCCCATTTCTTTCCTTTCCAGGCTTTTATATTGATGTCAGCTTAAAAGAGAGCAGGAACTTTTCCTGCTTTTCACTTCTATTTTCAGACTGAAACAAGAAATAGGTGTCTTCTGTAGGTCTTTCTGGTGTGTCCTTAAGCACGTTAGTCTGGAGCCAAAGTATGTAGGTCACAATGAAGGTAATAAGCAAGACTGCTATTGATGCTGGTGCTGCTTTTACCTTCCTCAGGACATTTTCTCCAGCTTGCATGTTCCTCTTAACCGTGTCTTAGCAATTGTTTTTTACAGCCTCTGTTGGTTCATCTGATTAACTCTGCACTGTTTGTGGTGCAGTCCAGATCTTGACGCATTTCCCTCATTACAATGGCAGCTTTGACCAGCGTTACATTTTTTTTTTTTTTTAGCGCACATTTACAATAATAATCATGCCTTCCTTCTTGTTGTGCAAAGTGTTCTTGCTGGTTTTAAACCTACCCCTCCTTCAAGAAACAGCTCAGCTCCTTTGCAGGTGCTGTATTAACTGGAAAGGCTAACAAAGAGCTGTATACAGAGATTACTAAGTGCCTTTTAGTTCTGGCTCAAGAACACATTTTTGCAGAAAGGAAGGAACAAAGTAGCAAAACCCACCTCAATTGTGGAGTGTCTACCTTCAGCAAGCTGATTCTTAGCATCCTGTTTTGGTTTTGACTTTTTTTTTTTCTTTCCTGCACTATGAGGAACTCTGAATAGGGGAACTTTCTCTCCGGTTTAGTAACCTAAATGACTTTCTGAATTTTTGATGGTTGTGAGAGTAGAAATGTTTTGCTCAGGAAAGTGAATTTATTACTAAAGCAAGTGGCTTGCCTTCTAAGTCTGCAGGATCTCTCAATGATTAGCAGCATCTCCACCCCTTCCACTTTCTTGAAGTTATCTGCAGTACTTCCTTTGCTGGGCAATAAGTTATTATAGCTGGCTCTCTTCCTCTTTCTGTATCTCCTCTTGGCTGAGCTCTTTGTTGTAGTGTGTGGTCAGGCCATCCCATCAGTCTTGCTGTCTCCTAGGTGAACTGCTGAGGGAGAACCTGCCTCAGCAATAACCAAATGTGATAAGATATGAGTAAGGACTGATAACAAAACACCTAGTCTGGGTATTTTGCCCAGCAGTGGATGGCAGCATGCTGCTGAAGCAGCTTCCTTTGAACACCCTGTAGCATCTCCTCCATTAAAAAGGAAAGCTGGTTTTCTGCTGAGAAACCTTTGTGGTGTGTGTCTGGCATCTGTTATGGGAACAGTGAGTGTGACCCCTGTAAGGAAGCTGGGGTTGAGCTTTATCAGATTGCTGCTGTGAGTGCCCTTTAAGCAGCTCTGTTCCCCTGGTGACGCCGCTGGCCCAGGCTGTCCTTCTGTGGCACTGCTCACAAAGTTACTGCCCTCCTCTGACCTTGGTTTTATATTTAGAAAATTACACATTCCTGTGTTTGCATCTTCCAGAGACAGGATTTTTTTGGTGTGTGAGAGCTCTTTTCTGCGCTCATTCAGTGACTTTCATGGTGAGGATGCAGGCCTTGGTCCACAGAATATGTCTGTATCTGCAGCAGCACTGGAGGGGACCCATCCTTCCAAGCTTTCTTGGTCCTGCTGTGACAAAAGGCAGGTTCAGTTTGGAGTTTGGCTTTGCTCTGCACTGTGATGGGTGAGGTTTTTTCCCCTCAAAGCATCTCCAGGCAGCCTTTTACCCACTGCAGCGTCAAACACGAAGGAACCTTCTTGTATCCTCTCATATCCAAGGAGAAGCAGGGCAACAGTTCCTCATTGCTCCATGCTGATTGTGACCATCTCAGCAAAGCCATTTCTTGTCTCCCTGCTGCTGGATGACTGGGAAGCAGTGGTGGGACGAGCCCATGGGCAGAGCTGTGATCTTGCAGCGTTTCTGCAGCTGCAGCAGGCCAGGGAGGAAGGTGTGGGCACAGGGAGCTGCTTCCAGGACAAGCAGAGCAGAGATTTTGGCATGGCTGTTTTCTGAGCACGAGGATCTGCTCCCTGCAGGATGGGGCAGTGCCTCTGCTTGGAATGGGGCAGGGCCCAGGAGCACAGAGTCTCCTGACTGACTGATTTCCCCATGTTCCACGGCTGTGGCCTCTCCCAGCTTCCCACCCCTGTGGCAGGGAGCAGAAGCTGTGCCAGGGGAGAAGCAGAAGTGGGGAGGGAGTTGACATGGGGGTGCTGCAAGGTTTAGGGCCTTGCTGCTTCTTGTGCTTGGCAGGCTCTGAGGGCTGAATTTCTGACCTTAGGACTGTTGCAATTTGTGTATCCAGAAGGGATAGCTGCACCTCTGTGAAACCAAGAGCTGCTTTAACACTGAGGGCTTCTGTTACTCCTGATGGTGTAAAACACCTCAGAGCTGTGCTCGGTCAAATGGGGACGTGGAGTGCCAAAAGAACAGTCTCCTGCAGCACATCCCAAGCTGCCAGGGTTTGCACAGCTTTGTGTGCCTCTGTCCCTTCAGTTAGCAGCATTTCTCCCACTGTGGGCTGAAGTTTGTCCACCTTTTCCATAGCATGATACAGTTTATGTGTAGACTGGCAGCAGGAGGACCTCCAAAAAATGCCAAACTCAAAGCAGCAATGGCATGGCAGTAAGGGGCTTCTGTCTTAATTCCAGCTGACAGTAACTTCAACTTCCTTGCAAGGTTTTGGCCTACCTTTCCTTCAAGATGGACCTTCATAAATGAATTTTAATTTGGATTTAAGAGGACTTCTGGGGCTGAAGGCAAGATCCAAGACCGCAGAACTGCTTCTGAGACTGCCTCTGATATCTGCTTGGGATCTGTCTCAAGAGACTAATCACTCCTAGGCTAGTGAATGGGGAATACCCATAGGAGACCTTGTAGCAGGATGAGGTCTGAGAGTTTTCCAGAAGAGGCTAAATGCAGAAGTTGAGAAGTTGTCCCTTTCTGAGAATGGTCTGCCCTTTTCTGTTTCCTTCTGTCTCCTTTCAGAAGTTAAAGGAGACCCTTGAGACTAGAGCAGAGGAAAAAGGGGAGAGTACAGCACGGCTAGCTTAGATTCTGGGAACAGAGTAGTGATTTTCAGTCACGGTTTTTTATTGTGAGTTACCTGTGCGCACCAAAAGCTCTTCAGAAAAAAGCTGAATGTGTTCAGAGTGTGGCTGCTGCTGCCCTGTGGAGTGGCTCTGTGCAGAGGCACTTTGTGGGCTGGGAACAATGGCTGAGTGCTGCTGTAAAGGCAGGGCAGGGAGGCCGTCCCATCCCAGCGCTCGCACTCGGGGTATGACGCACAAACGGGCGCCTTGAGACATGGGAAGGAGCGTTTGTAAAGCGAACCAGAGAATCCTGTTCTGCCTCCTGAGGGGAGGTGTAGGTGTGGGAGTCAGAGCCCGGGAGCCACAGGGAAGTCTGGTTAAGATCTGTGACAGAATAGCTGGGACCCTTCTCGCCTCAGCCATCAGAGGGAATTTTTCAGCCTCTTCGATGGAGCATCTTCCAATCAAAGAGGAGGAGGGTTGGGGTGGAGGGGGAGAGGCAGGGCTACGAGGAAATGCTTCCCTTTGCCTGTTAAATTAAAGCCATCTGCTTTCTTCTGTGCATCTCCAGATGATATCATGGGCCTGAGTAGAAAACTCCCATGAAAATCAAACATCTGGAAGTCTGGTTAGAATTGTCCATAAGGTGCATTTGAAGAGGCTGTCTCATGAATGTGCCCAGGCAGACACAGTACAGCAGATGAGGAAGTTTTTCCAACAGACCAGACATATTTTCCACAAGTCTGTTGAAAGCAGGAGAGAGCTAAGTTTTGGAAGGTAACTTTGGTGTAGTTCTGTGGCAGAAGAACCAAAAGCACAGCTTTTGTGGGTCTTCTGCTCTGATTTGCAGCGTTAGGTTGTTAGAGCGAATGCAGCTCTCTGGGTTTGTGGATACTTCAGATTTGGATAAGTACCTTTGTTTTGTTTCTACGTCTCTTGTTTAGCTCCATGAGAGCCTGAGCTAAGGCAAATGCAGGCTGGAGCTGAAAGGGAGGAGGGGGAAAAAAAAAAAGGCTGAGCTCTAAAGTATTTGTGCTGGAAAGTAGCCCAGAGAGAGTAAAGGAGAAGCTTTAATTAGAAGCAGCTGCATAGCTGATACAGCCCACAGGACATTTTCCCATTTCAACCTCTCTCTAGCTTTCAGAAATCATGATTTGAATTAAGTTGTATGTGAAATTTGTTCTTAAAAGATTAAATTCCTGTTGAAGTAGGCTGAGAGACCTCATGTGCTTCCAGAAAGTGCCAGAACAAACTTCATCTTCCTGTTTCTTTTTCTGAGTGTTAAATGGAAAACTGAGGAGAAACAGTGGCTTTTATTTGGAAAAGATTCGGTTTCCTGTTCTGATCATGTCATTTGGAGCTGACACAAGCTGCTACAATTTTAAGCTGCTCTGTAGACAAGAGCAGCTTTTTCCTCTCTTAAGAGAACTTGAAAGAGTATGTTGGGATGAGAGCAGAGCAGGGGTGGTGGGAAGCTGGAGCTGCTGTTGGGTTTAATCATATCCTATGAAAAAGTCTGGACTTAGACTGCATGTTTTCAGTGTTTGCCTCTGTTCTTAGAGAAATGATGTGGTGCCCAACATGAATCAGGAGCAAATATTTGCAGTTTTGTCTACACCAGCATTTAGAGCTAAATTACTAGTATTTGTGCCTAGAAATGTTTTTGACAGGAGACATGGTTGAAAGTCTGGACTGTAGGTTTTTTGTTCTCTAACATTCAAAAAGGATTGCACTGAATTGCTGGAGGGCAAAGTTGCATCACTCCGTGACCAGGCACTTCTCCAGGAGGAGAACAAAATGGTTGGTACAAGGGCCGGGGATACCTGACCTACCATCTTTCCATGGGCTGGCACGTTCCTCCGTCCAGATGAAAAGAGCTGAAGTTAAAAGAGGTTTTGCTGTTCCCTGTCGGGAGCACTCCCCCGTGTTTTTCTGACTAGCCTCAGAGCAAGCCCGGTCTTGGAGCGCTCTTCAACTTTGTACCAGAACATTTGTGTACAAAACGCTGCTTGTTTGTGGGTGATGGTTGTCTCAGAGCACATATCTCAGCTTTCCTCTTCATTCATACCAGCAATGCTCTTAATCAGTGTTTAGGCTCCCTTCTCCCTCTTGTCTAGGGGGAACAGCCAAATGCACCTTCCAGTGTCCCTGAGTGTTAGGGATTGGAGAGAAGACATGTTCTTGGGGTTTATTTACTTGTGAGGTATAAAACTTGAGAGGTTCCTCTAGACTTTCTGAATGAAAAATCACTTTCGCACTTAAATTCTAGGTTTTGGTTTATTTTGTGCTTGCTGGTTTGTGTTTTGGTTTATTTTGTACTTGCTGGTGGAGTTGGAGGAGCTCTGATGAGATGGCCTAGGTGGGGTTTTGTGAAACTCTGCTTTGTTGCTCTTTTCCTTCGTGGTAAAGAGAGCTACAAGTGCGTGTGCTGTGCTGTCTGAGGGGCTTGGTGCAGTGATAAAACCGAGAGAAATCCCTGTAACCACGACCTGTGAGGCTCTGGGGCTGCAGTTCAGCTTGCCATGGGCTGCACAGGGATGTCCAGAGCCCTGGCCCAGCCGTGGGTGCCCAGGCAGGCTCTGAGCAGGGGCAGAGCTCCGTGAGCAGCCGTGGGAGCTGAGCTGAGCCCCAGTCCTGGCACAGCTCTCTCTGCTGCCTGCCAGGGCTCGGGGGATCCTGCAGAGCCCTGCTGGCGCTTGGCAAAGCAAGGAAAGATTGGGATGCTAAAGGAAGCCCATAGCTGCATGGTTTAGGCCCAGAATAGCCCAGGACTGCCTCTCGTGTGATGTGGTGTGGCTCACGCTGACCCACAGCCTTGGGCTGCTGCACTGAGCCGGGCACAGGAGGCAGAGGAGGTTCTGCATTGCTGCTGTCTCAGGGTTTGCTCTCTGTGACTTTATTAATCCTGCCGTGCCCTGCAAAATCTCTCCTTTCATGTCTGCTCTTGGGCATGGAGTTGAAAGTACTAAGGTACGGTGAAAGGAGCCTAATTTGGGTGTGGGCAGTGGTAAATTACGATTGTGCACGTATGACTTTCCTGCTTTAGACAGATGGCTACAGCTAGTTAATAAATTTTAACATGAGAAAAAACAGTTGTGGTCATCTAGTAATGGCCCCTTGCATAACTTGGATAATAACCTCTGTGAATAGCTTTGTTTGAACTAGCGTGCATACTCTCCCTGAAACAGCCAATCCTGGGCTTCTCTTAAACAAGCATGAGTGATGGAGAAATTCCACTACAACCTTAAATGCGTTCTTCCAGTTGTTTCTCTCTGCTGCTGAGAGACTGTGTACAAATCTGTCTGGAAATAAAGATACTGCCCTATTTCTAAAGTGAATTCATCCAGCTTAAAGTTTTAAATGCTCAGTTCTGTCATGCCAGATCTTGTAGATTGGGAATTATTGTTAAATCTGTGTTTCATAGTGGACACTTTGAGTTTTGATTAGCTGTCTTGTTCCCTTTTCCCTTTGCTAAATAGACTGAGCCACCTGAGCTTTTCAATGTGGCCAGAGCTTTCTATTAATCATTACTGTTGGCTTCTTTGAATTCATTTGAGCTCTTCCCTCTTAAAGAGCAAACACCAGAACTGATGTAGTGGCAGTGCCAAGCATTTGTCAGGTGTAGCACAATCTCATTTATTCCTTCTTGATATTTGCCATTTGCACATGTAAAGTATCCCTGGCCAAACTGTCATGCTAGGAATTCACATTTATCTGGCTGTTAGGAATCCCCAGAGCAAGTGTGTTGTTCCCAGCTCAGTTTTCTGGTTTGGGGAGGATGCCCTATGTGTTTTGTTTCTAGATGTGTAACTTTGGAGTGCTAAAGTGCATTTTGGGTGCTGACTGCCTTGTTAAGCATGTTTCTACTCTCTGTCAACCACTTGTCTTCTCTGCTACCTACATATTTGACCAGCTTTGATGTTTTCTGTTGTTAATAATCAATAGATGTCTTGAATAGCGTAGGAACAAAGGCAGATTCCTGTAGGATTCTGTTAAACACAACTTCATGTCCATTCTTTGTTTTTTCCACTAATTTTTAGAGCCTGTCTGGTTAGTTGAGGGGTTTTGTTGTGATATTTTTTGGTTGTTTTCCTTTCTTTTTTTTTTTTTTTGATGGTGGGGGTTGTTGTTGTTGATGTGGTTTTGCTTTTTTCTTCCTCCAATCTACCATACACTTTTAAGTTTGTAAGGAAAAAAAGCGGCCTCTTTACTGTTCCATTCCTGCTTGAGGACTAGAGACTCTGTGTGTTTCTAGCAGTTGGAATCTCCTCCCTTCAGATATGAGTAACTCACTGATTTAATAATTACCCCTTTTCCTGATGTGGAACAAAGCATATCTAATGTTCATCTCTGATTTTTTTTTTTTTTTTTTACAATGAAATACGTGTTCTCTTGGGTTACTCACAGTTACAGCAGGCAGCTGTGCACTACAGAAAGAACTGCAAGGGGACAGTGCTGGGTGTTATTTTTATCCAGTATTTTTACCCTTGCAGCTTTCTGCTACCTGAGAGAAGCCAGTGGACCGGGGTGGGGGCACCGAGGTGGGCTTTGCAGGCTTGCTTGCCTGGATCCTCTGTCTCTGGAAGTGAAATGGTAAATCCGTAGCACAAAGGCCTGCTAAAAGATGGATTACAGCTGACAAGCGTAGTCAGACTGTATTGACATAAGTTTAGGTTAGAGAGAAGTAACTGCAATTATTCTGCACTTGGAGATCTTTGTATAAAGTACTGCCCTGGCTGCAGATAGTGTGTGTGTACTCGTTTTTCTGTGGGAGACAGAGGAACAATGACCTTGTCGTCAGGGTGCTGGCCAGGGGCGTGGGAGACCTGACTGCAGTGCTTGTGTTGCTATTTGAGTGCGGGCTGCAGGCAGTCCCAGTCCCAGATGCACTTATCAGCAGCGTGAGGATAACAGAGTATTCCTGTCTCACGGGAGCCCTGTGCAGAAAGAGCCGCTGCAGAGCCCCAGCTCCCCAGACACTGCATTTCTGCAATGTTTATAACTATCCTGGGAAGATGGATAGTACCTGCTGTTAATGCCTTATTAAACTGCTTGGTGTTCTTGTACAAAACTTGTTAGAACAGGAGTAGGTGCAAGGAGTTGTTACTCAGCAGTTCTTTACCACTCAGGCTTTTACTGAAGCTTTGAAGGGAAGTGCAAAAAGGAGGTTCTGCATTTGACACAGCCCTGATTGAATGTGGTGTTTATTTTGCAATGAACGATTTCACCATTTGCATTAAGCTTGCTCTCATTTGGGACAGCCCCACAGGAAGTCCCTGTTACATCTGTGACGTCAGCCTTTAGGTTTATTATCAATTATTGCAAACTTCAGGACTTTTGGTGGTTGTGGGGCTTCATTCCTGGAATCTTCCCAGAGCAGCAGGGCTTCGGGGACGGACTGCTGCACTAATTTCTCCTCTCTCACAGGTGTCGAGAAGGATTCCTTGGAGACTACTGCCAGTACAGAAACCCCTGCGAGAGCAACACCTGCAAGAACGGGGGAACCTGTGAAGCTGCGTCCCTGATAGGGAAACCAACCTGCAAGTGTGCTCCGGGATTCACGGGGGAGGAGTGCCAGTACTCAGAGTCCCACCTCTGCTACGTGTCCCAGCCCTGCCTGAACGGGGGCACGTGTCACCCCCACGGCCCAGACACGTACGAGTGCGTCTGTCTGCCGGGCTTCACAGGTGGGCTTCTGCCTCTGGGAGCCCCTCCTCGGGGGAGCAGCTTCGCCCCCGGAATGTTCTGGGGCGGTTGCGATGTGCTCTCGAGTTTTCTAGCTCCAGCACAGGAAATGAGAGGAAGTCTGAATGACTTCATGACCAAAAAAAGCAAAGGGGAATAGGGAATCAGACTCCCTACCCTCTACACGTAAGCAGAAAAATATTTGGATCTTGTGGGGTTGTCCACATGGGAAAACTGAATGCAGAAACTACTCTGGAGTGGCTGGTTACACTTTGAATTCAGAGTCTAGTTTAAAAAAAAAAGGGCAAATCTGGCCAGCAAAATCTGTCTATGGGAAAACAATATTTTGATGCCTGAGGGGAAGCATGGAAATTTATTCCTTTCACTCCTGAGGGGGAGGTAGTGAAGAAGAGTGGCCCTCAGTGTGGGTAGTATGACTTCAGGTTGTTTTTATAAATCACAACATTCTGTATCTTGCTGCAACCCGGTAAATGGCTTCATGCTGTAACTGCAAATTCATTTCCATTTCAGATAGAATACAGTAAAGTGCAGACATCAGTTTCCTGTAGTAATGTAAGGACTTAATTCAGTAAAAATTTCGAGGCAGTGCAAAAGAGATTCTGTTTTCTGCAGAAATAACCTTTTGTTAATCCGCCTTGATTTCCTAAAGGAAAGGAATGCCAGTGGATCGACGCCTGCACGTCCCAACCTTGTGCCAATGGGAGTACCTGCACCGTGTCTGGAAATAAGTTCTCCTGCACGTGCCTGGCGGGCTACACGGGCCAGAGGTGTGAGACGGATGTGAACGAGTGTGCCACCACGCCGGGGCTGTGCCAGCACGGGGGCACCTGCGTCAACCTGCCCGGCTCGCACCGCTGCCAGTGCCGCCCCGGCTACACCGGGCCCCGCTGCGAGAGCCTCTACGTGCCCTGCTCGCCGTCGCCCTGCCTCAATGGGGGCACCTGCCACCAGACCAGCGACTTCACCTTCGAGTGCAACTGCCTGCCAGGTGGGTCTCTGAGCCTGCTCGTTCATTGCTGCCTTGAGATATTGGAAAAGTCTCCAAAGCGCATCCAAAGAACGAGTCAGAGCTCTTCAGTTGCTGGTCTTGAGGTTGTTTATTAAATCTTATCTATAAAATTTTCTCTCTGCCCGGTTGAGGTCTGCTCAGCAGGGCAGCCACAGGCACTCTGTGTTGTCCTTTTATACTACAAACTATGTATAACATCTTTACATCTAACTCCCAATACCCATCACCCATGTTAGACAGTGCCCTTCTACTCCAAACCAATCCCAAAGTGCCAACACCACTGCAGAAAATGGAGAACAAGAAGAAGAAGGAAGGCTGGACACGCCCAGATTCCTCCATCTTGTCCCCATAACCCCCATAGCAAAAATCCTAAAATCTACATTTTCACCCTGTGATCATTTTGTTATTACACCATTCAAACCTGTGTGACTTTCAGGTCCTCATACAAAGCTGGCAGCTTGCTCCAAGGGTCAAAATCAGATCCCCAGGTGCTCTGGGCTGTGTGCCAGGGTCTCTGAGCCCCCTGGTGGGGTCCTTGGCAACTCTGGACACCCGGAGGGATGCACTGACTTCTGACAGTTTATTAAATCTTATCTGTAAAATTTTCTTTCTGCCCAGCCTAGGTCTGCTGAGCAGAGCAGCCAAAGGCACTCTGACCACCCCTGAGGCGGTGTTGTCCTTTTAGACTACAAACTACCTACAACATATTTATATTTAAAAATTTATATATTTATAAATTTAATGTTATATTATTTATGTAAACATAAATATAAATGTATGAATATTTAGATATAATAAATATACACGTATATAATAAATATATAACAAATATTTATAAAAATATAATAAATATAATAATAAAAATAAATATAATATAATAATAAATAATATAATAAAAATAAAGTAATGACAAAATTAATAATTATATAAATTATATAGTATTAATAATATAATATAATATAATATAATATAATATAATATAATATAATATAATATAATATAATATAATATAATATAATATAATATAATATAATATAATATATAATAAAAAGAATAAAGATTATATATAATAAATATATAAAATATTTATATGTTTGTAAATTTATATTTATAAAAATGTTATACGTAGTTTTCAGTATAAATAAATATATTATACATGCTACAAACTACATACGTATATTATACGTACTACTAGTATAAATAAATATATTATACGTGCTACAAACTACGTATAACATATTATAAATATGTTATATGTAGTTTGTAGTATAAATAAATATATTTAACATATTTATATTTAACAATTATATATTTATATTTAACAATTACTTTCAAACAGCTATCACCTATGTTAGACAGTGAACCTCTATTCTAAACCAATCCCAACGTGCCAGCATCACAGCAGAAGACGGAGGTAGAGAAGAACAAGAAGAGGGACTGGACATGCCCAAGTCCCTCCATCTTGTCCCCAAAACCCCCATTCTAGAAATCCCAAAATCAACCTTTTCACCCGGTGATAATTTTTATTATTACTCTGTTTAAACTTCTGCTCTCCTGCTGCTCCTCCCCAGAGCTCCTCTCGGGGTTTCTGTGCCCCATCAGCTGGGAGGGACGAATCTCAGCAAGCTGGGGAGCTCTGTAGTGCTCCTGCACTATTAATTCGTCTCTGAGTGCTGGGATTTCAGGACGCACAAAGGAAGGAAGGGGAAGACAGTCAGAAATTGTAAATTTCTGTGGAACCCAGCTAGAGTCAGAGAATCAAATAGGTAAAGGCCATGAGGTAGGTTCAAGGAGATTGGGGTGGTATCTCATAATGCCCACTTGGAATGTGAAATTCTGTGTGCATAAGCATCTACAAATACATAGTTTTGTGTAGTAAAGGCCTCAGGTAACTTCAGTGTTTGAAGAATGCACATGTGTCTTTTTCCTTCTCCATCCGTAGCCCTAAGACACACTAAGATCTATTCTCTTCTTTTTTTTTCCTTCTCCAGTTCCTCCAAATCTAACAGGATGCCAGTTCCAACTCACCACACCCTTTTTGTCTCCAGATAAATTTTGATTGCTTGTTTTCTGATGCTCTTAGCTGAGTTCATGCAGAGCAGTGGTGACATGCTAGCTCAGGATCTGGGGCTGCACTGGTTTCGTGTCACCTCTACATGTGGCCATGTGTCACCTGGTTGGGATGTTGTCTCATCCTGTCCTCCTCCCCATCCACTTGTCAGCCTTGACCACAGGGCCCTACCAGCTGTCTATGCATATTCAGGGTATTTTTAGGCTGATATTTTTTTTTTTTTTTACTGAGTAATTCAACTCCATGGGAAACTGAGTGTTTGGAAATGCTTTTGACTAGACTTCCTACTCGAGTGTATTGCAGTTTGGCACACACAGACTTGGTGTGTGGTAATCTAGAAAAGTAAACTCTGTTCCCTTCAGCATGCCTCTGCTGTTACTGATGTGAAAGATGAAGCTGCCCAATGCTCTTTGGGATGAATATAGAGTGGCTGTGTTCTCATGAGGATCATCTGGAGGCACATGTCTGTGTGGAAAGGGCATTTAGAACTTGTGAAAACTGTTTTCTCTTTTTGGAGACCCTTGTCTTGAGGTGTTGGCTCAAACGACCTTAAATGTGCATTGCCAACCTTAGTGTCTGCACCAGCACTTTCTGGGTTGTCTGAGCAAGCATGTGACTTTGAAGAATTTAGCAAAGTCAGTCTAAAAGTAGAAGGATGGATCATTATTTTTGAAAGCAATTATTCTAACTGTGCTTGGAGGGAGAGTGCTTTGAAAGAGTCTTTGAAAATGGAGTAGTTTAACTAACCATTGCCCTGGAGGAATTTATTGCTTTTCTGCTTTGCATCTTTTTAAAATGAAATTATAAACCAAGTATCTCTTGATTAACAGTCTTGTCCAGAAATTCAGAATTTCCTTTAAAGTCAGATCTGTTTAGCCTGTTCAAGGACTTTGGGGCCTCATGCAGGAGCAGTGTGGTGGGAGAAAGAAGAAAGAAAGATGAAGTTGGGAGGACTAGATCCTGTCAAGCTGATGAGTTTGCTTTAGAGAGTCTCTTACAGGGCACGAGAGTGAGTAGGAGCAGATTTTCCCTTAGACAAGTGTGTGGGCTGGCTGAAATACCGTCAGGAAATGGAAATGAGATTGCTATAGTAACAGTTACACACCTACACTCCTCACACGTTTTGGATTATTAGCTGTCTTTTTTTGACTTGTTACACAGTGTGGATAGTGGGAGTGAGTTAATGTGGCTCTGAGAGCCTTTGCTTTTCTATTTCCTGTATTTGTTTAAGTTGGCCAGGCTGTTTTGCTAGCTTGATTTTTTTAATTTTTTTTTTTTAAACCAGTCATTTGAAAAACAGCAGAAAAGGGAGCTGTTGGAGAGACCCAAATGCTTACATTAAACTCTCTGATAAAGGCAGGGCACCCAGCCATTTCTCTCCCCCCTTAGTGCAGAGCATGCAGAGCAGAATTTCTGAAGTGTTGGAAAAGGTTCTGTCTGGAAAGGAAAGGTCAACAGAAAGAGAGGAGAAATGGTGGCCTGTCACGCCTGGGGAGGATGTGAACAAGGCCTGCTCCTCTGGAGGACAGTGCCAAGATTATGGAGGAGAAATTCCACTTCAGACTCCCTCTCTGAACTGGAGCAATGCCGACGATGCTGTGACTATAAATGGAATTGCTCTGGCGCTTCTGGGCTGCCTGAGGATGCTGCCATTGCTGGGTGCTCTGGCCACAGAGGCAGGAGGCAGTCACATCTCAAGCTGCTGGAGTGCTTTCTGATAGGATTTTGCATCTTGTGACCTGTAAAAGTCACACTTTGAAGAAACTGTGCCCAAGCAGCATTTTAGGCATAATTAGGCTACTACTGCACTGGCCTTGAAATGGGCTCTTGTTTCCTGTAGATGTTTCCTTCTTAGCTTTAAAGTGAGTTTAATCTATTTGTAACTACAGATAGGTGAGAATGAGAGCTTGAAAAAGTAGGAAGAACCTAGAACCTGGAGCTGTGTGTCACAGCAGCTTTTCCTACTGTCACACGAGTGCTGTTTATGTACAGTGTAGTGCAGCTGCTATTTAAAATTCCCAGGTTCCCCTGTCACTTGTGGATGTACACAAACAAATCCTGCATTAGGTAATCCATGTGTTAAGTCAGCATTTGATGGCAAGCACCAAGTGAAGTTACATATATACACTACTGGTATTGCATCTATCTGGAAGGTAACCTCATTTTTTATCCCTTTGGCTTAATCATTTTTCCTCTGGGCTTTGTTGATTTAGGTAGGAACAGGGTTGTAGGCAAGTGAGCATGTTAGGTCAATCATAACAGTGTAGTAGTGAAAAAAAAATCCTTGTAGGAGACGTAACCTGAAGCATTACCAACTCCTTTGACTATAAGAATGAGCTAGGAGTTATAAATATTTGACAAAAAAGGACTTCATTTGGCAACTAACCTTTAATGGAATGTTAAACAAGTCAATAGAGGAAGTTCTTAGCTGGGAAAGTGATTATTCATTGTTATCCATCAAAATAATTACCCATTAACTAAGATAAGGACCCTAGGGAATTCCAAGGGCTTGTTCAGGAAGCGATCTGTCAGGCTGCAGCGAGTGTTTGTGAGAGCTGCAGCACTTCCTGGGAAGAGGAAGGAACCTCAGCTGCTTGTGAGAGCTGCAGCACTTCCTGGGAAGGGGAAGCAACCTCACACAGGTTCCTGGCTGAGTGTCACCACTGGGGACCCACACACACGGAGCTGCCTGTGCTGGGCAGCTGGGGTTGGGCAGGAGCACCTTCCCTGAGCTCTGAGCTCCTCCATGGCTGCATCCCTGGGATTTGGACAGGAGCACCTTCCCTGAGCTCTGAGCTCCTCCATGGCTGCATCCCTGGGATTTGGGCAGGAGCACCTTCCCTGAGCTCTGAGCTCCTCCATGGCTGCATCCCTGGGGTTTGGGCATGAGCACCTTCCCCTGAGCTCCTCCCTGGGGTTTGGGCATGAGCACCTTCCCCTGAGCTCCTCCCTGGCTGCATCCCTGGGGTTTGGGCATGAGCTCCTTCCCCTGAGCTCCTCCATGGCTGCATCCCTGGGGTTTGGGCATGAGCTCCTTCCCCTGAGCTCCTCCATGGCTGCATCCCTGGGTTTGGGCATGAGCTCCTTCCCCTGAGCTCCTCCATGGCTGCATCCCTGGGGTTTGGGCATGAGCTCCTTCTCCTGAGTTCCTCCCTGGGGTTTGGGCATGAGCTCCTTCCCCTGAGCTCTGAGCTCCTCTCTGTCACCATCCCTGGGGTCCCAGCTCAGGTGGGTGCCCCTCTGCTCCAGATGAGCAGCCCAGGTGCTGCCTCGAGTAGCCCAGCTTGGTTTTAGCTCTCTGCATCCCTGATTTCCTGTCAGCAAGGCCCTAAGTCTGGAAACAACCTGATTTTTTTCAGGCATAATTTCCTGTCCCCAGTACTAACTGAGCCTGAAAGCAGCCTAGATAGTCTGGGGTGTAATTGATAGGTTGAAATAAGGCTAAAGGACTAAGATTTGGAGGGAATTGGATCGGATGCTCAGCAGTGGGGTGGAGATTTCGGATGACATAGGAATAAAGTTATCTGCTTGTGTCAGTCTGTACTAGGGGAAGAACAACATGCTGCTAGCAGTGGGAACGCTTTTCCCCTTGAGGTTCTCGTTGCTTAGTTTGATGTGCTTTGAGATATGGAGCAAAAGCCAGGATGTGGATTGCAAACTGCTCTGGTGCAGGGAGAAAACACAGGACAGCATGTGAGTCCCAGCACAGGGGGGAGCAGGAAACAGTGTCAGGTGTCCAAATACATTAAAACAGTGAGCTCAGTGGCTTTCTGGAAGAGAGTCAGGTTATATAACTGCAAAATTAGATCCTGGGACCCAGCTAGAGAAAAGCTCACATATCTCAGAGCAGTTCTTTGGTAGTATAACTGGTTAAAATGTGAAAATACAGCGTGGCTTGGTGAGATTTTAGTAGTGGGGTGACTTCCATGCTTTATTCTGGAAAGAACTGAGCCTCTTTAAATTTGTGTGAAGTACAGTGAGGGAGTTTAAATGCCTGCCGTCAGAAATTTGTTTACTAGAAAGTAGGGCTGGTCTTCATATTATACAAACTGAAGAGATAAGAACTTAAACCTTTTGTCTTTGTGGTTGTGGGTGTATTTCCATGCTGATCACGTGCAATATGTGGTCAGTGGGATGATTCCTCCCAAGCTGAAACACAAGCTGATAGGACACCCCTGTGTTTTACAGCTGAGCCTTTGCTCAAGCTTGGTAGCTTTATACACTTTTAAACATGGGGATCTAAAGCTGATTGTTTTCCCTGGTGGTTGTTCCTCAGCAGCTTTTGCCAGGAATGTGCTGCTGTGATGGCTGGGACTCTGGGAAAGCATGTTATACTTCCTCTTTGTTTTAAAATTCCCTACTGTCACAAAATTTCTAGGATCTTGGGTGGAGGCTGGAAGGGCTTTGAAGGGATGGAGTAATATTGAAGGTCTTGTAGTCTTGGGGTTTGTTTTGGTTTGTTTGTTTGTTTTGTAATGTTGAGTCTGTTGTTCCTTGCTGATGTTAATGCACTTGATACAGCTTGGAACCTCCCAGCTCTTCTGTAGAGAAGTTCAAGGGATGGGAATGCACATGAATCACCTCAGGAATCCTGAGAGAGCAGCAGTCTGGAGAAGCTGGCTCAGGGCTTTATGTCTCATATGCCACACAGCACGATCTGTGTGGGACCAGATGTTACTGAGAGGGGCTGTGAGACTTGACACAGATGCTGTGGAAGTGTCTGGAACAGGGCATCAAAAGTAGAGGGGTTAAAGCCTGATTTTGGATGAGAGAACTGTGTCATGTTAATATTGCATTCCAAAGCAGTGAAGAGGCAGGGCTGGTGTTTTAAATTAACATGTGTGTTCTGGAATCATTTACTTCATCCACATTAGCATGCATTCCACTTGTGCTTTGATAAATAGCTCTCTCATCCAGCAGAAATGGCAGGTTTATTTAATGAAGCATGAAATAAATCAGCAGGGGAAATCAAGGGGAAGACACTTCACTGACAGCTCCCTTCCCTAACGTCCCCACTTCTCCTTCTTTGAAAAGAATAGGGAACTCTAGCAAGAATATTTTGTCAGTGTGTTCATTAGGAGCCTGGATTTTCATTGGGGAGGGGTATCTGATTTCTTCTGCTTAGTGTGTAAGCATCACTTGGGTGGTGGCTGGTTTGTTGACTGACTGACTTGTCTAACACTGAAGAGAGCCAGACCAGGACTTTAGAAACTCCTTTTCAAAGGAAAAACTTTTCTTTGACTTATCCAAGGCAGGCTGTGCTGAGGTATCCATGAAATGCATGCCAGCACTTTTTTTTTGCCATGGGAAAAACTTCTCCTGGCTGATGCTTGGTGGGCAGTGACAAGTTTTATCTCATGGTAATTGAAATGTCTTGGTCTTCACTTTGTCTGCTTTGAATGACAGTGCTCCTCAGTCACTGAAAGAGAAACTCCTCATGTCCTTTGGGTTGTGAAAGCACATTTGGCCATCTACCCATGGTGGAAGTGTTTTAGCTGTGTTACCTGACCTGCATGCTATTGGCAAAGGCATTCAGCAAAGTCGTGCTAGGTGGGGATGTGTCACTACAGAGCACGACATGGGGCAGAGCTCCACAGCTCCATCAGAAGGGTGCTTAAGAGAGATTTATTACAGCAACGTGTTGCCTTTATAGTTTTTCAAGATAATTATGTTTACATTCACTGCCCATTGGTCATAAGAAAGAAACAAAGTTCTCAGTAGGTGAGCAAGGAGCCAGGTCACTCTGTGTGAGCCAGCTCGAGTCCGTATCTTTGAACTTTCCCTCTTCCATCACGTTGTCAAGGGGACAGCCTTGGTGTCTTCCTCGAGACAATTACGGGGCTTTCCTTATCTTCAGGAAGCCTTTGCTGGCTCACAAGAACAGCACAAAATGCCTTTCCTACAGGGATTCATCAGGATTAGGTGAACAGGGCAGATCTTTAAGAAAAGAAAAGGAGGGGGAGCTGCCTCAGGGGTGAATTCTCCTCAAAATTGAGAGACTGGAAACCCTTTTCAGCCTGCTGCTGTTTCTGCTTTGCCCAGGTTTTGAGGGAACCGTCTGCGGACACAACGTGGACGACTGCCCGAACCACAAGTGCCTGAACGGGGGTGTGTGCGTGGACGGAGTGAACACCTACAACTGCCGCTGCCCGCCCCAGTGGACAGGTACGGAGCCTCAGGAAAGAAATGCAAACAACAATTATCTGATTGCTCGGAATGTGCTCTGGAGGTTGCTCACCAACAGGTGCATCTTTGATCGGTTCCATGTGAATTGTTTTTAATTAATGGCCAATCCCAGCCAGCTGTGTTGGGCGCTCTGAGTCTGTCACGGGTTTTTTATTATCATTCTTTTCTAGTGTCCTGATGTCCTTTTCTTTCTTTAGTATAGTTTTAGTATAGTAATATAATATAATATAATATAATATAATATTATATTATATTATATTATATTATATTATATTATATTATATTATATTATATTATATTATATAATATTATATTATATTATATTATATTATATTATATTATATTATATTATATTATATTATATTATATTTAAAAATATATAAAACATAATATTAAATGTATAAAACATAATATAAAATTTATAAAACATAATATAAAATTTATAAAACATAATATAAAATGTATAGAACATAATATAAAATTTATAAAACATAATATAAAATTTATAAAATATAATATATAATATAAAAATATAAAATAAAATATTATATATAAAATATATTATAATATATGAAATACATTTTATATGTTCTATATATTCTGTATATTCTGTATATTCTATATATGCTATATATTCTATATATAATATATAGAATATATAGAGTATAATATATATAATATCATATAATTTATATTATGTTATATATAATATATTTCATATATTTTATAGACATACTCTAGTATATATAGTGTATATATATACACTCTAGTATATATATATATAGAAGGCTGATATTATATTGTATTGTATTTTGTATAGTATACATAATAATATACTACATAAAATATAATACAATATAATGTCAGCCTTCTGAGAACTTGGAGTCAATTCTCATCTCTCGCCTCATCCTGGGGACCCTCACAACAATTTATAACCGCACTGGGGCACCAACAGGGATGTGGCCCTGGCCCCGTGCAGATGTCAGTCAGGGCAGATGCTAGTGCACCCCTTAAAAGAAAAGCTGTGGGCATCAGAACCACCACAACAAGGGAGAATTTCCCCATGAGTTGCACTTCTTGTGTGGATTTGCACTTTGTAAATGGAGAAATGGTTTCCAAAAGCACAAAACGTGGCTTTGCTGTTACAGCTGTGGGCATTTGCTGATACACGTAGGGGTATTTCTAAGTTGGGAAAATGCTCATGGTGGTTATAGTAATGCTGCTGAGAAACAGGGCAAATCTGAAAGGCAGGGGGAAAAGGAGGGAAGAGCAGTGTATATATGGGAAGATTATGGTTTTGCTACTGTTATTTTCCTGCTTGACTTATTTTTATGTAGAGTTCTCCAATTAGCAAAGCTCCTTTTGCTTCATAAATGAGCCTGGTTTTACTCAGAGTCTGAAGGGGAAAATAGCATGAGTTTCAAGAAAGTGTTATGCACAATATAAGGAAGCAGCTTACAGGAAACTGAGTGTCATATTTAGTTGCAAAATGTCTCCATACCTCAAAAATAAACAAACACCTCCGGTTATGGGCTGAGTTTTTTGAGTCATACCAGTCTTAGCTGGTGCACTTTTTCAGCTGAGTATGGTTTTGCCCTTATTTGAAAATCATGGGAGAAAAAAAGAAGACCTAAAATCAGTTTTTAAAATGCCTTTTTCCTTAGAGAACATTAATTCTGGTTGTAAAATGTTTGTCATTAAATGCAAAGGAGGCTGCCAGTTAAGAACCCTCATTAACTTAAAAGAATTATATATTCATAAATGAAGTGAAAACCACATAAGAGTGAAGTGCACCACAGCTTGCATAGCTCTTTGAAGCTATGTGCAAATAGGAGAAAATGAGTCCTCTCCTGAATGAGCAAGTGTCCTTGCTGCTGTGCTACTTCTCCTTGTCCTGAAAGCCTGCAGAAAGTGAAACCTGTAAAGGAAAACACGAGAGCTTGGGTGTGGAGACAACAAACCCTCAGTGACCCCTATGGTCTTGCTCCATCCCACAGAAATTATAACCCTTGTTTGTGATTTCTGGCGCCTGTCAGTAGCAAATTAATCTGTCTTACTCCCAAGCACAGAGGGTGTAATGACCATGAGCATGCAGTCTGCAAGGGATTATTCTGGCATCATAAATTTAGCTTGGCTCACAGGATTTAGGTGGGTGTCTGCTGTCAGCTAGGGATGACTTCTGCAGCTCCCCTGGAAGAGACCTTGGTCTCTCCATCACAAGCAATAGGCTGTGATTCTGTTTGGTTTTTTTGGTAGATTTTCTCCCCGATCAACTCTTTGCAATGCAGTTGTGGTGGTTCCCTCTCTGAACCCTTCATGGGCTCTGAGCAGCAATGGCAAAAGCGGCGAGGCACTGTTGTGGCCTCTCTTGTGCCATCTTTCTCCTGTGTGGGTGGCACTTGCAGAAAACCTTGTGTGTGTGAAGGATGCTTCCCTCCAGGGAAACCCTGGGAAGAGAGAGGAGCTCCCCAGCATGAGGTTGCTGTGGCTCTCTAGCCCAGTTTAGTGGAATGGCCTTTCTGAGAGTTTCCTTGTTTATGGTGCAGCTGAGGCTATCAGTGCAGCAGTGGTTTGAGGTGATGCCTTCTCAAGGCCGGTGTCTTTCTAGGATTAGCTCAGTGTGGAAATAAAAATGAGCTCACAATTTAGGAAGCAGCAGCTTGGCTGTTTGAACAGTGAAGGTTATGGAACTGTCCTGTCTGAAACGCACAGTGCAGGTTTCTGTGACTCCTCTGTGTCATCTCAGTGGCATTTTTTGTGAAAGAAGCTTTTTCTTTTTTTCTGAATGGACTCCAATTCCTTCCCTGCGTCTTCAATTAGAGACCAAGGAGGTGAGGAGAACACTGCACATCCAGAGGTGACACTGAGACAGGACACAGACCAGGGAGGATGGATAGAGGACTTGTGCAATAGTTTGGAGAGAAGGATGATGTTTTTTTCAAGGTTAAACTGCAGTTGGTGCTGACAGGAGTAAACAATAAAGCATGTTATTCAGCAGTAAGGAAATGCATAACTGCAGGCCCATCCTTTACACACAGGGGGTTTATAGCATTTTAAGTCATCTCTAAGGTAAGTAAAGAGGGGAGAGCTGAGCAGTCAGCTCTTTTGGAATTTGTCCTGATAAATGTTATAGCTCAACAGAGCTAAACTGTGAGAATGAACACCTCAGGAAAAAAAAAAAGCTTCCAATGAGAAGCTTTTGTGGATATTGGATTTTGTGGATATTGTGTGCTGCTAAAAAAAAAAAAAAAGGCCCAAATAACCATATCTCTAAGGAAACATCAGCCAAAAATGAAAGGATGTTAAATTTTCTTAGAACACCTGACAGTGTAGATGTGCTGTCTTCAAAACAGTCTCTGCTTTCAAGTGCTTGTCAATTCTTGGGGAAGATTGAGTTTCTCTGCAGTTTTAGTCTTTATTTAATCTTTGTGCTGTGGGTGATACTCTCTAGTGTTTGTTAATATGGTTTGTGCTTCATGGCACAGAGAAAGCAGCCCCATTCCTTGCTAGAAAGATCAAGAAATTGTACTGCATCTGATCAAGACAAGTTTTTTGTAAAGTAATATTGGAGCAACCTTTACTGAAACAGAATCTGTCCCAGTTCCTTTTGGTAACTACAAGCCTCTTGTAATTCCCTGACAGGTGGTAGGTTGGGCTACATAACTGCTTTTTTTTTTAAATACTCCTTTTATTTTGCTGCTTGCTCCTACCTTTTGTGATGCTGTTTGCCTTCAGTCTTATTTCCTGCTCCTCAGACAGAGCTCACTGCTCCCTTTCTGTTCAAGTGCCTGCCTTCTCATTCTCATTTTGCTGTTTTTTCCGGAAAGATAAAATCTTGCCTTTCAAAAACAGTGATGAGAAATTCCTGCTGTCACCAGTGGTTTTGTCACCTTCAAAGTTCTCGTATTTCATATGTTTACAGTGATTATCAATCTCATAAATTTGTAACTGGCAAGGCAGTCTCCGCTGTGCTTGGGTGAAGCTGCCCCAGATCTTTCCTGTTGCTGAATGTTAACTGATTGCTGGTTTGTTTGAAGATGGCTTTATCTTGTCCCAGGATGGGGCCTTTGTTAGAACCTCTGTGTGTGCTGGGTCCTTTCAAAGCACAGAGGTGCAGATGTGTGAGGAAGCTCCTCCTTCCCTTGGAGGTGCTTTTGTGAAAGTGTGAAATCTATTCCCTGTGCATGACGGGTCAGAGAATTTGGTGTGAGTGTGCTTTGAGTCAGTTAGCCAAAAATCCTGGCTAACATCAGATAAAGTGCCACGTGAGGGCTGTTTCATGCTGCTGTTCTTCAGCCTCATTGTAGTCTGAGGAGGAATGTCACTACCTTCTCTCCCTGCTCACAGACACTCTTCCCTTTCCCTTGAGCTGGCTCTGGGATTTGTTGAAGTGTGCCACTTTAACGCACTAATCTAGTAAAAAATCCTTTCCATCTGCCTTTTTTTTCCCCCCCTTTTCTTGCCTTTTTTATTTTTGAATTTTTTTTTTGTTTTGGGATCAGGAATCCAAATTCACAGAGCAGTTTGACAGGGAGGTGATGGCAGTCCAGGGCTGAAAGCCATGTGGAAGATTAGGCTGTCCCTCTGCACACGTGGGGAAACCATCAGAGAATTTAAAGGCTGATCAGTCATTCTAGCTACAATTCATCTAAAGAAACAAAGCTTGGTTTAAAATGCACCTGTTGATTCTGTTGAGCTGACCTGTGCAGCTTTGTGTCTAGAAAGATGTCTTGGGTGCCTGAGTGATTACCAGTACTGTAAATGCTGTAAATGCTGTAAATTATTGTTTTTCTTGTATGTCTAAGAAAGATTCCTGCTCCCCTGCAAAGTCTGCAGTGTTTTAGAGGCTCACCATGAATCTGGTTTTGGCCCAAATCGTGTTTTAGGAGCAGTGCACAGCACAAATAAAGATTTGTGCCCTCCATGGAGTTAAATCTTTTGCGCAGTTTGCTGCGTCAGAAGCTGTGGGGTGAGTCTCTGGGTTTGGGGGACCCTGTGCCCCTCTCAAGTGGATTTTGGAAGACTCCCATTATAGTGTTTCAGATGCAGGCTTGGCCTGCTCACTGCCTTTCATCGCTTCTGCCCTGTGGCTGGGAAGGCGAGACTCCCATGGCAGTTATATTTATTTAGGCTTTGTTTTCCCCTGAAAAGAGGGCTCCAGTGAGCTGTATATTTTAAAATCTAGGCGACCTTTGTCTCTAAGGGAAGCACAGTGTGCTAACAGCTGACTCCACCAAAGAACTCCAGCACTGGGAGCTAGCTGCAGCAGCAAATGTTTGTCTTGAGCAGAAAAGCTCTTCAGGCAGCAGGGCTGTGCTTTTTAATTAAAATAGCTGTTAGCTTGGTCATATGCTCTTAAACACTAGCACAAGGGTTACTTTTCCTGCAGAGCTTTAGGCAGGAATTTTCAAAGTGGGGTGTTAAGGGTTCAATTCCTATTTAATTAGAGTAATATTTGCTCCCTGGTTTTCTTTGAAAGTCCCAGCCTTAAACTCTGGGCAGACGTGACTTTTCTTTTCTAAGAAGGGGGATAAACATCAAAAGGCTAGTATGTAGCATTTTAATTTAAGATCATATGCTCTGGTGTTTTGTTTCTTAAAACTCTTTGCCAAATACCACTTTCCTCAGCTTCTGTGCCACCAAAGTACACAGTGGCAGGTCATGTTAGTTTAGTGCTCCAAAAAATGCTGCCTTCTTGGAGTATTTAGAGGGCCAAAGTGTGGAGGAGCTAACTCTGACAATAGGTGACATGGATGATAAATATTGGACATGCCAGTCTCCTAAATCATTAGATATACATCCTTGCTATTTTACAGAGAGTGTTGATGGTTATGTGCCAGAGAGCTCTGTCTGGGCTGTTCTCCTGTCCCTCCTGGTGATCCCAAATGATGTCCCAAGACCTTTGTGTGTGAGCTCAGCGAGGCTGGGTCACACTCCCGTGAGCAGTGCAGCAGCGTCCCGGTGCTTTTCCAGGCTTTATTAAAAAGCAGAGTGGCCTCTTTGGTACTGGCTGGCACCTGTCTGTGCCAAGCTTGATGAGCTGGCTGGTGTCACTGCAGGGGCATCTCCAGGAGACAGCTCCAGCAGAGGCCAGGAGCCATCGTGGGTCGTTCCCTTTGGTCGTGTTTGAGCTGGCAGACACAAAGGGAGCAGGGAGCACGTGGCAGCCTCCAGAGCTGGCAGCTTGAGTGTACAAATGGTTTGAAGTGCTGCACACAAACAGACTTCATCCTGGATGTTGTTTGTTTCTCTTGTGGCCCTTGATCTCGGTGTGGTGCGGAGGGGACGGATTCCAGAGGCATTCAGAGCTGCACCCTTGGGCCTTTAATGCGCTGTGGGCTCTGGAACACCTTCCACAGCCTCCTGTTTGCTCGGTGCTGCTTTTCATTTCCAGGCCCTGGGTGGGAGGCAGCAGTAATGGAGCACCTGAGGTGTGAACAGCTGAGCTGATCTGATGGCAGCATCCAGCGCTGCCTCTTCCCTCACGCCCTTGGTGCCTTTCCAGCTGGGGAAACACTCTCAGCAGTGCCAGATGAGCTCCTATGGAGGTGCCCCTGGGTTTTCAGTACCTCTTTTGAGTGCTTGGCACTGAATCAGGATGGGCCAGGCCATCCTGATTTAGTGGATGTCTGCTGGCGACCAGACTGATAGAGAACACTTGTTACATCTCCAGCTGACTCGTTCCTGGCAGGTCCTGTCCCTTCCCTTGTACTGAAAAATGAGGTGATTTGTCTTTGGGTAATTACTGGAGATGGGTTGCTGAGATAGCTTGAGAAGATGAAGCTTTCGTTGTAAGTTTTGGCTCCTGCTGTGAATTTTTTTTTTTTTTTGCCTCGCAGATCTTTTCACTTGTTTGGTATTTCCCTGATTCACTGGATTTTCCAGAGGAGGTGAAGAGAAGGACAGAGCAGAGAGTGGCTTGGTGATGTGTGTTTCCTGTGGGTTACATCTCTGTCCTGCTGCTGTCCCCAATCACCTCACCTGCCACCACCATATTAAACCAGTCTGTCACTAGTGCATCAGTTTTAATGAAATTTTAATGAATCCTGTTCTGGTCATTTGTGTTGCTGCCTCTGAAGAGCTTGGTCGGGACTGCTCTCTCTACCCAGCAGTCTGTGGGGAGTGATTTAGGGCAGTATTTAATGGATCAGGCCGTGCATAAGTCTCTTAAAGCCCGGAGTTTTGTGTTTGGGGCTTGTAAAATCCCTTGTAAAAGCCCATTAGTTCCACTGCATGCTTCCCAGTGTGGTTATGAAATTAAACTCTTTTCTCTACCATATTAGCCTAAAATAAACACAGATGCTTGCTCTGCTCATTACAATCATAGATTTGTCTTCAAGTGTTCAAGTTCTGTATTAAGCTCTTAAATTTTATGATTTCTTTGGTGGTATTTGACATCTATTTGAGATCAAATGAAAGCAAAACCACAACCTGAGCACCTGAGGTTTGGGAATGGCTGCTGCTGCTTTGCTGCTCTGGAAGAAAGATGCTGTGATGTCCTGGGGAAGGAGCACATTTCTGAGAGCTGAGATGCTTATTCTTTAGAAAACTCCTGAAAGGGGAAAATAGTTGGTATTAGCCCTTTTTTTCTGGGGCAGCTACTGTAAAATTTAAGCAAATAAGACCTTTTCTAAACACACATGCAGCTCTGGCAGGTGCAAACAGTGCAGTGCATGAATTTTGTGTGCCCTTGGAGCCATCCTTGGAGATGAGGGTGTCAGTCTCATTTGCTGGATTGCCTGCAGGGAGCTCTGGGGGTGGCTTTGTTGAAGGGTCTAGAATTTGGATGTGATCTGGGCATCACACCTGAAATCCCTTTCAGTATTGCCTGTTTATTGCTCAGGACATTTTGGTCTGGACTCTCTCCTTCAGAGAAGTTTGCAGTTCTCTGCTTTGAGATACCTAGTGTCAACAAAGCAAATTATGTAAACAATCCAATATTTTCTTTTGTAGACTTTGCCGTGTGCTGCATCTTCCCTGCAATAACTGATGTATTACACTCTTTATTAGCTCTCTTTGTGGGCAGCAGTTCCTTTATAAGTCTCCTAGGAAGTTCTTCTCTCCAGTGTCTGTCAGGCTATGAACTCTGTCTCTTTTTTATTCAGAGGTGGTGGCTGCAGTACTGCAAAAAGTGTTCCTGACATGGGCTGTGCCATCCCCATTGCACAAGCAGTGTTTGCATTAGTTATTGTTCCTTGCAGTCAAATGGCTGCTCTGTGGTGTTTGTTTTGCTGATTAAAGCTGTGATTGAGCAGAGGTCCCTGCTGAGCTCTTCCAGGGAAGCTGGTGTTTCCTCAAGGAGTGCCTAGCCCAAACCTTCTGCAGCAATTCTGTTTGCCTTTGTGTTTTGCTTGGCTTTTGTGCCTCCAGCCCTGCCTGCTGTTGCACTGCCCAGCAGCCTCACTTGGTTGAACCTGTCTGAAATCCCTGGCTTCCTCCTGGAAAAGAGAAATGTTATTTTGTTAAAGCCACCCCTGCCTGCTGTTTCATCACCTTCCAGGTCATTAATTGGACACTCCAGTGCCTGTGTGTGCATTAAATGTTGCTGAACAGTTTCAAGGAGCATGGGTAGTTCTGTGGGTTAAAGATTGAGCTGAATGCTTTTACAAGTGCACAATTCAAAAACATGGGAGCAGGAGTATTTTTCATAGATACCATTTTCCTGGAAGGCTCAATGGTTCAAAAAGCAATTTTCCCCTTTCTGTTTGCTGAGGAGGCTCACACAGGAGCACGAGGAAATCGAGCTTCGAGCTCATGGATGCATGTTGGGTTCCTCTGTCAGTGCAGGCATTTTTCTTGCATTACAAGCCAGAACTGGACAGAGGAGTGTCCTTCTGCAGCCAGCAGTGTTCTGCCAGCTGGCATCCTGAACCTGCACACGTGTGGTTAGAGAGGAGAAGGAAGTGCAGGGTCCTTTGGAGTGTGGCACCGATGACCTTCTGCCACGATTAGATTTGGGCATGTATACAAATACTGCTCCTTATCTCTTAGCCCCTTCTTGAGCCTTGATAAGATGCTGTTCACCTTCTCACTTAGGAGTCCTTTGAAATTTAGATTAAAAATGCAAACAGTTCTAATGAGCAATGCTTTTTTGAGCTACACTGGTTGCATTCAAAACCCATACAGCAATCTTTGGAATATTTTATGAATTAATTTGCTCTTTCAAAGAGTTTTTGTCTAGATCTGGTTTATAGTTCCCAGGTGGCCCTTCCAGGAGAGCTAGTGACCTCTTCCCTGTGTGCTGTGTCTGAGATAAGTGACAACCCTGAGCTACTGAGTGGAGGATGCCATAAAAGCTTCTTGAAACCTGATGTTCCTTTTCCAGTGCGTCCCTTAAGACCCCAAGGACCAGTTTGTGATTCTCACAAGTTGCCTTTCCAATGTCACTAAACTTGTAAGATATTCTGACTTCCAGTCTGAGCCCAGTGCTGGGGGGGTTGTGATTTTGAGAGAAATGGGATATTGCCATCTCCTCCCTGCTCAGTTTTCAAGGAGCTGATTATTTTTTTCAAGGCATAGGAAAGTATTTGCACCCTTTGCCCTACAAAATGTTTTTAGTGATTAAACTGTATTAGATCTGCTGTCAGGAGCTTTAGCCTCTGATACTCCAGCTGTGCATCAGCAGACTTTCCTGCTGTTAAGGGGCCAAAAAAGTGTTCTTTTTGAAAAGTCTGTTCTGCCAAAGATGAAGTCCTCTGCTTGAACTGTCTGGGGGTCCTGCAGGATCAATGCAGCTGGAATTGAGGTCAATGCAAACCCTCTAAGGTTTGGTAGGATCAGCTTTTTGGAGATGTCTGGTGCTGCTTTCCAGGGTGGCTGTATGACTGCTTTGTTCAAGCTAATGCTCCCCACTTTTGCTGTAGCATTGTTCTAATTTTGTGTGCTGCTTTACCTGTATAAACCAGGCTTTGTTTTCTTTCTAACACAAAGAAGGAGAAGGGCTGTTTCTCATCAATGAGATCTGGTACAACTACTTGGGGGAGGCCTTGCACCCTGTGTCTGCCAAAAGAGAAGCTCCTGGAGCTCCTTGCGGCTCCTGAGGCTCTGAAAATGGGAGCAGTCAAAGCAGCAAACATGTCTGAGTTACTCCCTATGGCTTTTCTGAGGGAGGGGAAATGTGCAGGAAGTAGCTTAGTTTCATAGTGGGCAAAAAGTGCTAAGAGTTGAACGCTGTTCCCCTTTTCTACTTCTAGTTTTCAATTTTGAAATACCACATGGACTAGCTGTTTACTTTGTACAAGGTCACTCAGAACCTGAGTCGGCATTTTACTCATTTCCCAGGCTCTGCAAATATCAAGGTCAGGCTAGGTTTTCATTACCTTCTTGGAGTAAGTTGTGTTTCCTTTCTTGTTGTCTTTTATGTGTATGTTCCCACATTTCCGTCAAATTATTGTGCTGTAAGTATATTCACACTTCACTAAGCCCAGCCTGTGTTTACTGTGTGTCTTTTAGAAATGTGATTGAAACTAGTGAGAGCACAAGGAAAGAAATACCTACACCAACGTGCAGCTAAATGAATTAACATTGAGTTCTTGTAGCATTCAGAGGTGACTTGGGTTTTGGACATTGCGCTGTGCAGTTTGTACAATCCATCATGGACTTTGCCCTTGGAAGCTGAATTTCTGTTCTGTGAATGAAAGACCCAATTCTTCCTAAAACCCTTAACAAGCAGAAAGCAAGCTTGCCAACTACATGGCTACAAAGAATTATATTTATTTTGTTACAGTTAAGTCAAAGCAGCATCCCATAAGTAAATTGTTTCAGAAATGAGAACTCATCTCATTTGATTTTAAATCTAACTAACCTGGCAGAGAGAAGTCTTCAATTAGGAACAAGGTCTTTTCATTAAAGTACTCAATAGTAAAATGCAACAGTTAATTGTTCATTTATGCCTCTTAATATGTTGAATTGGATTTCCTTTGTTTTTAAAACAAATTGCATTAAGGTGCCGCTCTGATTCATATTCACAATTAAACACAAATACAATTGTATTGCAAAAGGGGCATTAGAGATTGGAGAAGCCAAGTGGGGGACCAGATTCAAGGAGCTCAAATGCGGTATGTGTCTTTAAAATACAGTTCAAGCGCTTGAAGAAGTTTAAACTCTGTATTCTTCTCTTGTGGAGGCATTGATTGACCTTTTAAAAGTTTGGTTTAGTTTAGGGCTGCAGAAAGATGGAATAGCCAAGAACATAGGGTTATTGCAAGGACATCAATGATGTCACTTGGTGCTGTCCTTTCTAGAAGTGGAGAGCAAGCACTAGTAAAAGAAATACTAAAAAAATGCCTAAATGTTGGTCTTACCAGTGACACTCAAAATGGGAAGTCAGAACCAAGCCCTGATCGTTTATATGGGCGATTAGTTAGCCCATCTTTGCTTAAGAAAACACCACAAACAACTAAAAAACATCCCCCAACAGCAAAAAAGATGGACATTAAAAGCATGTACTGCCATCCTCAATCACCCTTGCCAAAAGCCCAGAGAATATTGCATGTTGTGTGTGCAGTTGTGTTGCATGGTGTGTGTGCAGTTGTGTTGCGTTTTGTGTGTGGGGTTGTGTTGCATTTCGTGCGTGCAGTTGTGTTGCATTTCATGTGTGCGGTTCTGTTGCATGGTGTGTGTGCAGTTGTGTTGCATTTAGTGTGTGCAGTTGTGTTGCATGTTGTATGTGGGGAGTTCTGTTGTATTTTGTATGTGAGGTTGTGTTGCATGTTGTGTGTGGGGTTGTGTTGCATGTTGTGTGCAGTTGTGTTGCATTTCGCGTGCGGGGTTGTGTTGCATGTTGTGTGTGGGGTTGTGTTGCATGTTGTGTGCAGTTGTGTTACATTTAGTGTGTGCAGTTCTGTTGCATTTCGTGTGTGCAGTTGTGTTGCATGTTGTATGTGAGGTTGTGTTGCATGTTGTGTGTGGGGTTGTGTTGCATGTTGTGTGCAGTTGTGTTGCGTGTTGTATGTGAGGTTGTGTTGCATGTTGTGTGTGGGGTTGTGTTGCATGTTGTGTGTGCAGTTGTGTTGCGTGTTGTATGTGAGGATGTGTTGCATGTTGTGTGTGGGGTTGTGTTGCATGTTGTGTGCAGTTGTGTTGCGTGTTGTATGTAGGGAGTTCTGTTGCATTTTGTATGTGAGGTTGTGTTGCATGTTGTGTGCAGTTGTGTTGCATGTTGTGTGTGCGGTTGTGTTGCATTTCGTGTGTGCCGTTCTGTTGCATTTTGTGTGTGCCGTTCTGTTGCATTTCGTGTGTGCCGTTCTGTTGCATTTTGTGTGTGCCGTTCTGTTGCATTTCGTGTTTGCAGTTCTGTTCAGCCAGTCAAAAGGCAAATGATTTTTTTGGGACACCACACTGTGCAGCGCTGTGGCTGAAACCTCTCCGTGCTCTGGCCGAGCCAAAAGGATGTGAGCACTGCAAGGGCTCCTCAGAGAGGGAGTCCTTTGATCTGGCCGGGCCCCCTCCAAGAACAGAAGGAAAATCACTTGTATGAAAAGCAAATAAGCTCTTGATTATTTTTTCCTGGAGGGAGTGGGTTGTGCTGGGCTGTGAGATATGTGTGACTGCTCAGAGCCAGCCCCAGCTCTGGCTCCTGCCAGGGTGGCCGCTGATAAGGCAGCACTGAGAGCTCCTGAACAAACCACTGCTAGTGTGACAAATGCATGCTTTGTGTGCTCATAATGCACAGGGGTGTTCCACAGATAACAATAGCAGGGGATCGACTTCTCCCCAACTCTTTCACTGAGCAAATCCGGAATTGGAGATTAATTCTGAAAACTCCACTGTAATTAGCATTGCTGTCAAAATTTTGTTATGGTTTTCCGAGTGATAAAATTATTGTTGTGAAGTAGTCCTACCAGAGAATGGAACATATGCCCAGAACACAGTTGTGCAGCTTATTCAACTTATTCTTTTAATAATACTTTCATTTCTTTGCCCCTAAGTGGAAAAAAAATTCCGAGTCTCATAGGATCAAAGGCTAGGATTTATCCAAGTACTTTGAAAACAAAAAGAATCATGAGTATAGTAGATGGAGATGGTTACATTAAGATGTTTTTAGATTCTTGCTCAGGATAAATGTTTCAGTTTGGTGTGTTGGAGGAGGGTGTGTCTGTGCTCTTGCATCATTATTTCTGTGCCATTAATAAACAATGTGACTTATCAACATCTGATAAGTATTTTTAATTTGGCGAGCCTGAATATACTGGAGCCCAGGTGCATTGGCAGAGAAGACCTGTGGCCTGCTCTTGAATTTTTTATTCTTGGAATACAGGGGGAATTCCATGCAAATGTAAATGTGCAGCAGATAGAGTAGCTGGGGAAGAGAAATCTCATGGTAGAAGGTTTTTACTGAAGAGTAAATTTACTGTAGAGCTTTGTCCCAAATAACAGCAAGCTGTTGGAAGCCAGTGAGAGAGGAGATGGTGTCAGGTGGGCAAGAGGGAAAGGTCACATCAGACAAATCAAATCTCACTCTCTGATAAAGGGCCATCTTCTGATGCTGTGTGCATCCTATCAATGTTTTAGGAAGAGTGGCAAAAGCAAGTTACCAAGAAGTGTTAAAAAAAAAAAAAAAAAAAAAAAGTCGAGCTATCAGTGCATAGAGGGTTTTTAATGTAACTGAAAGGAGAGAAATAGTTTATCAAGAAGAAGATTGTGGACTGTGACCAGTACTCTGTGGTTGCACATGTGTACCCATATGCTAGCCTGGGGAGAAATGAGCTGGTGCTCGGGAGGTTTTATCTGTTCAGGAAACCCAAAATGACTTGAAACTTCAGCTAAACAATTTTGGCTTAAAAGTAAACTGTGCAAATTTAATGGGGAAGATGAATAACTGTTGAAGCAAAATATTATTGCAAGTGGTAGGTTCTCCAGATTTTGATGTCAAAGCAAGATGGATTTCAGCAAAAAAATACTTCAGTAATGTGAATTGCAGAGCTTTCCCTAGATGTGACTGTAAAGTTCAGTATCCTCTGAAAATTATTTCATTCTTACTGGCCTGTGGGTCCTTTTCCTTAAATCTCTCTGAGAGTGTACATTTGTTTTCTTCTCTCTGATATCTCTGGTTGTAAAAACATTTTTGATTACTTATTTTGTTACTGAAAAAAAAGGAGAAAACGTCTCAATAACCAATAAACCCCCAAGTATTTGTGGTTGTCTGTACAATACCTGGGGCAAGGCAAAGTAATATTTCAGGTGGAAGAGTTTTAAGAATTCTAGTCTTGCTTACTGGGTAATCATCATTGAACAATTATATGGGAAATAATTAAATTCTCCTGACAAGTGTGACCTTGCTGCTGACCTGTTGATACTCCTTTGGCCAAGATTTTCTTGTCATACCATCTTTTCTCTTAGTCCCTGTGGCTGCCCTGCAGGCAGCTCTTCATTCTTTTTGCTTCTCACCTCCTTGCAGATGTATCTCCATGTGCTGCAGGCTGCCTGCTGGCTCTTGCACTGCGTCTTTTTAAAGTAATTATTTTAAAGTCATTCTTTTAAAGTCATTTGCAGCCCAGCTCCTGCTTTGGGGTTGTTTAGGGGTGCTGGTTGTGTTTGCCTGATTTGATGACAGTGCTGTGGAAATTGTGGCACTGGAGCATGCTGGAATTGAGGAGCATCACCTGGGGGACTACAGCATTCCCTTTGGTCATGTTGTCTGTGCAGGAACCCCCTTGAGTCTGGGCACCTGAGGTGCATTAAACCTGCTCTTTCTGTGCCTCAGTGTAGGAGTGACAGGGGTGGGATGGATGTGATGGACAGACACCAGAGATCTCTGCAGCCAGGTCGTGGAACTTGTGGTTTATTGCAAAGGGCCTGGGTGCAGGGCCCTGCTGGGAGCTGCCAGCCACAGCTCAGGGCAGGCCCCAAAGAGGTAGAGAGAGGTAAAGAGAGAGAAGGCAAGAGCCTGGTAAAGAGGATGAGAGAGTGAGGAAGAGTAAAAGAGAGCAGAGTTCCTGTTACAATACCATAAATCATCTTCTATGTTGAATATTCTAATTCTCACCAACTAATCTAATACAAGATACAAATCCTATAGCATTTGCATACAGCCTATAAGAATCATTACATTACCATACTGTGTTACATTTTAAGCCCTAAAAACTTCTCTTTGGACCCCTTCTGCCAAGCTGGCAGGGTCTGCTCTGACCCTTGGAGCTGTCTACAAGCAGAGGGTTTTGTTTCATCAAAAGGGGATCACCTTCAGCTAGCCAAAGCATTGTTTTCCAGTTTAGTAACTAAGGCATCTCAAAGCTTGCTTTCATTTCAATCTCACTTACAGTTTCCATATTCTCAAAACCTTTTGCCAGGCAATCTCATTGATAAGGCTTTCCTGTTTCCTCTTCCCCACTCCCCAGGCCAGTTTTGCACCGAGGATGTGGATGAGTGCCAGCTCCAGCCCAATGCCTGCCAGAACGGGGGCACCTGCACCAACCACAACGGGGGCTACGCCTGCGTCTGCGTCAACGGCTGGAGCGGGGACGACTGCAGCAAGAACATCGACGACTGCTTCACTGCCTCCTGCGCCAACGGCTCCACCTGCATCGACAGGGTGGCCTCCTTCTCCTGCATCTGCCCCGAGGGGAAGGCAGGTGAGGGCACACCGCTTGCACAAGTCTGGCACTTGCACGGGAGGTGCTCCCTGGGGTTTAGGCGCCTGTTTAAAGTGGGGCGTTCACTCTGCGCACTTCGCCGCCAGGAGGAAACTTGTCCGTGAGCAAGGGGCTGTTAAACCCCTCTAGCCTGGGACAAAGTAGTATTTGTGTCATGCTAGAAGACAAACTTAGTACAGTTCAGGTTGCAAGGAAAGATCTTTTTCTAGCTGTCCTTAAAAGCAGCTCTGGTCCATGCGCAGTGGTGAGAGCACTGGGCGTGGAAGGAAGATGTCAGGATGGCAAACGTGTGACATGGAAACACACGAGGTCCCAACTGTGTTTCCAGGGGAAGCCCATGGCACAAGAGGGACCCCTCACTCCTTGATGAACTGAGAATTGATTATCTAAAGGGTGGTGGTGGACTGAGAGTTGGTGATCTGAGGGATGGATGTATTGGGAATTTGGTGGGCAGAGGAGGAATGTTTTTGGAGGGTTTTCATTCTGAGTTTTGTCTGTGTTTCTCTTTATATATAGTTGTAGGTTAATAAAGTTTTTTTTCTTCTTTATTCCGAAGCTGGAGCCTGCTTTGCTCTATTCCTGGTCACATCTCACAGCAGATGCCAGGGAGCATATATTTTCATGGGGACTACTGGCGTTGCACCAGCATCAAACCGTGACACTAGCCCTTTGCAGAATCTGTATTTGCTTGAGAAGTTGCACACGAATGTGACTTGCTCTATGCCCTTTATAATAATTATAGGAATCCAGAAAACAAATTTAGATATTTTTATGTGATTGTGTTAGGACCTCACTGGTATAGTGGAAAATTTTCTGGTTTAGGTTAGGTGGAAGTGTATCTTCTAACTACGTGGAAATAAAAGTGATCTGCATGTCTGAATTAAAGTGAGTTTCATGTGCACCTTTTCAGATGTCAGAAAAATTATCATGCTGGTTTGAGAGAAGAGTTAGTTAACTGCTCCAAGGATGAGATTTTGTTAATGGTCAGCCATCTCCCTGTTTCAGAAGTGCTGGACACACCTCTAAAGTAACAGAATTTGTATTTAAATATGATGTTCTGTAAGTGTGTGATGAATTCCCTGTGGTAGTTCAGGGCTGAAGCCTGCTTAGATTTCTTGCTGTGGGAGTCTCTATCTGAAATATCAGGACACAATTTGTGTAAAATACAGTCTGACTGCTTCATCTCTCTATTTTAATAAACTTTTGGATGCTTCTTTAGGTCTTCTGTGCCACTTGGATGATGCCTGTGTTAGCAATCCGTGCCAGAAAGGTGCTCTCTGTGACACCAACCCTGTGAATGGAAACTACATCTGCACCTGCCCCCAGGGCCATAAGGGAGCAGACTGCACTGAGGATGTGGATGAATGTGCAATGGGTGAGTTTCTGTTTGCTCTCTGTGAGTTCAAGAATACGTATTTCATCATTTTCTCCACATACTTGAGACTCCTTTTGTCCCCTTCCATTTCAGTGTCTTCAGATGCATTTTAAGCTTGTGTGAGACCTGGGGCAAAGGGCTGAGCTGGAATAGTTGTCCATGTTTGAGCTGGAATATGAAAAGCCGGGGGATGCTTAGCAATTCTTCCTTGTGCAAGAGGGCTTTAGCACTGTGTGGGGAGTGCCTGCAAACAGATGTGAAAATGAAGCTGTCCCTTAGAACTGCAGGGTGCAACGAGAGCACCGCAGTTTGTGTGGGAGTTGTTGCAGCTACGGCCTGGGTAGAAATATATCAAGGCTGTTTGACAGCCAGAATGTGGCTGGATCTTTTGAGTGCCTTCCAAGACTGGTGACCACGTGGGCTTTTAAAGCCGTAGTTCTCTGGTAGCATGCTGTTGTGTTGTTTTGGGGATTAACTGCACTCTTACCGACTTACTTACAGTTTTGTGAGTGCTCGTTCATGCTTCTAGAGAGTGATGCGTGAAGGTAATGCCTAACCAGCACATGGAAGGGCTGGAAAGAAGCACTTCTTTGAATTTCATTCCTCAGTCTGCCTTGGACAAGAGTGCTGTTCCTTTTTGAAAACACAAAAAGGACAAGTTTGGCTGTTTTGTGGCTGTGGCGGCATCTTGTCGGCCTCGGGAATGAAGTAAATGTAAAATGTGATCTGGAAATAAAGCCTTGAAAACATAATTAGTTCTCTAATCCCTGCTAGCTGATACTTAGCTCTTAAGAGCTGTCATTAGTAATATGGGACAGAGTTACTCCTCTCGTCCCCGATGGTGACAGCAATCCTTCTTTTTGCCCCTGATAGGCAAGAAACTGCCACTGTTTTCTTCAGTTTTCTTTTCCCCAGCAGGATGAACAATCTTTCCCCAATATTACTTGCCAGAAAGGAATGCCCATGAGAAGACCACGACTAATAAAGAATGCTGTGGCTTTCCTGCTCTGGGGAGAGGTTTTCACAGAACCACAGAATAATGAGGTTGGAAGAGACCTCTAAGATCATCAAGTCCAACCCATGCCCTAACACCTCAACTAGACTATAGCACCAAGTGCCATGTCCAGTCTTTTTTTAAACACATCCAGAGATGGTGATTCCACCACCTCCCTGGGAAGAGCATTCCAGTGCTTTATTATTCTCTCAGTGAAGAATTTTTTCCTAATATCCAACCTATCCCTTCCCTGATGTAGCTTGAGACCGGTGGGGTTGGTCTCTTCCATCGGGCAGTCCTCTGGTTCTGTCAGTGCTGCCCAATGGAAGACACCAACCCCACCTGTCTGCAGCCTCTCTTCAGGAAGTTGTAGAAGAGCAATGAGAGAGAGAGAGAGCAATGATTTTGACCCACGCACTTGTGTCTTTCCCGTTCTTGCAGCAAACAGCAATCCGTGTGAGCACGCCGGGAAATGCGTCAACACCGAGGGCTCCTTCCACTGTGAGTGCCTGAAGGGCTACACAGGGCCCCGCTGTGAGATGGACATCAATGAGTGCCACTCCAACCCGTGCCAGAACGATGCCACCTGCCTGGATAAAATTGGAGGCTTCACGTGTCTCTGTATGCCAGGTGAGGGGAGGTTCTGACAGGGAACAAGGCCGCAAAGGGCTGAATGCTGAGACGGGGCCTGCTGTGGTGGCACCAGCCAGGAGGACCTGGCATTGGTGTGTGGGAGGGAGAAAGCAATTAGAGGGCTGGGAAAGAAACCAGTGTCTGCATCAGCCTGCTGAGCTGGGTACGTGTGAAAGTATTTGTTACTATACCTGGTAAAGTCCATGTGCAGAGTCATCTATCTCTCTGGGAAAGCCAAGCAGGTGCAACCTCTGAAGGAGTGACTGTGTTTTGAGGTATGCATATGGTGATTTCAGATAATGAATGGTGTTTGGGGTTTTTCTGTGCTTAAAATACCCCAAATAATGCGAGCTCCCATTGAACTGAGGAAGTAATTGTAAAACAAAGCTACTTGAATGAAATTGTGCTTGTAA
Organism: Melospiza georgiana; assembly: GCF_028018845.1. Classification (NCBI taxonomy): domain Eukaryota; kingdom Metazoa; phylum Chordata; class Aves; order Passeriformes; family Passerellidae; genus Melospiza; species Melospiza georgiana. The sequence continues at coordinate 1,854,637 of NC_080438.1, forward strand.
AATTTGCATGGCCAATGTAACCAAGGACCAGTGTTAGTCTTCTGCTTTGCACTCTGATAGAAAGGGGTGAAAAAAGAAAAAGATGCAAGCTGCCAGTTGCACAGACTTATAAAGTACTAAAATCATAAATATAAATAAAGAATTGTGACCCCTGCAGGAGATCAGATGATACCCTGACAATTACAATGAGTTTTTATTAATACAGTATTTATTAATATATAAAATGAAAGATGGAACAGGATAGGCTAGTCCCAAGTATTTCACCCTTCTTAATCTTTTTCTTGTACTCTGCCATTAGCTATAAGCCCTTGAGCCAAAACAATCTGTTGTGTTTGTTTATATACCTTTTACAAAGTAATTAACCCCTTCTCAAGTGGAAGAAAACATTAGATGTGAATTCAGCATTGACTTCTGCTGTTGCTGGTTAGGTGAGCATCTTCAGCAGCAGAGAAACCTACACGATCAACATCCCTTTTTAGCCTCTGGTGTATATTCTTACCTCATAGTTTCTGTCCACACTGGAAACTTGCAATGAAACTCTGCTTAGACTTTCAGCACTGGTGTAAAACACAGTTACACTCTCAAGGGCCCTTTCTACAGCCTTCAGTCACCTCTTCTTATTTATTTTTATTTTTTTAACAGGTTTTAAAGGAGTTCACTGTGAAGAAGATATTGATGAATGCCTGAGTAACCCCTGTGTGAACAATGGAGTGTGTCTTGATAAAGTCAACCGCTTCCTCTGTGTCTGTCCTCCTGGTGAGTTCTGATTTCTGGAAGCTTTTCCTGCTTCACCCTACCAAGAGCTGCACAGATGTGGGTGAAATGTTTCTTGTGAGTCTCTGTTGTTTTTAGGGCAGTACCTGTTTGTGTGAGTGAAGTGCAATCACTATTAAATCAGAATAGTTTCATGTTGGTTGCAATAATGTTGTGCCTGTAACTGGGTGAGCATTGACAGACAGTTGGATACCTCATCTAAAAGGGCAGCTGGCAACAAGAGCTTCTGTTGTTGTGGAAACTACAGTGAGATTCTCAGCACATTTTAAAGATCAGACCCTCTGCACACTTTTTGTCTTTTTTCTGAGGTTTTTAGGCAGAAGCTGGTTTTGCATCAGTATAGTTTATGGTGCTTGCATGAGGAATGAGATGAATTGGGCTCCACTAGAAAAGAAAAAGAGCTGAGATGAGGGATCAATGTTAGCTGTAGAGTGAACATCACTTATTTTCTTCATGGGTTAAAAAAATTTTGAGTTCAGAATTTACATGACAAAAGCCTGCTCGGCAGCCCATCTTATTGACTAATGGTGTTCAGCTTTGGTTCCTTCCTACAAGAAGAGTTCCTCTTTTTTTTTTTCCCCTCAAACCGCCCAAGGATCTGCATCACCTGACATTACCTGTCAATACTTTGTTAACTATTTCAAGAACTATTTTGAAACTTCCAGTGCTATTTTGCAGCACATTCCACACTGCTGCAGTAATTCTAGTCTGAAGACTCTAGTGATGTATGCGCTGCTATTTTATTTTTAGCCTCTTGCTTTGATTGCCTTAAAGATTTTTATCAGTGGGCTCTCAGCTTTACAGGCAGGCATGCTATCCAGTGCTGGACACTGCTTTATTTCTTTTTGGCTTGGCCATTTCAGTTTTAAGCTGACCTGGAGGACAGGACCTTTGGAGGGTGGGTTTGATGAGGAGTGCGCCCACGCAGGGCATGGTGTGTGTGGTTTGTGATGCCGCTGAATGAAGATTGGGTGGGGTGGGCTTGAGGGTTTGCTGGAGGCGATTCCTGGCAGTGCAGCTGTCCTGGTGAAGCCCTTCAGTGACTCCTGGTTTGCCTGTGTCTGTGTGCCTCTCAGGGTTCAGCGGGGCCGTGTGCCAGATTGACATAGACGACTGTTCCAGCACGCCGTGCCTCAACGGAGCCAAGTGCATTGACCACCCCAACGGCTACGAGTGCCAGTGTGCCACAGGTCAGTCTGCTCTTCTGAGCCCCTGGGGGCAGAGGACACGGAGCCTGAGGACATGAAAGGCTGCTCTCAAAGATGTCACTGTTTTTCCTTTCTTTCTCTGAAATGCTGCTTGCTTGTTGCAGGGCTTTGTCCACTCCTTTGTGCAGGGAATAGTATTTAAATAGAGGGAGCCTTTCACTTGTGGCAGTTGAGCTCACAGTTGTTGGGAGTTCTGCCTCCCTCTTTCAGCACCATCCTTTGCTTCCCAGAAGATGACAGCTTCTTCTGTACTAGCCATGGAATCCACATAAGGGAAAACATGAGTGTGATTTACCTCCCTCTCTCCCAAGTCAGATTATATCATGTGCACTTGAAAAACAAGAGATGGGCAGAGCAGTGCTGCTGTGCATTCTGATTTCTGTTGCATCAGAAGGCTCAGTTGCATTTTATGTCAGAAGTTGCATTTTATGTCAGAAGGCTAAGCCTGAAATGCAGTACCAGTTGTGGAAGAATTCCACTCAGAATTTGAGTGGAAATGATTTGAAATGATTTGTCAGGTACCACAAAGAAATTATGGCAGAGCTGTGGCCAGAGCTCAGGTGGTTTTTTAACGCCTGATGAGTTACATATTCAGAAGCGTCAGGTTTAATGATAGGATTTTCTTATCTCCAGACCTCCAGGGGTGATGTAGATATGCTCTTATCTTCATTTTTACATCTGGTCAAATAAGAGGGTTCAGAGCTGTTTGTTCTAATTCTCAGTAAGGAGCTACACTTGGTTGCTTTCAGTTCATGGTCCCTGATACACTGCTCATGATACAGATTCAGGTATGAAATGCCTTGGCTTTAGCTCTTCCATTGGGGAAGAAGCTGAACAATTCCTGGAGCTGTATTACTCCCAATAATGTGCAGTGAGGTTGGTTACATTTATGTGCAAAATTTCTCATTTTGAATCATTCCAATAATCAAATTACTAAGGCAAATTTGACTTCACTGTGCAGAATGTAGCAGAGATTGGCCTAAAAATAGCCTGGTTTTTGTCACACGTGGTCTCCACCGTTCCCAAAGTTCCTTGAAGGGGCATTGAATTTGTTGAAAGAAGGAGAATGCAGTAGTTCTGACCAGGAGAGGAATAATTACTGTGGTCAGAATTTTCCTTTTGACTACTTCATGTGACAAACTAAGCAAAAAGAAGGAAAAGCTCAAATCTTCTCCAAACGTGGAAACTGTTTTAGTCTTTCTCAGGCTGGGGTGTGTTCTGGTTGCTTTCATTCACTGAGACTGCAGAGCTTATCAGGCCTGGGTGGGTCTGGGTAGTGTAGGGAAGGACCATGTGGAGAGCTGTGCCTTGAAAAGCAAGTTCTGAATTTGGCACCAAAACTACATAAATCAATACAGAAACTCTAGGTATCCCACCTGAGGAGAGAAGAAAATTGCTTCCATGAAGGCAAATGATGTAAAGGAGCATCTTCAGGCTGAAAGCAACCAAATGCATGTTACTGAAGCACCAGTTCTTAGTAAAATCCTTGGTTAAATATTTGACTGAAAATGGAAGAGGGATGCTGTTTTCCATCCAGTCTGAAGGATTCTCATATTCAACATTGAAATGGTTTTTTCCTAGTCTAACTCTTGTCTGCAAAGAGATAAATCATGTTTTGGTGAGGTATGTTCAGTTAGGAGATCCAGAAACATTCCTGATCTCCAAGTGGCTCAGTTGAGCTGCAATAGCAGGCAAGGCAATGACTGTTGAATGAACGTGTGCTAAGCATTATATTTAATATTGACAGCCTTCTGTAAGACTGAAATGTGGAGTTCTTCCTGGGGGCAGGTCAGTTACTGGACAATGAGTTTGAGTTTGTTCTTGCTCTGCTCCTCCCATGGTGTGAGTGCTGTGTTTGTGTTGTTCCCTGAACGGGAATCGCCGGCTGCCGACGTGATTGAAAACTGCAAAATGTTTGGCCAAATGCTGTACAGATAGCTCTATTTACTGCTTGCTTTTTGTCTTTTCTTTCCCTTCTGGCATTATTCCACTTCTCCTTCCCAGTGGTAGATCATGGCTTTTCTTTTCTTGGGTTGTTTCAGGTCTTTCCTCTTTTATTTGTCTCTGCCCTCTTTTTTTTTCCCCCCCCCTCTGCCACCATTTCTCCCCTTATCAGTTTGTTTTTCCTCCTTCCCTAACATCTTTTTATATCCATCTCTCTAACTAGCTTCCCTTCCCTCTCCCCACCCACTTCCACACCCATTCATCCAAGCATACGTTCGCAGAACTTGGAAATGTTAGCCGTCACCTGGTATGTTTGACCACAGAAATAACCACAAACCTGTATGAAAAATGGGGAGCCTCTTATCCACTTGTAATACTCAGGTGAGAACCACTCTTCAGCTGTTGAAATTCCCTGCAGCTTGGTTTGTATCAGTCTCCAGTTGGTGTCTTGAAATTTCAAGTTCTGCCTTCCTGCGCTTCAGCTGCTGGAAGGCAGCGTGAGCTGTTGCTCCAAAACCTCAGCTCTGAAAACCATTTATTTGAAATTGTCCCAGTTTTATATAGCTCTGCTCCATCATGCAGAGCAGGGCTCTTGAGGAGGGACTTGTTTGCTGCTCCTAGCCTCCTGAAGCCTCTAGCCCCTTTTGTGGATAGGTTCTGTCCCTCTCTGTTGCTCAGGATGTTTCCCAGCTGAAGCAGAATGAAACAGGCCAAATTGCTGCTTGTTTCATTGCTCCTGACCAAGAGGTTGCATGCAGCCTTCAGTAAATTTGCACTTGGTGCTGGATTGCAGTTACTGAAAAGCTTCCCAGTGAAGGAGGCAAGAGACTTTCTAAAAAGCAGAGCTGCAGAAGCTCTGACATGAGCCAAGGGAGTTCCCCTGGGAAGGTTTCAGCAACATCTTTGCAGTAATTGCTCATTTTAACAAGGTCAGCCCCACTCTGTCCCCCTGTTGCTGTGCAGAGGAAATAATGGCAGGAGTGTGCCTTCAGACAGTTTATACTGATGCAAGTAAATATTTCTGATGGAGATTTACATGTTTCCTCTCATGGCTACTGTTCCAAATAACCTGAAGGTGACCACTTCCAGTGCCAGGGTTCTCCGTGCATGCTGCTGTTCTGTAATGCTGTGAACAGTGGGGAGTGCTGTGTTCCAGGGCTGGAAATGCAGTTGAGGTGCCCAGTTACCCTTTGTGCTCTCTGCCACTTTGCTGATTCTTGATACAATTCTTTCTGTACCTGCATTATATTCACTGCAGCATCTTACCAGTGGACTCCTTCCTTACTCGTGGCTTTTCCTCAGGTTTTACTGGCACTCTGTGTGAGGAGAACATCAACAACTGTGACCCTGACCCCTGCCACCACGGGGAATGCCAGGATGGCATAGATTCATACACGTGCATCTGCAACCCTGGCTACATGGGTGGCATATGCAGCGAGCAGATTGACGAGTGCCACAGCAATCCTTGCCTCAACCAAGGGCGCTGCATCGACCTGGTCAATGGCTACCAGTGCAACTGCCTGCTGGGCACCTCAGGTATGGAGAACACCACTGCAAGGCTGGGATCCAAGCAGAACTCAAGCATGTGGTTATTTCTTACCTGTGCTCTGGTGTGGGCTAGGTTGAGAGTATCGTTTTCATGTTGGTTTGCCATGCTGAATTTTGGTGTGTTTGTGTGGATTGCCTGACCCTCACTGGTGCTGCAACTGATCTTGGGAGAATTTGCCTCCTCTTTACTCCAAAAAAAAATCAGGCCGGCAGAAAAATTAGGCATAGTGTTCAAAGTGTTTATTCCTCTGTTAAAATATTCAGTACAAGCTCAGGGTCATATTCAGTCAGCACCCAGTGGCTCGGGTGGCATTCCTTGGTGTTGCAGTGCTTCTGCATCATGACCTGTTTAAGTTGCCCCAACATGACTTTGAAGCAGGTGGGATTCTTAATTAGGCTATTTTGGGAAAACAGTTTTGTTGCCTTCTTTGTAAGATTTGCCCTCCTTATTCTTCTCTATCTTTTTAAATCCAGGAATAAACTGTGAGAATAACTTTGACGACTGTGCCAGTAACCCGTGCATTCATGGCACCTGCATCGATGGCATCAATCGCTACAACTGTGCCTGTGAGCCTGGATTTACAGGTAAAGTCAGCTACCCAGGGGCTCTCAGTTGTTTGGAAGATGGTTATCCAAATAGCCAGGGAAGTGCTCTTTGCACACTCACTGCAAGGGATTCAGTTGGTGTCTCAGTAAATCCCTCTAATCTTTGGATCTCAGCATCTTACATTACAGCCAGTTCTACCAAACAGAAGAATGGCCTAATCTGTGCTGTGAAATGCCATTCTTGTTAGGTAATTAAGTCCAATTCATGGTTCTTGGGTTTATAACAAATAAACCCATGTGACTTTGGTTTATTATTTACAGCCTCTTTCCAGGGACAGAGAGATTGTGGCCAATATGGAGAGGTGTTTGATTAGACTCTGCCTAGAGCTTTGACCATGAACAGTAATTCTATTTCTGTGAAATCAGAGGATTAACTTGATGTTCTCATGAGTTGCTTCCCACTCTGAAGTGTTTCAGTACTTCTCTGTCATAGCATGGTCTGTTCTGTTTTCTTTTTATACTACAAAATTTCTCTGGTACAGTCAAAGTGGGGCTGAAAAAAGAAGTGGTTAGACACCTCTGGATCCATGTTTAGAGCTCTGAGTCAACATCAGGACTGTTTCTGATGACTAAAGCACATCTCACCACTGTCTGTAAGGGCATTCGTGTTTTGAGCTGTGTAGGGTAATACAAAATAATCATTGTGAGGCATTTTATTACAGCTTTCTCATCATGTTTGTTACTGTTTATTACTGAATGATTCTAGTCAGAATAGATCTGAAATGCATTAGAGCGCTAAAATGTTTCATGTATCTTGTACTTTTCTCTTGGGGTCTTTCTAAATTCCTGATGCTCCTTCCTTCCCTCCTATGGCTCTGGCATGATGGAACTCTCTAGTTCCCAGAATAAGATGGGGGATGATGCTGATCACTCGTGCCTACCGCTCTCCTAGGTTGCTGGCATTCCATATTTGTTATCCTGCTGGATCTCTTACTGTTACACTGTTAAAATAATTCAGTAATGTGATGAATTGGCATATTCCAGTCTTTAAGGAGCTGGCTTGCATGGGGTCTTGGTACTTTGTCATTTCCTTCTGTTAAAAATGCTTTCAGCTTACTGCATCATTCACTCTGTTTAGCTTTCCAGCCTCACAAGTCCTTTTGGTCACTGCTTCAAGGATCTTGCAGTCGTAATCAGAGGCAGGCAAAACAGGAAACGGTGTTTTTAGAGCCCCTTTTGCGCAATAAACCACAAGAACTGTATTTACTGCAGACATTTGGGCACTATTGGTTGTTCAAAGGGTAGGTACTTCAAAGCAGAGCAGCGGGGCTACGACAAGCGCAGCTCAAGAGGTTTGTTGCAAGCATGGTACAGCCGAGTGGTTTTTGCTTTCCTAATCCATATTAACTGGTGATTTTAGTGGAGATTCTGGAATGGTTTGTAAATGCTTGCTGAGTGTAAGCGCCGCATCTCTCAGAAAAGCTTCTCTTGTTCTCTTGGCTTGAGCGAAAGCACGGAGGCACGTGAGCCCCGTGCTGCTGCCTTGGCTTCCCCGAGCCGTGTGCCTCTTGCAGAGGTGCAAAGCGAGCGGCGCTCGGAGGAGCGCGGCTCAGCAAGCGTTGTTTTCCAAACCCGCAGGGCCCCGGTGCAACGTGGACATCGACGAGTGCACGTCCAGCCCGTGCCACAACGGGGGCACGTGCGTCAACGAGGTGAACGGGTTCCGCTGCGTGTGCCCCGAGGGCTTCCACCACCCGCACTGCCAGCCCCAGGCCGACGGCTGCCTCAGCAGCCCCTGCGTGCACGGCAACTGCACGCACACCGCCACGGGGTGAGCGCCCAGACCTGCCTGCCGCCTTGTTCCCTTGCTCTCCAGACCTCCAGCTCCCTTATTTCTCAGAGTAGGATCCCAGTTTATCTGATGCCTGTGGCACAATCACAGTCGAGAATCTCACCTGTCTCACCCGCACTGCAGTGGCTTCCAGGGGCCCTTCCCACAGCTGAATCCATGGGTCAGCAACAGCAGTGGGTTATTTATGCACCATCTGCATCCAGAGCCCTGCTTGTGTTGGAGCAAGCGCAGCTCCTGCCTCCAGAGCAGAGCCAGGCTGCCAAGTTTCAACACAGCTCCTCGTGTCTACTCAGTCTGGGTTCTCTATCTTCTGCTACACTCCCTCCAAATCCTTTGGATTGCAGCTGCCTTTCCCACAAATCTACCACGGCAAACAAACAGCCATAATAGGGTGTAGACCTTCATTCACCAGCTGGTGTTTCAGCATAAGTGGTGCAGGGTGTACTGCCACCATCTAGAGGGAGGGTTTGGTGATTCAAGTGTGCTGTGGAGCTGTGGATGAGGTGAGAGATGAGAATTTGACTCCAAGTTCTCAGAAGGCTGACTTATTATTTTATTATATTATATTAAAAGAAATTATACACTAAAACTATACCAAAGAAAGAGAAAGGAGACATCAGAAGGCCAGACAAAAATGATAATAAAAACTTGTGACTGACAAGAGAGTCTGACACAGCTGGACTGGGATTGGTCATTAATTAAAAACAATTCACATGGAACCAATCAAAGATGCACCTGTTGGTCAGCAACCTCCAGAGAACATTCCAAGCAACCAAATAATTATTGTTTACATTTCTTTTCTGAGGCTTTTCAGGAGAAAAATCCTGGCAAAGGGATTTTTCAGAAAATGTCACAGTGACACTAGTGAGCCGAGTGAATGCATTTAAAATAAAGATATTGTTCCAAATTAAATCTTTGGGGAGCAGCAGCAACATGTTCCATCAAAACCTAAAGCCCTGAGCGTGGGGACTGTCTTTATTGGCTAGTGCTGTTCTTCCTACCCACACACTGTATCAAGGAACAGGCTGACAGCTTTTCCTCTAGGGATGGATATTTCACCCAGGACACTTTGTCCACTGCTGAGATTTTGTCAGCTTTGCTCATATTGTTGCATGTCTGAGAAAAGAAAGGAAAATTCTGTCTGGGTCTTTTGATGGCAGTAGTTGCTTCTGAATCTTCCAATGCAGGAAGACTAAATGCTGATTTTGGGAGCCCTCAATCAGATTTCTTTTTGGTAATGGTAATTCTGGGGTGGTTTTGTTTGTGAAAGTTCTCAACTATACGTGGAATAGCCTCCCAAAAATGTGCTGTATCCTGGGAAGTGTTGTCAGCATTTGGGCAGGGAAGTGATTTGGTGCTGCAGGTAGCTCTGTAGGGCAGGATACAGCACATTCCCTGGAGCTGCTTTTATTGCCAATTCAGCCTCCTTGAAAGCTTGGAAAACAGATTTTTGCTTACCTGGTTTGTCATGTGTCACCTTGCATTCGTGCACCTCACGCTGTGCCAGTGGAAGGGCAGGGACAGAGGCCAGTGTGTGCTGTGTGCCCTGAGTCCAGGCTGATTCACCAAATCCTTGCTTCTACATCATCTACTGCAGATTTTGAAACCTGATGGAGAAGATTGCTCCTGCTCCCAGCCAGCTGTTTTCATTTGAAACCACTATTTGGTATTAAATCAGTCTAGTTATCTTTGGAGCCTATTGTTCTCCTCCACTCCTTTTTTTCTAATTTTTTTGTGTTTCTGTCTTTGAATGTGTTGAGATGGTCTTATCAAAGCAGAAACATGTTGCTGGTTGACTGAACACTTTGTGAGAACTGTAATGAGGGAAGTGTGGTTGTAAGGGAGGGTTTATTTTCAGGATTTTCAAAACTGTACAGCTGGGGGAAGCCATCTAAAATAACTTAGGGCTCTTCTCAAGAGGGTTCCTCTGGTTTTCTCTCCAAAACTATTCTGCAGGAGAAGCTTGTAGAGGAGTTAGTTCAAAATGTCCTGAATTAATGCTGTTTTGCCTTTCAAGGTACAAGTGTGTCTGTGACCCAGGCTGGATAGGAGATTACTGTTCAACAGAAGGGAATGAATGTAAATCAAACCCGTGCCAGAATGGAGGAACCTGTGAGGATCTGCTGAATGCATACAGATGTACCTGTAGGAAGGGATTCAAAGGTGAAAATTCAGAAAAAAATTTGTTGTCTTTTCCCTTTTTACTTCATTGCATCTTTAGGGTAATTTCTTTTTGTTAAACTTTGTGGAAAAAATAATCAAGATGGGAAAGGCCATGGCTCCATGAAGTTAAATTAGTCAGTTCCTGTAGACATGATACAGTAATAGAATACTTGGCAAAAGCTTGTCGAAGCCTTGCTTGGAATCATTAAAAAATGACCTGTTGGAAGCTTAGCTTGATTTTCTTTGTAAATTATGAAATTTACATAAATGCCCTGGAAATTGGAGGGGCATTAAACTCAAAATGGCCATGGCTGCTTCTACACTGAGCCCATGAGGAGTGCTCTGCTCTCCTTTTCCTTCTGCTGGGATTTTCCAACATGTGGCAGTGCTGTCCACTGCAGTGTGGGATAATCACACAGTGTGAGCTACAACCTCTTTGTTCATTCTTTCCAAGAGGCACCGAGCTCTCAGCAGCACATTCTTCAGCTTTTCCCCATTCTCCTCTCCAGGTGTGAACTGCCAGGTGGTGGTTTCTCCTTGTTCCCCTAATCCTTGTGAGAACTCGGGCATCTGCCAAGAATCTCCTGACTCTGAAGGCTACGCCTGCCAGTGTGCCCCTGGCTGGGAAGGTAACTGGGCGCGGAGGGAGGTGTGCTGTCGGTGCTGGCTCTGAGCCTCCTGCTTTGCCCGGGACGGGTCTCACCCTCTCACTCTGCACCTTGCAGGGGAAAGATGCACGGTGGACATCGATGAGTGCCTCTCCAAGCCCTGCAAGAACCACGCCCTGTGCCACAACATCCAGGGCAGTTACCTGTGCGAGTGCCGGCCCGGCTTCACCGGCGGCGACTGCGACACCAACATCGACGACTGCCTGGCCAGTGCGTACCAGCGCCTTGCTCTGTGTTTCCCAGCCTTCCCCAAAAATCAGTTTGCTGCTGACTGGTTGATTCAGAAGGGTCTTTTATGATCTCTTGCCCAAAAAAACCCCCAAACTTCAGCGTTGTAATGTTTGAGGAAGTCAAAATCCATCGTGTTCGCCTGCTAGAGTGGGCCACGGTGTCCTAACTGATGGCAGCTGTTGTTCCCAGGTCCTCAACTTGAAAAGTTTACATGCCTTAATAAGAAGCACTGTTAAATGCAAAATGGTATTTGCCTGAAATTTTAATCCATCAAGTTAAAGTGCCACTGCAGGGCTTACCTGTATTTCAGCGTTCAGTTTGATGGAGGTGTGGTGGGAATCTGGGCTACAGCAGTCCTTCCTGAAATGTCTGTCTGGCATTAATATTCTGGGAAGAGTGGGTCCTGTTGCAGTTCCAGTTAATCCATATCTAAAAGCAAATTAGGCAGCAGGAAGGCCCTCTGCTGTGGAATAGGTATCAGTTGCAGGAGGGGAGGCCATACACTGATGAGTACCGGAATGGCTCAGATTGCAAGAAAACGAGTATTAATTTCATGTCCTTGACACTGCTGTTTATAAGGGAAACCAAATACATAGCAGCTTCTTTTTCTTACTGGGCGTATTTTATGTCATCATCAGATAAAATCAGAGTCTCCTGAGAAATGTCACGTGTTTAAAAGTTCATCTGTTACTATTTGAAAAGTGCTTTATCAAACCTTGGAGGAGTTCACAATGCTGTCATTCTTAGATTGGCCAGGTCTTTAAAAAAACCCAACCAAATGAACAGAAAAACCCAAAACAACCACCCCAAAACAAAACAAAAGAACCCCCAAAAACCTAATTCCCTGGTTTTTACTATCAGCTTAAAACCAAAATGGAGTTTTGAAGATTTAATGCGTGAACTCAGCAAATTGTGTTTTGCATTGGGAAAAAAAACCAGTAAATGCATGACTGCTGTAGAGAAGGATCCAAACAAGTCTATTAGCAAAAGTTACTGTGGGAGCCCCCAGAGCAGCACTCAGAGAACTTCTGAGGTGTCTGGCTCAGGCTGAGCTTTTAATTCCTTCATTCTGAGCAGACAGGTACAGTACAGAAAGTGTCACGGCGCAGTGACCCGGGGCTTTGCTCGCTGAAGCCAACAAAATCATTGCCTGCCCTGTTAGTTTTTGTGCGGGTGCCTGAAGATAAAAACGTTCTCCAGGTGTTCATCTTTCCCTCTGGAACAGCTGGGACATCTCTGTCCCTCCTCCTGAGCGTTCTGGGAGCTGTGGGATTCACCCCAGTGTTGTCTTAGGCAGCACACCCGTGAGGCTGAAGAGGCATTTCACATGGCTGCCACAGCTGATTTCATTTAGCATAACAGAAACCTTCCACGCCTTGAGCCAAATGTCTTTAATCTATGAAGCAAACAAACCCTCCAACAACAGGAACTTATTGAAAAGTTGATACCCGAGTCTCCTTCTTGTGTCAGTGAATGTGTGGCACGGAGAATTAATGCACAGCTTTTGGCTTCACTCATACATGGCTCACTGCCACAGACACAACATTTTATAGCTGCCAGGGGTCTTGCTTTGAATGTGCTTTTTCTCTGCAGTAGTCAAATGACCTTTAAATGGATGCAGGTGTGTCTCATAATACAAATTCTTAACATGTGAGCATGTTTCTCAATCAATAAATGAGCTTTAATTACCTTTCACATTTCTTTTCTTCACTTCCCAGTAATGAAATGAAAAAGGTTTGATAAAGCACTTTTCAAACATCAACAGAATTAGCTTATGATACTTGTGACAAACTGCAAATTTTTGGTGGATTCTATTTGCATTTTCCAGTTCATGTTTTAGTAGTACTTAAAGGTAGTCCTAAATCCAAAATAAGGCTCTGTAACCTATTTTTCAACGCCCTTGCTTTCTCCCTTCTTCCTCCCCCCTCCCAGTTTCCCTCTCTGCCTCCATATATTAGGCTTTTGCTCTGTGGAATGCAGAGTAGAAAAGGAATCTGGCTTCAGGAATGTGGGTCTTAAATCCAAAAGTGGAAGGAGAAAAGCAGGAAGAAATTACTGAAAGGCAGAAGCCCTTCAGGCAGATTAGTGCTTGTGGAAGCAGAAGGAATACAGTAGTAGGAGGTGGCTCAGACCAAAAAACAGTGGCATGCAAGTAGCAAGAGCATGGCAGAGATAAGGAAAACATCAATAAATGCAGTGATTGAGGAGAATCCTTGGTGGTGCAGGAGTTAGTGAGCTTTTCTGGCAGCCTTTCCCCAGCCAGTCTGTGATGCTGGGAAAAATGTCAAGTGCTCAGTAGTGCATAAGAGCTCATGTGTGTGCTCATATACACATACAGGTTTGATTTGACTGCACTGCTTTCGCGCTGAAAATTAGGCACACAAGTTCTCTCTTGTGTTGGGAGAGAATGTGCTGAGGTCTCTGATGAATAAAACTTGGTGAGGAAGAAGAAACAGTTGCTGCTCTGTTTTTATTGTATCAGTAGGCATCTGTCGCAAAAGCAGCATTTGAATTTTTAACCAAGAGGCTTTGGGTTTTGGTTGAACAAATTCCAGCAGAGAAACCTTTAAGCCCTGAAGGCTGGCCTTGATCCACAGCTCCTTGTGAATTTCTGATTGATAATGCTTTGCAGTTACCTGTTCCATAACGTGGCTGAGAAAAACCTGTCAGTCCTCTGTCCCACTCTGGGCTGTGTGGCCCCTTTTTTCCATACAAACAGCTGCTCTAGGCCTGGCTCTTTGCTTTTCTCGGGCTTGGTGTTGCTGAAATGGCCCCCGAGGTATTAAAGTCTTTTTTTCCCAGCCCTGCGACCAAAGAAGAAGTTGAGGTTCCTCAGCTCTGGTTTTCAGGGTTGATTATTTTCTCTTATCTGTTCCATTCTTTCTCTGTCCAGCAGGTTGGGTTGTGGCACAGTCCCTGCCCTTGGGGTGGTGTTGGCTTTTTATACTAAGAACTATGTGTACTTTATTTACAATAATTTTCCAATACCTATCACCTATGTTAGACAGTCTGTCTCTACTCTAAACCAATCCAGAAGTGTCACTATCACAGCAGAAGATGGAGGACAAGAAGAACAAGGACAGGACATGCCCAGATTCCTCCATCTTGCCTCTTGAACCCCCATTCTAAATCCCCAAAATTCTGCTTTTTCACCCTGTGACAAATTCACTATCATTCTACTCAAACTCTTGTGCCTTGTAACTCCTCACACAAAGTTGGTAATTGTTTCCATGAGTTAAAATCAAAGGCACAGGTGTTTGTGACTCTGTGCCAAGGTCTCTGAGCCCCCTGCCAGGGTCTGGAATCACCCAGGGCAGCCAGAGCAATGTCCTGGGTCCTGACACTGTCACCCATTTTAACACTGCTGTGGTGCTTCTGTCCCAGACCCCTGCCAGAACGGAGCCTCGTGCGTGGATGGGATCAACTCCTTCTCGTGCATCTGCCTGCCTGGATTTCACGGGGACAAGTGTCAGACAGACACCAACGAGTGTCTGAGTGAGCCCTGCAGGAACGGGGGCACCTGCACCCACTACGTCAACAGCTACACCTGCAGGTGCCCGCCGGGCTTCGAGGGCACCAACTGCGAGAGCAACATTGACGAGTGCACCGACAGGTGAGGCACTGCTCCATCCTGCTGCTCCTGCCCCCAGCCTGCTCCCTGCCTGCTCCTGCTCCTGCCCCCATCCTGCTGCTCCTGCCCCCATCCCGCTGCTCCTGCCCCCATCCTGCTGCTCCTGCCCCCAGCCAGTCTCTCGGGCTCTCTGTGGTCACGATGACCCTGTGGTGTTAGAGAGTCTCTTTTTCCCAGCCCTGAGGTTGAAGAGGAACTCAGGATTCCTCAGCTGCGGTTTTCAAGGTTGTTTATTCTCTGTTATGCATTACATTCTTTTCCTGACCTGCTGAGGTCTGTGCAGCAGGTCAGTCTGTGGCACACTGACCACGCCTGAGGCAGTATTATCTTTCTGTACTAAAAACTATCTGTACATTATTTACAATAATTTTCCAGTACCTATCACCTGTGTTAGACAGAGTGTTTCTACTCTAAACCAATCCAAAAGTGCCACCATCACAGCAGAAGATGGAGGCCAAGAAGAAGAAAGAGGAAGGACAAGGCACACCCAATTCCCTCCATCATGGCTGCTGAACCCCCATTCTAAAAACCCCAAAATTCTACTTTTTCGCCCTGTGACAAATTCACTATCATTCTACTCAAACTCTCATGGCTTGTAAATCCTCACACAAAGTTGTTAATTGTTTCCATGGGCTAAAAACAAAGGCACAGGTGTTTGTGACTCCGTGCCAAGGTCTCTGAGCCCCTTGCCAGGGTCTTGAGCCCTCCAGGGCAGCCAGAGGGATGTCCTGGGTTCTGACACCAGTCCTGCTCAGGAGCAGCTTCTAACCAGGGCAATTCTCCTTTCTGCCATTTGTCACAGCATACTTGTGATTCTTGCAAGGAAAGCTGGCTTAGCTGAAACACAGTTGTCTGGTCCTCAGTTTCTTCTAACATTCTTCCAACAGCTCCATTACAGCATAAATGTGACAGTGTTTAACAGAAGTTGAAATAAGTTAGGGATGCTAACTTATTGAAATATAGATAATTCATATTTTTGCAAGACCAGTATCACATAGGGGAGGGGAAATAATTGGTCATGAATGGTTGCTCTGTTGAGAAATACAAAAGCTGCAAAAATGGAAGCAATGGCCAAATTAGAAAAGCAGCAAAAATAAATTAGCCCTGAGTTGTTGACAAAAAATAATATGAAGAAGAAACCAAGAGAAACACTAAATCCACTAAATTCTGTGTTGGAAAGATTTAATCATCGGAGATCTTTTAATGCTTGCAAAAAAAAAAAAAAAGGGATGTGCTTTAGCAGTATCAAGATAAAACCTGAGGTCATTCTAAAGGGGGAGGTGTGGAACTGAGTTAAAATGCTCAACAGCTGGTCCTCATATAAATGTTAAGAGATCTTTGAGAGTTAAACATGTGATTCCATCATCTGCCTGCATATTTATTTTAAGCTTTGTTAGGATTGATGTAAGTAAGTTCAGGTTCTCAAATGGGAAAAAATTCTAACAATTTCTTTAAAACTTGCAGTGGTTAAAAAACTAATTAGAAGTACTCTGTTCTAGTCTAGCTACCAGAGACAAAGTATGCAAAACTCTAGGTTTTCTCAAGTATTTTCTGCACAAATAGAAAAAGATCTTTCCTATCTTTCATAAAATTGCATTTGAGGAGGAGGAGGTATTTTAATATCTTTTTCTTAAGAGCAGGATTGTGTCACTGTTGAGGGTGTGTTTAATTTGCACAACAGTTGCTGAATCAAGTGGAGTATGCTGGGTGTTGCAGCAGAGCTCCTGGCTCTTCCTTGAGGCTCATCCTGTTTTTGTTGTTGTTATCAGCCAGGGCAGGAACCAGTCTTGCAGGTATGAATTAAGGATGTAGCAATTTCCAACGCCCTGCCAAGCTGAACCAGTCACACCTTCCCAACCAAAATTACTGAGCTGCGGTGGTTGGCTGATTTGAATTTGGGTCAAGTGATTCTTCCTGGTGTTGTGTGAGAAGCTGCCTGTGAGAGAGTGCCCTCTCCTTTGGGTGCCTGGTTTCAGTGAAACACACCAGGGGATTGGCAGCTCCTCTGTCTCCCCTGCTTTGCCAGGAGTGGAAAAGGCACTTTGCTCTCCCTCTAAAAGAGAATTCAGCCCCCAAGACAGAGGAGTTCTCCGATGAGCAGTTTAGTGTTTGATGAGTAGGGCAATGC
This sequence comes from Melospiza georgiana, assembly GCF_028018845.1. Classification (NCBI taxonomy): domain Eukaryota; kingdom Metazoa; phylum Chordata; class Aves; order Passeriformes; family Passerellidae; genus Melospiza; species Melospiza georgiana. The sequence continues at coordinate 1,871,330 of NC_080438.1, forward strand.
TGGCATCACAGTTGGAATTTTGACATTTAAAACTTGCTTCCCCTGCACTGGGGGTTCAGGGAGCTGAGTCAGGGGCTCCTCTGGTGGAAATACCCTTTGAGGGCACAAAGCAGGTAGCAGGCATGAATTTGGGTTGTGTGCTTTATCAAACTGATTATCTCAAGTCTGATCTAGCATTATTCTCAGAGGGGCAGGAGTTCCTTTACAAGGAAAACTGAGTCAATTTTGCATGAGTCAATTCCCCAAACTTTCCCAGTCCCTTCTCCTTAGGACACCTACTCTGGCAGAATTTCATATGATCAGAAGATTGGGGGGGAGGGGGTAATTCCTTTGATCTGAATTCTGCCAGGGCATGTATGAGCAGTTTTACAAATCAGGACTTAAGATTCTCATGAGAAGAGAGGGAAGGGATTTAGCAATACCAATACTTTCACATAATTTCAGTGAAGAACATGCTTGTGTTTTGCATGTTGTATGAACTTTTTCCTTGAGAAACCATACTCCTGATTCCTTTGAAGATTTTTTTTTTTTTTTAAAAAGGCAAATTGTTTTGTTTCTCATAATTTGTAATACAATTGCAATTTGTAATAAAATGTATCAGTTTGAGCAAGCCACATGAGGTGGTGTTTGTGGTCACATTGAAGCTGGGAAGATCACATTAAATTAGTTGCCTCCATCACTAATGACTCATTAAAACCCTGCTTTACTTTCTTGGTCTGCTGAGGTAGAAGTGAGCTGGAATTCCCTACGATTGCTGTTTTCTGCTTGATGCTTCTTCAGCCAGAAGTTAGCAGTGATCAAAAGATCCTGTTATCTGCTTTTCTCCTTTATTTCAGTCATGTTTTGTTGCTATAGGACACGAAAGAACACAAGCACACAGTGCTGTTCTCGAGGTGAAGAAAAAAAGGAAGTTTATTTTCTGACTCCAACATTTATAGTTTTCTTAGAGTGACAGAGGATTGGAGGGTGACAGTGCCACCCCTCCAATGACACTGGACAAACCAACAGTCCATCAAATTTCTCCTCCTGCATAAAGAAATGCAAAACAATGAGTTATTTACGGAAAGCATGTGAGAAAAAGTTCATTATAAGAACATCAGCATCAGAAGGCTTGGAAAATCTTAAAAAACCAGGGCAACAGTGTTTATGTTCCCTAATTGCGCTTTGTCTCAGCTTACCTTTGCTGCTCCTCCCTTGCAGCTCCTGTTTCAACGGAGGCACTTGTGTGGATGGGATCAATTCCTTCACCTGCCAGTGCCCCCTGGGCTTCACGGGCCCCTTCTGCCTGACGGAAATCAACGAGTGTGACTCCCACCCCTGCCTCAACAGGGGCACCTGCGTGGACAGCCTGGGCACATACAGGTGCATCTGTCCCCTGGGCTACACTGGCAAGAACTGCAAGGTGGGTGACTTCTGGGTGGCGTTGTTCTTTGAGCTGCCCAGCAGCAGAGGTGGCGAGGGACAGGTGTGGGGTGCCAAATGTGGCTGAGCTGTTCCTCCTTCAGTGCTGCTTGGCACATTAGGTGCCCCCGTTCAAAACTGGAAATCGTAGAGTGGGCTGCAAGAAGCCTTAAAGATCATCTGGTTCCACCCCCTGTCTATGTGCGAGGAGGAGAAGAGTGGTTATTTATTGAGAACAGGTGTCACTGGAACTTTCTAGATTAGTTTTCTTCAGTGAAAACCAGCTGTCACCCTGGAAAATGGCTCCATTTCATTCAAAGCATAAAATTGTCCTGATTGAAGACAGAGTCCTGTATTTAAAAAAAAAAACAACTAAACAAACCAGCAAACAGGCACCAAACTAAAACAGAATATCAGTCTGATTAGCAGGATTTAGATTTAATGGTTTAAATTGTCCTGATTGAAGAAAGAGTCCTGTATTAAAAAAAAAAAACACAAGCAACTAAACAAACCAGCAAACAAGCACCAAACTAAAACAGAATATCAGTCTTATTAGCAGGGTTTAGATTTAATGGTTTAAATTGTCCTGATTGAAGACAGAGTCCTGTATTAAAAAAAAAAAACAACTAAACAAACCAGCAAACAAGCACCAAACTAAAACAGAATATCAGTCTGATTAGCAGGGTTTAGATTTAGTGGTGCTTTTTTTTACAGGGAGGTAAATTTTATTCAGGGTTGATTGTAAATTTTTTTTCATGAAAAGCCAGAAAATGTTTTGGGGCAGTAAATGACGTGCCTGTCCTATTCACAACCTCAGTAAAATCTCCAGCCTTGCTTGCACATTTAGGTTCAGGCAGTTTCCAGTTTTCCACAGGAGCTGCAAACCCTGTATGCTGTAAATGACTGACTAGTGCCTATTAAAAACTCTAACTTGGCATGGCACAGTGGAAACAGAGTGATGTTTTTCAAATCTGAATTCTTTTTGATTCTGTTCTTATCAAAACAGCAAGAATGACTTGAGACTATTTTTGCTTTTGGAATGGTAAACTCTGTATTGGCCTCCTTTACCAGCAGTCTTGAGTGCTGCCATTAAAAAAAAAAAAAAAAAAAAAAAAAAGAATTTCTTAAATTGCTGGAAAACACTACAATTTTGTAAGAATTTTGCAACTCCCTTGGGTGCCAGCACGTCTTTGTAAAGCAGGGAGTGTTGGAAAGAAGCATTTTAGTGGCAGTGGGGGAGGTGCTTTTTCAGAAGTATGTTGCTAGACATTAAATTGTCAGGCCTGCTTCTAGGTATTGCTGATGGAGGAAGTGAATGCAAAGTAATGAAGTGATAGAGAAAAGCAGCCCCTCTGCTGCCCTCATTATGCATTCTGGGCACACCACTCCAGCCTCATTGGGAGAATTAGCATTGAGAGGGATCCTGAAGTGCTGTGGAGTTCAGCAGTTCCTCTTGTGTTATGTTTGCTTTGTTTTTTGCTGGAGAAAAGGATTAATGTTCCTTTCCCCAAGTTAAAAATGCTGTGGATTCTCAGAAGGTCTGCTTTATGTTCAGAGAAGCCTGATTGTAATGTATTACCCATTTTATGCAAGGAACCAGAACTTTCTGAATTTAGATAAGTACTCCTCAAAGCGGTATTGAGGAGATTTATAGATTACAGCTACACTGTAGTTCTTGTCTTAGTGGTAAACTGGCTTGACCTAATTAGCAAAGCTAAATAAGCAGGACAAAATCAGACAATGATTCATAAGTTTTAGAATTTGCATGTAAAACAGTCAGCTACTCATTACAAATGCAGAAGCAAGAGGCTCGGTGTTTTTTCTTCTTCACGCTCAACTACATGTGATAAAACTTAATTCCAAGTTTCCTTTTGGTTGCCTGTGAAAGCACAGATCTTTTTTTTTTTACTTTAATCTTTGTGAGGAGACAGTTTGCATCTGAAAAGCAGAACTTTCTGCAATTGAAATTGCATTTTACAGCCAAAATTCCATGCTACTCACTTTAAAAACCTCACCCTTCCTCAAGTCAGCTTGAAATCAATCAAATAGCTGTATTAATTTCAAGATGACATGCTTAAAAATGAAATTATGGTTAGTGGCTGGCTTATATTACGTCAGACAGTTATTTTGGGTCTTCACTTTCATATGATGATTTGCTGAGTTTTAGACTCTTTGTTTCTGTATGAGAAATCAAGAAAAGCAATATACTTTGGCCCATCTTCAGTTCATAAAACTTTTGTGGGGTTTCAGTTGAATCTTGGAAGACACAAAAAGTCAGAGAGACCACAGTGCAGCAAGTAGGCCAAAAGGAGGTATGGTGAGCTAATGATAGAAAGGAAAAGTATGGATCAGAATGTGGAACACATCTGTCATCCTCAGAAAGCAGTGAAGATGGGGGGGAGTTTGGGAGAATAGCTGGAAGCCTCCTGCTACCATGGAGCTAGAAAGCCAGTCTGAGATAAAACCCAGTTTTCTCAAACTGAGCCAGTCAAAGATCCAACTTCATGGTGAGGTGTGAGGATGGTGAAATAATGCTGCCACCTGGGGTTTGTTCCTCTGTTCACTTGCACTTTGCCAGGCATGTGAGACTGTCAGCAGAGTATCTGGCTTAGCTTGGGAAGGACTGTCCTGCCCTTTCCAGTGCCACAGGTGTGATGGTGTTCACAGGGGTCTTGGGATGAGGGAACAGATGAGGATCTGACTCCATGTTTCAGAAGGCTTGATTTATTACTTTATGATATATATTACATTAAAACTATACTAAAAGAATAGAAGAAAAAGTTTCTCAGAAGGCTGGCTAAGCTAAGAAAAGAATGAGTAACGAAGGTTTGTGGCTCGGACAGAGAGAGAGCTACCTGTGCCATGATTGGCCATTAATTACAAACATCCACATGAGACCAATCACAGATGCACCTGTTGCATTCCACAGCAGCAGATAACCATTATTTACATTTTGTCCCTGAGGCCTCACAGCTTCTCAGGAGGAAAAAATCCCAAGGAAAAGATTTTTCATAAAAGATGCCTGCGACACACGGGGGATCCCATATTGCAGAGCTCCCTTTCCTTGCACCTTGGCTTGTTCTCTTGAGTGCTGTTTCTCTGAGTGCCCGTGCCGTGTTTCACGTGGCTTGCTTGCCCTGCAGACCCTGGTGGACCTGTGCAGCAAGTCTCCCTGCAAGAACAAGGGCACGTGTGTGCAGACCCTGGCGCAGACGCGCTGCCTGTGCCCGCCCAGCTGGACCGGCGCCTACTGCGATGTGCCCAGCGTCTCGTGCCAGGTGGCAGCTTCACAGAGAGGTAAACCAGCATATCCTCTGGCCTTCAGCAGCTCTGGGCCCAGGCACCTCCTTGCCCCCTGCTCCCAGAGAGCTTTTCCTCCAGCTGGTCACTTCTCGAGTAAAGATGCTCTCTGCAGCTCTGGTGTGCTTGGGAGTCAAGGCTTCCTTGGTGCTCCCCATCACAAAAATGTCAGAAAGGAAGAATTAAATACTTCATGGGGCCTGAGTTTCAGTAGTGCTGTTTTACATGGACTGTCTTTTTGGAAAATGCATCATTTCTTCATGCTAAACCCCAGGCAGGCTAAACCCCAGGCAGGCTAAACCCCAGGGGTGAAGGCTGTCCCCTTCTACAAGAAAGGCATCTTGGAACTCATGATAAGTATTTTTGCAGAGAATACTGATTACTGAGTGCATTTTTTAGCCTTATAGGTTATACTATGGCCCCTCAAAGTAGTAATTTTCTACTTCAGATGATGTATATGTAAAAGATTTGGTTTTTAAGTGAACTTTGTCTGGCAACATGGCCTGTAGCCCAGGCAGATGGACACTGTCAGGCCACTTTTGTGCAGGAAATCCAGACAAGCAGATTAAGTGTCAAAGGAGAAAGTATGGGAGCTTGACACCTTTCTGGGGACATTCTAGGTACAAACACTGAACCTTTGTAGAGCAGCAATAGTATTTCAGATATGTACTCACCAGGCAGTGCTAAAGTAACACAGCAGTACAAATACTTCATGCCAGTATTGAATCCAGCAATCCAGAGAGAACAGAGCCTGACTTCATTTGTAAGCCAGTTTTGGTTCTGATCCACTGTAATTTAAGGAGTAACTCTTCAATTTAAAAGTTGCAACTCTTCAATTTGTTGGGCCTACCCATATCCATTCCTGTCTGAGCCACCAGCACTGGCAGCAATCGTGTTTTATGTGTGTGAAAAACGCCAATCATTGTTTTTAAAATTTTAAAAGTTTAATAGTAATAAAATGGTTATAAAAATAGTAATACAATTACAGTAACAATAATTTGGACAATTTGAATTAGGACAATATGAGACAATAGAAGGAAAGAGTTACAGACAGTCTGGGTAGCTTTTTCTGGGCAGCACAAGCCCGAAAAAGGACCCACATTAACAGAGGATTAACCCTTAAAAGCAACAGCCTGTTGCATATTCATACACCTCATCCATGATGCACAAATTCCATTCAAACACAGGATTCTGTCTGGGCAGTGTCAGCTTCTTCCTCTGAATCCTGACAGCGCATTTGAGGTGGGAAGAAGTTAATTTCTCCTGATAATGGAGCAAATAAATTCTCTTTCTCTGAAAGATTCAGGTGTCCTGTGGCTGCTATCTCACTGCAAGTCCTTTCTTTTAAAAAACATATCCTACATAGCATCGTTTATATTTTAACAATTTTTATAACTTAAAACTATATTTAACACAGTACTTAAGAGAATTAACACAGCGCTGCTTTCTAACACAACACAAATAATATTCATTTTAGTATTTGTGAAAATATTAAAAATCACGAAACGCCTGCATTTTTCACGCGTGTCTGCTCGCTCGTTTCAACCCCGCTCCAGGAGTCCCCGTGGACCAGCTGTGCCAGCACTCTGGGCACTGCCTCAACGTGGGGAGCAGCCACCACTGCCAGTGCCAGGTGGGCTACACGGGCAGCTACTGCGAGGTGCAGCTGGACGAGTGCGAGTCCAGCCCCTGCCAGAACGGAGCCACCTGCAGGGACCACCTGGGCGGATACCACTGCCAGGTACCGGGGGGCTAATGGGCAGCAAAGGCACCTGCAGCAATCACAAACACCTGGAACCGGTGGGGAGTGCCTTCAATTAGGTGATAAAAGCACCTGGAAGGAGTTTTTAATGTGGATGTAGCAAAAGCAGCGCTCCTGAGAGGTTTTTAAGAGTGAGTTAAGAGGTGTGGTTGGAAGGAGCTGTGGTTGATGAGCTTTTGAACTCTTTGTGACATCGGAGAGGGTGCTGTAATCTTTTTGCCTGAGGTGTGGTTTATATTAAAGTATTTGTAAAATGTATTAAAGGAATATTGTATTTTCCCTGTTGGGTGGGCAAAGTATCCCTTGCCTCCCATGGTGGAAAATGTTTTCCACTGCTTTCTGTTTATTGACACTGATGCAGAGAGTAGTGTAGACCATGAGATTGCTGTGTATCAACCTCCCTAAGCTTTTGGGAATGGTAGAACACCTTGGAAGCCCATGTCCAGAGGGAAAGGATGACTTTTATGTAAACCTTAATCCAAAACTACTAAGCCAGCTTTGGTGCTGGAGGGCATCGGGATTTGATCTGCTGTGTTTTGCAGCAATCTAATCACTTGAATTCCAATTTGCAGTGCCCTGTTAGGTGTCACATGGTCGAGTTGTGTGTTTAAGCTGCTTGTCCAGCTGCAAAGGCGGGCCTGATGTGCCCCACTGAGGGCTCCTGTGTCACTGTTGGGCTTTCTGAGCTATCTGCTAAGAAACCATTGACGCTTTTTTCTGTGCCCACAGTGTGTGCCCGGATACCAGGGGGTCAACTGCGAGTACGAGGTGGATGAGTGCCAGTTCCAGCCCTGCCAGAACGGAGGGACCTGCATCGACCTGGTCAACCACTTCAAGTGCTCCTGCCCGCCAGGAACCCGGGGTAGGCAGCTCAGCAATTAAGTGAATGTTGCAAAGGGGAATTTTCCTCTCTGGCTGCTGGTTTCACCAGACACAGTTTAAAGGGAGTGCATTCTGCTCTTTGAAGAATGTTCCCAAAGTACACTGCATCCCTTGGGATGCATATTTTCTCTTTAAAAATAAATGCTGCTTTTTTTCCCTCCCTTTTAATTTTTTTTTTCTTTTAAAGGAATAGGTCGTGGCAGTGTCCTTTGGGAATGTAGAGCCATCTTTGGCAATGTGGATGCAGGAGATTGCTGTTAAGCTCTCTCCCAAACCCTATCTGTTTTGATACAGTAAATCCAAGATTTCTTTTTGGCTAAGGTGCTATGAAATAAGTAGGAAACTTTCTTAGTTTTTGTATAACTTCCAATATCCTATACTTGCTTGAATTTTTGCGCTTCATTGTCCTCTGTCCTAGAGTCTTGTGGAAAAGAAGCTGAGTGACTACTCTAGGCTACCCTAAACTATTTCAGCATATATGAGCTCCTTTATTAAAAGTTCCATTTGGGGGAAAAAAGTTGAAAAAGAAAAGAAAATAAAAGTAGTCCACAGTTTATATCAGTAGTTTTCAGTAAGCATGATTCCACAGGCTATTTATTGTCAGGATTCTTAAAACCTAGTCTTCCCTTTTATATCTTACCTATGAACCTGGCTTCTACCTTTGAAAATACTCAAAATTTAACATTTTAACCAATCAGTAAATGCTTTCTCACTGTATGTTCTTTTTAAAGCTTATTTCTCAAGTCAGAGCAATGTAAAAATTTTAACTAAACTTTTTCTTTCTGAAATGTGTCATCTCAATGTTAGCAAAATCTTCAGATGTCAGATGGAACTAATTTCTTGTTTCATAAAGTAAATTTAAGTACAATTATAAAAGAATATATTTGCCTCTTGCCCACTCATATCACCAGTTCGTTCACTTTAGTGTGGCTCTTCCCACTCTGGATAAGTGTTTATTTCACTGTAAATCATTGTACTACCAATTATTCATGTATTGTTCTTAATATTATTCTTCAATTAAAAAAAAAAGGGGGCAAAAAAAGTACAATAAAACAAAAGCAGAAACAAACCTGCTTTTTAGGGTCTCTACATCCAAGAGTGTATTTAGGTACCAGTACCTGCATGGCCAGAATTTCTGTGTTCCACTAAATCCCCCACCATCCTTTGAGAGGTTCTGAGTGTACTGCTTTTAAACCTTCAGTCTTTCTTTGTTGAGATTAATTACTTTCTGGATGTGGCAGTTTTGTTGGGGTTTTTTTTGTAAATGAAAGGAATTGGAGGAGACTTGATACCATTATTTAGGATAGTAAAGCTTAGCTTTTGTCCCTGGCCCAGTTTGTAATTAGTACTTTACTGATGCCAGTATAAGCATCCCCCATGTTTAGGGGAAGGATTTTACTTGCTCTGGGTGGAACAACAGCAATAAACTTGCTCAGCTTCCCCTCTCTGCCCTTGTGCAGTGAAAGCAGAACCAGCACCAGACCTTGTCCCTTGAGAGGAAATCCCACAGGGAGGAGAAGAAATTGCTCTCCCTGGCTCACAGCTGCTTTTTTTTTTTTTTGTTGGTGTGCTGTGGCTTGTTTTAATGCTTGTTTAAATGCTCTTTGCCCAGGTCCAGGGCAGCCTGGTGGCAGCTTGTGGCTGTCAAGGCCAGCACGGGGCTCCCAGGCTCTGCTCAGTCTCAGGGCTAAATCAAGTGCATCTTTTTTGGGCTTGCTTTGGTTTTGTGTTTTTAATTATGCCCTTAAATTAAGTCAAGTATGAAAGCTGCCAAATACCAGGACAGCTTAGCACTGAGGACAGCCTGGATGTAAAACACATGTGCCCTAAGCCTGCTCTGAAGCTGGCTGTCTGCAGAGGGTGTGGAATTAAATGGTGTGTATTAAACTGGGATCTTTACCTGCTGATTTCAGGGACTGTGTGTGACATGGCCTTAAAACTTGATGAGCAGTGTAGGTGATGCCTACTGGAACAGAGGCTGGGCAGAGTTAAAGGAATAAAGATGGGATTTATTAGAGGCCTTGACAGGGATACACCTTTGGCAGTACAAGAACCCAGCCATGACTACACCCAGGATGGACAGTGGTTTACACATTTTCACATTTTTATAAGTTTTGGTCCATTTCCATCTTGGGGTTAATTGTTCAATTCCAGCTCCAGGTGATGCAGTCCTATCCTCCCAGTTTGCTCTCCTCCATTCCCTGTTGTTTGCACTTTTAGGGCCTGAAGCTGCAGTGGTGCCCTTGGTTGTGGGGCTGGAAAAGGATTGTTCTGTGTGACTGAACTGTGAGGAGAACCTGCCAGCACTTTCTGTGGAGTTCAGAGCTATAAACTAATGCAGCACAGAATCTGGAAAATATGAAGGCTCAAACTGAAAGCATCATAGGGAAAAGCCTGGCCAGGGCTACACTCAAGATGGACCCTGGGTCACAAGTTTTCACAATTTTATAAGTTCTGGTCCATTTCCGTCTTGGGGTTAATTGTCCAATTCCAGCTCCAGGTGATGCAGTCCCATCCTCCCGGTTTGCTCTCCTCAATTCCCTGTTGTTTGCATTTTTTGGGCCTTTTGGACCTTTTTGTTGTTTGCACTTGTTAGGCCTGAAGCTGCAGTGGTGCCCTTGGTCGTGGGGCTGGAAAAGGATTGTTCTGTGTCACCGAGCTGTGAGGAGAGCTGCTGACAGTTTTTAAGAAGTTCAGAGTTATAAACTAACGCAGTACAGAATCTTTAAGGCAAACTTAAGGCATCCCAGGGAAGGCAGCCGTGTCACTGTGTCCCCAAGCTGTCCCTCTGTCCCGGCAGGCCGGCTGTGTGAGGAGAACGTGGATGACTGCATCTCAGACTCGGGGGCTCCGCGCTGCTTCAACGGGGGGCAGTGCATCGACCAGATCGGGGGCTTCAGCTGCCTGTGCCCCCAGGGCTTCGCGGGGGAGCGCTGCGAGGGCGACATCAACGAGTGCCTCTCCAACCCCTGCAACCCGCGCGGGAGCCTGGACTGCGTGCAGCTCACCAACGACTACAGGTGCATCTGCAGGAGCGCCTTCACCGGTGAGTAGCGCACGAGCAACGGGATGGGCAGGACGGTCAGGGTGCATGGAGGTGAGAGATCTCTGCAGCCAGGGCGTGGAAGTTGTGGTTTATTGCAAAGGGCCTGGGTGCAGGGCCCTGCTGGGATTTGGGGTTTATTGCAAAGGGCCTGGGTGCAGGGCCCTGCTGGGATTTGGGGTTTATTGCAAAGGGCCTGGGTGCAGGGCCCCGCTGGGAGCTGCCAGCCGCAGCTCGGAGCAGGCCCCAGAGAAGAGAGGGGGAGAGAGAATGAGAGGGTAAGAGAGCCAAGTTCCTGTTACAGTACCATAAATCTTCTTCTGCGTTGAATATTCGAATTCTTACTAACCAATTTAGTACAATATCCTGTAGCATTTACACACAGCCTGTAAGAATCATTACATTACCACGCTGTGTTACATTTTAAACCCTAAAAACTCCTCTTTGGGCCCTTTCTGCCAAGCTGGCAGGGTCTGCTCTGACCCTTGGAGCTGTCTGCAAGCAGAGGGTGTTGTTCCATCAAAAGGGGCTTACCTTCAGCTGGCCACACCATGGTTTTCCAGTTGTCCACTAACTGAGGTATCTCAAGGCTTACTTTCATTTCAATCTCACTTATAGTTTCTATATTCTCAAAATCTTGTGCCAGACAATCATATTTATAAGGCTTTCCTGTTTCCTCTTCCCCAACAAGTAGTCATCAACATGCATTCCATTTCATGGCAGGATCTTGAGAAATGGTGGTTCTGTCCCTTCCTGGCAGTGCTGTTATCTGCCCACTTCTCTTCACAGTGTCTGATTGTTTCCCTACAGCATGTTTCAGTTTTTAAACCTTTCTTTCTTTTAAAACTTCTAAGAAATTTGGCTTCCAGAGCAGTCTCAGATGAAGGAATCTCCGGAGACACTTGGCTTCTAGGACTTCTCTTTCCTTGTGGTACTTTTCTTGCCTTCATAATTTCACATTTCTAATACTGAAAGTGTAACAGTTCATGTGTCAGCTTAGCTGTGACTTCTCCTTTTGCAAAGCAGCCATGTGCATTTTCTCTATAAATCATGTTGTCATAATGAGCTTTTGGCCCCCTTTTCTTCTCTTAGCTGCCTTTCCTCCTTGCATTGGTGATGTGGTCAGGATGGAGTATTCTGTGCACAGACAGGCTTTACATTCCTAGCTTGGTGAGCCTTCCACAATCCAACTTTGAATCACAACTTTGCAAGAATTTCCCACTGTGCAGACTTATGTCTCACTCTCTCTAGACCTCCTCTTTGTTAGTATTGCTGCTATTCTGCTTTCTGCCTCCCACTGGGCTTAAGTTTGGTCTAATAGTCTCCAGATGTGTCTTAACTTTCAGCTTTCCATTTTCCTTGTCAGTTTAACTTCTTATGCATTCAGTTTTCCTCCATTAAAACCTTTCACTTTCCCTGCTTACCAGTCACCTTTCCTGCATGCTTTACCAGCAGTTTTTACTCTTATTTTTTCTTAAAGATGCTGTGATTTTCCACTGAATTTGTGAGTTTCAGCTGCAAAGAAATCACAAAGATATATGTTTGAAGAATTCATGTAGTAGCTTTTGAATGCATTACTTATCCTGCCAGCAGAAGTTCCTGAAAGAGTGATGTATGAGGGAAGTGGAGCTGGTGGGACACTGGTGCAGGCCACCAGATGGGTTTATTTTAAGCCTGTCTGTCAAGGCTGCTTTTATGAATTATGTCTCATGTGGCTTCTGACCCTCATGGAAGGGTTGCTGGATCCTGTGCTGTGGGGAGTGCAGGCCTGCTGCACCCCAGGAGAAGCAGGGAGAGCTGCTGTGTCTCAGACATGAAGTCTGTCTGGAAATGTTAGGCACAAAGGGGAAACATGTTTCCTCCTCTAGCTGTCTGTGTTCTGCACATTCCCCACTGACCCCTGTGCCTGGGAGGGGACGGGGTGGCTTTGCTGTGGTCTGTGACTGGTGGCATGCCAGAACTCTGTGGGCCATCCTGCCCTGTCTGCTCCTGTCTGCAGAGTCCTGGCTGCACATGTCTGGAGACTTCTATTAATGTTTTCCTAGGGGGTCTAAGTCATGCTGAGATCATCCCCAACTTTTAGAAGTTTGCTGTCGGCCTGACTCTGGGAGCTGCTGCAAAGCTGGTCAGTGTATCAGTGCAGTAAGATCTCTGTCTGGCTGGTCAGTCTGAGGAGACTCTGCTTGATTCTCCTGTTCAGTTAGGGTACATCTGGTTCTGAGGGTTACAGTGTGAGCTGGCGTTGAACTCATTGAGCATCTCCCAAATAGTAAGGAGGTCTTAGGAACCCCCACACTGGTGTGGTACATCACTTCCAGCCTCTGTGCCTGGCTGACTTGGGGATGACAGCAGCACCCTCTGTCTCTGTGCTGTGTTCTGTGTGTTCTTGAGGAGGCAGGCACTGCCAGCTGTCTCCAAATGGACCTTGTGGATCTGGGGCTGTGCCTCCCTCTGTACTGCTTAGGCAGCCACGTGGAGACCACCCCTCATCCAAAGGGGCGCTCCCTCCTGAAGGAGCGCTCAGCTCACTGGTTATTGACAGTGTGTGTTGTGTGGTGATGGTTTGGGGTGGTCTCACACACGCTTCTCTGCTCTCTCTCTCTCTCTGTGTGCCCTGTCCAGGCCGTCACTGTGAGAGTGTCATCGACGTGTGCCCGCGGAAGCCGTGCCAGAACGGCGGCACCTGCGCGGTGGCCAGCAACATGCCCGAGGGCTTCATCTGCCAGTGCCCCCCGGTAAGCACCCACCCCTGCTCGCCCTGCCCTGCCTGCCCCAGCCCCAGAGCCCTCTGCCTGGGCTCTCACTGCTTACTGCAGGTGATCTACCCACATCCCTTCACTTATCTGCTCAGCAGGGAAACACAGGGCTTCCAACTGCCCCAGGAGAGTGATGCTGGCTGTTGCTACCCCAGACGTGTATGGTGTTCAAGTATCACAGCTGGCTTTTTTGTCTTAAATCTACCATTAAATTATATTAGCTTAATTAAATTAGCTTTTTTTTTTTTTGCAGTCTTTTGTTTTCTGTGCTTGCTGCAAGCTTCCCCTTGTTTGTGGCTCTTCTAGACTGTTTTCAAAATGTAACCGAGCCTTGTGATTTCCTTCTTTATCCATGAGGTTAGGTCCAGAAAGTCATGGCTGCTGCAGTGAGGCTAGAGGAGTTACAGGGGAGAAAGGATTTGCACGACACCTTGCCTCCAGCCCTCAGAGTGCTGAAGAATAGGTTTGTGGCACTGATTGTTTTGCCTTTTTTTCCCCACCCTGCAGGGTTATTCTGGAGCAAAATGTGAGTTCAACAGCCACAGTACCTGTGGACAAGTGAAATGCAAGAAGGGGGAGCAGTGCATCCAAACATCTTCTGGTCCTCGGTGCTATTGCCCCAAGCTGTCTGTGGGAGAAGAATGCCAGACACACCCAGGCTGTGCCAGTGCCCCCTGCCAGAACGGGGGCAGCTGCCACCCTCATTCTCAGCCTCCCTACTATTACTGCCAGTGCCCTGCTCACACGCAGGGCAGCCACTGTGAGCAGCCCGTGACGTTGAGCCCGGAGCCCCGAAGGTGCCTGGATTCCCAGTGTGCAGAGAAGGCCAGGGATGGCTATTGTGATGAGGACTGCAACACCCACGCCTGCCAGTGGGATGGAGGCGACTGCTCCCTGACTGTGGAGGATCCTTGGGCCAACTGCTCCTCCTCCCTGCCCTGCTGGATGCTTTTCAATGGACAGTGTGACGAGTTCTGCAACACGCCCGAGTGCCTGTTTGACAACTTTGAGTGTCAGCAAAATAGCAGGACGTGCAAGTAAGGCTCGATGCTGAGAACATTTTCTCTGTGTGACTAACATAGCTCCTGCCTGTGGCTCCCTTCTCTCCCATTGTTTCTCTGGCTGTCCTTGCTGAAAGCTTGGCATCCAGCAGTTTCTGCTGCTTTGTGTACTTCTCCATTTTTGGAGTCTGTGTGCTGTGCTCTAAGTCGATAACCTGAACAATGGTAGTGTGTTAACCTGCTTGATGGATGTGCCCTGCTTTCCCTGGAAATGTTAATAGGAGGCATTTTGCCTTGTACTAGATTTTAAGTGTGCTGCCTGCTATCCTGAATTTTTTTCCATGCCAGCAATACCTGTAGTTTAATCCCAGCTGAGCTTGCTGCTTCTGAACATGTTTTCTAGCTTGTTTGTAGCTACATTTCTTCAGTTATTTTTGACACATGCTACAGCTTTGCAGTGATGATTCACAGGAAAGTGAAGCAGGAGATGTTAGTATCTCAGTAAACAGAAAAAGCAGCTCTCTTACACTGTTACCAGAATGAAATGAATGAAATAATGGCTTCTTGGGGTGTGCCGTGCTTCCTATTTCCACCCTCTCAGGCTGCAAGCTTATCCTGGGCTTGTATCTCCTCTCCTGCCACCCTGATTAGGAGCATTGCTTTACCTCAAACGATGCTGCAGAGTGTGAAATGCTGTCCCCCAGCGTGCAGCTGTGCTGTGCAGAGCACAGATATGCTGTCCCTGCTGCAGGTATGACAAGTACTGCGCGGATCACTACGCGGACGGGCGCTGCGACCAGGGCTGCAACAGCGAGGAGTGCGGCTGGGACGGGCTGGACTGTGCCGGCGACAAGGCCGAGAAGCTGGCGGAGGGCACCCTCATCATCGTGGTCCTGATGCCCCCCGACGAGCTGCTGGAGGACGTGCGCAGCTTCCTGCGCACCCTGGGCACGCTGCTGCACACCAACCTGAGGATCAAGCTGGACTCCAAGGGGAACCCCATGGTGTTCCCCTACTACGGGGAGAAATCGGCAGCGCGGAGCCGCCGGTCGCTCGTGGTGGTTCGCAAGCACAGGGAGCTGGAGCAAGAGGTCATTGGGTGAGTGGGTGCCTCTGTCTCCCTCTGGCCCCTGGTTGTGCTGGTAACTCTTGGTTGTAGTGTTTCTAGATTTTCTAGGGCTGTAGGCTGTCTTATTGTGACCATGTTCACAGGGGTGCGAGGATGAGGGAAGACACGAGGATCTGACTCCATGTTTCAGAAGGCTTGATTTATTATTTTATGTTATATGTGTGTATATATATATATATATATATATAATATTAAAACTATATATATAATATTAAAACTATATATATATATAAAATACATTATATTAAAATCTGACTCCATGTTTCAGAAGGCTTGATTTATTATTTTATATTATATATATATAATATATTATATTAAAACTATATATATATATATATATATAATATATTATAACTATACTAAAAGGGTAGAAGAAAGGATTTCATCAGAAGGCGAGCTAAGAATAGAAAAAGAAAGAATGATAACAAAGGCTTGTGGCTCAGACAGAGAGTCCGAGCCAGCTGACTGTGATTGGGCCATTAATTACAAACAACTCTATGAGAGCAATCACAGATGCACCTGTTGCATTCCACAGCAGCAGATAATCATTGTTTACATTTTGTTCCTGAGGCTTCCCAGCTTCTCAGGAAGGAAAATCCTAAGGAAAGGATTTTTCATAATAGATGTCTGTGTCATTTTATAAATGGGAAAGTGCAACACTATTGCAACTGCCCAGTTTGGCGTTGGGGTAGGAAGGTTAATGTAAAATGCTGATGCAGTTTGACCTCCTGCTTTGGCATAAGTTTCTGTCTTCTAACTTTCTGTCACTGACTGCTGTGCCCTCTTACTGTGTCTCTGCAGCACCAAGGTGTTCCTGGAGATCGACAACCGCCAGTGTGCAGAGGACTCAGAGCAATGCTTTCACAACACAGAAGCTGCTGCAGCTCTCCTAGCTGCTCAGGCCATCAAGGGCATGCTGCCCTATCCTTTTGTGTCTGTCCAAAGTGAGTAATGGGAGAGGAAAAATTGCTTATTGAGGGGGCAGTCATCAAACTTGGGCTTGCAAAATACTCAGATTATTGATCATCGTCCTCTTGTGTCTCGCTGTTCAGTATGGTTTCTGGGAGGGGACCTGTTTGTCCCCAGTTATAGGAGTGTGTTTGTGCAAAGTGCACAGGGGGTTAGTAAGGCAGGATATTTAATTTAGAGCCAGTCACTTTAATACTTGTAGAATCAGTAATCTCTCGTGCTACAGCACTGCAGTGGTGATCTCCACACTAAAACCATTCATGTGCTTTAAGCCATGAATTCAGTGGAAAAGGTGTCATTTAGAGAGAAAGGCTGGGAGGCATTCCTCAGTCCAGTCTGCCAGATGTTTTCTCCTCTGGCAATATGTAATCTCTTTGATTTCTGCTCCATTTCCCTCAGTCTGAGGCTCAGCTGCAAACATGTTCTAGGCTGGCATTATTGCTTTTCCTAGTTGGGTTGTGCTTGTATATTCTTCCCAGGGAGGTGGTGGAATCACCATCTCTGGATGTGTTTAATTAAAGACTGGACATGGCACTTGGTGCTATAGTCTAGTTGAGGTGTTAGGGCATAGGTTGGACTTGATGATCTTAGAGGTCTCTTCCAACCTCATTATTCTGTGATTCATGTAGATCAGCTCTCTCTGTGCCAAGTGAGCATGGCTGGAGGAAGGAGCAAGATCTTTGGTTCAGCAGCCATGTACTCTGGAAAATATTTTGAGAAAGGGAAGTCAAAAAGAGGACTTACAGCAGTCTCAGTGGAGCCTCAACTCTGCAGAGACAATATGCCCCCTGTGGGAAGGGCTGTGCTGAGGAAAGAGAATCTGTTAGGTTGAAGATTGCTGTCTCCACTTTGTTAACCCCGCTGTGTTTCAACTGTAACTTTCAGGTGAGCCCTTGTTACCACCCAAGACCCAGCTGCTTTACCTGCTTGCCGTGGCAGCTCTGATCATCCTGCTGATCCTGCTGCTGGGGGTGATGATGGCCAAGCGCAAGCGCAAGCACGGCTCCCTGTGGCTGCCCGAGGGCTTCATCCTGCGCAGGGACCCCAGCAACCACAAGCGCAGAGAGCCCGTCGGGGAGGATGCTGTGGGGCTCAAGTGAGTTTGCATCTAGGCCACTCACTGGCACTCTGTTCATTGCTGCCTCGAGGATTTTGAGAATGTGGCTGAGATATGTTTCATCAAAGGCACTTAACTCTTTAGAGAAAGCTTCCTTTTAAGCTAGAACTTCTTAGGCTATTCCTCTAAATTTAAAAATGTCTGGTTTGGGCGGAAGAATTTTAATTTACTCTAATGTGTAAAATGCCAACAAGGAATCTGATCTCCTGGCTTTGTTGGGTTTTCTGACACTGAGCAGTATACATACTGTTTGCCTAATCTTCTCTTGGAATAGGTGAGACATTTTAGTTGATAGTGACAACAAACTTCTAATATCTCTAGCTCAATGCATCAAAAATGTGACTCAGAAGTAATGGCAAGTTTCAAAAGTTTTATGCAGTTTCACTTTTCCACTGAATTAAACTACTTTGCAGTTCTAAGTGCATTTAACCTCTTTTTAACTAAGTGCAATTAATCTACTTTGCAGTTCTAAGTGCCACTATTGATTGCCTGAAATTTTTGATTTCTTGGTTCCTCTGTTTGCAAGCTATCAAACTTACAGGCACCCCTTTGTTAGTCTCTGCAAGGCAGTGTAAGTAGCAGCAGTAGATCTGCTCAGGCTGCAAAGTGATATCTTCTCCTTGTTTGTCAGAAATCTGTCAGTCCAGATACCAGAGGGTAACCTGGCTGACCCTGGGACGACTGAGCACTGGGCAGGAGATGGTGGACCTCAGCCAAAGAGAGCTAAGGTAAGGAGCTCCAGCACTTAAATACCATCTGAAACTGCTGGTGAGACAAGCATCTGCATTACCTTCCCTTGCTCAAAACCTCCCTTGGCCTAGGGATTGGTAATTAATTGTATTTGAGGAGCAAATCCTCAGGTTAACACTGCCACCACAGGCTGGTGGAGAAAGTCAGTACCTTCTGTTTCAGTGTCCCCTCCCTACAGCAGCAAAAGGGACAGGAAGGTTAATGGCATGTCTTGCAGCTCAGGCCTGGTAATGTATGATGGGAGTATGAAAGCAGAAGTAAATGCAGACCACCATTAGCTTAAAAGAAAACAACCCCCCTAAAACACCAAGAAAGCAAACAAAAAACCAAAACACAACAAAAAATCCAAACTAAGGGCACCCCAAGAGCTTTGGGTGCCTTTGGCCACTTGGTGGGTGTTTTGAAGCAGCAGCTTGTGTGTGTGTGTCCAGGCTGAGGACCAGGCCCTGCTGCCCGAGGGGGACGAGCAGATCGACCAGCGCCAGTGGACGCAGCAGCACCTGGAGGCGGCCGACGTCTGCGGCAGCACCTCGCTGGCCCTCACCCCTCCCCAGGCTGACCAGGAGGTGGATGTGCTGGATGTCAACGTCAGGGGGCCAGGTCAGTGCTCCCAGGGTCTGTGTGTCCTGCCAGCCCGCCCTGTGCCCCTGCCTGGGGCTGCTGCTGGCACGAGTTCAGTGGAGTGTGCAGGGGCACCAGCGTGGTGCCCGAGGGAAGCACAGGGTGCACTGCTGGAAAGGTTAAACCATGGTCTGCAGCACATGGAATATCATGGAGCTAGGAGGAAAAGTTCCCCTAGCAAGCACCTGTAGAATCTCATTTATAACAGTGTGTGCTGTCAGAAATTCTGAATGCATAATTGTGCTGGAAATAAGCCCCAGTTTCTCCAGCTGGTTCACTGCAGATATCCATGCCAGGCTTTTCTAAGGACCAGCTTAGCAGATTTTATACCTGAGGTGTCTGTTATCAGCTGAGGAAGCAAGGATGGCCTTTTCCTGAATAAGATGACTTTTTGGCAGACAGTTTACCCCCATTAGCAGTGTGTGAGGTGTCTGTCCTGAACAGAGCAGCAATGCAGCAAAATTGTTGATGATTCTTTTTTTATTCTCTGATTTATATCTTCAGCTTATGATGGTCAAGTCATTGAATTCATAACAGAACTGTGGACTTGGAATGTTTCTTTAACATGCAGGCAGGTTTGCTGTCTCTGTCCTAAATGAGTAGATGCCCTGGGAACCCTCTCCTGCTTTTATGAGCGTAGTGCCAAAGCTGTGTAAGCTGGTAAAGGACTGGGTGGGTCACCTGGTGAGAACTGATCTCTGAGAGGAGCCAGTTGACCAAGGAGTGTGTTCTGGCTGGAAGAGCTGCAAACATGGCAATTGTTCATATGCAGAGAGAGGTGATGCTGGTGACATTGCTGCAGTGCCTTTTTCTGCTGTGTTTTGTGGGAATATTTCCATGCAATTTAAGGATGACTGGACCCATTCTCTCAGTTCCTTTCTATTGTCTTTTCTGCTCATTGACCTGTTAGCTCTCCTAAATGCAAAGGGAAGGAGGGATTTTTGTGTAATGAGTGTGAGAACGTAAACCATCAGTTTCTGCCAAATTTAAGCTTTTCTTTATTTCCCCTATTGAAACTTCTAGCTGTGTGGCAGGCTAGAAGCTTTCCAAGTGCAGGCAATAACGTTCTTAAGGCTCCAGTTTATTTTCACGTTCACCCAGAGCTTTGTCCAACAACAGCAATGAAATAATTCTGACCTGTGAGTTGTTTTCCTGCCATCCAGATACAATTGTGAAGCTTGCAGCAAGCTGCTCTAAGTTATTTCTCTCTGTGGCATCAGAAGCAAGCAGCTGTCAAGGGCAGAAATAATTTTATAAGTCTGAGAGGTGTTGGAATAAGGGGTTAGTAAGGAGGGGTAGGATTTCTCATAGTTAATGTGGCTGTTTCTCTGCCCTGGCCACCCTCACTTTCACAGGCAGTTGGAAAAAATGGGCCCCTCTGAGAGGTAGTTGCCCTCCGTCCCAGGAAGTCCAAAAGTGGATTTCACACCCCAGCAATGCTTTGCTGCCCCTAATTAATTACAAAGGGTGTTCAGGCTGACTGCCTTGAGTGCAGGTGTCAGGGCTGGAGCCGCCTGAGGCTGGGTGAGTTAGATCCTGGCTGCAGGTGCAGGTTGAACAGCAGAGATCTCTTCCTGAGAGGGGAGAATCACCTCAGTGTTTCTAAGGGTTTGTGCTCTCTCTTAACCCACATCTTCTGCAGTCCCTCAAATCTGGGGGTATCCAAGATCTCCAGTGTCCTCCAGAAGCATTTCCTGGAGATTTTCCCTGTGGGTTCCTTATATCCCAGCTTTCAGTGCCTTGTGCCTGACCTTCAGGAGTACCTGTCTGGTGAACTCCTGACTTTACTGCCTCACTCTGCGTTTTACATGTACTCAGGGGCTGTCCTGCTGCAAGACAGCAAACAGAAGAGTTTTTATAAAATGCTGCCCCCACCTTTGTCTCCCCATGCTATTCTTTTGCTGTGTCCCCCAGAGCAGTGAGGACATTCTTTTCACTGCAGTTATTGTGAATGTGTAACCAGGGTAATGCAATTATAGCATAACTAGTAACACCACCTATAATTAAAATTGATGAACTGTCTCTATTATATGCCCCTCTTTTTTTCAGTTACTGAAACTTCAGTGGTTTAGACTGGAATTTTCCATGCTGGATGTCTGCCTCCAGCTGGATACTTTTGGGTTCTTTTCCAGCTCTTTGAGAGAACAAGCTGGAAGGGGGAATAAAGACATTGTGTCCACAGCTTTTTTTTTTTCCCTAGTAGTCCATCAAGCACTTAATTGTGACTGTCTAGCTGGATGTGCTTTTGCTAGCCTCATAAAACCAGCCGTGTGTGGCCAACTTGCAAGGCTGTGACAAGAGCTGCATGTACCTGAGAAACTCTGGGGAGGGTGACAGCAAATTATTCCAGGGATTTAATGCTGTGCTGTCCCTTTGGAGAAGCTAGGCACGAACATCCAGGATAGCTGCAGTGATTGAGCAAGCCAGACCCGGCCTGTGAGTGGTTTTTTCCCAGAGCTGGGGTGCTGGGGGAAAGGAAATCTCCTTTCTGTGCTCTGTGTCTCTGCTCTTTGTGCTGTGGCAGTACGGAGGAGAGCACAGCCTGACTGGAATATTGAGGAGAGTTCATTTGGGACAAGGGAGCAGAGCCAGCAGCAGGAGGGAGCAGCACAAAGGGAGGTACAGCTTTGCAGAGCAGCAGAGAGGGTCTGCAGACAGGGCTGGATCTTGGAACTGAACCCAGCTCTTGGCTGCTGTCTGTCCAAAGCCTGGGGAAGGAAAGGAAAGGAAAGGAGGCTGTGTGTCCTGTGGTGGGGAGCCACTAGGAGGAGCGTGCAGGCTGCTGGAGCCGGGCAGAGCCTGCTCCTCCAGTGCCCCTGCTGGAAACGCACATTTCTACAAAGTTTAGGGACTGTGCTAAAGCAGAGAGCCAGGAAGCTCAGTGATCAGAAGCTGGGAAGGGGAGCAGGGCATTAGAGCTGTGTGTGTCACTTCCAGGAGGAGATACCACCTTGTTGATGTGCCCAGTGTGGCTTTGTGCTCTGTGACTGAGAGCTGTGCAGGCAGAGCAGCTGCTGTTTGTCCCCTGCTTGCCCATGGGATAAATCAGGTACTTGCTGAAAAAATTATATTTCTGCTGGTGGGCTCCAGTGGAGCGATCAGCAGGGTGAGGTTCCCCTCTGCTGCCACCTCAGTCCCTCTTGCTTTCCAGGTGCCTCTGAAGGATGTGCAGGAAAGCAGTAAAATCAGCAAGGAAGCATCACTGACTACAGCTGCAGTTTGGGGGCTTTAGGGAATGTCACGTAACATTCAGAGGCTGCTAGAATTGAAACACTCGGCATTTTTATGGGTTGCTGAAAATATGTGGAGATGTTTTAAATCTTAATTATCCTGCATTGAGGAGGGTGTAACAAGGGTGAAAGATCAGCAGCATGAGGTGATCTTCCTGCACTGTCCTCTCTGATTGGCAGAGAGGGAGGTTCATCAGAAGGGGAGCTGAGTTAAATTAGAGCTTTGGAGGAGTCTTTCCACTGACAATGCAGGGATCCTGGTTGGATGAGTGTGACTTTAGCCTTTGTGGGCATCCCATCACTGGAGGCTTGAGGAGAGTAAGACCAATAGCTCCCAGAGTACTCAGAGTGTGTGAGAATATTCATCCTGGGGCATATGTCAGCTTTGAGTGCTCGACTGTCACAACTTCAGGATCCTTCTTGTGATAACCTGGCTGTAGATTTGAAGGCTTTAACTTCAGGTTAACATTTGAAGTGAATGTCACTGATGTCACCAGTAATCAGTGGCTAGTTGTTGAATAATTTTTCCTTCAGCTGTTTCTTTTCCCCAAGGGTGTGATTAGAACATCCATACAAACAGTTACACTGAGTGGTCAAATTACTTTGATTTTTATAGCCCTCCTCTCAGCTAGCCTTTGCTTTTTGTGGAAGTTTTACACTTCAGCAGCAAAGATTTTCTGTTTTATGATGATCTTAGTCTTTAGAGGAATATCTTAAGTTCTGTTGGGTTTGCAGTAGGTTTGCATCCCATCACTGGAGGCTTGAGGAGAGTAAGACCAATAGCTCCCAGAGCACTCAGAGTGTGTGAGAATATTCATCCTGGGGCATATATCAGTTTTGAGTGCTCGACTGTCACAACTTCAGGATCCTTCTCGTGATAACCTTGCTGTAGATTTGAAGGCTCTTGTCTGCATTTCACTTCAGGCTAATATCTGAAGTGAATGTCACCAATAGTTGGTGGCTAGTTGTTGAATAATTTTTCCTTCAGCTGTTTCTTTTCCCCAGGGATGTGATTAGTGTGATTAGAACATCCGTACAAACAGTTACTCTGAGTGGTCAAATTACTTTGATTTTTATAGCCCTTCTCTCAGCTAGCCTTTGCTTTTTGTGGAAGTTTTACACTTCAGCAGCAAAGTTTTTTTTGTTTTATGATAATCTTTAGAGGAATATCTTAAGTTCTGTTGGGTTTGCAGTAGATTACTCATGCTTGGAAGGAAGACAACTCGCTAACTGTGGGACTTGAGGAAGAGGTCTGTGTTAAAGCAGCTGTCTGGACAGGAGGGACTGTGTGTAGCTCAGGAGGAAGGCTTGTAGGAGGGTTCCCATGCCTCTGCCAGGTTCCTGTATGCCCATCTCCCCCCTGCAGACGGCTGCACCCCGCTGATGCTGGCATCCCTGCGTGCGGGCGGCTCCGACATCAGCGAGGACGACGAGGACGGGGAGGACTCCTCAGCAAACATCATCACAGACCTCATCTACCAGGGGGCCAACCTGCAGGCTCAGACAGACCGCACGGGGGAGATGGCCCTGCACCTGGCAGCCCGCTACTCCCGGGCCGACGCTGCCAAGCGGCTCCTGGACGCCGGGGCCGATGCCAACGCCCGGGACAACATGGGGCGCACCCCTCTGCACGCGGCCGTGGCTGCCGACGCCCAGGGCGTCTTCCAGGTATGGCCCCTGGGAGCTCTGTGCTCATGTGGGCCTGTCCAAGCGGTGCTCTGCTCGCTCACGAGCCTTCCACAGTGTGGTGGTGAGGCAGAGCTGGTTTACATCCAGTTTGCTTGGGTATTCACAGCTTGAAGGGCTCGGCGTGTATTTGTTTGGTCTGTTTGCCCCTGTCTTTCTGGGTCCTTGCATTTCACTGCTCAGGCTGCTTTGTCATTGTAAAATTTCTCTTGAGATTCTGCCAAATCCTCAGTTTTGGTCTGTAGTGGTATTGAGAAAGGTCCATCTTGCCCTGTTGTCCAGATCCTGATCCGTAACAGAGTGACAGACCTGGACGCTCGGATGAACGATGGGACGACCCCGTTGATTCTGGCTGCACGTCTGGCTGTGGAAGGGATGGTGGCTGAGCTCATCAATTGCCAGGCTGATGTCAATGCTGTGGATGACCACGGTAATGGGAACACCACGTGCCAGGCTGGGCAAATAATTGCCGTGGTGTGAGCAGGGAGGGGTGGGTTGTGCTCTCCCAAAGTGGGAGCTCTGCATTTAATTTCATAGCTAAATCACACGCTGGGCTCTCCTGCAAAGTCCTCCAGTGGTTATAAACTACAGGCTGCTGCTCAGTGGCTTGGTTAAACAGTGCTGTAGGAGAAGCAGAATATCTCCATGGTTTGTTAGTGACGTTGTTGTGTTTCCCTGCAGGTAAATCTGCTCTTCACTGGGCTGCTGCTGTCAACAATGTGGAAGCAACACTAGTACTGCTGAAAAATGGAGCCAACAGAGACATGCAGGATAACAAGGTACAGTGTGGCAGTGCTCAGCAGGCCTGTGCTTCCTATCTCAAAGCATCTCTTTGCTGTTGGTAGTGAGTTTAGTTCATATTTACTGAACTGAGTGCTCAGTGCAGGTCTTCCAAACCCAGACTGTGACTGGAGCTCTCCCCAGGTGCTGGGTGTATTACAGGGTTCCTGATGTGGGAGAGCAGTTCTCTTCCTTGTTTGGCCAGGTGCTGGGCATCAATGCTGTCCTGCTTTCCTTGCAGGGGAGGAATGCAAGACACAGTCAGTGCTGTGTGAGAGCAGCAGGTGAAGTGCTGCTGGTCTCAAACAGCTGGATTGCAGTTAGCAGACAGAAAAATACCTGGTGGCACAGCAGCAATGCTGTCCTGTGATGTTTCCAGGGATCTCAGTGCAGAGTGGAGATGGGGGACAAGCTCCTCTGTTTGACAGGCTGCACTGTGCAGATGTTCTGTAGCCTCACTGTTAGTTTTTGCTGTGTCTTAGTCCTTGATTTATCTCCTCTGCCTAAAGCAGCTTTTTTGGATTATTATCACTCAGTGGATTTTAGAGGTAGCAACAAGTTCTAGTTCCTCACTGGGCTGTTTTAGCCTTTTGTACCTCTCCCTCATAGGAGGCAATAGGGGAAAGGCATCAGGTGCTTTCATGGTTCCTCCAAGGATCCAGGGCACAAGAGTGCCCTTCCTGGTGGGAAAGTTCAGCCTGTGCTCCACAGCTGTGTATGAAATTATCTGTAATCTGCCTTTTTCAGTGGGCAGCTCTCAGGATGGGTGGCTTTTGGAGGCTGTTAACGTGACACTGCATTATGCAGTGCTTGCCAGTCTGCCACACCATAAGGGATCACGAGTTGTAAGTCAGTCCCCCCACACTGGAGCTGCTAAAATATTTACTCTGTGTTTCCAGGAGGAGACTCCACTCTTCCTCGCTGCTCGTGAAGGCAGCTTTGAAGCAGCAAAAATCTTGCTGGACCATTTTGCCAACCGAGACATCACGGACCACATGGACCGGCTGCCGCGGGACGTGGCCCAGGACCGCATGCACCACGACATCGTGCAGCTCCTCAACGAGTACAACGTGGCCCACAGCCCCGCCGGGCACCCCGGGGCCATGCTGAACTCTGCCCTCTCCCCTGTCATCTGTGGCCCCAACAGGTCCTTCCTCAACCTGAAACACGCGTCACTAAGCAAGAAGTCACGAAAGCCGAATGCCAAAGGCATGCCCACCAGCCTCACCAAAGATGCAAAGAGGAGGAGGAAGAAGTCCCTCAGCGAGGGCAAAGGGCAGTTCTCAGAGAGCTCCGTGACCCTGTCACCAGTGGATTCCCTGGAGTCTCCCCACGCTTTTGCATCTGAACCGACCTCCTCTCCCGTGATGCCGTCGCCGGGGGTGCTGCACTCGTCGCCCAGCTCGCTGCTGACGGCTCCGTCGGTGCAGGCCGCGCACACCATGTCCTTCTCCAACCTGCACGAGATGCAGCCCCTGGGCCGCGGCTCCGGCACGGTGCTGCCCTCCGTCAGCCAGCTGCTGTCTCAGCACAGAACCACCCCTCCCAACAGCGGGCTGGGCAGGCTGCGGCCAGGCAACGTCTCCAGCGAGTGGATGAACCGCATGGAGGTGAACGAGTCCCAGTACAACGAGATGTTCGGCATGGTGCCCCAGGTGATGCATTCCCACCCCAGCGTTCCTCAGCAGAGCGGCTTGGTTCAAGCGGACGCCAAGCACCTAGGGGTGTCCAGGGAGTCTCTGCCCCCCATCATGACTTTCCAGCTGGTTCCCAAGGGCAGCATAAACCAGCAAGCACTGCCGCAGCAGGCCCAGTCCAACTGCGCTCAGAATATGGCTGGCCCTCTTAGCTCCATGTACCAGATCCCAGATCTAGCCCAGCTGCCCAGCGCCTCGTTCTCCATGGCTGCCATCCCTCAGCAGGACGGGCAGGTGGCTCAGACGGTCCTCCCGGCCTACCACCAGTTCCAGAGCTCGATGGGGAAGTACCCCACGCCTCCCTCCCAGCACAGCTGCTACTCCTCGGCCACAGAACGGACTCCTAGCCACAACCGGCACTTACAAGGGGAGCACCCGTACCTGACTCCGTCGCCCGAATCTCCGGACCAGTGGTCGAGCTCTTCCCCCCACTCTGCCTCTGACTGGTCTGACGTGGCCACCAGTCCCAGCAACAACCAGCGCGGGCCAGCGGCCGCCCACATGCCCGAGCAGCAGCGGAACAACATGCAGGTGTACGCCTGAACTAAAGCGGACTCCAGAACTCATGAAGGTCTTCCAGGATGGAAATGAAGAACCATTTTAGTATCCAAGAGTCTTAATGAGCCCAGGATGTTCTTTCGTTGGAGGGACTGTGGTCGCTGTAGACTTGTATGCTTTCATGCTAAATGGAGAACTGTAGAAGCTGGTGATGGAGAAGACCAGCTGGGTCACTTCTGACCGACTGGACGTGACTGCTGTCTGCACTGGATTCTCCAGTCTGCTTTTAAACACGTTCCACCGTTGCTTTGGGGAGACAGCTCTTCAGCTTAGTACATCTTGCGGTCATTTCTCCAGAAATTTAGCCAAAACCAGCTTTGTATCCTTATTTTGTTACTCCTCCTGTTACCCACATAACCTCTCTCTGAAGCACCTTCTACTAGTTCTCCTCGAGTTCAAGTTGCCTTGTCTTGACACAGCTCAGAGCTGCACCCACATTCCTAGCCCTGCTCCTTCCCTCGTCCACTCTTGCTCAGCAAGCGAGCTGGACCTCCCAAAACACCTGCAGGTCAAGTGACATCTCCTGTCACACAGCTTCACCCTTTCCTCTTCAGGAGTCCTTGCCTTGTAGAGACCCACTAACACCCCTTAGCGTTCTCACTGCCTGCTCCCCAGGTATTATGAGATTATATATACATATAGTCTTTTTAGGTTGTTTGTTTTGTTATTTTCCCTCCCAAAAACGCTGGTCTGACCTGGTCTTCCCACCACGGTGGCCTGTGGGCCCATCTCTTCTCCGAGACACCCCTGACCATTTTGACACACTACCCTCCCCATGCCCCCATCCTGCCAGCAGTGTCCATGACTGCCTCCGTGGGCTCCCATGCCAGAAGAGATGCACTGCAACTGATACAGGCCTTTTGGGATGAGCACGAGTGTTTCAAAAACTGGTAACACAAGCTCCCAGCGTTCTTGCACAGTAGTCCCCTCCCCTCCATCCAAGGGTGGCTGTGTGTCCTGTCCTCCAGATACCATATGCTGCCTCTTTATGGTGTTAATCAACAAGTGCCAAACATGTGGTTACATGTTTGCGGTGTGTGTCCTTCTGCGTCAGGAGTGACATCCAGCCCTGTGAGAAGTGTCCCTGGGCCACAGCCGCCTGTCCTCCCCTCGCAGCGCACGGAGGCCGCAGCACTGACTGCCCCGCAGGCCTCCAGCGGCTGGGCTGTGGCAGCAGACCAAATAGCTCAGAAACCATTGCCTGTGCAGCTTGGTGCTCAGCTCTGGGGCTGTCCTGTGCCCTCAGCTCCAGCCTGAGCGGAGATCTCCCAGCCCAGGTGGCCTCTGTGGGACAGTAGGGCCGCTCGTGGTGCGGCCGCCTCCTCGGTTTGGGGCTGTGGCAGCCAGCTGGCACTGACCTTGGCACACGGCCGCCCCTTCTGCTTTGTCCTCAAGAGCAGCGCTTCTCCGAAGGGCTCCAGACCAGCCAGCAGCCGAAGTGAAAACACTGTGGGGATGGTTTGCTCCTACCTCTTCAGGGGAGTGCTGCAGACACGTCTTCCAAAGAGCTCGGGGCGCCGGCTGCTGCCAAAGGACTGAGGGCCGCTCCCCGGCGAGCCGCCATCCAACACCCTACCGTGTACAGTATTGTCTCTGCTCTTCCCTCCGCTCTAATCAAGAGTCAAAGTTGCTTTGCTTTTCTTGTTTTGTTTTGTTTTCCGATTCCACCTAATGGTACATGAAGGCAGGGCCTCAGGAGGAGCTGGTTCCCGGGGCCATCGCTTTGGGCTGTACTTTTTAGTTTTTAGTTTTTAGCTCTGTGTGTGGAGCTGCCGCTTTTCCTGGCTCACACAGCATTCCCAGCACGCTGGCTGCAGCGGGGCAGCTGACTCAGACCTCCAGGGGTCTGTCCAGGTACACCTTTCACTGCAAAAAATGAAGTGTTGCTACAACCATGCTAAAGAAACAAAGGGCTTTTGCTCGTTAGCTCCAAATAACCAAGTGCCTTTTTATATATGTGGCTACCTTTTACAAGATGAGTGCTTTCTGTGGAATGAAGCCGGTTCTGTGCCTGGCTGTTAATATGATGGCCCTCTGCCTTTCTTCTCTATTTTTTTTTAACTACTTGTAAAGATAATATCTCCTTAAGGTGGTATTTTATCTCGTAAGTTGTAGAGTAACCATTCACACAGCAGCATTTTCCTATATTAATAATGGAAAATATTTGCTTATTTTTACATTTTTTATAAAAGTCTTTTATGAAAATAGTTGCTGCCAAATGTATAAGCAATTTTTATCCCCAGAATAAAAAGTATGTGCCCAGTGTCTGTGTGATGCTGCTTTCATCTTGTTTTCCTGGCTACTGTGGCACAGCCACTGGCTTCTAAATAAGTCAGGAGTGCTCTGTCCCAGCACCACATGAACCCCACATGTAGCTCCACCCAGGAGAGCTGGAAGCAGCCTGGAGTGGGTGTAGCAGGTGGATTTTGGGTCTCTTGGTTAGCTGGGAAGGGGGCAGTAAGCAGCAGCCAAGCAGCTGGGCATACTGGGAAGGATGGGGAGGGACTGGGATGGGCCCTTTCCTGGGCACTTTGGGTGAGAGCTCTCTCTTGCCTGTGGGAGCCAGGGAAGGCTTTTAGGAAGGTGCTGAGCGAGTGTGGGCCGGGCAGCGGGGCTGTGGATTCACTCACTCACTCACTCACTCACTCACTCACTCACTCACTCACTCACTCACTCACTCACTCACTCACTCACTCACTCACTCTCTCAGGTCCTGCTTGCTGCCCTTGGCTCTTCCCTGTCCTTCCAGTAGGGAAGAGGATCCACATCCCTGGAGCTGGGGCTGCCTCAGCAGCTGATGCATGGAATCCTTAAGGCTGGAACTGGAACAGACCCCTAAAGTTATCGAGTCCAACCTTTAACCTGGCACTGTTTTGTTCACCCCTTAACCATGTCCCCAAATGCCACATACAGATGGTTTTGGAGCATTCCAGGGATGGTGATTCCATCTCTTTCTGGGCAGCTTGATCCAATGCCTGACTGCACTTTCATTGACAAAATTTGCCCTCATGTCCTGTCTAAACCTCCCCTGGTGCAACCTGAAGCCATTTCCTCTCATCCTATTGCCTCTTACCTGGAGAAGAGACCAACCCTCACCTGTCTACTGCCTCCTCTCAGGTTGTTGTAGAGTGTGATAAGGTTCCCCCTGAGCCTCTATTTCTCCAGACTAAAGAGCATGAAGATGTGTGATTCTCCAGCCCCTGAAACAGGGAACCACCCCTCCTCAGTGCTGGTCTCAGGCAGGGAGAGTTTGACTTGAGCAATCAGAAAACGAGCAGTCAAAAGCTGCTGAGATGTGTTTGCAGCACAGAGGTGCCACTGAAGCCTTGGGCTCCCCTGGTGCTCACCTGGCTCTTCCCCAGCTCTTGCTGTGGGCTCAGATGGACCCAGTAGCTGAGTTATGGTGCTGAGCTGGGGTAAAGTTGCTGGGGGCATTTTAAGGGTTTAATATTCAAACAGTGCAGCTTCTTTATCTCCTGGTAGAGCCAGCTGGGCGAGTCCAAACCTCCGGGAGGCATTCATCCACCTTCTCCCACGGCTTGCACTTCTGTGCCAAAGTTTAGCGAGCTCTGCTGAGCCCCTGGCACAGCAGCATCCAGCTCCCTGGTGCTCAGGCTGAGACTTGACGCTGTCTCCTGGGGCTGCTCCTGCCTCCTGCCCATCCCAGCGTGGCCAGGGGCTTGTGGAAACTTGCTGTGCTGCATCCACACTGAACCATCCAGGCAGGGAGCTGCCGCGTCCCTTATCTAACTGAGGAGTAGTGCAGGAGCCTGAGGCTCCTTGGGGGAGATTTTTCACTGTTTTTCCATCAATCAAGGGTGGAGTTCTGTTTTCTGGGGAGTTGCTGTGTTTGCAGGGTTTTGCCATTGATCAGAGCAGCTGATGTGTGGCAGGTTGTTTCTTTCGGAAGTGATAGCAGGCAGCAGCTGTGTTTGGACACGAGAAGGTCTCACCCCAGAGGATGCCTGGCAAGCAGCAGCAGCTCTGTCCCGCTGTGTGGGTGAAGGAGAGGGGCCTGATCCCTCTCCCTTCCCGGGGCAGGAGCCAGACCTGCCCCTGCACGCCGGCAGAGCAGCTCCCTGTGGGTGTAGCAGCGTTCACTGACTGACTGCGTGTTCCAGCAAATGCTGCTGCAGAGGAGAGCCCGTGGCAGGTCCCTGGGCTGTGCAAGGCTTGGGCCTGACACAAAGATTTCCATGTGGGGGAAGCAGGGCTGGCCCTGGCTCTGGATCCTCTGCAGGCCACACTAATGCTGGTGAGCCCCAGGGCTGCTCCCCTCCTTCCCACCGGCCTCCGCCAAGGGTTTTGGGGAGGGAGAGGGCATTGGCCAGAGCTGGCAGCAGGATAATCATTCAGAGCTGCTCTGCTCCATCAGGAGCCAGCAAAGTGACTCTGCAGAGTGGCCTGGTGGCAGCAGGACCGTGGAGAACTCCACAGGTGCAGAGAACAGCCCGGGGCGAGGAGCAAGGACCGTGGCAGGGAAGGCTGTGCCAGCCCTTGCCGCAGGGCTCCGGCTGCTGGGCCCGGAGCTCATCCCTGTGCTCCATGCCGGCATGCTGGGGCTGCAGGGAGCTGCTGGGGCAGGGGGCTCTGCCGGGGGAGCTGCCCCTTCCCCCCGGAGGGACACAGTGACGAGGGCTTGCGTCACGGCCGGGCCCGAGGGCTGGGCATCCTCGCCGCTATCTGATGGCACCGCCAGCCCCCGGCTGCAGGCTGTTCCCACATCCCGGCCTCCCATCCTGCTCGCAAATATCCCCCGGCAGTTCAAACAAGGGCGGTGTGTGGGTGACGCATGGCACAGGCGGGCAGGGCGCGGGGCCCGGCCGGGTGCCATCCCCTGGCTGGGGACGGGGGCAGTGCCGGGGGTCGGAGCCACGGCAGGGTCCCGCTGGTGGCGGGGATGCCCTGGCCGGGATCGGGGATCACCGCGGGGCCCACCCCCGGCAGCCCTCGGGCGATGCAGGGCTGGCGCAGCGGGCATCCCTGCCAGGTGCCAGGCTGCTCGGGGCTGGAAGATTGTATCTGTATCGCGGGAGCAATTAATGATGATTGCAGGGGATTTATTTACCAACTAGGACAGGTTCTTCCTGTCTGTTTCTGGAGATATGTGAAATGCAAACAGGTTGGAGATCTGGGCAATTTTCCAGCAAAGTGGGGGGAACGGAGGGGGGTCAGCAGTAAGATTTTTATGGTGAGAATCACCTGAGTAGGGCAAACAGATGCTGGTGAGCACCAGGCTATAAAAGGGCAGATCCTCTCCTCTCCCGTCCCGGTGACTCGCCACAAGCCGCTATTCCTCACCATCTCCGGACAACAGGTGAGGAAGAGGAGCCTCGCCAGGCAGCTGGGGCCTCGGGATGCTCAGAGCCGGCTCACGGGCAAACAGGAGCTGGTGCCTCTCCCCACGGGAGCCGAGCTCTGCCCTCGCTGCATGGGCCAGGCCGTGATGCTGCATTTTTCAGCCCTGCGTTGACTTTTGTCGCTGCTTCTTTGAGGGGAAGAGGAGCTGAATCTGCAAATCGGCGCCGGTGCCCGGGGATTAGCCCGGATAAAGGGGAGCTGCGCTGATGCGGCCGATTTGCCTCCCTAGCCCGGGCAGCGCTGCGAGCTCAGGGCGTGCAAACGCCACCCTGCAGCCCCCGCTGTGCCACTGCCTGCTCGGGGTCCCGTGTCCGCCACAGCGCCCTGCCCTTGTCCCCACAGCGCAGTTCGGCTCTCCCGGGTGTCTCTGCCGAGTCTGGAGCTGCCGGGGCCAGGACAATTCGCTGCCAGTGTGGGCTGGGGACTCCCGGCCATGGCTGGGATGCAGAAATGGGGCAGTGCCCCGCGCCGGGGGGCAGACAGGGAGCCGCAGCCTGCCGTCCCCTCCGGGCGGCTCGGAGGGGCCAGGCGGGCGGGTTTGCGCTCTCTGAGCACAGGTAGCATCCTCTGTCCCCAAGGGACGCTGTGTGGTGACCCTGCCGAGCCTTTACAGGAGCACGGAGGATGGCGGCTGCGGCCAGACTCGCCTTGCTGCTGCTGGGCTGCGCGGGGCTCCTGCGGCCGCTCGGTGAGTGCCGGGGCTCGGGGGGCAGCGGGGAGCCCCCTCCCCTCCACGCCGGCTGCGCTCATCCCTGCCCGCCGCTCTCCCCAAACAGAGGGCCGGTACATCGGCTACTGCCCCATCGGCTGGTCCTACTTCTACCTGAGCTGCTTCAAATACTTCTCCGAGCCCCTGAGCTGGGACGAGGCTGAGGTAAGCCCGGCGGGGCACACGGGGGAACGGGGACCCCCCGTGTCCGCGGGGCGCCCCGGCACTGACACCTCTCCCCGCAGAGGCGGTGCCAGGACGTGCAGAAAGGCGCCCACCTGGCGTGGGTGGAGAACGCCCACGAGGCAGCCACGCTGCGCAGAACCATCTCCTACCACCAGCGTGTGCAGCCCGTCTGGATCGGGCTGCAAAAGAGCAAACAGGTGAGGTGCGGGCGGCAGGGCTGATGGGGGGCTGGGGGACGGCAGGGCCGTGCCTCTGAACCCCCCTCGCCCTGCTCAGAGCCAGGCCTGGCAGTGGACAAATGGGGAGGACTACGGTACCGCCGGCGAGGTGCCCGGGAACGGTGCCCGCGGGGGGAGCTGCGCCGCGCTGACCCACGACAGCGGTGAGTGGCGGTCCCCGCAGCCACCCCAGCCCCCGGGCGGGGCCGCACTGCCCGTCCCATCCCCTGCAGCGGGGCCGCAGCGGGTACAGCGGCTGCCCGTGGCCATGGCCCTCGCCATCCCGCTGCCTGTTCCTCCCGCAGACTTCTCCGTGTGGTCCAGCGCCGACTGCTCCCAGCAGCATCACTACATCTGCAAGTTCTACCCCTTGCGATGAGCGCAGCCCAGGACCCCGCGCCGGCGGCGCTCCTCCCGTGCCACCCCCGTGTCTCTCCCCAAAACTCCTATAAATACATCTTATAAAAAAAAAGAAGCATGCAAGTGCTGCGTGAGCCTGGTGCTGGTGCAAAGCTCTGGGCTGCTCCGTGAGAGAGAGACGGGCTCTGCCCCGGCTCCCCGAGTTTCCCGGCTTCCAAAGGCTTGTGCGGGCAGAGCTGCTCGGGGGCGAGCCCCCAGGAGCTGCGGGGCCGTCCCTCTCCTGGCTGAGCACTCGGCTTTGCTCGTACCAGCCCTCGGGTGCCAAACACCACGGGCGTCCCTGGGGAGCAGCTGGGGGCACAGGAGTGTCCCCAGAGTGCAGACACAGAGACCCGGGACACACAGACGTGGGTGGGGACTGGAGCTGTGGTGGCCGGGCAAGCATGGAGGTCCCCCAGGTGCAGACAACTCCACAGGGCTCCGGGGCCTGCACCGCGCCCCATGGCCATGCTGACAGCAGCACCGCGACCAAAGGTCCCTTTTGTGCCACTGTTATCTGGCCACGGGCATCACGTGGCTGTTTGCTCTGCTGCTTTGAAGATGGCTCTGCCCCCACCGTGCTCACGGGGTTTTTGCCCCCCCAGAGCTGCGGCACGTGTCAGGCGTGGACGGTGCCTGCCCAGAGCCCGGCCGCCCTCTGCTCGCTGCCCGGCCCGCGCAGTGACCGCAGCGAGCCGGCACCGGCACCGGCACCGGGGCTGCCGTGCCCCCGGGCACCCGCGGGACAGCCCCTGCCGCTGCTCGGCCCCGGCTCCGCTCCGCGTCCCCGGGTTTTGGGGCACACGAGACGGAGACACCTCGCAGGCTCCCCCCTCCGAGGCTGCGCTGCCCCCGCTGCGTTGGCCGGCGCTCGGCGACCTTTGAGCGCCAGGGTCCGGCGGGCTGATAAAGGCCGGGAGGGCCGTGCCGAGCTGCCCACGCAGTTTATAAAAGCACTCCGCCAGGCCCGTC
Source organism: Melospiza georgiana (assembly GCF_028018845.1). Taxonomy (NCBI): domain Eukaryota; kingdom Metazoa; phylum Chordata; class Aves; order Passeriformes; family Passerellidae; genus Melospiza; species Melospiza georgiana. The sequence goes on from NC_080438.1 coordinate 1,905,857, forward strand.
CCGCTGTCCACCTGTGCGGCCGGCCGTCCCTTCGTCCAGGGCGAAGATGCTGCGCTTGGTGGGGCGCGCCGCGCGCTGCTGGGGGGCGAGGCGGGCACTGCCCGGGCCGGAGCGGGCACCCCGGGGCAGCCAGCACCCCGCGGCCTGGCAGAGGGCATGGTGAGCACCCACACGGATCGATCGGGGGGCTGGAGACACAACCAGGGTAGGGCTGGGGGGCTGGCTGAGCCCTTAAACCTTGCTGGGGAAGGGGAGCCTCTCCCTCCTCCTCTGCAGGGCCACCCTCTGCGCCCAAGGCTGCCACGGGATTGTTGCCACTCGCTCTGTCCCACAGCCTCTCCAGTGCTGCTGGGACAGGCGCCTGGCCCAAGGACGTGGGCATCCTGGCCCTGGAGGTGTACTTCCCTGCCCAGTACGTGGATCAGGAGGAGCTGGAGCGGTTTGATGGCGTGGAGGCCGGCAAGTACACGCGGGGCCTGGGCCAGAAGCAGATGGGCTTCTGTGCTGCCCACGAGGACATCAACTCGCTGTGCCTGACCGTGGTGCAGCGGCTGGTGGAGCGCGGGCGCCTCTCCTGGGACTCCATCGGCCGCCTGGAGGTGGGCACCGAGACCGTCATCGACAAATCCAAGGCCGTCAAGACCGTCCTCATGCAACTTTTCCACGACTCTGGCAACACCGATGTGGAGGGCATCGACACCACCAACGCCTGCTACGGGGGCACGGCCTCGCTCTTCAACGCGGCCGCCTGGGTGGAGTCCAGTGCCTGGGATGGTGAGTACAGGCAGGGGTGGGTGCCGTGGGACAGGGGGAGGAGGCAGGAGGTGGCCTGAAACCCAGAGATGCTCCAACTGCAAAGGGAGCCACTGTGCCTCCAGGCTCTCCGTCACCCATCTTGGTGTGACACATGGGATGGGAGCACACAAGGGCCATGGGACGGAGGCTTCCACCCTCCGGTGGCCCTGCCAGTCGCTCTGTGCCCCCCCAGGTCGCTATGCCGTGGTGGTGTGCGGGGACATCGCTGTCTACGCCACGGGGAACGCGCGGCCCACGGGAGGTGCCGGCGCCATCGCCATGCTGGTGGGACCCAACGCCCCGCTGGTGCTGGAGAGAGGTCGGTGCCGTGAGGCCCTGGGGGTGCTGAGCTGGTGGGTGCTGTCCCTGGGGGCCGTGCGTCCCTGTCCCAGCCCTGGGCAGAGCTGCTCAGCCAGAGCCTGCTGGGTACTCCAGGATGCTGGCTGGCCACATCCCTGTGGGCACCATGACTCAGGGAGGCTGCTGGGTTCCAGGGCTGGCACGGCAGGCGGCACCCCTGGAATGCCACCAGGCTGGGGTCTCCTCATGCTCTCTGACAGCTGGCTCTCCCCGTGCCCCCAGGCCTGCGTGGAACCCACATGGAGCACGCCTACGACTTCTACAAGCCCAATCTGTCCTCTGAGTACCCGGTGGTGGACGGGCAGCTCTCCATCCAGTGCTACCTGCGGGCGCTGGACCGCTGCTACGCCGTGTACCGACGGAAGGCGCAGACCCAGTGGCAGCAGGGTGAGTGGCAGCGCCCCTGAGGTGCCCAGCACAGCCCCCCGGATACTGATGGCCCCGTGTTGCCTCCCAGCTGGCATCCAGAGGCCCTTCACCCTCGATGACTTCAAGTACATCATCTTCCACTCGCCCTTCTGCAAGCTGGTGCAGAAGTCGGTGGGGCGGCTGCTGCTGAACGACTTCTTGGCCTGCCCCAACCCCGACACAGCCTCTGGCCTCTACAAGGGGCTGCAGTCCTTCCGGTGGGTCCCTGTGCTGTGTCCCCATCCCTCAGCCCAGCCAGGCACGTGCTGCTCTGGGGTTCCAGCTGGTCTCTCTCTGGGCAGTGGTGTGAAGCTGGAGGACACCTACACCAGCAAGGAGGTGGAGAAGGCATTCCAGGCTGCCAGCCAGGACATCTTCAACCAGAAGACCAAGCCCTCCCTGCTCCTCTCTTCCCGCAATGGCAACATGTACACACCATCCATGTATGGCTGCCTGGCCTCCCTCCTGTCCCAGTGAGTCCCCCAAAACGCTGGCTTGGGGAGAGGGAGGAGGTCATTTTGGGGAGGGCACATTTCTGGATAGAGGGGCAGAACTCATCTCCCCCTGCCTCAACAGGACCTGATCCTTTCATTGCACACAACCCCCAGTGTGGATGCCTCCTGCTCCAGGCCATCTCCCTGCCAGACTTTTCCTCCCAGCTTGTTGGAGCTGAGCCAGTGCCTAAAGCCCCTCTGTCATCACTGGGAGGATGAAAACCCTTGTTGTCGTGCCCAGCAGAATGAGTGACCCCCTGGGAAAGGAGTCATGGGAACAGACAGGCTCTGAGGGGAACAAAAGCCTTGTCCTTGGGCTCCCTGGCACCACCACACTCCAGGGCTACGCTCTCAGAAATGTGGCCCCAAGGATCTGCCTGCCCACAAAGCGGGCAGCCCCCTACACTGGCCCCCACAGCCCTGCATCTCCCTCTCAGCCCAAATGTCCTGTAGCCCCCTCACCTCTCGCTTCAGGTGCTCAGCACGGGACCTGGCCGGCTCCCGCATCGGCGCCTTCTCCTACGGCTCGGGGCTGGCGGCCAGCATGTTCTCCTTCCGTGTCTCGCAGGATGCAGCCCCAGGTGGGCCCCAGGGCACGGAGGGGCTGGGGAGGGAGGGCAGCCAGGGGCCGTCAGTGCTGCCCTCTCACACACGGGGTGCCCCTTGCCAGGCTCCCCCCTGGACAAGCTGGTGTCCAGCCTGGCCGACCTGCCCGCTCGCCTGGACGCCCGCAAGCGCGTGGCCCCGCAGGACTTCGCCGAGATCATGAAGCGGCGGGAGGAAACCCATCACCTGGGTGAGTGGGGCCGGGGGGGATGTCAGCCTGCCCTGCTGGGAGCCCACAGCACCCCTGAGCATCACTGGCCTCTCCCCGCAGCCGACCACGCTCCCCACGGCTCCCAGGCGGATCTGTTCCCCGGAACGTGGTACCTGACCCGCGTGGATTCCAAGTACCGCCGTGAATATGCCAGGAAGCCCATCTAGAGTGGGATCACCGGAGTGGTGAGCCCTGGGGAGGGGGATGCTCCATTTCCCCTGTTCATTCCCTGCATCCAGGACTGGTCTGTGCGAGAAAGTTCCCTTTGTATGGGCGGGGAATGGCCAGCAGTGGCTCGGGTCCCAGAGCTGCTGGAGATGGCAGCGGCTTCTGCAAACACCTGGGCAGTGCGGGGGAATAAAGGTGTGGATGGGAGGGGGCAGCAGCCCAGCTCTGGCTCCTGGTCTTGAATGGTCTCCTCCCACCCCCAGTCCCTCCCAATTAACAACCACCAGTCTGGATCACAGCTGGTTACGGGATTTATTCCATGGCCACCTGCCCTGTTAGACATGGGAGCTTGCCCTGACAGTCTGGGGGACTCGAGTGAGCCTCAGCCTCCCAGTTGCGACTTTACGGGGGCAAGATGGCATTTTGCCCACGATGTCCTCAAACTGAAACCTCCTCCTGGTAAAACCCGTGGGCAGGAGGGCACAGGTGACGCAGTGGCTCACGGGGAGGCTCGTGCCCCTTGCAGTGCTGCTCTCTGGGCCATGTCCCATCACGGGACTGCAGCCAGACAGGACCTCAGCAACCACAGGAACCTTTGCACCCTTCAGCAAACAGCAGCAGGGGCAGGAGGGAGGGGGTTTGGGGTTGAGGACAAAGGACCACACAAGGCACCACATGCTCTCTGCTTCTAGACCCTTTATTGAACGTGGGGCCACCCCAAACCCAATGTGGGGCTCAGGGAAGGCCATGTGCAATGCTTCCCCAGCTGGGAAGGGCCCAGATGCTGCAGCCATGGGGCAGAGTCCTGGTCAGCAGTCAGGGTCTATGGCAGGTGGAGCTGGAAGATTTCTGTGACACGAGACTTTAGCTCTCCAAGGCTGGGCAGGGCTGCTGAGAGCCCCACGACGCTCCACTGCTCCCCTGCCACCGTGCTGGAGCTGTGGTAGGACAGGAGCTGCGCCCCTGCCTTGCTCAGCAGCCCTGGAGGAGAGAACAGGAATGAGGGACCACAGGCTGCCCCACTGCCCCAGCAGGGAGCTGAGCCTCTGCTCACCCCAACTCCCCGCTCAGAGGCCCATGATGCTATTTCTTCCTTCAGCCCAAGTCCTTTGCTCAACATCACACAACCCCCTGCCCAAACCCCTCCATCCATCAGGGGCTCAGCTCCAGGCTGGCTGTGGGGGCTGCCCAGGCTGTCCCTGCAGCTCAGGGCTGGCCCAGGCACTCACCGGTCAGCGTGGCCAGAGCGCTGCTGTCAGAGGCTTTGGCTCTGTAGATGAGGAGAGGGCCGGACAGGGGGGCTGGCAGCTGGAAGGTGGCCCCGTTGATCTGCCGCAGGGCCGGGCTGCTGCCCTGCACTGTCCCTGTCACCTGCTGTGGGGTGCCCTGCAGGGACACCTGCACCAGGCCCGTGCTGCTGTCGGGCTCGGGGGCCACATCGCTGTGGGTGGCTGTGACCTGCCAGGGAGACACGGCCACTCAGTGCCCAGGTCCTGGTGTGGCTGGGGCAGGGGAGGGATGTGCCACGGAGCACCCCAGGGAACAGCCAGCCTCAATGCTGCATTAGCAGCACGGTGGGGTGTCCCCAGGCTGATGCTGCCTGCTGGGGAAGGCTGGGGTGCAGAGCCTGGGTGTCCACGCACCTTCAGGCCAGCCTCCTGGGCCAGCAGCGTGGCATTCACCAGGGTCACCTCCTTCTGTGTCCCTCCAGCCAGCAAGCCCGCAGCCACAGCAGGTGTCAGGTAGCTCCCAGCCTCCTTCAGGGGTGTTCCTGGGGTGCAGGGAGGAGGTGTGCATGAGCCAGCAGCAGAGAGGTCAGGCCTGCAGTGGAGTGGCCAGCCTGGGGCTGCTCCTTCCACCCACCCAATCCATCCACCCATCCATCCCCGCACACTCAAGGCTCCAATCCCACTGTTAACCACCTTCCTGTCCATCTGTTCTCCTGCCTGCCCACTGGGCTCACCTAGGGTGCAGACCTGCACGCTGCCCTGCACTTGCTTGCTCACTGTGTACAGCACCGTGCCCAGGGCCCTGGCCAGGGCAATCCAGGGCTTGGTCTGGGGTGAAAAAGCCTTGCTGAGAGCCTGCCCATTAACCTGCAGGAGAGAGCGAGCAGTGAGAGCCTGCCAGGGGTCCCCCACGGAGCACTGCTCCCACGGGTTCCAGCTGGGGTAGCTGAGGCACGGAGCTCAGGTGCTGCAGGGCACTCACGACGCCGGTCAGCCCCTTGCCCGTGGCCATGTCCACGATCTGCATGGCGATTTCCTTGCCACAGCGGCTCTGTGCCTCTCGTGTGCTGGCACCCAGGTGTGGGCAGGAGATGACGTTGGGGTGGTTCACCAGGTCACGGTCCTTGGGGGGCTCCTGCAGACACAGTTCCATCCTGCCATCAGCTCGGAGCACAGGGTGTTTACCCCACCTCCTTTGCCAGGAGAGAAGCTGAGGGCTGCTCCTGGTGCCAGCCCCGCAGGGTTTGCTGGGCTGCTTTGGGCAGAATTAAGGTGGTGCTGAGAGAGAGCCAAGCTCAGGGCGTCCCCACAGCCCCACTCACCTGTGTGAAGACATCGAGGGCAGCCCCACCACACTGCCCCGACTGCAGCGCCCGCAGCAGCGCGCCCTCGTCCACGATGCCGCCGCGGGCACAGTTCACCACCTGCACGCCACGGCGGCACTTGGCAAAGGTGCTGTCGTTCAGGAGCCCTGCAGAAAGAGGGCTGTGAGCAGAAGGGGGCTGCCCCAGCCCTCCCCGAAGCTCCCTGTGCCCGTGCCCGCTCCGTACCCGTGGTGGAGGGCAGCAGCGGCGTGTGCACCGTGATGAAGTCGCAGCGGGGCCAGATCTGCTCCAGCGGCAGCTGCTCCACACCAAAGGTGGCTGAGACATCGGGGGTGATGATGGGGTCGTAGCCGATGGTCTGAGGCAGAGCAGGCACTCACTCTTGCAGCCTGGCACGGTGGCTCTGGCCAGGTGAGGAAGGTCGATGCTCCCCATCGTTCCTCCCTGCCCCATCCCCTCACCTTCATGCCAAAAGCCTGCATGCGAGTGGCCACCTCCCTGCCGATGCGTCCCAGCCCCAGCACGGCCAGCGTCTTCCCGTTCAGCTCCATGCCCATGTACTGGGGAGCACAGGAGAGGGGTGAGCACACCCCACACGGACACCCCCACCCCGAGGTGCTGCACTGCCTCCTACCTTCTTACGGTCCCACTTGCCCTCCTTCATGGAGGCGGCTGCCTGCGGGATCTGCCTAAAAAGGAGGCGGTGGTCAGTGTGGGGTAGGGGGCTGTAGGGCACACCTGCCTGCATCCTGCCTTGTGCTCACCTGGCCAGGCACAGGATCATCCCACAGGTGAGCTCGGCGGCGCTGAGGCTGTTCCCGGTGGGAGTGCTGGGGATGGAGAGGGGTGTCACTGGTGTGAGTCCCCCGGGCTGACAGGGATCTGTGCCCCGTGAGGATGGAGGCACACAGAGGGGTGCCAGGGGTGCCATGGGTGGGGAGAGCACCCTACTGAAGTCTCCCCGGCCTCCCCAGGTTCACGGGCACGGATGTCACCACACTCCTGCTCTTACTTCATGACCAGGACGCCCTTCCTGGTGGCCGCCTCCACGTCCACATTGTCCACGCCGGTGCCAGCTCGGCCCACCACCTTCAGCCTCTCTGCCGCCTCCAGCACCTCGGCCGTGACTTTGGTGGCCGAGCGGACGATGAGCCCATCGCAGTCCTGAGGGGTGACAGACGCGGCGAATGGGACCAGGGTCGGGGTGGGTGACGGGACGGGGACAGCCGCCGCCGGGGTCCGGGACCTGCCGTGCCAAAGCGGCCGGGCTCTTGCATCAGACGGGAGGCGGGGACCGGTCGGAGGGGTCCGCTGCCACCCGGGACCGCCGGCCTGAGCTGTGCCCACCCAGCCACCCACCCACCCACCCAGCCACGCGTGGGTGCAGCCGTGCCTCACCCGGATCTCCCGCAGCAGCTCCTCCTTGCTCAGCCCGGGCTTCTCCTGCACCCGGAGGCCGCCGGCCTGCAGGATCTCCCGGCAGCAGGGGTCCAGGCTCTCGCTGATCAGCACTTTCTGCAGCTTGCCCAGGGCCATGGCGGAGCGGGGCGGCGGCACGGCAGGGACGGGACGGGACGGGGGTGCCGGCTCTCTCCGCACTCCGCCGAGAGGCTGCTGCCGCCCCTCCGCCGCGCTAAAAGAGCTGCGGGCGGTCACGTTTTTCGGGCTCATTGGGTCCCGTCTCCATAATCCCACCTCCTTCCCTTCCCCTCCCCGCCCCAGCCCGCCCGGTCCCCCCCTCATCCCCCCCGCCCCCGGGGGGAGGGAGGAGGCGAGGGGTGCGGGGCCAGGGCCGGGCCGGGCCCCCCAGAGGAAAGGAAGGAGGGGCCCTGCCACGACCCCGTGGGTCAGGGGCCAGCCTGTCCCGACTCTGCCTCAGTTTCTCCGTCCCGCATATAACAGCTCGGTAAGGCAGCAGGGGGACGGCAGCGGCAGACACGGTGGCGTGGGTGGCTCCCCACAAAGCTGGGGGTGCCGCTGGCAGGGAGCAGCCCAGCCCATGGCGAACCCAGACGTGCCCTCCCCAGCTCGCCCAGAAACGGGGGTTCCCCAGACCCCACAGCTCAGAGGGGAGGCAGTGCCGCGGCCCCGGCCCACCCCCATTGCTGTTGAGCAATGGCCCTGATAAGGGACCGGGGACAGGGGCCAGCCCTGGCCAGTGGCTCCCAATGCCGTGGGGTGCCCGGGAGCCACCCAGCAAACGCCCTCCATGCGACAAGAGCCAGGTGGCCGCGTCCTGTGACCTCGCAGGGGGAAGTGCTGGCCCTGAGACACGATGGGGAGGGGCCGGGACACCGGGTGCGTGGATGGCAGGGGATGCGGCCAGACCTTCACCGGGCACCTGGACCCCACACACCCCAAATCCTGCCCATGGGGAGCAGGGGCTGGCCCTGCCTTCCAGCACTTTCCACGGATGGGGGTGGGCGGAACCTGGGTCCTAGTGGGAGTGGGCGCGTTCCCAGGCTCTGCTGGACCAAACTGGCCCCGGAGGCTGCCAAACCAAGCAGAGCCCAAGTGACGGAGCTGTCCCAGCAGGCAGGAGGTGGCCAGAGCAGGACGGGTGTCCTCGCCACAGGCAGCGCCGCTGGGGTGGGAGAGCCCAGCGCTTTGTAGAGCCCGGAGCTGCGCACAGAGCCGGTGCTGCCCTGCAGCCACGGCCGGGGGGGAACATCCGTGACGCCAGAGCGGGGAAAGTCCAGGGCGGCCGGCGCGGGGTGAGAGATGCGGTCAAGGGCAGCGGCTGGTGAAATCCGCGGCGATCCCGGAGCGGCCCCTCGGCAGGGAGCCGTGACCCGGGCACCGCCACAGGGCAGCCTAGCGGCCGGCGTGGGCTGGGACACGGCCCCGCAGCCCTTGGCACCGCCGCTCTCTGCTTTAGCCATTAGGACCTTGCTCCAGGTGCCCGCAGGACACACCGGGACCTGCCACCCCGGCACCCCGCTCGCCGTGCCGGCACCGCCCGGGCTCCTCTGCCCCGCCTGTGGATGTTTGTGCTGAGGACACGCGTGGCCGAGCCATCGCTGCCTGTGCCGGCGCATCTGCGGCTTTTCCCGGCCGCCTGGTGCCCTCTCCTGGGGATGGTGGCCACCGGCACAGCCCCACGGTAGCCGGGCCTGCGGGGACACCGGCAGTGCTGGAGGGGTGGCTGTGCCAGCAGGCGTGTGCCCCCAGCCCCTGGCCACCAACAGGGCCGGCTGGAGGGGACACGAAGGCTGGAGGGGACCCCAAGGTGGCAGGGTCAGTGGGATGCGTGCTGGGGAACTGGGGCTGTGGTGGCTGATGAGTCACAGAAGGGATAAATAGGGGGATAGGGGGGCACAGCACCCCTCTGCTGACCCCATTTGCACCAGGTGTTGCGTTTAGAGCAAGGAATTTGGCAGAAAATAAACGCACCTGTGTTCCAGCTGCTCCTCACAGATCAGAGGGCTGGGGACAGCTGAGCTGAATTTCTGAGTATAACCAATTTGGCACTATAGGTCGTGTTCAGTAGGAATATCCATGAGTGCAGCTTCACAAATAGTGCAGCTGATTAATTCAACACCACAGGTTTGGTCGCATTCCATAAAAACCTCCCTAATCACAGATTCATGAATAGTGCAGTATGTGGAAGCAGCAGAAATACAGATACAGAATTGCTGGTGATAAAGGCACCAGCTGCAATAGAGTTTGAACAATAAAAATAATGTTGTGTGGTGATAATAACAATTGTATGCAGAAACTTACCATGAAGGTGTCCCCACTAGGGAGGAGGGAGAGCAGAGTAGCCCATTCTGTCTCCCAGGTATTTTTTGGTCTTCCTCTTAATCAGGCAAGATTCCTACCCTGCTTATATCCAGCCCAAATTTCTCCCCTTACTCCTATGTTATACAGAGCGCAACCCAAACGGAGAGTATGGAGATATAGATGTGGTAAGTTGTATTATTAAACTTATTAGCATGTGCAGGGCATGTGTGTTAATATTTAAATGGCCCTTAATCAGACAAAAGTTACTTTTTTTTGGCCACCGTGTCCTCCAAACTTCTGGTCATACGACTTTGATCCACTTGTCAGAGCCAAAGCAGAATCACCCCATCACCACAGCACCTCCTCCTTCTTTCTTGCCACCAGCTCTGTGGTTCTGCATCCACACAGGTGACACAGAGGATATGGAGAGGAACCCTGAGCCCTTGCCTGGCTCCTTGGTCATCATGCCACACAAGGACAGACTCTGCTTGGTGGCAGGTGGGTGGCCGTGGGGACAGCTGCCTGAAGGGCTGTGGCAGTGCAGGACAGAGGAGAATGGGGCCAAGCAGCAGGGAATGAGGGGGAGGGTCCCTGCAGAGAGAATGGGGCTGGGGGAGCAGCCAGGGGCAGTGCTGCTATTGGGGTGTCAGAACCCAGGACATTGCTCTGGCTGCCATGGGTGATCCCAGACCCTGGCAGGGGGCTCAGAGACCTTGGCACAGAGTCACAAACACCTGTGCCTTTGATTTTAGCCCATGGAAACAATTACCAACCTTGTGTGAGGAGTTACAAGCCACAAGGGTTTGAGTAGAATGATAGTGAATTTGTCACAGGGTGAAAAAGTAGAATTTTGGGAATTTAGAATGGGGGTTCAAGAGGCAAGATGGAGGAATCTGAGGGCGTCCTGTCCTTCTTCTCCTTCTTCTTGTCCTCCATCTTCTGCTGTGATGGTGACACTTCTGGATTGGTTTAGAGTAGAGACAGAGTATCTAACATAGGTGATAGATATTGGAAAATTATTGTAAATAAAGCACACGTAGTTCTTAGTATAAAAATTCAACACCACCCCAAGGGCAGGGACTGTGCCACAACCCGACCTGCTGGACAGATCTCAGCAGGTCAGAGAAAGGATGGAACAGATAAGGAAAAATAAACAACCTTGAAAAGTAGAGCCAAGGAGTCTCGACTTCTTCTTCAGTCATGCGGCTGGGAAAAAAAACTTTTTAATACCTCGGGAGCCATTTCAACCACAGAAAACCCGAGATTGGGGTGTCCAGCAGGTAAAGGAGTTGTGGGTGTCAAAGGGGACTGGGGTTATTGGAGCTGGGATGGGGAGTGGCAAAGAAGAGGAAAGGGGTGAGGGAGATTGGGGGTGTTTGGCTGGGATGGTGGGAGTTCAAGGAATGTCCCGGTAGACGACTGGGAAGTCATGGACAGTTAGAAACAAGTGAGGGTGTTGAGGGACTGGAATAGTACCTGGGACTCATGGGGTTCTGGGGTGGCAAAGGGAATTGAGGATGGCACGTTGGGATGGAGGCATCCAAGGATGACTGGGCAGGTAATCAGGGTGTCAGGACTGATGTTTGAGGGTGCCATGGGAGATCCTGGCTAGCTGGGGAGACTGTGAAGTCGGAAGAAGGATTGAGAGGGGAGAGGAAGGGATCATGGATTGTTTCTGGGGGACTGAAGTGTGAGGAAGGGTTGGGGTTCAGTCCAGAGGGACTGGGCAGAGTGGGGAATTGGGGCGGGGAGGTGGATGTGTCAGCCGGGACAGGATGGTGCCTGGCTGGGGGCGGCTGGAGAGATTAAGGATGGATGGACAGATGGATCAGGGAGAGGGCAGAGGGAGGGAGGGAGAGGGGAAGGAAAGATGCGGAGTCAGAGGGAGGGATGGAGGGAAGGAAGGAAGGAAGGATTCGGGGTCAGAAGCACGGAGGGAGGGAAGGATGCTGGGAGGCAGGGAAAGATGAAGGATGGAGGCAGGGAGGAGGAGGAGGGGAAGCAGAAGCGGGCGGAGCCGGCCGGTGCCGCAGAGCCGCCTCCCCGGCGCACGCTGGGCCGGCTCGGCAGCGCCTGCGGGGCCCCGGCGGCCCGGCCCGGTGTCCCCGGTGTCGGGCCCGGTGTCCCCGGTGACCGGCCCGGTGCGGCGGAGCCCGGCGGGGCAGGATGCGAGCCCCGAGGCGGAGGTGAGGAGCGTGTCCGTGCCGCGGGTGCGTGTCGGGGATGCGGTCGGGATGCCCGGACACGCGGTGTGCCCACGCCGGGCTGTGGCGGTGCCGCGGCAGGTCGAGGCCCAGGATGCCCCGGCAGCGGGATGCGGGCAGGATCGGTGCGCGCTCCCCCGGGGGAGCAGGGCCGGATAACTCCTGTCCCAAGCCCCGTTCCTTTGGGCTGTGGGCGTCCCTCCTGCTGCTGGTTGGGGCTGCTGCCGGGGCTGTGGGACCGCGGGTCGGGGGCTCTCTGGGCCCTGCACCGGGCAAGCCCGAGAGAACTCGGGAGCCGCTGGTGTGCACGAAAGGGACCAGGAGTCCCTTGTCCAGCCCCGGGGACACGCTGCTGTTCGCTGCCCTGTGCCACGGGGACCCGTGCGTGTCAGGGCAATGTGTGTGTGCCCGAGGAGAGGGTGCTGTAGCATCCTGGGCTGGTGCCCGCACCATCACTGAGCTCTCCTCGGCGCGCTGGGCATGTGAGGTTTGCTGGGAGGCGCTGGGCCGAGCGCAGCCCTCAAGGCAGGGGCTCAGGGTGCCGGTGTAGCTGTGGGGATCTCGGCTTGCCCCATCTCTCCGGTGCCGGTGTTGCTGGGGGGATCTCGGCTTGCCCCATCTCTCCACGCCCGTTTTCGCCGCCCCTGCTCCTCCCCGGCTGTGTCCATCCCTGATTCCACTCCGAGCCGCCGGCCTGGCGCTGTGTGCCAGGCCCCGGGAGCTGTGCCCTGCCCCGCCTGCGGGGCCGCGCCCGGAGCCGCCCAGCCCGGAGCGGGGCAGTGCCAGCCTGGAGCGGGGCAGTGCCAGCCCGGAGCGGGGTAATGCCAGCCTGGAGCGGGGCAGTGCCAGCCCGGAGCGGGGCAGTGCCAGCCCGGAGCGGGGCAGTGCCAGCCTGGAACGGGGGCAGCGCCAGCCCTGAGTGGGGCAGTGCCAGCCCGGAGCGGGGCAGTGCCAGCCCAGAGCGGGGGCAGTGCCAGCCTGGAACGGGGGCAGCGCCAGCCCAGAGTGGGGCAGTGCCAGCCCGGAGCGGGGCAGTGCCAGCCTGGAACGGGGGCAGTGCCAGCCCGGAGCGGGGCAGTGCCAGCCTGGAACGGGGGCAGTGCCAGCCCGGAGCGGGGCAGTGCCAGCCCGGAGAGGGGGCAGCGCCAGCCTGGAATGGGGCAGTGCCAGCCTGGAACGGGGGCAGTGCCAGCCCGGAGCGGGGCAGCGCCAGCCTGGAATGGGGCAGTGCCAGCCTGGAGCGGGGCAGTGCCAGCCCAGCGCCAGCCCAGCTCCCCGGCCGGCCGTGCTCAATGGGGACCTTGCTGCTGTGCCCCGTGTGCAGGTTGGCAGCTGGCCGTGCCATGCCGTGCCGTGCCGTGCCGTGCTCAATGGGGACCTCGTTGCCGTGCCCCGTGTGCAGGTTGGCAGCTGGCCGTGCCGTGCCGTGCCCTGCTCGCACACTCAGGCAGCCGGCGGCTTTGGGGACGGCTGTCCCCGCTCCTCCTCCTCCTCCGTGGTGGCACTCCGCCCCTGCTGAGACATTTGTGCCAGCGAGTCAGCGGGGAGCTGGATGTGCCACGCTCGGCATGCGAGCTGCCACGCTCTGCCTGGCCCTTCCCGGCCCTTGGCACAGCCCCTCTGCTAGCCCGGAGCCGCTGGCACACGGTGGCTGCCGCTGAGCACGGGGCTGGGCCCTGCTGTCCATCCCTCCACCCACCCCTCTGTCCGTCTGTCCCCCCGCGGGAGGTGATGCCGCAGCAGCAGGAGGTGAGTTGCTGTTGCTGGGTTCTAGCTCGCCGTGCTTTGGGGATGCTTTAGCCCAGGATGCTTTCCCCATGGGCAGCAGCCGCTCTGACACAGCCCTGGCTGCCGGCCCTTCCCTGTCCCCTCTCCCGATGGCACCCCGGGGTGCAGTGCTGAGCAATGGCTGCAGCGTGATGCCCCGGAGGTGCTGTGAGTCAGTCAGGGCTCAGTGCTCTGACTCAGGGCCATGTGCTGCCCCTCAGGGCTTGGGGGTGCGTGGGCAGCGCTGCCCAGCGAGCGGGGGGCCCCAGGGCTGAGCCCCCCTCGTTCTGTGCTGTGCTGGCAGCTCAGCTCCGTGCTCCAGGCTGCCGTGAAAGGGCTCTTGTCCTCCTGCAGCCCCAGCAGCACTGCAGCAGCCTCCCCTTCACAGCAAACAAATTCCCAGTGTTGGGGCGGTGAGGGAGGGAGCCCCCGCTCAGCCCAACGTGCCACGGCTGTGGCAGAGCCCTGGGCTCCTGCTGGCCCAGCAGTGCTGTGGCCTGGCACGGGGCTGCCACTCTGGCTGGCTGGGCACTGCCCTGGGATGGCCCTGAGCAGTCACATTTTGTTTCCCTGACATAAGGTTATTTTTGGGTTGCTAAGAGCACTGCCAGGGTCCCGGTCTGAGGCATTGTGACCAGCACAGGATGGCCTGGTATCAGTCAGTTGGGTATTCCCCCTGATATTCCCACCCTGTCCTTCCCTTTGTTCTTTCCTTATCTGCTCTGCTTGTGTCACTGCCCCACCAGGGACAGCAAGCCCTTCTCTAGATAGGAATATCACGTTCCAGTGTCATTGCAAGAGTGGCAGTAAATGTCTACTGCTCTCTCCGGCTCTTCCAACCCCTTTTGACACAGATTAAAAAGGGAACTGTGTACACTGAACCTCCATTCCCCATAAATATATATGGTATATATTTATGGTATATGGTACCACAGGCATATGGGATCAAGTTGATGGGACAACTTCAGTTGTCTTAATAATAATTCTTAAGTTCCCAGAACGTGCTGTCACTCCTTTATGTTAGGTAGATTCTGTCCATGTTCTGTTTTTTCTGTGGTTTGCAGGAGTACAGAGGTGGCTTCTTTAATCCAATAGACTCACAGGAACTTAACCTCCTGCTGGGGCCTCTGATGCTGGGCTGTAGGACAGCTCAAGGCTCACATTTTTCCTTGTGAAAAAGGAAAAACATGGGCAAAACCCACATTTTGGGTGAAACCACCAAAAGGTATTGGTAAAATACCAAAGGGTATTTTAGTATTTTGTTGGCAAAACCACCAAAGGATATTCTCCAACCAAATTGATTAGAAGGATGGAGCACCTCTATGAGGGAATTTGAGAGAATTCTCTCTATGAGACAATTTGGCCTCTTCAGCCTGGAAAAGAGAAGGCTTCAGGGGCACCTCACCTGATTGTGGCCTCCCAGTACCTGAAGGCAGCCCACAAGAAAGAAGGAGGGAGACTTTTTACAAGAGCCTGTCGTGACATGACAAGGGGAATGGCTTCAAACTGACAGGAGGAAGGTTTGAATTGGATAGTTGGAAAAAATTCTTTACTGTGAGAGTGATGAGACCTGGCCTGAGGTGCCCAGAGAAGCTGTGGATGTCCCATTGCCAGAAGTGTTCAAGGTCAGGCTTGATGGGGCCCTGAGAAACATTGGCTGGTGGAAGATGGCCTTGCCCATGGCAGGGGGATTGGAAGGAGATGATCTTTAAGATTCTGTCCAAACCACGCCATTCTGGGATGATTCAATGATGATGATGATATTATTGATCTACTGATATATTGTAACATTTGGTGGGTCACAGTTGTGGCTAAGATTTTGCCAGGGCTTTATGAGCCATAGTGAGAGAGTGTTTGTATCCCTGGAGCAGCCTATTAAAAACACGCTGCACTCCCTTCCAGGTGAAGGTGAATGAAGCCTTGTTGTGTTCCTGGAGTGGAATCACAAAAAACATATATTTTACATCCAGGGTTGCCATCCATGGGTGGGGCACTCCCTGAAGCTCTTACCAGTTCCTCGATATTTGGCACAGCAGTGGTTAAAGGCTCAGCACTGGCATTGGCATCTCTCTTTTCTCCAAATCTGGTCCCACCCCATCTATGTGCCTGTAAGCAACAGGTAACTGCCATCTCCATTCAGTTTTTAGCCAAACTGGTGAATTACATGGGGTGAAAGTTTGGTGAATTATCAGTCAGTGAATTACATGGGGAGTGGGCTCTGCAGCTGATATATTAGCAGCTTATTGATATTATTAGCAGCAGCTTTTAAATAAGGTACATTTGCAGCTTTTGAATGAGGGAGGGTAAGCACCCTGTGGGGGGAATGTGGGATCTGGATTTCTTTTAGGGTCAGGGTTGAACAGGAGGACCAAACGTTGCTGTGCATCAGCTGCCAGGTTTGGCTGCTCAGAACATTGACACCCAAAATGTTTTCATTGTGATCTT